>NC_138988.1:17671615-18345678 GCF_964341445.2 Mesoplodon mirus | reverse complement strand
GTCACCAAATGTTGTTATTTGCCCTAGAACTGTCCTGGATTTTGCTGATTCCCAGGATCATTATTAATAGCACCCCCTTTCACTCTCAGAAGTGTCTTGGTATAGATGATACATTATGTGGTCATCTACTAACAAAGACACAACAGATGTCAGGCTTGGCTTTAGCTGTCTTTCCTTCTAACTCTGGTTAATGCCAAATAAGGAGGATGGGCATGGTGATCGGGCACAGAGGAGGGAGAGACTCCTCTGGGCTGGAGAATCCAGGCAGAAAGAGGAATTTCACTTCAGCCTTGAGGGAGAGAGAATTTGGGAAGGAAAGGAGTAAGCCTTCTAGACAGGAGGGTGAATGTATTAATGACCTTTTGCAGCAGAACACATTACTGCAAAACCCAGCAGCTTAAAACAAAAGTAAGTGTTATCTCACACAGTTTCTGTGGGTCAGAAATTTGTGAGTGGCTTAGCTGGAGGTCCTGGCTCAGGATGGGTGTAGTCAAGATATCCGCTGGGGATGTTGTCACCTGAAGACTTGACTGGGGCTGGAAGATGTTTCCACAATGGCACACTCACATGCCATTGACAGGAGGTCCTCACCACATGGACCTCAGGACAGGGCTGCTTGAGCGTTCTCCCGACATGGCAGCTGGCTTCCCTCAGAGCAAGTGATCCAAGAGAGGGCAGAGGAGAAACTGCCAGGACTTTATGACTTAGCTTCAGAAGTCAGGCTCCATGATTTCTACAATATCCTATTGATTACATCAGCCAGCCCTATACAGACATGTGAACACCAAGAGGTGGGGATCAGTGTTGGTCATCTTGGAGGCTGGCTACCACCCAGAGTGGGCACTAAGGCACAGAGGCAGAAATAGGGAGTGCGTGCTCAGAAAACTAGTGACTGGGCAGTTGTCTGGAACATTTACTGACTTCCCACTACACCCAACACCAAACAGTCCTCTCCAGCCAAAGTCCAGCCATGCAGTACTGGAGAATATTGATTGCCCAAGCATGTTTGAAGACATGGGGAACTGCAAGCCCTTATCCATTGCTGAACTCTAGAGCAAACTGCTCAGAAACATTTTACTTTTGCTAGCCTGAAAAATGCACTGTACAGAAAGCACATTGCTGCCTTATATAGGAGTTGAAGGTTACCCCTTTTTTTTTTTTTTTTTGTGGCATGCGGGCCTCTCACTGTCGTGGCCTCTCCCGTTGCGGAGCACAGGCTCCGGACGCGCAGGCTCAGTGGCCACGGCTCACGGGCCCAGCCGCTCCGCGGCATGTGGGATCTTCCCGGACCGGGGCACGAACCCGTGTCCCCTGCATCGGCAGGCGGACTCTCAACCACTGCGCCACCAGGGAGGCCCAAGGTTACCCCTTTTTAAAAGCACATTCCAGGAAAAAAAATACATCATTAAAAAAGAATCTTTGAAAATTCATTTTTCTTTTTACTTATGGGCATTTTTCTCATTAAAAAATGTACTGCTTGTGTAATTTTTAAAAGATTAAAAAGCATTAAAAAATATACTCTGCACAGAGCTATCATTGTCTTCTAACACCTGACTCCTGTGAAATAGAAGAGAATGAGTTTCCAGGAGTCCGTGCTAAAGAATGAAACATAGCTAAGGTCAGACCAAGGGGGGATCGCCCTGGTTACTGGCTGCCTGGCTTCCGGCAAGGTCAGCATTTTAGCAGGTTAGGGGAAGGTTTGGGCATTTGGGTTTTGAAGTCACAACTGATATTTGTTTTACTCTGTGATCCTGTAACACTAGCCCACTTCTAGATTTTTCTCCATCCTTAGCTAATGTGTTATACGCCTTATAACCTTGTTTTAAAGTGTTACTGCTTGAAACTGGTCTGAATGTCCTTTTGGAGAACAGTCCTCCCTCACTCCACATCTGTTTATTTAACAATTATTTCTTGGTACCTCCCTAGGGACACCATGACGTACACACAGACACAGCCCTGCCCACATGGACCTTCCATTCTGATGGGTGAGGGAAGGGAATAATGCCTTGAAATTTTACTTACAGAGGATCCACCTCAAGGGAAAGCCTGTTGTCTCTATGTCTCTTAGATGGCTTTAGAGTTAACTTGAAACAATACTGGATGGAGATATTAGATTAACATATAAATACTGGAATTCCCTGGCTGTCCAGTGGTTCGGACTCTGAGCTTCCACTGTAGGGGGCAAGGGTTCAATCCCTGGCTGGGGAACTAAGATGCTGCATGCCTCGTGGCATGGCCAAAACAAAAACAAAAACAAATACCCATATAAGTACCATATAAGCGTACCAAGTAGCCTAAGCACTCCCAGAATCATTTATGTCTTATATCTCTCTGTGATTGCCCTCTCTTTTTCTTTTCTCCGGTTCTGTAACAAATATATGATGCCAACTATCGGAGCTATTAGGAATACATCATTTTCTGTGATATATCATAGATCAATGGAATATTACTCAGCCATAAAAAAGAATGAAATAACGCCACTTGCAGCAACATGGACGGACCTAGAGAGGATCATACTAAGTGAAGTAATCCAGACAAGACAAATATCATACGATATCACTTATGTGTGGAATCTAAAAAATGACACAAATGAACTTATTTACAAAACAGAAACAGACTCACAGACACAGAAAACAAACTTATGGTTACCAAAGGGGAAAGGGAGGAGGAGGGATAAATTAGAGGTTTGGGGTTAGCAGATACAAACTACTATAAAATAGATAAACACCTAGGTCCTACTGTATACCACAGGTAACTATACTCAGTAGCTTGTAATAACCTATCTTGGAAAAGAATCTGAAAAAGTATATATATATATGTATGTATATACATGTATAACTGAATCACTTTGCTGTACACCAGAAACTAACACAACATTGTAAACCAACTATACTTCAATTAAAAAAAAAGAATACATCGTTTTCCAAACCTACGTAGGTAGTGAACGTTTACTATGTGTCACACACAAGGCTGATGGCCTCACTTCTATTATCTCATTTAACTCACACAACAACCCTACCCATGAGTTAGGTCCTCTTTTTATTCCCATTTCACTGATGAGGAAACTGCAGCTCACGTTCAAGGCCAGCACACACGTTCAAGGTCACCCAGCTGGTCAACGGGAGAACAGGGACTCAAACCCCTGTGAGTCTGACACTCTCAGCCACCACTGTGCTGGTGCCAGTCCTAACTTTTGGCTTTTAGTTCTTACGGAGTCTATTTTGACATTTACCAGAACTGAAATTTAGTGGTAGCTCCTATGAACTGAAACAGCAAACTGAGAGGGAAGAAAACAGTTTGAAACCTGTTTCAGACCCTGCAGGACACAAGAAACAGAGTCAGTGGAAATGAGATGCCAGCTGGATTCAGCAAGTCCTCAAGTAAGGGGGGCCGTGTGAACCAACTTAATTGGACAATTATTTCAATTATCTAATTAAGAAAGATTACAGCTGAACAAAGCCAGAGCAGGCCTCCAAGGTGATAGGAAAAAACAAAGTTGATTAGCCAGGTTGGCCCTTGGTGACACTGAGAGGTAGAGGGGACTCCCCATTGTAGGCCCCGGCCCTTGGGACAATCAGTCCTACGCCCCTCCCCCTTCCCCCCACTCCCCGGGTGAAAGCTGTCTTCCACCTTACTTATTACTTGAGACTCAAGTTGTGAAGGAGCCAAATTTTCTCCTCCCTCCCTGCTTTCCTTCCCTTCCTTCTTCCCTCCGTTTCTTTGTTTTTGTTTTAAATTTATGTATTTTCGGCTGCGTTGGGTCTTCGTTGCTGTGCACGGGCTTTCTCTAGTTGCAGCGAGTGGGGGCTATTCTTCATTGCGGTGTGCAGGCTTCTCACTGCAGTGGCTTCTCTTGTTGCAGAGCACGGGCTCTAGGCATGCAGGCTTCAGTAGTTGTGGCACATGGGCTCAGTGGTTGTGGCTCGTGGGCTCTAGAGCATAGGCTCAGTAGTTGTGGCACACGGGCTTAACTTGCTCCACGGCATGTGGGATCTTCCCAGACCAGGGATTGAACCCGTGTCCCCTGCACTGGCAGGCGGATTCTCAACCACTGCGCCACCAGGGAAGTCCCCCTCCATTTCTTCTTCCTTTCCTCCTTCCTTTTTTACTTCCTATTTATTTTTGTACTAGTTTAGCAAACAAAAGCCCAAAAAGTGTGGGTTTCCCTCTCCAGTTTAGAACAGGGTTTATAATCTGGTGACCACTACCCACCTACCCCTATGTCTAAACCATATACTTAACAGAAAGTTATTCACCAATATTTCAAAGTCAAGGATTTCACATAAAAGTCCAGATCTCTGGTTTTATTAGAAAAATCAGCTCTGATAACACTGGGTCCACCTTCTTAGAGGTCAGATTCAAAATGTTTAATGCCGTGTATGACTCCGTGTGGTCCTGCAAGGTGCTGTGTTCATGCAGCCTCCAGATGGGCCATGGGCCCCCCAGCTCCCAGGGGCGCCGTCTGTCCTTTTGTCTCCTTGACACTGGGGTGAAGGTCACCTGCCATTTATCATCACACTTGCTTGACCCACTCACAGTAAAGAGGGAAGAGAGTGTTTCATCAGTCTGGCCTTTGCTCTATTATGTTATTGGCCTGGCCCGAGCTGGCTTTGATCTTATGATCCTCGTTTCATGGGGCCCAGGGCTTTTACTCTTTAACAAATATTGGTTGAGGGATTTCATCATGCAACATGGTGTAGCAGAGCTCTTAAGAACTAGGCTATCGAGTCAACAGTTCTGGATTCAAATCCTGCCTCACTCACTCACTAGTTGTGTAACCTTGTTCCATTGCCTGATTTCTTTTCTTTTTTGAAAATATTATTTATTTATTTATTAATTTTTGGGCGCGTCAGGTCTTAGTTGCGGCATGTGGGGTCTTCGTTGAGGCATGTGGGATTGTTTGTTGTGGCGCGTGGGCTTCTCTCTAGTTGTGGGGTGCAGGTTTTCTCTCTCTAGTTGTGGTACATGGGCTCCGGGGCACGTGGGCTCTGTAGTTGTGGCACACAGGCTCTGTAGGTGTGGCACGCGGGTTCCAGAGCATGTGGGCTCTGTGGTCTGCAGCACGCAGGCTCTCTTGTTGAGGCACGCAAGCCCAGTAGTTGTGGCACGTGGGCTTAGTTGCTCCATGGCATGTGGGATCTTAGTTCCCTGACCAGGGATCGAACCCACGTCCCCTGCATTGTAAGGGGGATTCTTTACCACTGGACCACCAGCGAAGTTCCGTCCATTGCCTGATTTCCGAATGAGGAAATTTACAAATTACCTAAATACCTATATTGTCATAATACCTGCTTCCCTTATAATGTAGTTGTGAGTTTTATGGTGGGGATTCAATGAGAAAACATAATAAAGGACCTAGCACAGTGCCTGGTGTATGGTAAGCACCCCAATAAATGACAGTTTAGGGAAAAAGTACCAGCTCTCAGCCTTATGCATCTACAATCTAACAATAATATATACAATATAACTATGCTGTAAACCCATGTATTTTATGGGTTTACAGCATAGTTAATGAGATCCCCAGATGGTGAACAGCATTATCCCTTTTTTACAGAAGAGGACACTGTCTATCAGACACTGGATTCCGTCTTTAAAGACCCAAGTGTGATGAGAGAGGATGGGCACATGAAAATATATAAGAGGGTTAAAAGACAAAAGTACTCTACCAACTGGGGGGAAAGGAGCAGTAAACTGACACAGGAGATGAGGAGGAAAGATTACTTTTTTTGCTGGGAAATAAATTATAGTAGATCAGTGCTTCTCAAATTTTAATGTGCATACAAATCACCTGGAGATCTTGGGAAAATTCAGGTTCTGATTCAGAGAGTCTGGAGAGGGGCCACGATTTGGTAATTCAAACAAGGCCTGAGGCGGTGCTTTCCTCCTGGTCCATGGACCATGCTTTGAAGAGCAAGTTAGTCCTAAGTTAGCCAAGGTACTGGTAAGCCAATCACAGTACCCTATTTCCATCTCCACAGTGACTGGTTCAGTTACAGGCATGGGAACCAAACTTGGCCAATGAGAGTCTTCCCTGGAATTATACATGCATTTCGGGGAGAGAAGGCCTCTGTTTCTTTTAGGGCCATTAAGGGGAGATGAAGAAACCCTGAGTTGCCTCTAGCCAGGCCAACCTATCCTACATAGAGAAAGTGTCTCTGGAAGGACAGAATGAAGAAGAAGGAAGAAGCCAACAGAGCAATGACGAGAGAAAGAATCCTGATGACATCATTTGAATATGTGGCATCCCCGCTCCATCTCTAGTCTTCCCCAGGACAGGAACAATAATAATTCTTTTTTTTTTCCCTTACTAGTTGAATTGGATTTTTATCACCTCCCACTCAAAAAGTCTTGAGTCAATATTAGTGTTAATTATTAGTATGAGCTATCTTGGTGTATTCATTATCTATCAATGCTTAACAATTACCCCAAAGTTAATAGCTTACAACGATAAACATGTGTTCTCTCCCACAGTTTCTGTGCGTCAGGAATCAGAGAGTAGCTCAGCTCTGCGATTCTAGCCCAGGTGCTCTCATGAGGTTGCAGCCGAGATGTCATCAGGGCTGCAACCTGGAGCCTGACTGGGACTAGACAAGGAGCTCCTACAGTGGCTCCGTCATACGGCTGCCAAGTTGGTACTGGTTGTTGGTAGGAGGCCTCTGTTCCTCCCCAGTAGACCTCTCCTAGAGGCCTATTGAGCATCCTTAAAACATGGCAGCTGGATTCAGAGAGACAGAGAGAGAGAGAGAGAGAGAGAGAAACAGGAAAAATTGTATTCTTTTTATGACCTAACCTCAGAAGTCACAGAGTATCACTTCCTCACATTCCATTCATTAGAAGTAAATCACTAAGTTTAGAAGGGGAAGGGAATTACACTCTGCCTTTTGAAATGAGAAATGCCAAAGAATTTGTGGACTTATCTGTAGCTGTAGTTTTAAACCACCACACCTAGCATGTCACATGGCTGGTAAATTGTAGAACCAAGATCTGGATTCCTGTCTTGACTTTACTACCAATGGACTGCTTGGCCCTGGGCAGGTCATTTCACACCTCTGAATCTTGGTTTCCTTATTTGCCAAATGAGGAGGTTAGAATAGACCTATTTAGCCTTCAAATCCTACAGATGTTTATACCAAAGACCCTTAAGGCCACGTACGTTATTGCCCTTGTAGGAGCCTAATTATCTTAGCCTTCTGCTGAGCCTCCAATCTCCTGAAAAATGACTCTGGGACCTGAGGAACCAAGATGTTTTTCAACTATGAATATAACTTGTCTCATATTGCAACCCTCAACGTCATCAAGCAGGACTTGATTCAACTAGTCACCTCGTTAAACAAATGTGACCACATGTGAGTCCAGAGGAACACGGGTGTTTCAACCAGGGCCTTTTGGGAACAACTGTCCCCACACTCTTGCTTGGTCAAGCTTCAGATGGTGGAGATTTCAGGATGAGATGGAGGATGAGCAGCCACCCGACAACCCAGGTGGTAAAATATTTGGAGGGAAGGTGGACCTTAATCTTATTGATCATGATAAAGATAATGCCTTTAAACTGAGTGCTTACTGTTTGCGGTTACCGTGCTAAATGTGCCTTTTATCTCTTTCTCCCCATAACAATCTCATGAAGAAGGTAATGTTAGCACCAGTTTATGGATGAGGAAATAGAGAGTAAGGAGAATAGGATGAATTGTGCAAATTCAAATAACTAATAAGGGGTGAAAATGGGATTAAACACGGGTCCACTGGATTTATATACCTGTGCTCTCTACCACTATACTAAACTCATTATTTCTCGTAGGTGGCCAAATAGACACTCAAAAAACAAATAAAAGTCTTAAGACTAGGACTGGCTTTATTGCCATTGTCAGTTTCCTTTTTATCATAAACTTTGATCTTCTACATTTTTTTTTTTTTTTTTTGGCCTTGCCTCATGGCTTGTGGGATCTTACTTCCCCGAGCAGGGATCGAACCCAGGCCCCCAGGCAGTGAAAGCGCCAAGACCTAACCACTGGACTGCCAGGGAATTCCCATGGTCTTCTACATTTTAAAGAATGATTCCAATTTAAGAGTTACTCATCATTATAAAACACTCATGAGGTCCTCACAGTGTGATCCTTTGTTAGGCAAAGGTAATTAAAGAGACTCAGACTCAAATGCATCTACATAAAACACTCAATCAAGGAAAGTCCAAGATGGTGCCATGAATTGGGTAGGTGAGGCCATGGCAGTAAGTGGCTCTGGAAAGGGAAGGAGAATTAATCAGAAAAGTCAAGGCCAGATGGGTAGCCAGGAGGCTTATAGAGAGGAGGCACAGGAGAGGACAAAGTTGGCAAGTATCATACAGTCCTGGATCAAAACTCAGCTGGAGGTTCAAGAGCTAGGTAAGTAGCTGGAACCCCGTGGTACCCAAGTCAGTTGGCACAGGCAACCAGGAGAAGTCAGAGGGGAAACAAGTGAAATTACTCCTACAAATTGTTTTTCAGGTACAATGAGCAGCATACAATCAAAGATAACCATGAATAAAAAGAAATAAGGCACCATGAATAAGAACAAGCAGAAACAAGAGCAGCAGCAATAGTCCTGCTAAGACTTCAGATATTGGAATTATCAAACACAGATTATACACAGCCATGCTTAACATGTTTATGAAAATAAAAGACAAGGTGGAGGATATCTACATGGACCAGGAAACTCTCAAGTCACCCAGTAGATTTGAAAAGGAATCAAACAGAAATTCTACTAATAAAAAATACCGAGTTGGGACTTCCCTGGTGGTGCAGTGGTGGAGAATCCGCCTGTCAATGCATGGGACACGGGTTCGGGCCCTGGTCAGGGAGGATCCCACGTGTCGCAGAGCAACTAGGCCCGTGTGCCACAACTACTGAGCCTGCGCTCTAGAGCCCGCGAGGCACAACTACTGAAGCCCATGTGCCTAGAGCCTGTGCTCCAGAGCAGGAGAAGCCACCACAATGAGAAGCCCACGCACCACAACAGGGGGTGGTCCCCACTCGACGCAACCAGAGAAAGCCTGGGCGCAGCAATGAAGACCCAATGCAGCCAAAAATAAATAAATAAAAATTAAAAAAAAAATACTGAGCAACATCAAAGAAAAAAAACTTTTAGACACAAATGTATATTCCATCAAGGAAACTTCTTGGAAACAAGTCTAAGACATAGTAATGGGGTGATTTGGGGCTGTAAGAAATAAAGTACCCAACTAAATGTGGTTCAGATGATAAAGACCATTTACTATCTTACTTATCAAGAAATCCAATGGCTGGGCTGTCCCAGGGTTATTTCTGTAGTGAAACAGTGTCATCTAGGACCCTGCCTCTCTGCATCTTTCCACGCCACAAACCTTGGTGTGCTGGCTTTTGTTTTAGACTTGTCCCCTTGTGACTGCAAGATGGCTGCAGCAGCTCCAGCCATCATATCTTTATATTACCATATTCAAAAGCAGAAATAAAGGAGCCTTTCTCATGTGCGTCTCTCTTTGAACAAGGAGAAAAACCTTTCCCCAAAGCAACTCCACCAGACTTCCCTTCATGTCTAACTGTCCAGGAATAGGTCACATACTCTAGCTGCAAGGCAAGCTGGGAAAGTGAGTTGCATTTTCAGTCTCTAAAGTGGGAGGTGGAATCTGCAGCCAGAGAGAAAAGGGAGGGAATGGCTGTAGGGTCAGCAGCACTGATTCTATCTAGGAACACTGAGAAGGGGACTATGGTGACAGAGAAAGAGGAGGAAGATTCTAAAATTGCAGCAGTCTGCTTTCAGGAGCAATGAACTTCCTTTTCTATACTATTTTCCTTCTTTTGGAACCATTGCCACATGTCACTCCCTTTTTTAACCCATCCTCCTAAGATACTAAAGCCCTTTCATCTGCGATGAAAGAGGGTCTTAAAAGCAATTCATCCAATAGTTTACATTAGTTGTCTGTATTACCACTCCCAGAAGAAGCACAAAGAGAATGGAAAGGAATGAATACAATGGTGATATTTCAGACAGTGTTGGCTTGATGAGGGGTAGGGGGCAAGATAAGAAGAAAGTAGGGGCAGTGAGGTTGGGGACACATCATCCAGTGACTCGGGAATTATACACTCAATGAGCCTGTGAGTTACCTGACTAGCCTGGAAGAATGAATGCACGTGGACTTGAATGCTGAAGCCTGGGTGCCAGTCCCAACTGAGAAGCTGGCTGGCTGGAGAGAAGGCACTGCCTCTCGACTCCATTTTATTCATCTAGCAAACAATAAAGGTTGGCTCTCGACCTTTAAAGCCCCCTCTTGTTCTCCAACAGTCACAAAACCCAAATCAAAATAAAGAAGCAGTAATAGTTACAAAGGAGAATTCAAAAGAAACTGAAACAATGCTGTTGAGACTCCCTCCCCCTCTGTGTACAGATCTGCCTCTCTTTGTGCATTAGCTTTATTTTCTCTCTGCAGCAGGAGAAAGGATGGAGGGAGAGGGGGATGGAGGGCGGATGGAAGAAGGATTCCGAGGCATTGCTACCCAGACCTCCAGACTTCCGTCATTTTAGTTCAGCAAAGGGAAGAGAGAGTCTCTTCCAGCATTTATATATAAAATCTTAAGAAAGGACCTTGCCTATTCCTCACGCCCATTCTTTATTGGCCAGGCCTGGGCCCTGTTGAGGGAATGGGGGGTGGTGGGTAAGTGCTGTTACTATGACTGGCACCTCCTCTAGAACCACAAAGAACAGGAGATGCTATTACCAGAAGATGGAATTTTTCTGGGCAGTCAAAAAGAGAAAGGAAAAGAATAAAAAATGTCTGCATAGTATAATTTGCCCCATTTATAATGATAAACACATTGAGACCCAGAGAAGTTAAGCAACTTACCCAAGATACACACAGCAGGTAACTGTCACAGCCAGACTCAATACCAGGTCCACCTACCTCTGAGGCCCAGGCTCCTGCCACTGTGCCTCAGTACATCCTTATAATCACAAAACCATTTGCTTTGCTTTACTTTACATGGCAATTCTTTGTCATCGTTATCTTCTGAACTAGAGCAAGAGGTAACTTTTATTCATATGTAGGTCACCGTCTATTACTGGAAAGTTCTTCTCATTAACCAGTAACTGCTCCACAAGGCACGGGAGAGGGCATGGGAGTCACTGAGGAGGTACTGCCAACAGCTTCACTTCAGAGCACGATTGTGTGGGGAGATAGGACACGGAGGGACATGGGGGCTCTCCAACAGAGTCATAATGTTCTTAGGTTCCCATAAAGTGCCCCAGTGGTCCAGGAAATGGAGAAGTGTGATAATGAATGGTGGGTTTTTAACGAAGACACTCCCCAAACCTGACAGATGATTAAAAGGGCTGGGAGCACTTAAGTGTGATGAGGAGAAAATGTCTACTAATTGTGCTGAAGATACAGAACTTACTACCATCACAGGAGATGTCAGGAACAGAAGGGACGTCCTGCCTGATGCTTGAAACAGCAGCTCACTAAACAAGCATCCAAGTCCCCCTGACCCCCCCCCCCATTATTCCTGAACATCTATTCAACCCACACCATCTCCGGTCTTGAACGGTGCCCCCCGCTGCGTTCAGTGTTCCAGGCCCCCAGTCAGGACCTCCTGACTCTGTCAACAAAGTCAGCCTCAGAATGGTCTTTTGTGGTAACAAGTGACAAAACCCAAGCAAGGAGGAAAGAGTGGTGGCGGGATCGGACTGGCCCCTGTTCTGGAAGGAGAAAGAGAACAGCCCTAGTTTTAGACCATAACATCCTTTAGTGTGTCCACAGCTGAGCTGGGAAAAAGGGGGGATTTAAAGAGTTTCATTAACCAGATTGCTCCTGCAGCTCTGAATGGACATGGGAAATCTTATCACATCTGAACCAGGAGTGGGAGGATAAGACCTCAAGTAGCCTCAGAATTATTGGTATAAGCATGTGGGTGTGCATGTGTGGGTGTGTGCACAGGTGTGTGTGTGTGGGTGTGCACATGCGTGGGTGTGTACATACACTTGGGTGGTAATGTGATGGAGACCAGAGGGTAGGCCAGACTTGATGTTTTTCAGTAGTAGTCAGAGCTATTAATTATTATTATTTTTAAAATTTTTATTGGGGGTATAGTTGATTTACAGTGTTGTGTTAGTTTCTGCTGTACAGCAAAGTGAATCAGTTACACATATACATATATCCACTCTTTTTTAGATTCTTTTCCCACATAGTTCATTAGAGTATTGAATAGAGTTCCCTGTGCTATACAGTAGGTCCTTACTAGTTAATCTATTTTATATATAATAGTGTGGATATGTCAATCTCAATCTCCCAATTTATCCTTCCCCCCGCTTACCCCCTGGTAACCATAAATTCGTTTTCTATATCTGTAACTCTATTTCTGTTTTGTGGATAAGTTCTCTTCTACTTTTTTTTAGATTCCACATATAAACCATATCATATGATTTGTCCTTCTCTGACTTACTAAGAGCTATTAATTATTAAGCACTGATCATGGCCAGATATTCCACAGGCAGTGTCTTATTGTCTTATGGAATCTTGTCTTAGTTTCAGTTCCCCCAAAGTAGAGCCTGAGAAAAGGACTGAGGTACTGGAAGTTTCTTTGGGAGGTGATCTCAGGAAGCAAGAGGGAGGGAGTGGGGAGAACAAGACAGGTAAAGGGAGACACATCAGTGTAAGAAGAGTTATGGAGGTCACTCCACCTCTGCAAGCAATGGACAGCTGGATTCCTCCAATCCCTCCTGGGAAGATGCAGATGCCTCCTTGAACTGTCCACCCCAAGGACCAAGGCTGCTGGGGTGTTTATCACCCTGTTCCTGCTGGCTTTGGTTGGAGGTTCCTCCCCAGGACAGGCGCTCAGAGCATCACAGAAGGTCCTGTGCTTCGTGCCCCAAGGAGTGCCTACACCTGTCTGCACAGTGTCCCACCTAAGACAGCCCAGGGACGCCAGGGCGTCCGCTACAGGTCCTCACCATGGGATGAGGAGGAATCGACTGTTAGTCCCACTTTATGCATAAGGGACTGGATCTGCCCAGGGTCTCCCAGCTGGAAAGTAGCAAACCCAGAGCAGGAATCCAGGTCAGGGCTGCCAGCCCTCAACCGTTAACATTTCAGAATGCTCAGGACGTATCTCAAAGAGGAACATTTCCCGAGGGCCCATGACGTGTCAGACAATGCGACTTCATTGCCCTTGATGACCCATACACACCGTGACCAAACCTGAAGGGACCCCACGTGCAGGGATATTGGCCTGGCTTCTCAGGGCCTCCTAACTGGGGGCCTCCAGAGACACCCAGCATCACCCTTCTTTCTTGGTGCCATTCAAAGTCAAGTCTAAAATTCCAGGGCTGGAATAGAAAACCCGCAGAGCTCCTAGAGCCTACCAGGACAAGCCCGGCTGCCAGAACTGCCAGGAGCTTTTCCCTTCACTCAGTCCCCTTGTCATCCACTGCGCGATCCTGTCCACATCCCTGCGCTGTGGGCATCCGGCCTCTGCTCACACATTTCCCTCAAAGAGGAGCTCACTACCCCCAATCTATTTCCGACAACTCCTACTGTATTTTCCTAAAGGGTTTTCTGTGACAAACTAATCCCCAAAGGCTACCCTGGGGGCTAAAAATGATTGGTGGATAAATATGTTGGAAAAAGCTGCTTGTGATAATATTTGCTTAGATATTTAAACCACAATAGTATATTCCGGGCTCTAAGAAATACAGCCACTGAGAAACTTCTTTAACTTTGCTTAACTGAGATTTATTTGACTACAGAACAAGAATCTCCTACCGACGTCCCCAGAACCTTGTATATCGTAGAAGTGCTGAGTCACCAAGTTTTTCCTGAGGTTAGAATCTCTCTTCCTGAAGGTTCTACCTACTGGCTTCACTGGTAAGACCTGAGGTATAAAGACCAAGCCTGGCCCCTCCACAGATTGGAATAATCAGATCTAACCCCTACTGAGTACGAAGGTGTAACCAGGCACTGTGCTGAGTACATTTCCCAGGTGACCCCACACCCCTGGTTTAATGGATGAAGAAACGGAGGCTCAGAGGGGTTAAGTGATGTCACACAGCAGGACACTGGCAGAGTTGGAAAGCAAACCCAGCCTTAAAGATGATTTTTTTTTTAAGATTTTTTTTTTTCGATGTGGACCATTTTTAAAGTCTTTACTGAATTTGTTACAATATTGTTTCTGTTTTATGCTTTTGGCTTTCTGGCACGAGGCATGTGGGACCTTGGCTCCCCGACCAGGGATGGTACCCGCACCCCCTGCATTGGATGGCGAAGTCTTAACCACTGGACCACCAGGGAAGTCCCTAAGCAGGATATTTAGAAAAACACTTCAAAGAGCACTTGGCACACGGTAAGTGTACAGTGTTACCTGTGTTGTGTTGTTATTATTATTGTCATTATCTGACTTAAGCCTAAGCACTCTTAACCACTCTGCGCCCCTTGCTGGAATCTTCCATTTTCTGGATTAAACGTTCCCAACGTTTTCCCATGTTCACATAATGTCTCTTTCCTATTCATTTCTCCACAATGTACAAACCAGGAAGAAGGACTGAGCACTAAGGACACCTTTTCTAGTTGAAAGCTTTCTTCCATTTGCTGTTGCCACAGATTTTGACCCTCTGTCTAAATCCTCAGAAATGCAACGGTAATGAATCCTTCAAAAAGGTCAGTGAGGGAGAGAGAGCAGAGGGGGCTGGGGAGAAGCCATGTGGAGGATAAGCCTCTCCTAGACCAGGGGTCAGCACGCTACAGCCCACAGGCCAGATCCGGCCACTTCACTGTTTTTTGTAAACAAGGTTTTAAATGAGCACAACTATGCTCATTCATATATGTATTACCTGGGGCTGCTTTTTGGATCGTAAGAGCAGAATTGAGCTGTTGCGAAAGACCTAAAATATTTACTATGCAGCCCATTAGAGAAAAAGTTTGCCAACTGGTCCTCTAGATTGTGCAGAGGGGAAAGGTAGGCTGGAGAGATTTTTGATGAGCCAGGCGTTTGTCTTTCATTGTTTTCTGGATACGCTTGGAAAAGCCAGCTGAGAGCTGCTGGGGCCCAGACCAGGACACCTACTAAGAACTTGCAAGTGAGGAAGATGCCACTCTCTGCTGAAGTTAAACTTCAAATCTGTTTACAATGGTTCAGAGCTAAGATATGCTAAGTCAGCTGTATTTCCAAGGCCAGATCAGTATGGCTCTCAGTGGATCGAGGTACTGGCCTCTCTAAAGAGAGTCAAGGACTTCGCTGGAGGTCCAGTGGTTAAGACTCCACACTTCCACTGCAGGGGGCACGGGTTCCATCCCTGGTCAGGGAACTAAGATCCCACAAGCTGCATGGTGTGGCCAAAAAACCCGTGCTGCAACTCTGATTTAGAAGCAACCTTCTGGGTATGACTTGGCTGCTTCTTGTGCAGTTCTGTCTACAGAGGGGGAGATTCTGCACCCCAGGTCCCCAGATGGGTTTCAGGGTGACCTAGACTCCCCTGAAACTGTGTGTAAGATGCTGTGTGTGTGTGAGAGGATGCACATCGTTCTGAGGACAGGGATCTTCATGGTCATCAGAGTCTCAAAGGCCTCCATGAAACAAAAAAGGGCCTTGGTGTTTATCTGTGTGAATGTTTCAATTAGGGTTTCCGCCCCCCACCCCCCCGACTGAGGGCAGGAACTCTGTTGGCTTCATACGCCATGGTTCCTCTGGCTCTCGGCCCCATGGCTGGCTCCTAGGACATGCTCATGAAGTATGTGTCACAGCAGAAATGGAAGGGAAGAGGAGAGGCTAGGAGAATGGAGCACGGGAGGAGGGAGGGAGATTGGGGTGAGACACGCAAACCTGAGTGTGCTGGTCCCCGGGATAGTCAGAATTTTCGTTGTAAATTCATAAACTGACCCTCTGGTTTTACAGAAGAGTCATATGAGCGTGGTTTACAGGTTATCCCTGGGGCCCAGACCCGCTCCTGGTGTGCTGCCTGAAAAGCTCATGGACAGAGCCTGGGCCTGGGCGAATTCACAAGTCACCCCGTGGGGCTCCTTGGAGACAGACTGCTGGCTTTTTTCCCAAGTGGAAGAGGGGGGTTTTAGCTTTCCTGTAATTGCGTTTCTACTGCAACGATGGCATCTGCTCTCTTCCCACAGTGCTGAGGACATTTCAATCCAGTGTTCCAGTGCCTAGGCCAGTGCTGGCACCCAGCAGGTGTTCAGCAAATATTTATTGAATAAATGGATGTTGTGCTACCCTGAGTAGCCAATAAGATATAGACTGTACAATTATTTTTGCTATTGAATCTATAAACATGATTGAATAACCCACAAAGCACTTTCTATAGTCTGCAACTAGAGACTTTCTAAAGTAAAAAGGCTCACAAAAATTCGAAACAACAATCATGGCTAGTTTTGAAGCACAGGATCCATTAACACACACAAGAGCCCAGTCTGACCCCAACCTGCCATCTTGAGGGAAGGGTGTCCCCAGGCTTGCCTGACATAGTCTAGGTGGCAGCGGCTTATAGCTTGGTAGGCAGCAGCCTCCAGCCTTAAAAAAGATCAACTTCAACTTCAGATTTGGTTAAGGATTTCTAGGAGTTTAGTAAAATCTCAAAAAGCTGGAAATGGATGCTCTTTGAGAACATGAGGTGGTCATGTCTGTCCTTGGTGACTTAGGTAGATCTCTATCTTATTTGCTCACTCTCTTTTCCAGTCTCTCTCTCTCTCACACACACACACACAGACACACAGACACACACGCACACACGCACACACATGCGCCTTTATTTCTTCTGGAGAAAAAAAGTAATACATGTATGGTGGTGTATTTGTTATCTATTCTTGTGTAACAAATTACTCCACAATTTAGCAACTTAAAGCAAAAACATTCATTATCTCACACAAGTTCTGAAGGTCAGGAATCCAAAAGCAGCTTACCTGGATGGTTCTGACTCAAGTTCTTGTGAGGTCCTGTGAGGGAGCAAATGGCCAGCTGAGGATGCAGTCTTGTGAAGGCTCAACTAGGGCTGGAGAATCTGCTTCAAACTCACTCATATGGTTGCTGGCTGGCCTCAGTTCCTTGCTGGCTGTAGCTGGAGGCTCTAGTTCCCTGCTACGTGGACTTCTCCATAAGGCTGTTCACACATGGCTGCTTGCTTCCCCGGAGCGGAGCAAGGGACATGGAGGTTGGGAGGAGAGACAGAGACAGAGATAGAGAGACAGAGAGAGAGAGAAAGGGGGGTGGGGGTGGGTAGAGAGAGAGCAGGAGAGACTAAAGGAGATTTTTATAGCCTAACTTCAGAAGTGACATACCATCACTTCTCCATAAGCCACTGGTCAGGCAGAACAAATGTGATACAGTATAGGAGGGAAATATACAAAGGTGTGAATATCAGGAGGTAAGGATCATTGGGTGGCCATCTTGAGGCTGGCTACCACAGGAAGTTTTAAAATATATCCATAAATTTTTTGACATTCTTCTCTTCAAAAGGTGGAAGCTCATTTTCTTCCTCTGGAGTAAGAGCTAGACTTAGCAACTTTCTTGTAACAAACAGAATAGGGTGGAAGTGATGGTGTGACTTCACATAGACAAGGTCATAAAAAGCACTGTGGCATCCACCTTTCTCTCTCAGATCACTGCCTCTGGGGAAGGCAACCTCCATGTTATGAGGACACTCAAGTAGCCCTATGGAGAGACCCACATGAGAAGAACTGAGGCCTCTGGCCAACAGCCAGCACAACTGGCCAACGATATGAAGAAGCCATCTTGAAAGTGGGTTCCCCGGCCCCAGCCCCTTGGCCAACAAGTTGAATGCAATCTCATGAGAGACCCTGAGCCAGAAGCACCCCGCTAAGCTACTCCCCAATTTTTGACCTATAGAAAACGTGAGAAATAATAAAATGTTTATTATCGTTTTAAACTACTAAATTTTGGGTCATTTGTTATGCAGTAATAGATAATCTAACCATTTATTGAATTTCAGGGTTCTTGGGTGCAAACAACAGTATCTACCCTAGTTAGTTTAAACAGAGAAGGAATGTATTAAAGGAACTGGGTAGTTCACTAAATTCCTGAACTCAAGGATGAGGCTTGGAGCGACAAACACAAGACGCCTCTGGTGGGGATCCTTCTGCCGCTGCTGCTGGCACAAACCCTGTACACCCCATCAACAGAATGCTGCCACTAGGTCCGCTGCTACTTTGCCTCTGTGAGCCGGATGTCTCCACCACCACCCCTCTGGAAGAATGGATTCCACATGGTACTTACTTCCAAATCAAAGCCTTGTGTAAAGATTAGGTCATATGTCCAGGCAGGCCCTGTTGCGATGGTTAATTTTATGTGTCAACTTGGCTGGGTCATAGTGCCCAGATATTTGGTCAACCATTATTTGAGACGTTTCCGTGACTATGTTTTTGGATGAGATTAACATCAAATCAGTGACGTCTGATGAAAGCCAACTGTCTTCCAAAATGTGGGTGGGCCTCATCCAATCAGTTGAAGGCCTTAATAGAACAAAGACTGACCTCCCCCAAGCATGAAGGATTTCAGTCAGCAGATTGTCTTTGGACTTGAACCACAACATCAGCTCCTCCCCGGGTCTCCATAATTGCATGACTCAATTCCTTAAAAGAAATCAATCCCCCCAGCTCCTCGCCTCCCCCTTCTATTCTGTTGGTTCTGTTTCTCTGGAGAATTCTGATTAATACACCTACAAGGTGTATCGGCCTTCTGAGTTACAAGGGAGGCTCAGAAAGTGAGTTTCTGGCTTAGACATATTCAGATGCATAAGATGGGAAATTCTACAAATACAGGCAAGCTATTCTAGTTGCTAGGTGGCCAAGGAGCCTAACCAGTTTCCACCGTACGTATTATTTAAAGAGCCAAACATCACAGCAATCTTTTATATCAAGTTAAATTTATCCCTCAATAATCACGTCTCTCCCCAGTCCGCAGAGAAAAGCCTAGATGACAGTGTGATGTATATCCCTCAAGCTATTTTTCTGCATTGTAGACTTTAAATATGTGTTTGGGGCATGCACCTGGTGAGATCCCAGGGAATTCTACTTATATTTAGCTCTTTGCTTTACAGACAATAACATCTTTATTCTGTATATACCTCCTTTCTTTAATTATGTACATTTGTAAATAATGAATGACATTTCCCGCAAGAGATTTTCTAATTTTATCTGTTGATCCAAATTAAAGTCTGACCATAATTCTTTCTCTAGGGAATGATGTTGTGTATCTGTGAATAAAGTTATAAGCATCACGGTCCCCTGGGAGGAAGGCGGTAGTTCTTTCTTGGCTGGAAAAATCCAAGGAAATCTCATTAATTCAGATTCCTTAAAGTTGGAGTTTATGATTATTCAACCTTCCCTAGGTTGGAGTTTGCCTTTTCATTTTATCCGGGTGCAGTGATTATATTTTAAAAAGCCAGGGCTTCCCTGGTGGTGCAGTGGTTGAGAGTCCGCCTGCCAATGCAGGGGACACGGGTTCGTGCCCTGGTCTGGGAGGATCCCACATGCCGCGGAGCGGCTGGGTCCGTGAGCCACGGCCGCTGAGCCTGCGCGACCAGAGCCTGTGCTCCGCGACGGGAGAGGCCACAACGGTGAGAGGCCCGTGTAACGCAAAAAAAAAAAATTAATAAATAGCCAGATTACAAGAGGAGGACTGCAGTAGCTATAGCTTTAGAAGGCTTTAGCACACAATTTATTTGGGTCCAAATGTAATCTACTACATAGAAGTGATTTTTACTTCTAAGTCAGAAGGAGAAGTGATGAAGACTGATTCTATCATAGAATCCTTAAGAGTTTTCTGATAAGAGTGATAAAGTTTTGTTCCTTGCTTTAAACAACAGGAAAGCTGGAATCCGCAATGGGACCTTGGACTGTACGAAACAGCATTAACCTGGGATCATGCTTCAGGAACAATCCACGGTCTAATGGAAGTATCCAAGAGAAAGGCAATTCCAGAACGATTGCCACAGTTGTCTTCTACAAAGGCTTCTACTAGAGTGCAAGCAAAATCCAAGCACAATGAGAGTATTTACTATGAGTTCCATGAATATTTTAAAACCAAAATAAACACCTGTAATAATGCTAGCCAAGTTTCAGAACTTCGAGTGAGATACACTTCCCCTGGCATGAAGGAGAAGAACTTACAAATGGTGCATTTTCAATAGAAAGGGCCTCTGTCCTATAATCAACGGAGCTGTTGCTGAGTGAATGGGTTCCAGGTAAAGAAACTGATCCCCTCAGCTTTTGGGACAACTGGGCAGGTTCTAGGGCTGACAAGAGTGCCCAGGAAATACATTCTGGCTTCATGTGGCCTTGATCCTTCAGTGCGCCATACAGATATTACCATCTTCCAGCTGTCCTCACATGAGACAGGTAGGGAAGTTCAGCAGGGGTGGCGGTGGGGTCCTCCTTCATGTCATTTTCTTGGCAGTTGCTTTGAGTAATGGCCTTCTGAGGCCTTGGTGTGTGTGCTATGGGCATGAGGTTGAGGACCCAGCCCAGGACCATTCCACAGGCCTTTCTGTCCACACCTTTCCAAATCTGTAGTTTTTTCAATATTAAAAGGTCACGCATGCTTGTCTTTAAATGCGAACATTCCAGAAGCTGATCATTAAAAAGTGACACCCCTTTCTTCTCATCCCAGAGTGTGAACTGTGTGAAGAGCTGGGTGTGTATCTTTCTGATCTTGTTCTCCATGCATGGACAAACACTAACTTTTATCTGTTCTATATCCATCAATCTGTGGAGCTATCTAGCTATCATCTATCTATTCGGTCGTCTGCTTATGTATCTAAAATTTACTCAGACCCGCCAGCAGTGAAGGAGGCTCACATGCCAGGCAGTGATTAGACTAAACTCAGCTGTACATGATAGGATTCTTTCCAGATGATGAAACCATCTTAAGGAAAATTTGTAGGCTCCCTTTGTACAGAAATTTAGGGGCAGGTTTAATTTCCATTATAGCCTGATTCAGGGGCTCAAAGACATCATCAGGACCCTCTTTCTCTCTCTCCCTCCTCCCTTCTTCCTCCATGTTGGCTTCATCCTCAGACTCTTGGGATGGGCAAGATGGCACCAGCAGTTGTGGGGTCCTAAGCTCTTCCAAGTTCAAGGCAGGCAGAGACCTAATGGAAGTCCCATTGTCTCTCTTTGGCTCTGGCCACCCTCCATATAAGAGCCCCCCACCTTGCCCCTTGTGTTACTCTTACAACTCATTACCCTGTTTTATTTTGTTTTTAAATACTTATTACCAACTGAAATTATGCTGAGTATCTGTAACTTGTTTATTACCTGTCTGCCTACACTAGAAAATAAGCTCCACCAGAGCAGCATCCTCATCTGTCTTGACCCTGCTGAATACCCCAGCTTCTCTCAATGAATATTTGTTGAGTGAGGTCCTACTGTAGAGCACAGGGAACTCTGCTCAATGTTATGTGGCAACCTGGATGGGAGGGGAGTCTGGGGGAGAATGGATACATGTATATGTATGGCTGAGTTCCTTTGCTGTGTACCTGAAACTATCACCACATTGTTAATCAGCTATACTCCAATATAAAATAAAAAGTTAAACAAAAAAATTTGTCGAGTGAGTTGCTGCAGCCAGGGAAATATCATGTGCTGATTGGCCAGGCTCAAGTCACATGACACCCCCCCCAAACATCTGGAATGAGAGCTGGGGAAAAGATGGTACCACAGAGGAAAATCAGGGTATTGTTAACAGAAGAAAGGTGACTGGAATGGATGGCTTGAGTGGCAAAACCCACTGAGGTCCACTCCATCAGCTAAGCTTACATGTGGATTTCCCAAACGTAAAGACCAAATACTATGGTGCTATATTTGAATACGGGGTTTGCCACTTATTAGCCGAATGACTTTTTGCAAGTCACTTGGCTTCTCTCACCCTTGGCTTCCCTCATGAGTAAAATAAGAAAGAGACCTAACACTTCATGCAACGATTAGACATAATATATACCTAAAGTGGTCAACAGATGGTAGATTCAGTAAATAGTAGCTTTTACTATTTTTGTGGCCCTGGTTATCCATTCCTAGTAATCTTCTCCTTTTGATATCTTAAACAAAATCCAGTGCAAACTCATTTCAAAAGCCCCAAAATGTGAGGTAATTAGGGGATGGTTAAGGGCTTCACCACTTTTTTTTTAAAGCAAAGTTATCAGAAAATTTAACACTAGCATAGCGTCACTGACACTGGAGGCTGACGGCAAACAATGATTTGAAGGAGATCCCTGGCTGGGGTGACTTTTAAAAATATTTAACTGGCTCAGCTGGATATTATCCAATCAGAATAATCAACTGCATCAGTTTAAAAGGATGCTGGCCTTAAACAGCATGTCCAGCTATCCTAGGAGGCACTAGTGGGAGGCAGGTCTAGCCAGAAGTCACTCGTGGGCAAATCCACCATCAGTGTCTGGTCACACAGCTTCACATCAGAAGTGGCCGTGGCTATGCTTCATCCCCATCCAGGAAGATCTTTTCCACTCCAATTCACAACCGATGTACAACTTGGCATTTGTGATGCCATGGATGACAGCCATCCAGCCCATCCCCCCAGGCTTTCCCACAGTAAACCAGACCCTCGGCCTTTCCAACGTTCCTGCCCTGCTAATCTGACCCTCTAGTCATTCACAGAGGATGGTGCACAAGCTCGGTGGCTTGGAGGAGCTGAGACCTGCCCACCAGCTTGGGCCAAGACTCAGTCCTTAAATTCTGTGGGCAATGGCCACAATCCTGGCGGGTTATTGGAAACCTAGTGGATTTTACTGAAATCAAGGTTGTAAGGGCAGCATACCAGGAACGAAAAGTCAGATCACTGGTAATACCACTAATGACAGCTCCAACATTTCCTTTAGAGCCTTTTCTTGGCATTCTTATAAAAATCACTGAACTGGAAGTATCAAGTCTCTGACTTCCCAAGCGGACCTATGCCTGAACCTCCAAACACAGAAAGCAAACTCTCAGTGGCAGCCCAGACTCCCCACATCACCCGTTTATCAGTAACCACCTTTAAGCATTATGCATCACGCAGCCTAAAGACTTCTTTCAGTTTCTTGAACTTTCTCCTGCTTTCCCGAAATCCATTTTAACTTCTTTGCTTAAGATATACCCTTATTATGACCAAATTTCATCCACTTGAAATTGGTCAGTTTTAAAAAATTATGGTCACATATACATAGCACAAAATTTTACCATTTAAACACTATTTAAATGTACAGTTTGGTGACATTAAGTACATCACATTGTTGTGTAAACCATCACCATCCATCTCTAGAACTTTTTTCCTCTTCTCAAACTGAAACTCTCTACCCATTAAACGATAACTCCACACCGCTCCCTCCCTCCATCCCCTGGCAATGACCATTCTACTTTCTCTCTCTATGAATTTGAATATTCTAGGGACCTCACATAAATAGAATCATATACTATTTGCCCTTTTTTGACTGGCTTATTTCATGTAACCACTGTCCTCTAAGTTCACCCATGGTGTAGCTTATGTCAGAATTTCCTTTGTTTTTGTTTGTTTTCTTTTAATTAATTAATTTTGGCTGCTTTGGGTCTTCGTTGCTGTGCGTGGGCTTCCTCTAGTTGCGGCGAGTGGGGGCTACTCTCTTTGTTGCAGTGCATGGGATTCTCATTGCGGTGGCTTCTCTTGTTGCGGAGCATGGGCTCTAGGCACGCGGGCTTCAGTAGTTGTGGCACACGGGCTCAGCAGTTGTGGCTCACAGGCTCTAGAGCGCAGCCTCAGTAGTTGTGACGCATGGGCTTAGCTGCTCCGTGGCATGTGGGATCTTCCCGGACCAGGGCTCAAACCCGTGTCCCCTGCATTGGCAGGAGGATTCTTAACCACTGTGCCACCAGGGAAGTCCCTCCTTCGGTTTTAAAGCTAAATAACACTCTGTTGTATGTATATGCCACATTTTGTTTATCCATTCATCTGCTGATGGACACTGCAGGTGTCGCTTTTACATTTTTGTTACTGTAAATAATGCTGGTATAGGGACTTCCCTTGTGGTCTGGTGGTAGAGAATCCGCCTTACAATGCAGGGGATGCAGGTCTGATCCCTGGTCAGGGAACTAAGATCCCACATGCCATGGAGCAACTAATCTCACGCGCCACAACTAGTGAGCTCACGTGCCTCAACGAGAGAGTCCGTGTGCTGCAAACTACAGAGCCTGTGTGGCCTGAAGGCCACACACCCTGCAGCCCATGAGCCACAGCTAGAGAGAGAAAACCTGCACGCCACAACTAGAGAGAGAAAACCCACACACCACAACGAAAGATCCTGCATGCCGCAACTAAGACCCAACGCAGCCAAAACAATAAAAATAAATAAAATAAATAAATAATGCTGGTATAATCATTGGTTGTCAGTGTTTAAGGTTATTTTTTCCGCAGAAACTTGTTAACTAGGTTGTACCTTGAATATCAGTTCTTATATCTGTATTAAATGGTTATTACAACGCCCTCCTACTAGGATTTATTATACCTGAGCTTAGATACACTGTGTCAGGTTTATTCTACAATTTATACCCAATAAGATCCCAGGTAGCCTCTTTCAAATCCTTTTACTCCGTCTCCCTGTCACAGCCAATGTCTGCTTGCACTTCTTGTCTAATCGGCCCCAGAAAGACAATCCTCACTTTTACCTGAAAATGGAGCAGGTTTCATTTTCTCAACAGCTGGTTGATAAGAGATAAGAAGGAAGATTTTAGAAATGGGTACCAGGTGGATGATATTCATTTTCTTTTTTATACTCTTTGGTACAGACTACATTGTCTAAAAGGGTCTTGTATTACTTTCCTAATTAAAAAAGAAAACTCTCTCTCTCTGTCTCTCTCTCTCTCTCTATATATATATATATATATTTTAAACTGGTTTTAAAAACAAAGTTGTGCATGAAGAAATCTCCTTCTAAAATAGAGGTCTGGGACTTCCCCAGCTGTCCAGTGGTTAAGACTTCGCCTTCCAATGCAGGGGGTGTGGGTTTGATCCCTGGTCTGGGAGCTAAGATCCCACATGCCTCGTGGTCAAAAACCAAAACATAAAACAGAAGCAATATTGTAACAAATTCAATAAAGACTTTAAAAATGATCCACATCAAAAACATCTTAAAAAAATAAAATAGAGGTCAGCAAACTTTTCTGTTAAGGGGCACATAGTAAATATATTAGGTTTTGTGGTCCATAGTCTCTGTTACTACTAGTTAACTCTGTCTTTAGAGCATGAAAGCTGCCACAAGCAAGACAGAAACACATGGGTGTGACTCTGTACCAATAAAACTTTATCAACACTAAAATTTGCATTTCTCCAACATGAACATTTTCAATCATTAGTAAAAACCCATTCACAGCTTGAAAGCTGTACGAAAACATTTGTACCACTGATCATAGTTTGCCAACTTCCCTCTAAAAATAGCATAGATGAGATAAAAAGTCCCCTTTCAAATTTTGCATCAATTCCAGTCTTTTCCATGCCTTTTCTCAGTGCTTATTTGTTTATTACATTTTACTATGGGATTCGGATATACACAAAAGCAGAGAGAAAAGCCTAATAATCCCCATGTATCCATCACTCAAGCTTCAACGATGATCAACTCGTGTCTAATCATACGTTATCTATAGTGTCACTCACCGCCTCTGTGCTCCCCTGCATTATTTCAAGCACATCCTAGACATCATATCTTATCCATAAATATTTTAGAATGCATTTCTAAAAGATAATACTTCATTTAAAAATACCATTATCACATCTAAAATAAGTGACAATAATTTTAGCTTTCAACATGCTAAAGCAGAATTTCAAAAACTCCTTTAAGCAACAAGGCATCATCAGTGACATTCAGAAGTTCATGATAACATAGTGGTTCAAAGTCTAAAACCAGACACCACTTGGCAGCGATGTGGTGTGGGGAGAGGCACTCGCCCTCTCTGTGCCGCAGTTTCCTTATCTGTAAAGGTGAGGATGTTAGAAGTATGTACCTCCTAATGTTGCTGGGAGAATGAGCCGAGTTACGATGCATAATGTGCCTAGGACAGTGCCTGGCACCCGGCAAGTATTAGCCAGTGTTAACAGTACTATTAACTTCTTGCTCCTGTGTATATTTTGTTCTCGTTAGGGTTCTTGTTGGAAAGTACAGAAGCAGCCTGGACTCATTCAAGTAAAAGGTGTGTGTGCTGGGGAGTTAGTGTTAGTCTACAGGGATCTTGTAGAAGCCGGAAACCAAGCTCACCAGCCCGTTAGGGATGAAGCGGAAAGTCAGGGTTAGCTGGGGGCTGCACCTCCTCTCTCAGCCTCCTTCCCTCTCCTGAGTCCGACTGGCCACTGCCTTATACCAGGTGTCTGTCTTGTATTCTCCTTGTTCTTCGCCCCATCTGACCCACAGTTCCAATCGTCCCATAGATCCTCTTAGCTATAGCTTCTCCCACAGAGTGCCAATTGTCTCTGTATCCCTGAAGTGTTCAACTTCTTGGGAAAGAATCAATGGGCTGGTCTTTTATCAGAGGTGACATGACTGCCTTTGCCTTAGAGCTGGGGTAAGGGTCGAAGGTCACAGAGCACATCCAGTGACCATTCTCAGAGACCCTGGTGAGCACCTCAATCATACAGGATAGGATAGGCTATGCTGAGGTAACAATCCCGCAATCTCAGTGGCTTGAAGCAATAACGGGTTATTTCTTGTTCACAAACATAACCATCAAGGGTTGGCTCGGGGTCTTGCTCCCTCTGGAAGCCAGGCTGCTGAAGCAGCCACGACCTGGAATCATGGTAGAGGGGGAAATAAATCTTTGGAGAGAAACCACACTGGCTCTTAAAGCTTCTGCTTTGAAGTGTCATTTCTGCTCACATGTCATGGGCCAAAGCAAGTCACGCAGCTGTAGGTATCTTCAAGTGGGCGGGGAAGTGCAGTCCTACTGTGTGCCCAGAGGAGAGTGAGCTAAATAGTTTGTGGACACCCTCACAAGTGCCACAGAGGCAACAATACACAGCTGTCATCTATGTCCTCTTACCATTCCAATCGTGTATATAAAGGCATTCAGAGACACCTACTCCTACCGCCACCTCGAAAGTAGACCATCACTTTCTTCCTGGACTAAAATACCCATTCTAAGGGTAGTTGAGTTTTCTGGTAAAGCCAAAAAACAGCCCTAACTCTACTAACTTGTTCACCCTGGACTCATTTTTCATCTCTTAAGTCACTGAGATTATTTTATTTGAGAACTTCTCAAGCTGCCTCCCATTTCTCTCAAGATAAACAAGTTGAAATTAGTCAGAATAGTTAGAACAGCCTTTGACCACTGCAGGGTGACTAATTGTGCGCCTTTCTGAATTAGCCGGGTGTTTTCTTAGACAACTGTTGTGCTGCCGACTCAAATTCTGTCTGAGGTTCCAGGGAGCCCAGCACCGCTCCCCCATTAGAAAGGTTCACTCAGATTTTCCACACCTTCTGAATATTTTCCCCTACAACTCATCCTGTTTTTGATGTACCACCTTTTGACTATAACTCTTTCAAGTTGTTACCATTTTAATAGTAAGGCAACTGGTCTACCCGTTGAATAAGCCTGAAGCCAGGCCCGAACACTGTTGCTCTTATTAGAAAGTCACACTAGCAGGGCCAAAATTTACACTCTTCAACTCAGATGTGCACAAAATATGATTTTTTAAAAATCTTCCATTAACTGACCTCATTTAGCTCTAGAGTCCCCATTTCTGCAGGCAGAGAAAATGTAAACTTGATAATTGGAGGTCATTCTGCTTCTCTAGCTTAAAATGGTCTCTTTCAGGTTCAAACTCCCTAAGGGAAGTATTTCTTTCATCTTAAGAGGTTTCCATCCTTTGTACGCTTTCTCCAGATGGCATCTATGAACCGTCCAAGTCTCCTTCAACAGTAGAATGGATAAATAAATTGTGATGTAATCCTACTCAGCAGCAGGGAAAAGGTGAACTGTTACTTGCAACAGGATGGATGAACTTCAGAGGCATAATATTGAATGAAGGAAGCCAGACCACAAAAACTATAAACTGTATGATACTACTTACGTGATGTTCAAAAACTACCCTATGGTGATCAAGCTAAAAAGTGGTTATCTTTGGTGGCAGATGCTGACTGGGAGAAAGCACAGAAGCACCACAGAGGGTGCAGACATGGTCTGTATCCTCCTGTGGGTCTTGGGTACATGCGTGTGTGTATCCATCAAGCTGTATACTCTGTACCCTTCTCTGTGTGTGTGCTGTATCTCAATAAAACAACAGCACAGACGGCATCTGCATATGGGCAAAAGCTTAACTAGCTTTGGGTGGTGGGGAAGGACCAGCTCACCTGTGGAAACTCACCAGCTTCCTGAAGGGGGTCTTTTCCCTCTGGTCAGGGAATGTCCTTCACAGGTATCTGTGGAGGGGTGTTCGGTTCCACCTCTTTTAGGAGACCCACTGCTCAAGTCTCCTCTGCCTTAGCCTCCTATTATGAGCTCCTCATTTCAACCCCAGGCCTCTATCTGGCTCACTGTTCTCTGTGTATTTCAGCCCCTTCTCCCCTCCGGCTGGGAAACCCCAAGGCCTTAAGAAAAGGGGCCTGATTGCAAGCCCACAGCCCTGGACGCCTCTCTCAGCCTTTCAACTCCACTAACTTGGTACCCACCCCAGTCAGAGTCTTTCAGGGGAGGGGCTGTGTCTCTGCTCTGCCAAAGAGGGCTTCTAACCTTCCTGTCTGATAGCAACTGCCTGTGACATTTCCTCTCCAGGCCAGCTCCCTGCTGTTTTCTGGGACCATCGTGGGAGATGGGTTACAGGTCAAGAAACTGTCCTGACATTCACAAAAGTCAGGTACATTGGGAGGCATTTAAAAATATATTATACACATTACTCTTGATTTCTTTCACTCAGAGTCTGATTTCTTTTCATCATGTGACTTGGATGATTCAAATGAATGTGGCTAGAATAGAATCACAGTATTTTAGCAATGAAGCGGTTCTTAATTACCATTCCATATTCTAAGTGGTACAATTTCTCTTTGTGTGGCCCTGAGCATTGAATACACTGAGCATCCCCACTCTGTCCCCCAACACAGCATACACAAATGCCAGTAATTAATCAGTGTGACCACCCAAAACACCCCATCCTGCACCCACCTCAACACACCCATAGTTCTAAATGCCTGAAGGAAGGGTTTTAGCCTAAATTGTTTATTTTAGCGATAAGAAAAGTGAAGCCTAAAGCACAAAAATGACTTATCCAAGTCAGCGGCCAAGCAGGGATTAGACCCCGATCTCCTGATTTCCAGTTTCGTTGAGACTTTTATGACAGGCCACTAGATTTCAGTTTAGGTTTGAGGAACTGCCAGAGAACTGTTTCTTACCGAATTTCTGCTTTCCTTTCTCGCAGTGGAAGCTGCCCCATCATTTCCTCTTTCCCTCCCTTGAGGGCTAGCAGACATCGTGGTTCCAGAGCTCAGTTCCCTCAACGAGAGCAGCAATGGGGACAAGTCGGAGAGCCTGCCAGCAGACACACCCAGAGGGGACCTGCCCTGTATGTCCACACTCTCCACCCTGACCGGCTTATAAAAAGATGTAAACACACAGCCATTCCTTCACACCCTCTACTTCTCACCAAAAATCAATAAAAGAAAGTGTGAACACACCTAGGTCTAATTTATTCTGCTATAGATAGAGAATGCTCAATCCCAATGCATCCTGTCATTCAGCTACAGAGATGAGGCTGACAGCCTGCAGAGCAAAGTGAGGAGGAGATCCAGCAGGGCTACTGAGATTAGAGGAGTTGGACCCTCTCATTCATTCATTCATTTTTTTTTTTTTTTTTTTTTTTTTTTGCGGTACGGGGGCCTCTCACTGTTGTGGCCTCTCCCACTGTGGAGCACAGGCTCCAGACGCGCAGGCTCAGCGGCCATGGCTCACGGGCCCAGCCGCTCCGCGGCATGTGGGATCTTCCCGGACCGGGGCACGAACCCGTGTCCCCTGCATCGGCAGGCGGACTCTCAACCACTGCGCCACCAGGGAAGCCCCATTCATTCATTCTTCATTCCAGTATTTATTGAACATTTACAATGCCTGGGTCTATTCTGGGCCCCAAGTAACATACTGGCAAGCACAAGTTCCCTTCCCTTTGTGAATCGCAGAGTCTATGATGTTAGTCCAAAAGCTGGCTCTGCTGCTTACTAGCTGTGTGAACTTGGGTGAGGTGCTTAATCTCTCTGAATCTCTAAGTCTTCATTAATAAGATGGAAAAATGGAAATAGAATGGTGATGATTAAGTGTCAAAAAGTATGGGAAGGGACTAGCCTAGTTCCTGGCACATCATAAGTGCTATGTAAGTGGAAGCTACTTTCATTACTAAAAATTTAACATTCCAAAGGGGAAACCCCTAAATCCCCATACATTTAATCTTGACATCAAGTTTTGGCTGAGAACTCTCCATTTCCCCCCAAATCATGTATAATAAACTTACTTTTTCCGAAGTTGTGTAGTTGCATGTTGTAAACCAAAAATATATATACACTATATATATTTATATTTCTGTATCCTAAGGTGAGGACAGCAATAGTTTTTATTTGTAGCACACTTTACAAGGAGTCTTAGGTAAGAAAAACAGGATATGAACCATGAGTTTTTTAATATTCTATTCTCTTCTCTGGGCCTCCCCTCTTGACAGACACGTTACCTTATTTAGCCTCTGCTGCCTGGTCTTGAAACCTCTAAATAGACTGGCTATTTCAGGCTGGCCAAACCCTCGAAATTATTTGCCAGTAGCCTTTGGAAACATATCCCCTTACTGTGTGTAAGAGAGGCCAGAGAGAAGGACTGTGTGTTTGTTCCTAGTCCTCTTCCTTCTAAGCCTCTGCTTCAACTGTGTAGTCCGCGGGAGGAACCACAGGCCAAGGAAGGAGCCTGGCTTTGAGGTCACTGCCAAGTGTGTGGCCCTCAGCAACTGACAAAGCTTTGAGAGCCTCAGTTTCTCCACTGGTAAAGTAGGTGGCATACATTTAACTGAAGAACTATTGGGATAATTCACTAAGTTAATAATTAGAAGAGTGATTCATAAATGACAGGTAACAATAGATAAGACTTCTCATTACAAATCAGGGATTAGCCTAGAAAGCAAAATTCCAGGGAAGGATGCTGGGCTTTACAGTCACACGGAGGTGTGAGGATGTGACATCCCTAGACATTTCTACGTGCCCTTTATATGGAAGGAAGGAGTGGAGAGAAGGCTTCTGCTCAGGTGTGGGAGGAGCCCAAGTCGGAGGGAACACATGACCAGAACTGGCTAGAGTACATCCACCAGGACTGGCTCGTCTCCATCTGGGGCTGGCGGGTTCCTTAAAGCTCATCACAAAGCAACAGGGTTAGGTACGGGTCTAAAAAGATGCTTTGCTAGCAAAGCTAAACATTTTAGGTGCATCAACGTGATGAATTCAACCTGCAGGCCTTTCCTGTTGTTTCCCAGAAGGCCCAGAAACTGCCTGCACACCCTTATGGCTCTAGAGCTCTGTATACTTTGAAAAGACTTTCTTAGCATTTTCCTTTCAACAATTTCCTTCCTTGACAGTTTACTATGTCCCAGGTGCGATCTTTGGAGATGGGATCCCAGCAGTGAACAGACTAGATTTACCCCTGCCTTCTTGAGCTTGAACTCTTGGGACGGGACAGGGGAGACGGCCCATGGTACGTGTGTGATAAATGAGGTCACAATAAGCTCTGTAAAAGAATTAGAGGAGGGGACAGCAAGGGTGTCAGGGACACTCCTTGAGGAGGTGGCAACTGAGCAGGGACATGAATGGAGTGAGCCATGCAGAGCTCTGGCAGGAGAATCCAGGCACAGGGAATGGCCATGCAAAGGCCCAGAGGCAGCAGCCGATTATGATTTCCACTCTACACATGGTAACAGTGAGGCTCCAGAAAAGTAAGTGATCGCCCAAGGCCACCCATCACATAAAAAGAAGCCTCTGATCTTGAACCCAGCTGCTCATCAGTTATTTCAGAGCTCCTAGCGCTCATACAACCCAATTACACTAAACCAGCTACAAAGTTATTTGTTTCAGCTTTCCCCCAGACCAAGGGCCATCTATCATTATTTGGATAATCACTATTACCAACGGTTAATATATATCCAGTGCTTACTACACACCAGGTGCTGTGCATTATGTCCTTTCAGTCTATCAAGAAATCTATGAGCAAGTACTATTAATATTCTAATTTTACAGATGAGGACACTGCGGCTTAGACAGGTTAAATTATTCGTCCAGGGACACACCGCTAGTGAGCAGTGGTGCAGAGATATGAAGCCAAGGGAGCAATCTGACTTTCAACAACCACTAAATGGTTTTTTTTTGGAATTCAATGCCCAACAGAAAAAATTCTAGCAATAAATGAAGATATGGTTTCTCTAAACTGGCCCTTTGGAGAAGCACAGGCCTGGGGCTTTCCACTGAGACCAGGCTCCAAGGAACCTTCGTGAGGCCCGGGGTTGGGGCCAAAGTTGACAGCAAGGGCGATGGGAAAGGACAGTGTCCAGAAGGAGTACTGGGTGACCCAGGCCAACAGCATCACCAAAGCCAGCTCACAGGGCTGGGAAGGGAAGTAAAACTGGGTACAAGGCTTTGGAAAGGTCCTAGAGACCCCACCACAGAGGAAGCTGAGGAGATGGAAAGACAGGCTGGGAAAGAAGTGCTGAGAGCTCACAGTGAGGTGTTCTGAGGGGGCACAGCTCAGCTGGGGCCGAGGAGAGTCAGGGAGGATGCTGAGTCCCCTGCCATCTACGGGCTCTGCCGCTGACCACCACAGGGGTCTCCCCAACATGGTCACCTCCGCTCTTCCCTTCCTCTCTCGGGAAGGTATCCTAAACGCCAGCCTCCTTTGGAAGTAGGCTTTCAGAAGTGCAGAAGGAAAGCGATCTTTATTGAGGAGCAGTCCAAGGAGCCAAGACAATGAGACACATTTTAAAAGTTCTGGTGAAACCTTTGGGCCCTGAGAGCTTGATACACAGCAGTAAAGGATGGGGCGTTGAAGTGAGACAGACGTGGGTTTGAAATCCAGTTCTACGGGGGGGCCGTGGGGCCCTGAGCAAGTCACTATTCTCTTAAAGCCTCCATTTACTCACCTGTAAAGTGGAGGTTAAAAGCCTTTGCCTTACAGGGTTATTAGGATTGAGGTAAATAAGTTATTACATGTGAAAATGTGGGGCTAAAGTGAGCACTCAATAAATGAAAGGTATTACTGTGATGATGATGATGATGAAGCAAATTTTAAAAGTTTCTTCAAAACTAAACACACTCTTACCATACAATCCAGCTATCATGCTCCTTGGTTATTTCCTCAAATGAGTTGAAAACTTAGGTCTGCAGGAAAACCTGCACATGGATGTTTACAGCAGCTTTATTTATAACTGCCAAGATTTGGAAGCAACCAAGATGTCGTTCCAGAAGCAAATGGATAAACAAACTGTGGTACATCCAGAAAATGGACTATTACTCAACACTAAAAAGAAATGAACCACAAGCAATGAAAAGACATGGAGGAACCTCAAATGCGTACTACTCAGGGAAAGGAGCCGATCTGAAAAGGTTACATATCATAGGATTCCAACTATATGACATTCTGGAAAAAGCAAAACTATGGAGACAGTAAAAACATCGGTGGTTGCCGGAGGGTGAGGGTAGGGAGATCACAGGTAGAACACAGAAGATTTTTAGGGCAGTGAAAATACTCTGTATGATACTCTAGTGATGGACACATGTCCTTATTCTTTTGTCCAAACCCATAGAAAGCAGAAGACCAAGAGTGAGCCCTAATGTAAACTATGGACTTTGGGTGATTATGATGTGTCAATATCAATTGTAACAAATGTACCACTCAGGGAGGGGGGAATGCTAATACTGGGGAAGGCTGTGCGTGTGTGTAGGGCGGTGGTTATGTGAGAACTCTAAGTTCCCACCCAGTTTTGGTGTGAACTTAAAACTGCTCCAAAAAATAAAGTTTATTTGAACAAGACTCCAAAATAAAATTAAAAATAAAATAAAGTAACCATATAATAATTTCTTAAAAGTGTCTTTCTTCTGTCATCTTCTCCATGAATCCACTTCTAACCACCCGAACCAGATTATTAAAACATATTTCCTTTTTTGGAATTCTCATTGCAGTGCAACTTGTCTAGCAATTACCACTTTGGTCACATTAAAATTAAGGGATTCACCTTATTTCCTTTACTATAATATTTTGGAAGGTTCTTACAAGGGATGACAGTGTACTACTCAGTTCTCTTGCAGTGCCTTTCCCATGCCTTGCACATGGGTGGTGCTTGAAAAAAGCATAGTTGTGGAATTTAATCACTAGATTCTAGATTTCCTGCACTGTCTGATACGGCATTCACTAGTCACAAGTGACTATTTAAACTTGAAATTAATTTAAAAATAAATGTAGGGCCTCCCTGGTGGCGCAGTGGTTGAGAGTCCGCCTGCCGATGCAGGGGATACGGGTTCGTGCCCCGGTCTGGGAGGATCCCATATGCTGCGGAGCGGCTGGGCCCGTGAGCCATGGCCGCTGGGCCTGCGCATCCGGAGCCTGTGCTCTGCAACGGGAGAGGCCACAACAGTGAGAGGCCCGCATACCGCAAAAAGAAAAAAATAAAAAAAATAAAAAAAATAAATGTAATAATCAGGTCTTCCATTGTCCTGCCCACATGCCAAATTCTAGTAGTTAGTGGCCACCATATTGAAAAGCTCAGATAAAGGATATGTCCATCATCACAGAAAGTTCTACTGGACAGTGCTATTCTGGAACATTCTCGTTCAACTTTCTCATTTAGTCCTTGAATTAAATTTGTGTTTGCAATGCTTATACTTTATTTCTAAATTAAAAAAGAAACATTTTCTTAAAAACTGTTTGAACTGCCCAGATGGTGCTTTCTAAATACCATTTACCAGTAAGAGAAACCAGGCTCTGTAGAGAAATGACTGATTCCAGGTCTAGGGCAAGAAATGTAGATAAGCCTGGTCATCTAGTCATATCAGAAAGCAAGGAAGCTATCAGAGACTACTGGGGTCATGTCAACAGGACTCAGGGGCCAACTTACAGAAGCTTCCACTGGCCAACAGTAGGATGGTTTAAGCATCAGTAAGAAGAACCACAAAGGACTGAATCACATTGCATATGTAAAAACTCATGAGTTCATAAACAACAAAATAAAAACAAACCAAAACTCTCCGTCCTTTGGGAAGATGGTAAGGAAACAATTCATTATTCTGAAAACTGGTAAGTAAAGGGGAAACAATCAAGCATTTATCCTGTCCTCCCTGTAGGAATTGTTCCTCACGGTAACCATAAATAGCTGAGGAGGGAACATGACATCTACAGAAGAACTCCAGCTAGCAAATAAAGAAGGAATAAAAGAATTCGAATATCACATTTTGCAAACACCTACTGAAACAATGGATCGAGCAAATGATCATCAACATCTGCTAATGTCACAGACAGTCAGGCAGGATGGGCCTACTGCTGTAGGAACGTGCACCAGTGAAGCCAGATCTAACCTGAATGAGACCAAGCCTCAAGATCTAGCAATCAATCGTCAGGAAATGCAGGGGACGAGGAACATATTAAATGACACCAGTGGGATGAAGCCAGTAAATCCAGACCTTGGGGAACTTTATGATATAAATGGGGGAAAAAATAGAGGAAGTGGGAACCTGTAGATTAAAAGAAACTTAGACACAATATTGTAAACCTACACTTCAATAAAAAAAAAAAAAAAAGAAACAGAGGCATGTGACATAGTAAGCAAATACAGCAAGCAGCCCTTGTTTGGATCCTGATGTCAACAAATCAGTTGTAAAAGGGTGGGGGAGGGGAACTGGAGAAAGTTAAACACTGATGGCATATTTGGTTATATTAAAGAATTACTATTGACTGATTGATTGATTGATGGCTGTGTTGGGTCTTCTTTGCTGCGCACAGGCTTTCTCTAGTTGCAGTGAGAGCAGAGGCTACTCTTTGTTGTGGTGCGTGGGCTTCTCGTTGCAGTGGCTTCTCTTGTTGCGGTGCATGGGTTCTAGGCACATGGGCTTCAGTAGTTGTGGCTCGCGGGCCCTAGAGCACAGGCTCAGTAGTGGCGCACGGGTTTAGTTGCTCTGTGGCATGTGGGATCTTCCCGGACCAGGGCTCAAACCCGTGTCCCCTGCATTGGGAGGTGGATTCTCAACCACTGGGCCACCAGGGAAGTCCCTACTGGGGCCTGCCTATTGATTTTTAAACTGTGATTATGTATTCTGATTATGTCTTTTGTAAAAAAGTTCTTATCTTTTAGAGAAACATACCGAAATTTATAGATGAAATGATATAGTGCCAGGATTTACTCAAAATAATCCAGGGGTAAGTCAGGAAGTGGGTGAGGGGTGCAGGTAAGATTGGCCAGGACTTGGTGATTGCTGTAGCTGGGTCTATTGTTTACGTGTTCAATTTTTCATAATAAAAATGTTCATCTCTCTGATTCAGTCTCTGTCTTCCCCAGCTCCATCCTATGCTCTTTTAAAATAAAGTCTCCATGTCAGCAGTTTTCTGGTCTAATTTTGACAAGTGAGAGGGGCTTAAGCATGAATGTTCTGAGGGGAAAACCAGTCTTTGAAAATATCCCAGGGCTGTTTCATTAGAAATCTTAGCAGCAAGTTTTCCCCAAATGTCAACGGGTCTTACAAAGCTTTACTATCTGCTGAGGTTTTCTCCTTTCCAGGGTATTCTAATCCACTAACCAGACTGTCATGCAAGTAATATGCAAACTGCATTATTATGAAAATTTAAAGGTCAGCTAGAGGGGTTTTGAGGGGCCGGGGGAAGCAGCTCTCTCCCTCTTGCCTTTTCCTCCCCTCCCCTGTCTCCTCCTCCTCTTGCAAAAGGGAGAGAAACTTCTCTATCAATGAATGAGTAACTGAAGCTACCCCTGGGACCTCTCTTTTTGACCTCCTCCCCCTTCACCTCCCTTGATGAGTCAGGAATAAGAGTTAGAAGCTCAAACCTCCAGCTGGAAGGAGGCATCTCATATTGGCATCAAACTCCTGGGCACAGGTGAGCACTGTTTTCTAAGGATGGGTCTTTCAAAGGGGTTAAAAGTTCTCCGTGGCCTGGGACTAGTTTCTATCTTCACATTTCCTTTCTGGAAACCTGACCACTTCTTTTGATTCCTACTCGGTAAATTACAATCACATTCCAGACCCATTCCTGTGATTATTCCCAATGAGTCGGTCGGTTGGCGTTTTGGACGTTCTGGCCCTCTTCAATTTCACAGTTGCCGACGGTCTCGTGGTCTCTCTTAAGGATGGGGTGGCAGGCTGCTCGTTGTCCCCCCTAATCTAGCCTTTCCTCCTTTCAGTGTAAAAAGACTTCCCAGGGGAACACTACACTTGCCAACCTCCCTTGTAGTTCTGTGTGGCTATTAGATTAAGTTCTAGCTGGAAAGAGTAATGCTGGTACCCATTCTGGATCTTGTCTTTAGCAAAAATGGAGGCGTCTTCTTGGTCCCTTTCCCCTTTCCTGCTGGTTGAGAAGGTGAGAGACAGACTCACAAGTGAAAGCCATGTGGTGAGAACAGAGTGATCCAACCAGTCCAGAATTGCCACCTCTGGACTGTGACAGGAGAGAGAAATGACTTGTACCTTGTATAAGCCACCGCAGTTTGGAATCCCTTCGTTCAGCTGCTTACCCTGTTTCTTAACTAATATAGATAGCTACCACTAACCACTGGGTTTGAATTTTACTTGGGCAACTCTAAGCACAATTTTATTTCCAAGAACCTGGGGCAGCCCCTCCCCATCACTTTCTTGTCCCCATTGGACGCCTGTGAATCCACACAATGCAGTCACTTTGAAGACATGTCTGTCCGTGGCTATAAACTCAAGAATCATTTTGTCAGGCAGAAATTTCTCAGTTGAGCACCTCACTCCAACATCTTCCCTTCAAAGTCAAATGACAAGGAGGATTTGGAAACACCTAAGCGCACTGGGCTCTATTCCTCTTTTGCCCAGTCCCTGGAGTTTGCATCTTGATTCTTCCTTGGAAAGAGCACTTCCCACTAACAGCCAACAGCTCGGCAAACACCGGCAGCCACACTCCATTACAACTAATAACAGGACTCAGGCACTTCAGAAGCTGTTACTAATTGAGCCGCTAAATATCCCTATGAAGTAGGTAACTATTATGGTCCCCAATTACTGTCAAGAAGCCGAGTTGCAGAGACATTAAGTGGCTTGTCAGGATTGTGCAGTGGCGTCCCAAGCAGACTAAGTTCCCTTGTGGAGCCTGAATTTCAGCCCCAATCAAAGGAACTAGAATTGGCCTGGAAGTCAGGAGACCTGTATTCTGTCATTAACCACTGAGTAGAAGTCATTTCCTCGTGTGATGAATCGGGAGATTGGGATTGACATGTATACACTGATGTGTATAAAATGGATGACTAATAAGAACCTGCTGTATAAAAAAATAAAATAATCAAAAAAAAAGTAAAAAAAAAAAGAAGTCATTTCCTCTTTCTGTGCATGCGTGCGTGCACGTGTGTGTGTGTGTGTGTGTAGTGCGAATAATCCGCCCACCCTCTGGGGTTTTTCCCACTGAGGGCGGAAGTGGAGTTTTCCCGTAAAGAGTAGACATCCCACTGTTAATTCTCCCAGGAAGAGGTTAATCCTGAGACTGGAAATCAAGACTTAAGGAAAAGAAAATACCCTCTTTATAGGCCCAAGACTCTGAGGTGAAGAAAGGCCCATGTTAGGATAAAGTATGGTCTCCGGGGTGTTCGCCAGAGCTGGGAGACGGACTAGGACACAAAGGGAGGGAGGGCAGGGAATTCAGGGCTCCTTTGTACACCAAGGTGCAGACACTGAAGAAGGTGACAATTGGAAGACAGCCCTGCCTGGCGGTGACTGCCTCATGCCACGTTTATGGAGTGACAGGGCAAGGCCAGCAGCCTGGAGAGGAAAACATGGGGGACTTGTGCCCAAGGAGGGGCAAAGCAGCACCCTGGGAAATGTTCCCAATCCACAGGGAAACCCAGAGTGGGCTGTGCCATCATAAATTGGGAACAAACAGAAGTCACAGGCTGTGCGGGCTGGGACAGAGGCTGTCCTCTTAGACTCCTTCCCTCCCTCCTTCCCCTCCCTCCCCCCTCCCTCCCCCTTCCTTCCTTCCTTCCTTCGTTCCTTCCTTCGTTCCTTCCTTCGTTCCTTCCCTCCCTCCTTCCTGTCTCTCTCTCCCTTTCTTTCTTTCCTTCCTTCCTCCCCCACCCCCTCATTTTTTCTTTCTCTTTGCCTGCACCGTGCCACATATGGGATCTTAGTTCCCCAACCAGGGATCATTCTCGGGTCCCCTGCAGTGGAAGCGTGGAGTCCCCTTTGCTTAGCAGCGGCTAGGGAACCACTGGACTGCCACGGAATTCCTCTCAGACTCCTTCTCACTGAGATGCAGGAACCAGAGTCCAGGCCTGCTGGGAATACAACCCCGAGGCCCCTGGGCAAGTGTGATTGACAATTTCACCCAATCCATCTACACTGGCCCTGGGCATTGTCTACACTGGCCCCAGCCTATAGGTGATTGGCTAAGGTTGGGCTTAGGGCAGAGGGCCTTCGGTGTTGAGGGTCTGGTTAATTCCCAGACAGAGAAAATGGGGCGTCCTGTGATCTCTCCTTCCTCTTCCCCATTTCTGTTTTAAATGAATTAAATTTTCAAGGTACAGTTTGATCCATTTTGACAAATATCACCACCACACCAATCAAAATCTAGAATGTTTCCAATCCCCTGGAAAGTTCCCTCAAGCCCCCTTCCAGTCAATCCCCCTGCCCTCCAACAAGCAAGCGATATTCTGATTTTTCTCACCTTTCTTTAGTTTTGTCTGTTGTAAAACTTGCCATAAATAGAACCATGCTGTATGTCCTCTCTCCAGATCCGTTTTTAACATGCAAATGATGTTTTCAATTACTTGCCATGAGTAAACATGTCACACCAAGAAGATCCAGTGCATTGATTCCCATGGCTGTGCATCACCCCCAGCACACCCAACCGCGCAGACGTGAGTTTGCAGGGCCAAAATACGTGAACCACGGTTGTTTGCTTAGCAGCTGGCCAGGCTGATCTCTCCCTTCCCCCACAATGAAGTCTGAAACCTCAGGGCTTACATCCTCCCAACTCCCCTCCACCAGCCCCAGAACAGAGCGATCGCTGTACCCTGAGGGTCCTGGCATCCTGAGAGGTTCTATTTTGGGTTAGAATAACAATCCTGCATGCAGGAATAGAGCTGTTACAGCTTAACAGCTAATAATAATAAAAGCTACCATTTACTGAAGGCTCTCCAAGACGTGCTTATGTTTGCATATATTATCTCCTGTCATTTTCACAGCCCTCACCTCCACCCCCACCCCCACCCCAGGTATTATCTCTACTTTACAGACCAGGGAGCTGAGGCTCACAGAGGTTAGAATGCGGCTTCCAAGACGTTAATGTGCAAATGATTCATCTGGAGCTCTTGTTAAAATGCAGATCCTTATTCAGGATGTCCTGGGCTGGCCTGAGCCTCTGCCTCTTGTACAAACTCCCAGCTGATGGTGATGGTGCTAGTTCATGGACCACATTTGGAGTAGCAAGAGGTACCCCTCTAAGGTCAACTACCAGCAAGGCGAAAATCTAAGATATGAACTCTGAACATCTGCTTCTAAAGCTGTTTCTTAACAGTTCTGCTTATGTAGTGGGGAAAAGAGGAGAAAAACTGTTCCAGGAAACAAGTGTTTTTGTTCAGCAAAACGCCTTGATGACTATATATAAAATAGAGATCTAATAAGGACCTACTGTAAAGCACAGGGAACTCTACTCGATACATTGTAATGACCTACATGGGAAAAGAATCTAAAAAAGAGTGGATACATGTATATGTGTAACTGATTCACTTTGCTGTACAGCAGAAAGTAACACAACGCTGTAAATCAACTATATTCCAACTAAAAACATGTAAAAAAAAAACCCAACACCACCCAAAACAAACAAACAAACAAAAAAATGCCTTCCTGAAACAAGTGGTCACAGAACGCTGTCCCTCTGGGTGAGGCAGGGTTGGGATAGAAATGTGACAAAGAAATAGTTAAAGAACACAGCAGGCAAAATGAGCAAGTGAGTCTGGAGGTTGGAAGCTAGGGAGGGGAGGGGAGGGGGGGGGAGGGGAGAGGTACCAAGATGGTGGGTGGCTGGAGCCCAAATGGAGAAGAGAAACAGCAACCAGCCCCTGGAGGTGGGAATGATATAAAGACTAACAGTTTAAAGATGTTTGCTCTGGCCTCCTATAAGCCCTTGATGTTGTCTGGACCCTTCAGCACAGTCTGTCCTACACATAGCCTTGAGCTTGAGTTGGTATAAGTGTGGGGAGAGGAGGACTGGGGTGGGGTAGGGATGTGCCGTAGGCAAAGATGAAGTAAATCTAAACTGAAAGTCAAAGCCAAAGGGAGTTAGGGGAAGGGAGTCCCCGCCTCCAACACTGTTCCCCACCAATCTGCTGAGAGAAATGCTGGGTTTCCCACTGCACTTGAGTGGGGCTTCAAACTCGTCTTGTTTACAATTTTAAGAGCAGTTACAAGAAGATTTCGTACCTTTTATTTCATTTGTTCCACATTAACAGTCTTGGGTGGCAATAGGGTAGGAATCATCACCCCCATTTTACAGATGCAAAAATCAAGGCCGTAAGCAGGGGGGTGAGCACTGGAATTTTCCGAAAGTCACACAGCTACAAGGTGTCAGAGAGATGGCCAGAAGTATGCTTTTCAAGCCTCCCTGTGAATCAGAATCACCTCGGAGTGCTTAAAGAACGCTCACTGGGTCTGGATCTCCACCAGGCACTCTAATTCTGTGTAACTAGAGCTGATTTGATTCTGTTTATCTAGAGATGGGCCCAAGCAACAGTATTTTTCAAAAGATTCTCACTGATTCTACTGTTCAGTCAAGATGAGAACCTTACGCTAGATGATACATATAAAGTGCTTACCTAAGAGCCGGGCACAGGTAACAGTCAGCCTCAGTTAACAGCAGCAGCTGTGAACATTTTTACTACACAAACCCAAACCCTCTGAAACCATGCTGTCAACCACCGGTTCTCAGAGTCTAGCCAGCATCAGAATCACCTGCAAGACTTGTTTAAAACAGATCACTGGGCCTCACCTCCAGAGCTTCTGACCTACTAGGTCTGGGGTGGAAGCTGAGAACGTGCCTTTCTGACAGGTTGCCTTTCCTGGTGCGGCTGATCCAAGGACCATGCTCTGGGAACCGACCCTGCAAGCAAAGTAAAAGAAGGTGACTCAAAAAGGTGAGTTCTCTTCCATCTTTCCAGCTCGGGGTGAAATGGCCACGTGGGGACTCTTCAGTGCCCTGCCATGACAGGAGGGAGGGCCTGGGGTCGAGGCCACCTTTGGTCAGGAGCATCCTCTAGCATGTGTGCCTAAAACTGCTGGCTAGTGGCCGACCTTCCGGGAAGGGGCCCTTTGATGGTTGAAGGGAGGCTGAGACTGATAGAAAGTGCCTGTAGCCTAGGCAACGCAGTCCAGCTCCCACGATTAGAGGCTACTTGAAAAAGGGGTGGGGGCGTGAGGAAAGGGAAATGTGTAAGGGGAGAGGAGCCTGATGTCAAACGTTCTGAATGTCTGCATGCTCATACAGGTTCCCTCTCTCACACACAGAGACAAAATTATATATATGTTCTTTCAACCTGCGTTGGGAGAGATGAACCACGGGAAGGAGTCTAGAATCTTCTTGAGATTTTCTGCTTTGAGGGAAAAAGCCACTCTATCCCACTTGAAGCCGTAAGGGCATCATGTGAGCACCTCCTACCACTGCTGCCTGCCTGCAGTCTGATCAGACCTACGGGCTCCAATATGGCATCTGTAGGCATAAGGGAACCCAGGGAATGAGGAGGCCCAGTGCAAGAACTCCGACCAGTAGAGAAGCTCCGTGGTGGACAGTGGCTCACTGTCTGGGTTAGAGGTTACTCGCTGGGGGCACACAGGGTAAGGGGCAAAGAAGCAAAGGTCATGGGGTGAGACAAAAAGAGTAGGAGGGACTGAGAAACTGAGTCACCAGTAGGACAGAGTCTCTGGAGTAGGCAGCCCTTTCTGAGGGGATGACAAGATCTAGTCACTAGAACTGATGACATCTCCTAAGCCATATTCTCTACCGGCCTCTTGCCCATAAAGCTTGTTAGCTGAGCGGAGCTAATGACCTCCTCCCACCCCATCCCATGGAGCAGGGATGCCGGTTTGGGTCTAATTCAAAGATCGTATTGAGGGCTTCCCCGGTGGCGCAGTGGTTGAGAGTCCGCCTGCCAATGCAGGGGACGCGGGTTCGTGCCCCGGTCCGGGAACATCCCACATGCCACGGAGCGGCTGGGCCCGTGAGCCATGGCTGCTGAGCCTGTGCGTCCGGAGCCTGTGCTCCGCAATGGGAAAGGCCACAACAGTGAGAGGCTCGCGTATCACACACACAAAAAAGATTGTATTGAGCCACCATCCCCAAAGGCATAATGGGGCATACAGTGACTTCCAAAAGGCATGCACACAGGGGTGTGGTCTCCCCTTGTCTCCTTCCATGTGGCTAAGCACAAAGAGCCAGGACAACTCCATCCAGTTCTGTCTCTTCACACAGTTTGTCCTTCTCCCACCCTTACTCCACCTTTGGACCAATGTTCTCTCCCTCCCTCTCTCTCCTCTCACTCAAGAGTGGGTCTGGGGCCTCCCTGGTGGCGCAGTGGTTGAGAGTCCGCCTGCCGATGCAGGGGATACGGGTTCGTGCCCCGGTCTGGGAGGATCCCATATGCCGCGGAGCGGCTGGGCCCGTGAGCCACGGCCGCTGGGCCTGCGCGTCCGTCCGGAGCCTGTGCTCCGCAGCGGGAGAGGCCACAACAGTGAGAGGCCCGCATACCGCAAAAAGAAAAAAAAAAAAAAAAAAAAAGAGTGGGTCTGCCCCTCCCTCTCATTGCAGCGGCAGGATTGGAGATTCATGTGTGGGCTGCTTTGGTCCTAGGTGTCCCATGAACTTGGGTAATAAGTTTCTACAGCAGAGTTCACCAGAGCTCTGCACTGAGATGCAGTGGGAGCTCTACTTAGATAGAAAGGTATTTTACTCAGGGCCCTTTTGCCTGCCAGTAAAATAGAAATCCAATTCAAAGTGGCTTAAAGAACAAAGGGCTGGCAGGGGGCACATGGGGAGGGGTTAAGGAGGGGAGGAAGGTGCATTTGCTTAGGATGCTTCAGGCATGGCTGCAACCAGGAACTCCAACAATCCCATCAAGACTCACTGTTTCTGCATTTCTCACCTCCACCTCCCTTCATCCTTGAGTAATGAGCACCACCATTAGCAACTCCAGGCTTATGTTCTACCAGAGGAGATAAATGGAGCCCTTCATTTCTCACATCAGGCAGGCGTCCTGGGAGGCCTCCTCTGGCCAGGTCTAGTCACAAGCCTGTCACTGCATCTGCTGATGGACTGGTCAGGCCTGGTTTTGTGCCAACCCCTGGTCAGAGAGTGGGCGAGGTCTAGTCCCCAAAGGAGAGTCAGGATCCTGTTATCGCAAGAATGGGGAATGAATGCTGGGAAGGAAAACCTAGCAAATTCTGACTACAACGTATTCCTTAGTTTCATTCTCTCCACCTTTGCCCTTCCCAAGGGCAAAGAGCATCTCCTTAATACCACCCAACATCACCAGCTACCTGTGCCCGGCCACATGCTTGCTGGCATGGTTTGTTTCCCTTCTGTCTTCCCTTCTCCCCGTAATCTAGAACACAGGGTAAGGGTCTAACATACCCTCGCCAGTTCCTTCTCTAATTTGTAAGGTAACACTCAGCCTCCATGACATACCCCGCCACATGGCCTCAGGGCACAGAGCACCTGCACGCCATGGGTCTTCTGGGAGCTCCTCCTCATGCAGAGCCGCCTGGGTAGCTCAGTAGCTCCTTGATAACACCACTTCCTTGAGCCCCAAGGCTTCTAAAACAACAGGAAAAACCCAAGATCCAAACTCCAAATAGTATCTGCCTTTCTGCCAGCACATAGCTTAGAACAAAGGCAAAGATATGGGGGCTCCTTTTTGATAAATTCTTCAAGGTGATGCCTTCTGTCTATCTGGAAGGAATTAATCACATATATACACAAAGCATGTTAAACTAAAAGCGTATCAACTCCTATGTCATTTGCGACGGACAAGAGTTAGAAACCATCTAAATATCCATACAAGATTGGTTAAACAACTAATGGTACATGCATATAGCCATTATGCAGCTATTACGCAGGAATACTATGCAACCAATAAAAACAGTGGAGAAGAGTATAGAATCATGGGAGAAAAGAGGATATACTGCTAAGTGGAAATAGAGTTAAATCCAACTTTTGATTTTTAAAAAGTGTACACATGCTGCTATAGACCAAATTCTCTGTCCAAAATTTATATGTTGACGGCCTAACCCCATGTGACTGTATTGGGAGACAGGGCCTAAAGGAGGTAATTAGGGTTAAGTGAGATCATAGGACTGGGGCCCTGATACAACAGGATTAGTTCCTCCTAAGAAGAGAAACCGGAAAGCTCACTCTCCCTCTCCACCATGGGAGCACACAGTGAGAAGGCAGCTGTCCGTCTACAAACACAGAAGAGGGCTCTCGCCAGAGCCCAACCACCCTGATCTCAGACTTCCAGCCTCCAGAACTGTGAGAAAATACATTTCTGTTGTTTTAGCCACCCAGTCTATGGTATCTTGTTATGAGAGCCCTAGCAGACTAATACGCACATGTACATAGATGACATAAAACTACGTTAACAGGGATGATCTCTGTGAGGAGGAATACTGATGACTTGAGTTTCTTCATTTTATTTTTTTATGTTTTCCAGACTTTGTTACAATGAACAACTACTATTTTTATAAATGCATAAAATCAATGTCATCTTTCTATATGTCAATAATGATAACTTATGGATATTACAAAATTAGTACATGTTCAATGAAGAAATTGGTGGTTTTATATTCTTTTTCCTAATCTGTACTTTCTAAATTTTCTACAATGAATATATATTAATTTCATTTTTGAAAAGTTATTCTCAAAAAGATTTACCCCTTCCACATGAAATCATCCATACGGGTCATGCATGAGGCCAATTTGTGTGTGAGTGTGTTGTGTGTGTGTGTGTGTGTGTATGTGAGAGAGAGAAATAGAGACAGAGAGAGAGAAGGAGAGAGACCTCATATCTTAGGATTCTTTCAACAAACTTCAACTGATAACCCACTGCACGTCTGGTGCTGGGCTGTTTTTTTTCTTTAGTGCCATCATTGTTTTCTATTATTGCGTAACATCATTAAGACAAACTTCACAGCTTAAAACAATGCCTGTTTATTTGCTCGCAGTTTCTATGTGTCTGGAGTCCTGGCCTGGCTTAGATGGGTCCTCTGTCTAGGGTCTCACCAGGGTGCAATCAACATGTCAGCCAGGGCTCAGGTCTCATTAGAGGCTCGACTGGGGAAGGATCTGCTTTCAAGTTCTTTCAGGTTGTTGGCAGAAATCAGCTCCTTGTGGTTTAAAGGCTGAAGGTTTCAGTTTCTTGCTAACTGTTGGCCAGAGGCCATCCTCAACTCCTAGAGGACCACATGGAGTTTCATGCCTACAAGAATCCCCAACCTGGATTCTTGCTTCCTTCAAGCCAACAAGGGATGCAGAGACTGCAGCAACATCTATGTACTGCAATCGTGTACGTTCCGTCATCACGCTGTGTTCTACTGGTTAGAAGCAAGTCACAAGCCCTGCCCACACTCAAGGGAGAGCATCACAAGGACATAACCACAGGTGGATCACAGGGCCATCTTAAGCATCTGTTACAAATGCTGTATTTAATGTTATTTATTATATGTGGCACATTTTAAAAATGAAACAATGGAAGATTTTTTCATTGTCTGTCCTAGAGACTTATTTTCACAGGGCTTTAATTCTCTCTCCTTTTTGTATCTTTTGAGACTTTTACTCATATTCTATTTGTCTATGTAAAATTTTTAATGAAGTATAAATATATCTACAGAAAAGAGAACAAATCATAAATGTATATTCCATTTGATGACTTTTCATAAAGTTGTGACTTTTCATACTCACTGAACCAGCACTCAGATCAAGAATCAGCACACTCCCGCCCTGGAAGCCCCCTCCAGCTTCCAGGTGGTCAGTGCGAGCCCCACCCCCTAAAGGTGCTCCTGGCAGAACTGCACTTGCCTCCTCTAACTTCTTCATGCCTGTCGGCCCTATGTATGAAGTCATCCCATAATAAGGATTTTCGGGCTTAGGAAAAAGACCTGCTCAGCCAACCAGGACTGAAAAGAACCTCTGCTACAGACCTGATACTGACAGAAACAATGCACAATGCTCTGGCTCAAGCAGGATTGAGCTGCTGGAATTTGCAGGTTGATGGCATCCTCTCCACAGGAGAATTGGAAGAAAAAACCCATGTTCAAGGGAACTGAAGGCTAAGAGAGGAAAAGCTACTGTCAGGTGCTCCTTTGCTCCTTGAAATAAGTTCCTGCTTCTGGACTTAGGTGAATTACTTCCCAGGGCAGTAAAGAAAACTTGCAGATGTAACTGGGAAACTCAGAATTCTCTAAGGCAGCACTGTTCAATAGAAATATAACACAAGCCACATTATGCAATTTAAAATTTTCTGGTAGCCTCATGAAACAAAGAAAGAGAAAATACGTTTTAACCATTTTAATAATTAAATATTAAATAATAATTTTATTTTAATTAAATATAACCTAAATAATGTTAAAACCTATAATCAATATAAAACTATGAATGGGATATTGATTAGATATTTAAGTACAATGAGATATTTTACATTTTTATTGCGCTAAGTCTCTGAAATCCAGTGCTTTAAGTCTAGTGTTTTACATGTAAGTTCAGAGTAGTCACAGTTCAACAGCTCAGTAGCATGTGTCTGACGGCTACCATATTGGAAAGTGCAGTTCTAAGGAATCGGAAAGAGATGCAAGGACATGAGCCAAAAAAAAAAAAAAAAAAAGCCGATTTTAAAAGTGCTCCAAGAGTGGGTTGCAATGATATGCAAGAAACAAACATGCATTCATTCATTAAACATTTTTGCATGCAGGGGATAGAAGAACTCAAAGCTTCTGCCCTCAAGGACCTCATCATCTAGCAAGGGAGACAGACCTGAATAGATTATTATAACACCAGGTGGCAGACGCAGCGCCAGAGATAATCACAAGGGAGCAGAGAGATGCGCCATCCACCGGGGGGGGGGGGGGGGGGGGGAGGCTGGAGAACAGGATCCTAATAGCACCACCCATTACGACTGGTTAAGGTTCCTGAAATTCTCATCATTCATGAAATTCTCATCATTTCAGGAGCTCTGTGTCATGAAAATAACCTGGTTAAAATGCAAATACCTACTCAGGCAGGGAGAACACTGTAAACTCATGCATGCCCATTCACATGCATTACTTTTTGAAACCAGATTTATTGTGTTGTTTAGCAGAAAACAAAGCTGGAGGTATGACAGAAAGATCTAAGACGAAAGGCTTAAATGTGGACCACTCAGAGCCTAGAAGGCTTCTAAGATAAAACAGTAAAAGGAGAAAGGGAGCAGTGAAAGATTAAAGTGTCAGGCAGAGAGACAGGAAACTGCCCAACTCTGCACTTTGAGAAACTAGTCCAGACCAATGTCTTTTGTTATCCTAACATGTGATCGCCCAGAGGTCCTCAAAGTGTGGCCATCAGAGCTCCTGCAACAGATTCACCTGCAAATACTACTAAAAATGCATAGTCCCAGGCCCCACCCCAGACCACCTGTCCAGAAAGTATTACTCTTCCCAAATCATTCGCTCCTTCTTTCCTCTAAGATGATCATTCACCTTTGATACAAGAGTGGTGTGTCCCCTATAGGGGCTGTTTCTTCTGTCCGTGACCTTAAGTGAAGAAAGTATGGCATACTAACTGATGAAATAAAAATGTTACTGTTTCACATTACGGTCAACATGTACTGTGAGTAAGAAACAAAACCTTTTCTTGTTACAAGCCACTGAGATGTGAGGAGCTATTTGTTACTGCAGCATAACCAAGCCAAAGGTGACTGATATATCTACTGAATCAAACTTCCCAGAGGAAATGGTGGATCCTAGGAATCTGCATTTTAACATGCTCCATGTGTGAGCCTCATTCTCACTAATAACATCTGAGCAAAGAATCCTCTTTGAGAAATGAGCCTTCCATCAGCTAGACAGTTAAATGTTGGCCACAAAACAAATGGACATTTAGAGTTTTAGGTTTCAGTAGCGCAGCGTACCTAGGAGTCTTACTTCCTCAGTCCACCACAGTCCTAGAAATTAAGGAAAACTAAAGCAAGGCGGAGGCAGCCTCAGTAGCTCATCAGCAAGCATTGAGTTCCTGCTTCATGAAGAGCACCGAGCCAGGCGCTGCAGGCGAGTTCCTTGCACCAACACCGAGAGCCCCCAGTCCTCCAAGACTTATCATCCACGATGCCCTGACAGTGGGAGTTCTCTCAGAGTTGGGCAGAAATGGGCTTCCCTGGTCCTTTGACAAAAAAGCGGCCTTGGGAGGAGGGTGAGGGCAACTCTCCTGAGAAGGTCGGCTCCTGTTCCAGAGTGGGAGGCTGGCTTTGCTTGCCCAGAGCAGCCGTCCACTTCTCACAGAGATGGCAGCTGCCACGCTTCTTCCAAAATGCAAACCTGACGACGAAACGCCCTGACCCTACACCCTCTGGACTCCTTACCAGGCAGGGAAAGCCCTTTGTGAACGAACCCTGACTTCCCTTTCTGGTCTCCTCCCCACAGCGACACCACCCCTGCCCCCTCCCAGGTACTCCAGCCACCTAAATATTTTGACAGTCAAGTCTCCACCCTCTCCTTCCCACCTCTGGGCTTTTGCACGTTCTTTTTTCCTGTCTAGAACGTGCTAGACCAGGTAACTCTAGGGCTCAGTATATATGTCACCTCTTTCAGGGAGACTTTTCTGCCACCTCCGTGTCCCCAAAATGAAAATGAAAGACCAGGCGAGGTGGCCGTTCTACCTGCTCAGCCAGCGCCCTGCACTTCCTCTCTCCTTCACGACCGCCAGGGGTGGAATCTGTCCGTTGAAACGTCCGCTGCTCTACTAGCCTGGAAGCACCGAGAGGAGGGGCTCTGTTTTGCCCACTACAGTATCCCCTTCAGCTGTCACCTTGCCCGTCACATGGCAGGTGATCGGTAAATATTTGTGGAAGGAATGAATAAACAAGGAATGCAAAAGCCATCAGAACAGCTCCTTTCTGAAACTACTTTGCACTGGGATGCAGACAACTCTTAATAGATTTCTCACCATCCCACGAATTTGTCAGTAACTCCTCTCTTCCTACCCCCCCTTCTCTTTGGTGGGCTTCTCGGGGTTCTGGGCCTGACCACCTGCTGAGCTGTCCCTGGGCTGAATGAGGACCCGGGAAGGGCAGGTCACTGGTCTCATGCCCTGCTCACTGGGCACCTACTACGTGCCAGGATGCCAAATGCACATCTCAAAGAATGCTCCCACCATCCCGGGAGGCCAATTTCATTATTTTGTAACCCCCCTTTTTTTTTTTTTTTTTTTTTGCGGTACGCGGGCCTCTCACTGTCGTGGCCTCTCCCATTGTGGAGCACAGGCTCCGGACGCGCAGGCCCAGCGGCCATGGCTCACGGGCCCAGCCGCTCCGCGGCATGTGGGATCTTCCCGGACCGGGGCACGAACCCGTGTCCCCTGCATCAGCAGGTGGACTCTCAATCACTGCGACACCAGGGGAGCCCTGTAACCCTTTTAAAGTTGTAAAATACAGCATTTGAACCGACAAACACCAAAAGCATAAACACAAGGCTTCACAAAGCATGACCCACAAACAGCTACTGAACCACCAGCAAGGTGAATAAGATGAGTTTCCACTCCAGAGCCTCCAGGACCCATCCTGCCGCAAGCTTCTCCCTCCCCCTCGGGTAAGCACTTGCTTGCTACTTTGAAGGTACCTAAGTGTGCTTCCCCAAATAATAGAGTATTGTGCTTTTGAAAATCTCATTGTTAAAGTATAACTGACGTACAACAAACAGCACGTAATTACAGTGCAGATTTGGAGGTGGATATTATCTCAATTTCTCATACAAGGACAGGGAGGCCCAGAGAGTGAGGTGGGCTCTTCCAGGACCCATCCCCTGACCACAACACCGAGAGCAGTTTTGCCTCCGGACCCCCAGCCTGGCTCCTGCCCCCCACTACACCCCCCAGCCGCCTCCAAACTCCGTGTGGGAAACCATGGGTGACATGGCCATGGCCCCAGCAAGGCTGGGATGGGGGCGTGGGAGAGTTACAGGCTGGCAGGAGGGCTCGGGGCGACTGGGGTGGGATCCAACCTGGACCCCAGGACGTCTGTGAGGAGCAGAGGGAAGGGGAGAAACCACCTCACGTCTGGGCTTTGTCTTCCAGACTTCCACGTCGGAGTGAAGCAGAACTCTAGCCCCCCTCCTCCCCCTCTGGTTGTCCTCGGGCCCTCCCCGCCCTCGGCCAGCAGGCACAGAGCAGAGGCGGCTGGGGCTGAGGAACCCAGCTCAGAACCATTCAGGCCCTCGTTCTCCTAAGGAAAACACCGAGAAAAATCTGCCGTGGTTTCACTAACAAAGGAGAGTGTGAAAACGCTCTGGGGATTCTCCTCATTCAGGGTACCTGCAAGGAGCACAGCAGGTAAACAGCAGGCAGCCCGTGGTTCCAATCCCATCTGTCCTCCTGCTGGGGACCCTGGGCAGGGTCTTTGCCACCCTGATCCGCCTCAGTTTCTCCCTTCAATGGGGGGGGGTCACAGCAACCCCTATTCCTGGAGCTGTTGGGAGAATCCACGGAGCTGGCTGTAAAGCACTTAGCGTGGTGCCTGGCACTCAGGAAGGGTTTCATTATTATTTTAAAATCATCATTTCTTATTATTTTAGAATTTTTATTTTTTATCAATAAAAAATTACACTGCATGAGAGAGTGAAAGGGGACCTTGGGCTCTGAAAACCCCTCAAGCGTGTGCCCCAATGCCTTTGTTCTGGAGCGTTCCAGCAGGCGTGGAAGAAATTCCCACCCGCCACCCTCCCGAGGACCCTGACCCTGACGGCACGAGCTGCAGAGGGGGCCACCGAGCCCTCGGTGGGGCTGACCAGCAGGAGGCAGGGGGCTCATCATCATCGAAGCAGTCCCAGAAAGCCACCTGGCCAGGAGGCCACTGGAGTGCCAGGGAGGAGTGCCAGGGAGGGATGGGGGGATGTCGTGGGGATGTCATCCAGCGAAGAGCAGCCGGTCCCCCACCCATCCCACGTGCACAGCTCGCTGCAGCGACCCCATCCCGGGCACCTGGCCGCTGTCAGCCTCCCTGTTCGCGCTCCCAGGGCCAGCCTGGGTGCCCAGGTGAGGGCTCAGGTGCAGCTGTGCACCCCTCGCCACGGGGCCAGGGTGTGGGGAACAGACGCCCTCTCAAAGACACCTGGGGTGGGGTGAGGGTGTCATGTCAGGACGCAGGGGACACCTTGGGAACCTCAGGCCGAATCCTCAAGTGACCCAGGACATCGAAGGGCACGGACACTGGGGAGGGGCCGAGGGGGCGGCATAGCCTCTCTCCCTCTGCTCCCTGCACTCCTGCTTGGTTCTCGCTCCTCTTTCTCCCCTCCCCTCCCCCGTGCCTGCCTCCCTTGCCCTCCCCTCCCTCTCCCTCCCAGCCCTTTCCTCCTCCTCTGCATCTCCAAAGACCATTCGGTTTCCCAGGGCTGTCATGACAAGTCACTACAAACTTGATGGCTAAAAACAATAGCAACTGATGCTCTCCCAGTTCTGGAGGCTGGAAGTCTAAGATCAAGGTGCCCATGGGGTGGTTCCTTCCGAAGGTTCTGAAAGATCATTGGTTCCTTGCTTTTCTCCCAGCTTCTGATGGCCAATCCTGGGCATTCCTGGGCTTCTAAACACATCACCCCAATCCCTGCCCTGTCTTCATATGGCCTTCCCCTCTGTGTGTCAAAGCTCGCTCCCCTTTCACAGATACAGACCCCAGTCACTGGATCTAGGGCCCACCCTAGTCCCAGGGTCATCTCATCTTTAGATCTTTTAACTTAATTACATCGGCAAAAATGCTTTTCCAAGCAAGGTCCCGTTTTGAGGTTCTGGGTGAATATACATCTTTTGAGGGCCACTATTTAACCCACTAAACTCTTTCTCCCTTTTCTCTCCAATTGCCCGTTTTTTGTTTCCGCCCCCTTTTCCCTCCCCCTCCTTTAGCCTCCCCTTCCCCTCCTTCCCTCCCTCCCTCTTCCTCTCCATCTCGCTTCCTCTTTCTCTCTCTTTACTGACCGTAATCTCGTGTGAATTTATAGAGCTGGTGCCCAGCAACCAGAATTTAATTTAAAATCCTTGGGAGAAAGGATTTGACTGGGGCAGCCTAGTTAGGTGTCCAATCAGCTGTGGGCTGAGGGGCAAGGTTCATTACCAGGTGGTTAGTTACCAGGTGCAGGCAGGATGGCCTGGCCCCTGTGAGAGGCTGTGGTGCCCTGGATGGACCCACCTCTAATGATGACACGGTGTATGTGTCATCAGGACTGGCTGCCCCGTGTCTGTGGGTAATGGGGCATCAGCTGAACTTCTAGATCCCTTTCTCTTGCTTAGATTTAATAAATCCACTCTGTCTGGAAATCTGCTCTGTCTGGGCCTATAGTCAATGCCAGGAGGTATAGAGCTTTTCTAACTTGCTTGACTCTGAGACTCACGTCGGGGAGGAAGATGTTTTGTTAAAAAAGTAGATTATCAGGGGCCTTCTCTAGAATCTGCATTTTAACATTCTAGAAGATCTTACAGTCAGAAAAATGTGGAAAATATCACCATAGGGTAGAGTGTCTTTCCAATGTCAAAATTCTATTTCTTGTTCCCTAAAAGTCTGTCCCCTAATCACAAATTCTTCTGAAATTCAACCCACCTAAAGAGAAAATTCAGTGAAATCGTGCAGTGCCAGACCTGGGAGTGCAGCATTAGCGTGGCTAAGAACATGGGCTCTGGTGCTACTGTGCAGACCTCAGCCTTCTGGCTTGTGACCCTGGGCTCTGTGACTTCTCTAACCTCACGATCATCTGTAAAGTAGGGATGGTAATATTCTCATTGGCTTGTTGTGAAGATTAAAGACAGGAGTAAACATAAGAGATTTTTCGAGCATTTCTTGAATGCTCGAGCTGGGCCGTCCCCCGAAGCAGTCAGCGCTGCAAGTGGCAGCTGTGGCAGAGAACGAAGGGCCTCGCTCCTGGGGCTGAAGCCGCTGCCACACCTGGCCAGGGAGCCGAGGGAGCTTTACTTAACAGAATTGAGATGCTCCGAGGAAAGAGAAAGAAGGGGCAGCAGGGGATGAACAATGGGTTAGAGCCAACCAACTACGTCTGCCACATCTTCTCAGGGGCATCTCAGCGGTAGTTGAATGTTTGTTAACGATTCTCAAATACACAAGTCAAGAGACTAGTGCAATGAACTGCATGTACGCATTGCCCAGCTGCAACAGCCATTATCTGCCATTCTTATTTCATCACTCTCCCTTCCTCATCACCTCCAGCACCCCAATCTTGGGGTACTATAAAGCAATTGTTTCACTTTTTCTTTTCTTCTTTCTTAAGTACACTTTGTTTCTTAGAGCACTTTCAGGTTCACACCAAAACTGAGGGGAAAATCCAGAGACTTCCCTATAACCCCTGGCCCTTGAACACACTGCCTCCCCACATTAACACCCCTGACCCTAGTGGTACATTTGTACAGCGAGCGATGAATCTACACCGACACATCTTTATCACCCAGAGTCCACAGTTCACCTTAGGGTTCAGTCTTGGTGTTGTACACTCTATGGGTTTGGACAAATGTAGAATGACATGTAACTGTTCCCCTTTTAAATGCCACGGTGTGTAATTCTGACAGATACCGCCTGCCACGACATTACGAGCCTCCTGATGGGGTGCGGTGGAAAAGGCACAGGCCACCACCTACAAAGGAGTGCTGCTACAAACGCTGAGCCCGGATTGAATCAAGCTCTGGAGTTTACAGGGATGACAGGCAACGGTGGGGGGCAGGGCGTGTTCAAAGTCACCACCTGGAAACAATCAGTTAAAACTATAAGGTGGCAAACTCAACAGGCCAGATAACCCAGGTTTTCTTGTTTTAAACTAATGAATAGCATAAAAAAGGGAAGGAAAACTGTTATAGATGAAAACAGACTAAAGAGACCGATCGACCAAATGCAACGTGGGCCTCGGGAGAGAAGTTTAGTCCTTGCCTGGAATAATCCAACCGTAAAGACAGAGGGTCTGGGCATTAAATGGTAACAGAGGATTATTGTTAGTTTGGGGGTATTATAATGGCATGGTGGTCTTTATTATCATTTAAGTCCCCACCAGCATTTCTTTTGACCTAAACACACAAGGAACAGACTTGGAAGTGACCGAAGACCTTGGGCCCCACGTGGGCTCCACCAGGACATCACTGGTTGCTGGGTAACTCACTCAGCATGGCTGGGCCTCAGTGTTTTCATCTGGAAAATGTGCAGGTTACAAGGGATTTCATCTACAGTCCCCCACCTCCCACCCCCGGCACCTTGACAATGTCAATTCCAGGGTCATCTCTACCCTTCTAAATGCTGACACCCTCCTCAGATCCAAGAGGTCCAGCACAATGACCTCATGCTTCAGACAAACCATGCTTCTATTTATGGATCACACTAACTTCACTGTTTCCAGAGACAACATTATTGATTCCCATTTAGCTTGTGGGCCACTCTGAGATTCTTATCTTTCCTCGCCCTAAGAGCCTGTGACGGCTCAGCCTTGATCCAGGGAATAACACTTTCTGATTCCCGTCTCCTTACTTTTCCACTTTGTCAAGGTTATTTTAGCTAATAAGCCCCATGTATTATTTATTATTCAAATAGCTGTGGTCACTCTTACTCAAGATGGGTAGATCGCAGACTGGCTCAGGTAACCACAGACTCATGATAATAAAAATGCCTTCCAATTCCACAGGGTGGCTCAACATTTTAAAGCACATTTGCATGGATTTTGGCCTCCTTTTAAATTCACAGTCACCCTAGATTAGGGTTGACAGGATAGGTATTCTTTTTTTTTCTTTTGGCTGCGTCGGGTCTTAGTTGCAGCACATGGGCTCTTCGTTGCAACGCACAGGCTTCTCTCTAGTTGTGGCGCATGGGCTCAGGAGCGTGTGGGCTCTGTAGTTGCGGCACTTGGGCTTTTTAGTTGTGGCGTGCGGGCTTAGTTGCCCCGCGGCAGGTGGGATCTTAGTTCCCCAATCAGGGATTGAACTAGCGTCCCCTGCACTGCAAGACGGATTCTCAACCTCTGGACCACCAGGGAAGTACCAAGATAGGCATTCATTCATTCATTCATTTATTTATGGCTGCGTTGGGTCTTTGTAGCTGTGTGTGGGCTTTCTCTAGTTGCAGTGAGCTGGGGCTACTCTTCCTTGCGGTGCACAGGCTTCTCATTGCAGTGGCTTCTCTTGTTGTGAAGCACAGGCTCTAGGCGCACAGGCTTCAGTAGTTGTGGCTCGTGGGCTCAGTAGTTGTGGCTTGCGGGCTCTAGAGCGCAGGCTCAGTAGTTGTAGTGCATGGGCTTAGTTGTTCTGCAGCATATGGGATCTTCCCGGACCACGGCTCGAACCCATGTCCCCTGCATTGCCAGGTGGATTCTTAACCACTGCACCACCAGGGAAGTCCTCAAGATAGGCATTCTTATCCCTATTTCATGGACTGAATAATTGAAGTTATGAGGTAGTGAAGTGAGAACTCAATTAAGAGTCAGGAGCATGGTTTCCAAGCCCAGATTCTACCACTAATCACCTTTATGAGCTTGGGTAGGGCTGGGGCCCCACCAGCCTCCAGTTAAATTGACTACACATTGGATTCGCCCAGGACAACCCCAGCTTATGCCTGTTAAACCTGTGTAATTGTCATCCGTGACCTCTTTCACTCTAAAGATGTGTTCCAGCTTGGATGGTAAATTATATAGTTTGAAAGCCCTAAAAGGTGAGGCTCGTGGACCAAACCACCGCTTTTCAATCTTGGTTGCACAGCAGCATCACTGAGGGAGATTATTTAAGCTTCCGAAACTCAGACCCTGCCCAAACCAATGAGATCAGAATATTTGCTGGGGTGGGACAAGATACTGCATTTGATTGGAGCCCCTCAGGTGATTCTAACATGCAGCCAGAGCTGCGACCAGCCACGGATGCTCTCATCCCACAGCAGCATCTCCTGGGAGCTTGTTCCACTGAGGACGCACTGGTCCCAACTGAGACCTACTGACTGAATCAGAACCTGCATTTGCCCAAGGTCCCCTGGGGATTCACCTGCACACTCAAGTTCAAGAAGCTGACTGCTTCTAAATGACTTGGCCAATAGCAATTTGCTGGTGAGAGCCTCCCAGCCTTGTGTCACCTCAGTAGGTCCCCATGGTGATGTCCTCGCTAACCGTGAGAGCTAACGCCTGGAGATACCATAATGTAGGTTGGAAGGGGGCCTAGGTGTAACGAAGGGATAAAAAGGCCGCCTCATATACTCTCCACAAGGCACATGAGACTAAGAGCAACAGTGATCAATTTAATGGGCTTGACCAGCCTTGGCAGCTTAGGGCACAAATAAGGTCACATCCATTCTTAATATTCCCATGATTGGTCGCAAGCTCCCACTTGTCAGATTAGCAGCACGCCCATTGCCTCTCTCTCTCCTTTGCCCTACCTATACCCCTGTTTTACAAAAACCCCAGGTCCTCACCTCTCCAAAGGGATCAAGACTGTGTCCAAGGGTGGAGAAGTGGACGGGTCTACGCGGAGCCCAGTTTGGGGCTGCTTCCTCCCGTGGCCTGATGTAGGAAGCTGGTCCTGCCCAGTGTGTTGCAGCTTTGGCTGCTGCCACATAGAGCCCTTGACAATCCAGGTGCCTGGTCCTGCCTCCCAGATTTTGAGAGGAAATCTCACAGTCCCTATGCAGGCACCCTTGGCCAGAGCACCCCAAGCAGGGCTTCTGTGTTTACAGAGCTGAACCTTAAACTCACAGTGGCTGACAAGGGGGAGCTCTTACCCCAAGGTGAGATCCCCTGGTGGGGGGGTCTTTGGTGTCTGTCCTGGTAGCTGACCTCAGGTGACACCACCGCCATCAACACAGTGATTACTACTGCTCAGCCTCCAGAGGGTTCCCTGGTTCTCCCAAGAGGCTCCACGGCATGCAAATTTGCCTACCTGCCCCGAAGCTGAGTATACCAGGAAGCATGGATGGGGACAGACAGATGCAGGGCCGAGGGGGCCCCAGCTTCCGTTCCTCAGAGGGCCCTTGCAGTTTCCTTCTAGACCGATGCAGTGCTGGCAACCTGAAATATCGCTGCCTGCTCCAAAACTGACCACGGAGCACTTCTTCAGCGCCAGCACCGGGCTGGTCAAACTGCAGCCTTTCTCTCTCTGCCCACAGCCTCCCCAGATGGCCATTTCACTCCAAGTGAAACCCAAGGCCTGCGGGGTCCCCAAGCAATCTGCCCTGCTGCGGCCCCTTCCTCTCTGCCTGCCTCTCCTGGGGCTCTTTGTCCTCCCCACCCTGCCCCTGTCCCCTCCATGCCAGATACACAGGCTCCTCTGACACACAAGGCATATTCTGATCTCAGGGTCTTTGCCCTGCCTGTTCCCCTGTCTGGGGGCCTCTTCCCCAGATACCCGCAAGGCTAACTCCCAACTCCGTCAAGACCTGCCTCAAACATCATCTTCTCTTTAAGACCTATGGTAGCAATTCCATTTAAACTTGCAACCCAGATCCATGCTGCCAGCCCCCTCCCCACCCCCTTATCCTGTTCTGTTTTTTTTGCAGCTGAGCTTACCTTCTATCACACCACATACTCTTCCTCTTTATTATCCTCATTCTTTATTGTCTGTCTCCCTCTGGTAGAATATAAACTTCGTAGTACAACAGAGAACTTTCCCCCTCCATTTGCTCATGGAAACATCCCCAGTACCCAGAATAATGCCTGCAACACGGAGGCCCTCGGTAAATATTCACGGAATGAATGAATGAATTTCCAAGACTTCCGGAGGTAGACAGAATTATAGTGCGCATTTTACAGACAAGAAAATTGAAACTCAGAGAGATGAAGTGAGTTGTGGGAGGTCAGGCAAGAGCCAGTTACTAGCACCAGGCCACACAGACTTCGGAGCCAGTCACTGGGCTTGTTCAAAGGACCCCAGTGTATGAAAAATGTGGACACTTTCGGTACAGTCTAGGGAAGAAGAATTAACTTCTGTTTTATTTTTAGGAGAAAAAAAAGCTGGAAGAAGTAGAGTGGAGACGAGAAGGATGTAAGGAGAACTGGTCACCTAAGAATTTGGGTACACTTTATAATTCTGTGCTTGAAAACAGATTTGGGGTCACCTAAGAATTTGGGTACACTTTATAATTCTGTGCTTGAAAACAGATTTGGGGTCTGTACCCTAAGCTGCTAGAGAAAAAGAAGACCAGACTGACCTTCCCCCTCTGGAGACTTTGAAGTATTAACCTGTCCATTGCATGGAGATGGTGTCACTTGAGGTCAGCTACTAGGAAAAATTCCAAGATGTACTGTAAGAAACCACCTTAACACAGGTGTTTGAAACAATAAGCCTTTGTTACTGCTCTCCAGGCTGTTTGTCAAACTAGGCGTGTCCACTGATCTGGGCCTAGCTCAGCTGATCTCCACTGGCTTCACCCAGGTGGCCACAGTCCGAGGTGGGGTGCCTGGGGCTGACTGGTCTACAGTGGTCTCACTCACGTGTCTGGCAGGCTGTTGGACAGGGCGATGGAGGGGCTGGGCCGCTGTGTCGCTCATCATCCAGCAGGCTAGCTCCAGCTTGTCCACGGGGCGGCAGCCCAATTCCAAGAGAGCAGCCAAAGCATGCCAGGCTGCCTGAGTTGACGGAAAGCCAGCCACATTCAATCGGCTGCATATTATTAGTCGGGGGGCCAGCACAGATTCAAGGGGTAAGGAAATGGACCCCACCCCCTGATAGGATTTGGGGCAAGGAAAGGGACATTGTGGTCATTTTTGAGAAACAATCTACTACAGGTTGGCTTAGGGTAACAGAGATGCACAATATAAAGCAATAGGCCAAGCAGTAGATAAATGATGAGGGTTAGGAAGAGGGAGTGGGCAGAAGAGATAGATTTCTATGCAGAAAACCAGCCTCTTTATTCTTTGAACACATGTTCAGTGAGCATCTCCGGAGGCCAGGCACTCTGCTGGTCTGGGGATGATATGGGAGACAGACCTGGAGCCAGTCCCACTGGGGCTTGCATTTTAGAGCGGGAGACAGATCAGGGAGGCCACCCTTCCATTCACTATGATCAGAGCTCTGTCACGGGAACCATGGACATCTGTGGGAACGCACAGGAGGGGTGCCTGGCCAGTCTGGGTGGGAGAACAAACCAGGGATGCCTTCAGGGAATAAACTCTGAAGCAAGATTCATGGCGCTATAACCACTCCACGGAGGGGCAGGGAAGAGAGAAGAGCATTAGAGGCAGGGGAACGGTATGTGCAGAATCCCAGCCACAACAGAGGGTGAGACTTGTGGACTCAGTATGGCTGGAGGGAAGGAAGACGGGAGTTGAGGGGGCACATGGACATCATGCAAGAGAAGCTGGGGAGAGGAGACTTCACGTGGAAAGATGGGTAACTAGCAGGCGGCAAGATCCGACTGGCATTTAGAAAGACCACTTGCCCTATTAGCGTGGAAGATGGACCTTTTTTGGTTGGGGGTACAATGGAGTAGGGTAAGATGAGATTCAGGAAGTCCAGTCAGGCTGCTTGAGCAACCCAAGAATGAAACAAGGGATGGACAGATTAGAGAGAGAGAAAGATTTCAAAAGAAAGGTTTCCAGGATGGGTCCTTGCCACAAGGAGACAGAAAATTCTAGAATGTTGTCTGGGATTTCTGGCTTCAGCCAGACAGATAGATGGTGGTACTATTCAACAAGACAGAAAATCTTGACTAAAGGAAGTCCCCTTAACTGAGCACAAAATTTGATTCTAAGCTTCCCAGCAGCAAAGGCAAAGAGAAACCAAGATAAATGACATCATCTCATGGGCTCCTAACAGGAAGCGAAGCCGTGCAGCATGGAAACCAAACTTCCTCATCAGGCATACAAGGGGATTCTATCGAGGGAATCTCTGTGGAAAGGACCACAAACCAAAGACAGATAGTAGTTTTGTAAAAGATGCAGAAATGTTCTTTGCAGGCCTGTTCTGTGTATTGACCCCTAATAAGAGCTGAGAGTAAGAAATTAAATCACAGCTCTGCAGAGTCATTTGTGTGAGGAAGTCCGTATAATGGTCTCTGGGTCTCTCATTTGCTAAAGAGCTCTGAGCTCCTGGCATCTAGAGAAGAGAGGGGCTGGATACAAATGGAAGAAACTTGCACTGATTAATACATTTTATTTTATAAACTTGAAATTAAGAGTTCATGACCTTAGTGTGCAAGTTACCGCCTCAGGATAATTTTAAAGGAGAAAACAACAAAAGCCCACATTCCAGCAAATACCATTAATGGCACAATCAAGTAACTTAGAGCTTCAGTTTTAAATGTTGAAGTAATTAGAATCCATTGTGGGGTTTCTTTTATTTACATTTTTTCCTGATTATTAAAGTAACTCAGGTTTATTACAGAAAATTGGGAAAATTCAGAGAAGCAGGAACAGAAAAACCAAAAATCACCTCTAATTCCAGGACAGATGGCCAGCCACTGTTAATACTGTGGTGTATATTTACACTGTATCTTTTCAGTCATTTTTCTTTTTTATTTTATTTATTTATTTTTTTTTTTTGCTGTACGCGGGCCTCTCACTGCTGTGGCCTCTCCCGTTGCGGAGCACAGGCTCCGGACACACAGGCTCCGCGGCCATGGCTCGCGGGCCCAGCCGCTCCGCGGCATGTGGGATCTTCCGGGATCGGGGCACGAACCCGTGTCCCCTGCATCGGCAGGCGGACTCTCAACCACTGCGCCACCAGGGAAGCCCTTCAGTCATTTTTCTAGGCCTATATATAAGTAAACATTTTTCTGTTTGAAAATCTGGGGTAAGGCTGGATCAACTGTTTCATATCCTGCTTTTTTCACTCACATTTGCCAATGACAAATAGAACCCTTTGTTTTAAAGGAATTTAGTGTCCCGAGGACCTCTCAATTTCTCAAAATGCATATGTCTTTTGTCACTTGTGTACACTTTGTGTAGTCACTCTGCCTGTCTCCTCACTAGCTTCCTGAAAAAGAGAACTTGACTTCTTCTTGCCAAGGACTTAATTGTGTCATTTATAATTGAAATCTTGGAGCGTGGCATTTTAGCACAGGGAGAAAGAAATATGCTTAACATGCTGTGCTTCACAGAGAGTTCAGGAATAATTAGCCACCCCAAGGCCACTCCTGAACAGGTTGTGGCCTTGCTGCCTCCTTTCCTGGGGAACTTTCCAGGGAAAAATGCTCCTCTGGTAATGATTCCACAGGGACACGACCTCCATTCTTTCTTTCTCTTTCCTGCAGTGTCACTACGGTAGAGGGCAAAAACGGCCACAACAGTTTATTACTTCTCCCACCAAGAGATAAAGTCTATTTCCTTACCCCTGGAATCACAGTTTGTGATTTGCTTTGATCAGTGGAAGTGGCAGGTGTGACAGTGGGTCAGTGCTGAGCCTAGGACTTAGGACGCCTTGCAACATCTCCTCTTGTTGTTCCCTTCCGTCAACATGCAAACAAGCCTGGGCTAGCCAGTTGGGTGATGAAAAACCACATGGAGAAAGACCCCATACATTCCAGCCAAGACCACTGTAAACCAGCAACCCCAGCAGATCACGGTGAGACCAGTTTAAATCAGCTGAGTCCAGCCCAGTCGGGAGAACTGAAAATGATGACATAAAATTGAGAACTAGGGGGCTTCCCTGGTGGCGCAGTGGTTGAGAGTCCGCCTGCCGATGCAGGGGACACGGGTTCGTGCCCCGGTCTGGGAGGATCCCACATGCCGCAGAGCGGCTGGGCCCGTGAGCCATGGCTGCTGGGCCTGCGCGTCCGGAGCCTGTGCTCCGCAACGGGAGAGGCCACAATAGTGAGAGGCCACAATAGTGAGAGGCCCTAGTACCGCAAAAAAAAAAAAAAGAGAACTAGGGGAATTTCCTGGCACTCCAGTGGTTAGGACACCGTGCTTCCACTGCAGGGGGCGTGGGTTCGATCCCTGGTTGGGGAACTAAGATCCCACGTGCCAGGGGCACGGCCAAAAAAAAAAAAAAAAAATTGAGACCTAAATAAATAGTTGTTTTGAGTTAGAAAGCTTTGGGATTGTTTGTTATATAGAAAAAGCCAACTGGTACAGTCACTGAGCATATGTGAAGTAGATTTAAGCACACTGAGTATAAGAATCTGAGAGTTCAAATGTTACACTGATGAGACTGGATAAGCCCCACAAAGGCAGGTCCCACATCTGTTTTGATCAATGTGGCAGCTCCATGTCTAGCACATGCTGGGCACATAGGAGGTGGTGCTTAAATGATAATAAATGCATTTACTGAATGCTTACTATGTACCGAGCACTATGTGACACGCTTTTATGTTGATTATATTATTTTCTGCCCAAAAAAACACCTCCCCCACCAAAAAAAAAAGATGTCTGCATCCTCATCATCAGAACCCATGGCTATGTTACCTTACACAGCAAAAGGAACTTTGAAGATATGGCTGAGTTACGGATCTAGAGATGGAGAGATTATCTTCGATTTTCTGGGTGGGTCCTACGTAATCACAAGGGCCTTAAGATAGGGAAGCAAGTGAGTCAAAGTCAGAGAAAGGAGACGTGACTATGGAACTAGAGGTTGGAGTGAAGCCCTCTGAAGATGAAGGAAGGCATCATTTCTGGGGTGTACAAAGTGCCGGTAAAGCAGAGGATAAGCCCCAGGACTGCGTGGAGGGGACTCAGGGAGGCAGAGGAGGCTTTAGAAGGGGTGATAGGAGGAGGGCATCCTAGGCGGAGGGGAGAGCATGAGCAGAGGCATGCAGACACGGATGCTTCGGGTGCTGGAGGGACTCAGAAACATCCCACGTGTGGAGACAGGTGAAATGCTGGGAGGTGAGAGTGGGAAGAAGGGTGGGGAGAAGGTTCGGGCTCTGTGAGCTTTGATAAGGGCACCCACACTGGGAGGCAGGGCAAAGAGTATGTATATACAGGTTGTATGTCCAACAGGCTCCCCTGGGCAAACACAGCTCTGGGCCTCCTGGAGGAACCACAGCCTGGCTTGGTCTCAGATGGTTTGGGGACAACCTGCTTGCAGGGCACATCTGACTCTGCCCAGAGGATCGGCCGGAGGGAAATAAATGCTTTTTCTTGGAGAAGTTAAGCTCACTCATCCAGGAGTGGCTTACTGGGTTAATGGTGTAGCCCTGTGAGAAATCACTGAAAACAGTCTTTTTACTCAGACATTAGTTACATAACAAATAATCCCCCAATTCAGAAGCTTCCAACAACAAACACTTATTATCTCACAGTTCCTGTGACTTAGGAACTTGGGAGCTGCTTGGTTGACGGCTTCTGGCTCGGGTCTCTTATAAGATGGCAGTCAAGATGTTAGCTGGGCTGAAGGCTTGACAGGACCTCTTGATGGCTCACGCACGTGGCTGTTGACAGGAGGCCTCGGTTTCTCACCGCCTGGGCCTCTCCACGGGGCTGCCTGAGTGTCTCACAACATGGCAGCTGGCCTCTCTCAGAGCAGGTGATCTGAGAGCAAGGAAGAGGCCACGCTGCCCCCTATGCCTAATCTTGTATGTCACCCACTGTCACATCTGCCACATGCTATTCATTATAAGTGAGTCTCAAAGTCCAGCTCACACTTAGGAGAGGAGAATTAGGCTCCATCTTTTGAAGGAAGAAATATTAAAGAATATTAGACATATTTTTAGACTACTATAACCAAACCCAGAATAGTGATTTTAGCAATGTTCTTAGGTGGGACAGTCTAGGTAGGAACAGTATCTCTAGGTTAATGGTTCTCAGATTTGGGTGTGAATATGAGCCATCTGGGGGTGTTTGTTAAGAGTAAAGATCCCCATACCCACCTCCACGATAGTCTACATTGGGAGCTGGGGCCCAGAAATTGGCATTTTTGGATAAGTCCCTTAGAGTATTCTAATGCAGGTTATTGGGGTCCAGGAATCTGCATCTGAAAAGCCCCCCAAAGTTATTCTTACGCTGGTAATCTGTAAAAATAATGCCATTGGAATTGGCAATAATTGGCCGCTGGAACGACAGTGTCAAAAATTCCAGGACAGGTCTTCCCTGGTGGCGCAGTGGTTAAGAATCTGCCTGCCAATGCAGGGGACACGGGTTCGAGCCCTGGTCTGGGAAGATCCCACATGCCGTGGAGCAACTAAGCCCGTGAGCCACAACTACTGAGCCTGCGCGTCTGGGGCCTGTGCTCCACAACGGGAGAGGCCGCGATAGTGAGACGCCCGTGCACCGCGATGAAGAGTGGCCCCAGCTCACCGCAACTGGAGAAAGCTGTTGCACAGAAACGAAGACCCAACACAGCCAAAAATAAAATATAAAATAAATAAATTTATTAAAAAAAAAAAAAATTCCAGGACAGGAAAAACAGATCTCCAGGCTGGAGGCAGGAGGTCAGTAAGAAGCCTGCTGCATAATCCAGGCAAGAAGTGGGAGTGGATCAGAACAGGATGGTAGCATGCTAAGAAGACACAGAGGGCAGACAGCAGAAGCAAGAACTACAATCCTGCAGCCTGTGGAACGAAAACCACATTCACAGAAAGATAGACAAGACGAAAAGGCAGAGGGCTACGTACCAGAAGAAGGAACAAGATAAAACCCCAGAAAAACAACTAAATGAAGTGGAGATAGGCAACCTTCCAGAAAAAGAATTCAGAATAATGATAGTGAAGATGATCCAGGACCTCGGAAAAACAATGGAGGCAAAGATCAAGAAGATGCAAGAAATGTTTAACAAAGATCTAGAAGAATTAAAGAACAAACAAACAGAGATGAACAACACAATAAGTGAAACGAAAAATACACTAGAAGGAATCAATAGCAGAATAACTGAGAAAGAAGAACGGATAAGTGACCTGGAAGACAGAATGGTGGAATTCACTGCTGCAGAACAGAATAAAGAAAAAAGAATGAAAAGAAATGAAGACAGCCTAAGAGACCTCTGGGACAACATTAAATGCAACAACATTCGCATTATAGGGGTCCCAGAAGGAGAAGAGAGAGAGAAAGGACCCGAGAAAATATTTGAAGAGATTATAGTTGAAAACTGCCCTAACATGGGAAAGGAAATAGCCACCCAAGTCCAAGAAGTGCAGAGAGTCCATACAGGATAAACCCAAGAAGAAACATGCCAAGACACATAGTAATCAAATTGGCAAAAATTAAAGACAAAGAAAAATTACTGAAAGCAGCAAGGGAAAATGACAAATAACATACAAGGGAACTCCCATAAGGTTAACAGCTGATTTCTCAGCAGAAACTCTACAAGCCAGAAGGGAGTGACAAGATATACTTAAAGTGATGAAAGGGAAGAACCTACAACCAAGATTACTCTACCTGGCAAGGATCTCATTCAGATTCGATGGAGAAATCAAAAGCTTTACAGACAAGCAAAAGCTAAGAGAATTCAGCACCACCAAACCAGCTCTACAACAAATGCTAAAGGAACTTCTCTAAGTGGGAAACACAAGAGAAGAAAAGGACCTACAAAAACAAACTGCAGGGCCTCCCTGGTGGCGCAGTGGTTGAGAGTCCGCCTGCCGATGCAGGGGATACGGGTTCGTGCCCCGGTCCGGGAGGATCCCATATGCCGCGGAGCGGCTGGGCCCGTGAGCCATGGCCACTGAGCCTGCGCATCCGGAGCCTGTGCTCCACAACGGGAGAGGCCACAACAGTGAGAGGCCCGCGTACTGCAAAAAAAAAAAAAAAAAAAACTGCAAACAATTAAGAAAATGGTAATAGGAACATACATATTGATAATTACCTTAAATGTGAATGGATTAAATGCTCTAACCAAAAAACACAGACTGGCTGAATGGATACAAAAGCAACACCCATATATATACTGGCTACAAGAGACCCACTTTGGACCTAGGGACACATTCAGACTGAAAGTGAGAGGATGAAAAAAGATATTCCATGCAACTGGAAATCAAAAGAAAGCTACAGTAGCTATACTTATATCAGATAAAATAGACTTTAAAATAAAGAATGTTACAAGAGACAAGGAAGGACACTATATAATGAGCAAGGGATCAATCCAAGAAGAAGATATAACAATTATAAATATATATGCACCCAACACAGGAGCACCTCAATACATAAGACAACTGCTAACAGCTCTAAAAGAGGAAATAGACAGTAACACAGTAATACTGGGGGATGTTAACACCTCACTTACACCAATGGACAGATCATCCAAACAGAAAATTAGCAAGGAAACACAAGCTTTAAATGACACAATAGACCCGATGGATTTAATTGATATTTATAGGACATTCCATCCAAAACCAGCAGATTACACTTTCTTCTCAAGTGCACATGGAATATTCTCCAGGATAGATCACACCTTGGGCCACAAATCAAGCTTCAGTAAATTTAAGAAAACTGATATCATATCAAGCATCTTTTCTGACCACAATGCTATGAGGTTAGAAATCAATTACAGGGAAAAAAATGTAAAAACCACAAACACATGGAGGCTAAACAATACGCTACTAAATAACCAAGAGATCACTGAAGAAATCAAAGAGGAAATTAAAAAATACCTAGAGACAAATGACAATGAAAACAAGATGATCCAAAACCTATGGGATGCAGCAAAAGCAGTTCTAAGAGGGAAGTTTATAGCTATACAAGCCTACCTCAAGAAACAAGAAAAATCTCAAATAAACAATCTAACCTTACACCTAAAGGAACTAGAGAAAGAAGAACAAACAAAACCCAAAGTTAGCAGAAGGAAAGAAATCATAAAGATCAGAGCAGAAATAAATGAAACAGAAACAAAGAAAAGAATAGTAAAGATCAATAAAACTAAAAGCTGGTTCTTTGAGAAGATAAAAAAAATGGATAAACCATTAGCCAGACTCATCAAGAAAAAGAGGGAGAGGACTCAAATCAATAAAATTAGAAATGAAAAAGGAGAAGTTACAACAGACACTGCAGAAATACAAAGTATCCTAAGAGACTACTACAAGCAATTCTATGCCAATAAAATGGACAACCTGGAAGAAATGGACAAATTCTTAGAAAGGTATAACCTTCCAAGACTGAACCAGGAAGAAATAGAAAATATGAAGAGACCAATCACAAGCACTGAAATTGAAACTGTGGTTAAACATCTTCCAACAAACAAAAGTCCAGGACCAGATGGCTTCACAGGTGAATTCTATCAAACATTTAGAGAAGAGCTAACACCTATCCTTCTCAAACTCTTCCAAAAAATTGCAGAGGGGGCTTCCCTGGTGGTGCAGTGGTTGAGAGCCCACCTGCTGATGCAGGGGACACGGGTTCATGCCCCCGTCCAGGAAGATCCCACATGCCACGGAGTGGCTAGGCCGGTGAGCCATGGCCGCTAAGCCTGCGCATCCGGAGCCTGTGCTCTGCAACAGGAGAGGCCACAACAGTGAGAGGCCTGCATACCGCAAAAAAAAAAAAAAATTGCAGAGGAAGGAACACTCCCAAACTCATTCTAAGAGGCCATCATCACCCTGATACCAAAACCAGACAAAGATACTACAAAAAAAAGAAAATTACAGACCAATATCACTGATGAATACAGATGCAAAAATCCTCAATAAAATACTAGCAAACAGAGTCCAACAACACATTAAAAGGATCATACACCATGATCAAGAGGGATTTATCCCAGGGCTGCAAGGATTCTTCAATATACATACATCAATCAATGTGATACACCATATTAACAAACTGAAGACTAAAAACCACATGATCATCTCAAAAGATGCAGAAAAAGCTTTCGACAAAATTCAACACCGATTTATTCTAAAAACTCTCCAGAAAGTGGGCATAGAGGGAACCTACCTCAACATAATAAAGGCCATATACGACAAACCCACAGCAAACATCATTCTCAATGGTGAAAAACTGAAAGCATTTCCTCTAAGATCAGGAATGAGACAAGGATGCCCACTCTTGCCACTATTATTCAACATAGTTTTGGAAGTCCTAGCCACAGCAATCGGAGAAGAAAAAGAAATAAAAGGAATACAAATTGGAAAAGAAGAAGTAAATCTCCCACTGTGGGCAGATGGCATGATACCATACATAGAGAATCCTAAAGATGCCACCAGAAAACTACTAGAGCTAATCAATGAATTTGGTAAAGTTGCAGGATACAAAATTAATGCACAGAAATCTCTTGCATTCCTATACACTAATGATGAAGAATCTGAAAGAGAAATTAAGGAAACACTCCCATTTACCACTGCAACAACAAGAGTAAAATACCTAGGAATAAACCTACCTAGGGAGACGAAAGACCTGTATGCAGAAAACTATAAGACACTAATGAAAGAAATTAAAGATGATACCAAGAGATGGAGAGGTATACCATGTTCTTGGATTGGAAGAATCAATATTGTGAAAATGACTATACTACCCAAAGCAATCTACAGATTCAGTGCAATCCCTATCAAATTACCAATGGCATTTTTTACAGAACTAGAACAAAAAATCTTAAAATTTGTATGGAGACACAAAAGACGCCAAATAGCCAAAGCAGTACTGAGGGGAAAAAACGGAGCTGGAGGAATCAGACTCCCTGACTTAAGACTATACTACAAAGCTACAGTAATCAAGACAATATGGTACCGGCACAAAAACAGAAATATAGATCAATGGAACAGGATAGAAAGCCCAGAGATAAACCCATGCACCTATGGACAACTAATCTATGACAAGGGAGGCAAGTATATACAATGGAGAAAAGACAGTCTCTTCAATAAGTTGTGCTGGGAAAACTGGACAGCTACTTGTAAAAGCATGAAATTAGAACACTCCCTAACACCATACTCAAAAATAAACTCAAAATGCATTAGAGACATAAATGTAAGACCCAACACTATAAAACTCTTAGAGGAAAACATAGGAAGAACACTCTTTGACAAAAATCACAGCAAGATCTTTTTTGATCCACCTCCTAGAGTAATGGAAATAGAAACAAAAATAAACAATTGGGACTTAACGAAAGTTTAAAGCTTTTGCAAAGCAAAGGAAACTACAAACAAGACAGACAACCTTCAGAATGGGAAAAAATATGTGCAAACGAATCAACGGACAAAGGATTAATCTACAAAATATATAAACAGCTCATGCAGCTCAATATTAAAAAAACAAACAACCCAATCAAAAAATGGGCAGAAGGCCTAAATAGACATTTCCCCAAAGAGGACATACAGATGGCCAAGAAGCACATGAAAAACTACTCAACATCACTAATTAGGAGAGAAATGTAAATCAAAACTACAATGAGGTATCACCTCACACCAGTTAGAATGGGCATCATCAGAAAATCTACAAACAACAAATGCTGGAGAGGGTGTGGAGAAAAGGGAACCCTCTTGCACTGTTGGTGGGAATGTAAATTGATACAGCCACTATGGAGAACAGTATGGAGGTTCCTTAAAAAACTAAAAATAGAATTACCATATGACCCAGCAATCCCACTACTGGGCATATACCCAGAGAAAACTGTAATTCAAAAAGACACATGCACCCCAATGTTCACTGCAGCACTATTTACAATAGCCAGGACATGGAAGCAACCTAAATGCCCATCGACAGATGAATGGTTAAAGAAGATGTGGTCCATATATACAATGGAATATTACTCAGCCATATAAGGGAACAAAATTGGGTCATTTGTAGACATGTGGATGGACCCAGAGAATGTCATACACAGTGAAGTAAGTCAGAAATAGAAAAACAAATATTGTATATTAATGCATATATGTGGAACCTAGAAAAATGGTACAGATGAACTGGTCTGCAGGGCAGAAATAGAGACACGGATGTAGAGAACAAACGTACGGACACCAAGGGGGGAAAGCAGCGGTGGAGGGTGGTGGGGGTGGCATGATTAATTGGGAGATTGGGATTGACATGTATACACTGATGTGTATAAAATGGATGACTAATAAGAACCTGCTGTATAAAAAAATAAATTAAATAACATTAAAAAAAAAGAAAAAAAAGAAATTCCCTTTAGCAGAGAAAGGTTGCTCCATTTCTAGGAAAAGTAACCTCCTGCTATTTTTTCTGAACATTCTCAGTAAAACAAACAAACAACCCCCCCCAAAAAAACCAAAAAGCTAAGACGACAGCTTTTTAGTGGAAAATCCAATGTTCTTAATGATAGGAACTAGCAGATGGATATGCCCTTGAATTAAGCTATTCATGTCACTCCAAAAAAAAAAAAAAAGAAATTCCAGTACAATTGGGAATAACCACGTGGATAGATAGGTCAAAGGCTAAAGAGGAACGGAGGAGTGCTTGGGCCCAACTCCCTATGTATACACCCCTGACAGACAACGCAATCACAACCTATTTCCCACGCTCCTGGACAGAGTCCCGGGAAGCTTCCCAACCCAGCGCTTCAGCCAGCTACCTCCACTCACTCAGAGTTGCCACAAGACTTGAAGCCTCTTGGCCATCCTCGATCCAAAGCCACAGGTCCAGGAATCTGCCTGGATCAGAAAACCCTGGCAAGAAGGCGACTCCTCCAGTGTGCATGGAGAACGAGCAGAGCTACTATGTGCTGTACAGTTGAATGGGGAGGATGGGTGGGAGGGGGGTGGGACCTTGGTGGGCAGCAGGGGCACTTGACCAGCACTTAGCCCTGGGAACCTGTGGTCTGAGTCAATCGCTGGAACACCCAGCACAGAGGCGACGCTCCCCCTCCAGGAGGGGCAGGGTTTATGAGGTGGGCCCGGAGGCGGCCGTTTGTCTAGCGCTGTCTGCTTCTTCACCCGTGCTGTCAGGAAACTTGCCCGGAGCCCCTGTGAGTTTCCAGCCATTGTCTGGGCTCCTCCTGCCCTCTTTTTATGGGATGGTTTATGTCTGCTCCTTGGCCTGGCCCGGGAGTTGCTAAGCAGCTGCTGGAGCCTTTCTCGTTTAAGCTGGGACACTATTGTCTCTCTTTATCCCCATAAGGAGCCGTGACCCAGGTGGTTACAAAACTGCCGCCTGTGTCTGCAATGTTATTGGTCCGTAAAAGGTCAAAGAGCACACAGAGCCAGCACACAGCGCGAGGAGCGAACAGGTGATGGTGCTGGACCCCATCATTAACACCGTGGCAAAACCTCCTGCAAGTTCACCTCCAGCCCTCCGGGATCTGACCGCCCTCTAGGTGGGCGTGGCTTCTTGGCACACACTCTGGCCTTGGACACATTTGCCCACAGGTTTTTGTTGTTTTCGTGTGCTGGGTTTTTACCCAAGCTTCAAAATCAGGGATTGTTTTCATGTGCTGGGTTTTTACCCAAGCTTCAAAATCAGGGAAACCGTTCCCCAAGAGAACGACCTGACATGGCAATGGCTTGAACCCCTGGAAGACCTCCCCCCACAAAACCTTCTGCCCCTCTGCTGCTTATCATCGACTGAACTATTTCCCTTTTTTCTTCTTTTCCTTAAAAATTTTTCTTTAATATTTTGTCTGGGCTGCACAGCACGTGGGATCTTAGTTCCCTGACCAGGGATCAAACCCGCACTCCCTGTAGTGGAAGCTCTGAGTCTTAACCACTGGACTGCCAGGGAAGTCTCCAACTGAACTATTTCTAAGGCAATTATAACTATACAGTTTATAACTTAATCATGCTCTAAAAAAAAGTTAGAAAAAAGAGATATGGAAAAAATTCACCCATACCCAAAGGTAATGACTGTTAACATCCTGAAATATTTCATCTAGATGCTTTTTCTCTCTCTGCATGTATATATTTGTAAGTATGTCTGTGTGTGTGTGCATACAGTTGATCCTTGAACAACACAAGGTGAGGGACGCTGACCTCCTTTCCTGTGCAGTTGAAAATCCTCGTACCGCTGTCTCTGCCTCAAAAACAAACGAATGTTATAAATGACTCACGCAAGGGCAGGAAGCTGAAACAGTTTGGATGGAATCAGGACTCAAACCCTAGTTCTTTTGATTCCACATGTAGTGATCTCTAATCAAACACAAACTTCTCCTCACATTTAGTTAATTTAAACATCTCTAAAATGAAAATACAGATGCTGTATTTATTGAGGAAATCCGTGTAGAGACGAACCCTGGTGTAAGTGGGCTTTTTGAAGTTCAAACATGTGTTGTTCAAGGGTCAACTGTATCTATTAAACTACTGACACTTCGGGTAGGATAATTCTTTGTCGTGGCGCTGTCCATTATGAGATGTTGAGCAGCATCCCTGGCCTCTACATCTGTGATAACCCAATGTTTGTTTGCACTGCCAAACATCCTGAGGGGCAAAATCACCCTCCATTTAAAATCACTGATCACACACACACATTTACATAATGGAATCATATTGCAAATACAGTCTTATCGTTTTCTGTTTTTACAGTTTACTCTGCTATGAACACGTTCTAGGTCAACTATTAAAAATCTACTGTATTGGGCTTCCCTGGTGGCGCAGTGGTTGGGAGTCCGCCTGCCGGTGCAGGGGACGCGGGTTCGTGCCCCAGTCCGGGAGGATCCCACATGCCGCGGAGCGGCTGGTCCCGTGGGCCATGGCCGCTGGGCCTGGGTGTCCGAAGCCTGTGCTCCACAATGGGAGAGGCCACAGCAGTGAGAGGCCCGCGTACCGCAAAAAAAAAAAAAAAAAAAAAAAAATCTACTGTATTATTTGCAATGTCTGCAGACCTGTCCATCAGTTGGGCTCACACGTGAAGTAATTTATATCACCAATCCCCCATTACTGGACCTTGTGTGTAGAACTGAAATTATACTGCACATCCTGCATTAATCTCATTTTTAAACTTAAGATGTCATGAACGTCTATCCACGTCACAGCTGTGGGATGCTGACCAAACTACCCCACCTCTCTAAACCCCCAATTCTTCATCTGTAGAATGGGAATGTGCTGCGAGCACGAATTACCAGAATGGATGCCTGTACCCAGCACAGAGAACACCCTCAATGCAGGACCAGAGCTGGAGCTTGTGTCTTTGCTATGATCACCATGTCCCGGTTTTTCAGCGGTGTGTAGTGGCCATCCCCCTTACAGAGACAACGTTCGTTAGTAAACTGCCCGCATGGATGGACTTTTGGGGGGTTTCTGAATTTTCATGCTCATCAATGACCCTGCTGTTAATACAGTCATAGATACTTTCTCCTGTTGTTTTGAGAAACCACTAAAAGAGAAGTTAACCCACCTGTGCTACCCTGGGACTAGCAAAGCAAAAGACTAATCGTATTCCTCATGGCCTGGTTCTTGAAACATTAGTAAATGTCATGTCCCGCCCGCCCTGCCCCCTCAGGCCCTGCCAGGCACTAGTTACCTGGTCCTGAATCAAGATGTTAACCACGGGGCATGGCTCCTAAGCTGAACCCTGGATCATTTTTACTCTGCATTTATGTCAAGCCCAAGCCCCCCTCATCTTGCCTTAAGACCACCCCAGGATAGTCTTCAACCACCACGAGATTCCTCTTCTTTTCTATTTGTTTTCAAGTTATGGGTGTGCAACGTTTGATGTATACAATGCATGTGTGTGTGTGTACATGTGTGTGAAAATACATTTTACCATTTAAAGAGCAATAACAAAATAAATACCCCTGTAACTACCATCCAGATCAAGAAACAGGACATTCGATACCAGAAGTGCCCACACACATACCTGCCTCTCCTGCAGGACCTCTTCTGGGGGGTGTGGAGTGGAAGAAGGAGGCCTCTGGTAATGGTGCGGTCAACAAAACACACCCCAGATGGCTTCTGCCCGCTTGCCTGTGGCTCTGTGGCCCTGGGGGTTGGTTAGTTCTGAGAGCTTCAGTTCCTGACCTTTGAAATGGAAGACTGTTTCGCAGAATAAATGGGATGCTCCTCTGGATAAACCTCGAGTCTGGTGTCTGGCATCCGAGGAGGTGCCAAAGCACAGAAGCTGTTGTTTTTATCATGGTGAAGCGTTTCCGGACAAGGAATTCAGAAACTCGGCGCTCACCCGGCTCTGCGAGCCGTGAGCCGTGTGATTCCAGACAGAACAAGTCCTGGGCCTTGGTATCCTCACGTGGCAGGGGTAAAGCCAGCAGCTTCATCAAACCTTTCTTTCCAGCCCTGGCCTTGGAATTCTATTATTCAGTCAAGGAAAATGGGTTACGATAAAGCAAGAACCTAATACGAGGGCTCAGGAGACCCTTAGCTAGATCTTAGACAAAGATAATGTGACTGGCCTAAGGTCACGTGACCAGAAGGTCACACTCTGGTTAATAATGATGCTATTTTAAGCATTTCTGGGAACCCGGTGCTTGAGAAACACATTGACTCTGTTTAACGTGGTGATGATGCATGTGGGAATCCTTGAGCTAATGCCTGGGCACGTGATCTTTTAGTAACATCCTGGCCTCCTATGCTTCCACTCACGTCCTCTCTGCTCACACCCTGGTCCCTTGTACCCTCTGGGTCTTCTGAGAGCTGTATGGTTTCTCAGTGTCAGAGTTCAGGTGGTCAGTGTGCCTCTCTCTCCACGGGATGGAATTCTCTTTCTGTTGTGGCTCTCTGAGCTTGTCTGTCGTAACCCTGGCTCTCACTCACCCATGAGCTGTGAACTCATCTGCTTTCTCATTCCTCTGGGCCTAATGACCCACCTTCCTAAGGTGACCTGGCTTTCAGAGACAGATGACTCCCACAGGTAGTAGACATCCATCAGTGGCCAGAAAACAACACTGGTAAGACAGAGGCTCCAAAGGAAGAGTTTACAGGCCTGGTAAGGTCTTCCTGGGGATCCAGTGATAACATCTGTTTGTCCCCAGGCCTCTTTCTTCTGCAAAGCCCTTCTCTTCTGTTCCAGACACAAGTCCCTCCTGTCAGGGAGAAGGACGACGACACACTGAAAATCTCCCTGTAAGAGGCACCAACCACAACACGTCCTGCAAAACCCTATCTCAGTCCTGACTGCTGCTCCAGACAGTGGTGCTAAGGCAGGGAGAAGGACTAATTTCTTTACGCCGAAGAAGGGCTGTTTTTATTACATCGCAGGAAGAGAAAAATCAGTGCGCCACTCACTGCTTCTGACTGCTTCTGGGTCCTACAGACCAAAAAGGAAATGTTTCCTGTTGACAAGAATTTTCGAGTTTCTCCCACTGGCCATGTTTACTTTTTCCTGACTTTTGTTGAAATCTCTGCTCTGGGTCTCTCCTTGCGGAGGACAGGGACTTGCAATGTGAACTCACAGTTATTTTTTAACCACACACCTCCGTGAGGGTACCCGGCCTCCAGCCCTTCACAGGTGTGCTGTCAGGTTCCGAATCGTGGCTACCACCAAGGGTCTTTGCTTTATCCTCCTAGTTATGCCCATTAAGTCTGGGAGGGCATTTACATAAAGGCTATAACAAGACAGGAAGTCATACTTAGATGTGCACATGTACAGTCACAGGAAGAGTAAACCATTTATTTTCCCCAGCAAGTCATCCCTTGGTGCAGAACAGTGGGCTCTGGGAACCTCCTAACACTCTGCTCTCCCTGGGTCCCCACCTCCCACTGCCCTCTGCTCCCGGTCCTGCCAAGGTCCCCGCACCTTGCTCCCCCTTGCTGTTCGTTCTCCTCCCAGGGTCCTGGCTCCATAACGAAATAATGGCAGCAGTTATGTCCTTTGGAGTCCTCAGAGGAAAACAGCTAAATGAGAGAAACGCTCCTTTCTTTGACAAGACTGCGGTGCGTTACTGTGCAAAAAGAGACTCTGCAGTCTCCTTTTCTGGGAACTGTACCTGTAGAAAAGGATCTGGGGGGACAGAGAACCTCATGCTCCCCCGATACTACTGATGCTGCTTATGCAGTGTTCCACGCAACCTGGAGCTGAAGAGCGGCACGTTGTGGCATGGAACAGGATGCAGCCTGCCCTAAGGATCATGGAAGAGGAATGGCCTTACATCAAACCAGCGCCAATGGAAGGTTACAGTATCTAGGAGAGCGTTTGTCTGACAGGTATGAAAACAAGCAGGGTTATGGAGGGAAACACCTCTCAGACCTGACATGTGCTACAAGGTAACAGAGCAAGTGTGTGATAACTGCAGATGCATTTATAAGAACTGCAGACGCTCTAGGGTCTAATCATGGCTCACCAGCTGGGCGCTGAATTAAGCCATTTGGGATTAATCCCATGAAACAGTCAAGCCTTCGGTCAGTATTCACTGCTTTTGGTGTAAACCTTCGAGCTCGAAAAAGCTGTCCGTGAGTCCAGGCAACACCCAAAAGGCAACAGACGTGCCTTCATGGGCGTGTATTCCGCATGGCCACACAGGGCTCCGCTTTTAGAAGGGCCGTGTGCTTGGTTTCACACTCCGTTGTCGCTGTTTGAAATGCACCGCAATTTTGGAACAAGGGGCCTACGTGTTCCTTTTGTACTGCGCCCCACAAACTATACGGCTGGTCCTGAACACCGCAGAGAGCCACTGGATTTCCCAGACCTCGATTTTGGGTTACACTTCCTTTTCCTCCCAATTAAAGCAAAATTCTGGACCATCAAATTAGGAACTGGACTATAGCAGCATACATGGTGGGCCCAGAGGGAGGACTCGCCCTCCCTGTCCTGTTACAGGGCTGTCAGGGAAAGGAGCTTGAAGGATGAGGGTGCGGGCGTAGGGCAATGCAGCTGTGCACCATCAGCTATTTCACCTGGAAATCCGGGGGCCTGCGATGCCCCACACTCTGGTGGCAATGCTCATCCCGATGCACTTAACTGAAACTTCTCCACCTCTGGGTCTTAGAGAGTCTCTTCCGTTCTGTTCATTAGGCCTGAATTTAATGGCTCTTCACTGTCTCCATAGAGCGCTGTGGGCAGGGGTGAGTGGTCCGGTGTACAGAGACACTGTCCCACAGCTATAAAGGAGGTGACTGGGACAACTGGGGAAATTGAGTGTGGGCTGTATATTACATAGCATTGTTGTATCAGGGTTAAGTTTCTTGGGTGTGACCATGGAATTTCTGGTTGTGTGGGAGAACGCCCCTTGTTCTGGGTAGACACGTGCTGAAGGATTTACAGGTGAAACTGCATCAAGTCTGCAACTTACTTTCAGATGGTTCAGAAAATAAATAAATAAATATGAACAAACAAACATACATACATATTTACATAAAATGTATTAGCAATTTTGTAAGAGAAAGGCATGTTTGTCTTATCAGTGTTTCCCACTGAAGGGTCTAAATATATAAATATCTTTCCTGAGTATATTATAAAATATAATAAAATAAAAGTATAATTATATAACATGTATACGTAGATAAAAATAGGAATATACGTATTGAGAAAGAGGGAGAAGAAGAGAGAAAGCAATTGTGGCAACATGTTATCGATTGATGAAACTAGTGGAAAGGGTATATATTCTTTCAATTTTCCTTTGGTTTGAAATTCTTCTAAATAAAACATTGGGAGGGGAAGCACACTATCTCTACCACTGAGGTTATCATCCCGGGGAGGCAAGACATTGTCCATCTGTCTTAGTTTGGGTTTCCCCAGAAGCAGACCCTGAGATAAAGGTTCAAGCGCAAGTCCTTTATTTAGGGGGTTGCTCCTGGGGAACACCGGTGGAGAAGTAAGATGAAGGGAGGATGTCAACAGAGAACCTTTCCTAGCCAGCCGCCTCCCACAGTGAAGGGAACCTCGTCCCACCAGGAAGCTCTGGAGTTGTGTAGAACATCCCAGAAGAGAGGCGGGGCATTTCTACACCAGGGCAGCACAGGCTGGGGAGGCAGGGGCAGCCAGAGGAAGGCCCCCCCGCCAGGGCTTGGCAGTGGGATGGGTACTGGCCATGGTGAGCCTGGCTTCCCCTCCCCCATCACCCATCCATTCACTCATCCAACTAATTTCTACCTCCTGTCCACCAGGGCCAGGCTCCGTGCTAGGTGCTGGGGAATTATTTAGAAGCATTAAGAGAGACACAATCCCTGCTCCCACAGGGGAATGAAAATAAGTAGGGGAAACAAGTAAAAGCCAGGATTCAGAAATTGACAAGAATTGGGAGAATTCCAATCATCCATTCAGCTAATCCTCCAGCTTTCACTAAGCACATACCTTGTGCTGGTCATAATTCTTGACATGGGGATACATAGATCAAACAAGAACTGTAGGTCCTCTGACAACTCATGGATTTTTTTTTTTAAGAAAAAATCTAATCAAATTCCTACTGCTGCAAATGGGTGCTGAGGCACTGAAATCCAGCTGCAGAGACACTGAATGGCTGCATCATTTGCATGCAGTTAGAGAAGGCTCCCTCCTCCCCTCCCTCTACCCTGCTGTGCCCAGAGCGCTAACCCTGCCTGTGAACTGACCCGGCGGAATGTTCCTCTATGAACTGAATTTGCTCCCGTAACAGCTGCAGCAGAAGGGTGCACTCTGCCTCTGTTCTTGGTACCCGGCTCTTCTCGGTAGTGTGGCCCCTGTAAGAACCCTGATGCCCCACAGGGGGAGAAGGGGACTCAGGGTCCACTTAAGAGACGTCACTCGTCCTCCACTCCTGCCCAGAGACCAAACGGTGCCCCCGATCACGTGAAAGTAGAGACATCAACCAAACCTGGTTCCATTCCCTTCTAAACACCAGAGGAGTTATTCGTACAAGATTCATCATTTAACTGATGCTGGCAGAACGCTGTGTGATTTCAGCATCAAACACATCCCTCTTCCGTAATATCGTCCGTCCATCCGTCAGGAGACAAACACAAAGACAGAGATAAGAGTGTGGCACGAGCTACAGACATCAAACCCTGGGATTTGGGTAGTTGCAGCTGTTTTAGGAAAAAAAAAAAAAAGAGGCTGGAGGTACAGCTTAGAGGATTGCAGCCCTACTGTTCTAAGTTGTTTTTTTCCCAGCATGGTGTGGAATGGATCCTTTTCTTCTGGTCAAGCTTTTATTGCTTTCCTGTAATCTGGATGAGGCAGCAAACCAGCACTTTTTAACAAGCCGCCTGAGGAAAGCCACTGCGTGCTGGTTTCTGAATGGTGCCGGGCTGGTGGTGGTGGGACAGGCAGCAGTCGGGGGCCAGCTCTGGGCAGCCCAGCCCAACTTTGTTCTGGGCTCAAAGCCCTCCTCAAAGTTTCTCCTTTCTCTCTTTGCGAACGATCTGTCTCTATTGCCATGGGCCCGGCATCTGTCTGTCCAGGCCGTGCATGCATCTCCTCTCCAGGCCACCCCTGATGAAGCTTGCCCAAGACCCATCACCTCCAGCCGGATGTCAGCACAGCCCCTTTGCTGGGCCTTGGGCCTTGGCCTCAGCCTTGCCCCCTTCCAACCCTCCTCACAGCAGTCTCGGGGAGCCTCCTGCAATGCACATCTGCTCCTGGCAGGCTCCAGCGCTCTCTGTGCTCCTCTGGATGAAGCCCTCGCTCCCTGGCACAGCCTCGACGCGCCCAAGATGCTCCACCTCCCAGCCTCGTCCCCCTCTTCCTCCCCCTGGACACCCAGGCACACCCGCTGCCTGCTCTGTCTGGAGCACACGAGACGTCCGCCCATGCCCTTCCCTCTGCCTGGAGAGGACTTCTTCCAGTCCCTTCCGCTCTCCCACACCTTCTTCTCACTGAATCAGTATTTCCTCCTCTTTCTGGCTTGCCTGGAGGCCACTCCTCCGGCTGGGCATCCCTGAACCTTGACACTGGGGTGAGCCGCTCCTCCCACGCACGTCTGCTCCCCCATCACAGCCCCGCCTCGCCAGCAGGGCACACCTGCCTCCACGCCCACCATGCGCCCCGGCAGAGCCGTGTCCTAGCTTTCCTGGCATGTCCCACAGAGCTCCTGGGGGGAACGCAGGCTCCATCAATGCATGCAGGATACACAGGCGAGTAAATGAATGGACCTTTGTTCGGTCCACCACTGAAATGGAGTTCTTCACCAGTGCTGGGCAGGGTGTGGGCCCTACACTGGTGACCAGCTGGTTACCAATTAAGTGTAGAAATTGAGAGTGTTTGGAAACCTTTAAAACAATTTACCTGAGAACTTTCTTGTCTGCACAACCTATTAATAAAAATGCTGGCCTTATATTTTGTATGTCTCTGTTTTATATATGCATTTTTTCTATTAATGTATTTTTATGGTATTTTATGCAAGTATTGGTCTGTAGGGGATTCAAAATCTAAAAAACTGGTCTTTTACCCCCGGATCATTTGAGAAGCACTGTTCTACACCCTTCCTGGGGTGACAAAAGTGGTGTGTGTGTGTGTGTGTGCGTGAGTGTGTGTGTGTGTGCGCGCATGTGTGTGCGCGTGCTGCGGGGTTGGTGGGGGGCACAGGAAAAGGAAGAATTAGAAGATAAACCTGGTTGAATTGGCATTTTCAGGGAATGCTTTTGCATAAGATGTCATCAAAAAACTTTCTCAGAATCACACAATCCAGACAATAAACAGCTCATCAAAGAGACTCCTGAACCCTGAGCCCCAAAAGGAAGAATAAATTGCAGCTATTAAGATCGTCCTGTTCGCCTAACTGACCCAGACAGCCCCGTGTCACGGGGACCGCACCATTGAGATGTGTCCCTCCCACCCACACTGGAAACACGATTTTTAAATTTGTTTCCTCACTTTCCCCCAATCTGGCTTCCATTAGAGAGCTATTTCCCAAATTAACCTCTGTGCCCTCTCCAGTAAAGAATGCAAGAGATTTCCACCAACTCTCTTCTCCTGTTCCCAACATGCCACATGTGTTTAAGAGAGGGCAGCGATTTCCTGGCGAGAAGTGGTTGGGAAGGGATCGTTCTGGCAACTGTTCTTTGAAAATCTGCCCAAAAGTTTTTTTTTTTTTTTAACGAGAGGCACCCCTTTGCTCCCCAAACGGTCTCTCACGTTGCCATCCTGAGGCCAGTGCTTAATTGATGCTATGGAATTTCACTTGAAATCACCTTCCAAGTGCTGAGCAAGTGGAAAAATGATGTCCGCAGAGGCAAGAGGCTGTGTGTAGGGGACTAAGGTAATGGCTGAACTTTATCTGTGTTCGTGAGAGGAGATCAAATAAGTCACCGGTGGCCCCAGCAACAGTGAGTTATCATTCTCTACACTTGTTCAGAAAAATGTCAGAACACAGGGTGGTGATCATGCATTCAAAGCCCACATTCAGTCTCCCCAGAAACGGTTTTCTTAGCTGAGGCCTCCAGAATCAGACGCACTGGGTTATTTCTTTGAAGGCAGCACTAAACACATGTTAGTGGCAAAGTTCAAGCCTCAAAGTATAATTTCAGAAACTATGAACCGAGTTTCCAACTCAGGCATTTAGGTAAATGGACACAGACTGAGAGCTTAGAATCAGAAGCACTGTTTTTCTGGAAAGGAAGTGCCGCCATATTCCCATTCTTACATCCACAACCTGTATTCACACCCTTCTATACTAACTCTGGGCTTGGCTGTGAGATTTGATTTCAAAAGTGCTTGTGCCCTGGTGCTTGCCCTCCCCTGCTGCTCTTTGGAACCCTGAGTCTTCCATGGGAACAAGCTTGGGCTCACCTACTGAAGGAGGAAAGGCCACGCGGAGCAGAGATGAACCATCCCAGGTAAGTCCCTTCAGGACCAACCAGCCTGCGTACTGCCAGGTAAGTGAGTGAGGCCATCATGCAGCCCCAGCTGAGCCTCCAACAGACCACACATACCAGTCGAGCCAGTCCAGAGAAGAAGAACCACCCAAATGATCCACAGAGTTATGAGCACTGAGTTTGTCGTTCTAAGCCAGTAAGGTGGTTTGCTACATAGCAAAGGCTACTGATACACACTCATCCATCCATTTGTCCATTTAACAAATATTTGTTCAGTGCTTCCTGTAGGGTCACTGCGATAGGCACAAAGGCAAGTGAGCCTCACCCAGAAGCCCCTTGAAGCCAAGAATGTAGCTTATGTGTCTCCGCATCCCAGGTCTAATAGACACTGGCATATAGGAAGTAATCAAAAACTTTGTCTTGTAAACACATAATTTGGAATAAATCCCAAGGGGAGAAATACAGAGATGAAGCTTTGAAAGTGCATATTGCTTGACTCAGCAATTCCACTTGTGAGTATTTAGCTGAAGGATATATTTTCAGGATGTGTGCAAAAATTTAATTACAAGAATGTCCTATCATAGCTTTGTTTACAGTGACTTCATTTGATTTGGTTGAAAATCCACTGGTTGCAATAGCAGTTTGGTCTCTATGAGAATATGGTTGAAAAAAATATCAGTCATGGGTATGGGTAATTGTGATCCATGGTGGGGTAGCTTTATGACCTTTTTGTATCTTTAGACACAAAATATTTAAATATTTTTTAGAAATTTTGGGGATTTTTTTCTGGTTTTTAAATTTCAAATTCCTTTTCAGTCAATTAAGCATGCTTTGGGGTTGCTAGTAATAAGAAGCAGAAAATAAGTTTTATGTCTAGCAAAAGGGAGTTGGTTGGGTGGCAAAAGAAGCATAAAATGGATACTTACTGGGAATTCCCTGGTGGTCCAGTGGTTAGGACTCCACGCTCTCACTGCCGAGATAGGTATGTCTCTGGAGAGAGAGAGAGAGAGAGAGAGAGAGAAAGAGAGAGAAAGAGAGAGAAAGAGAGAGAGAGATTTTTAAGAAATTGGTTCATATGACTTGTGGGGGCTGCCGAGTTGTTTTGTTTTTTTAATAATTACTTTTTTTTAAATTTATTTATTTTATTTATTTTGGGCCGTGTTGGGTCTTTGTTGCTGCACGCGGGCTTTCTCTAGTTGCGGCAAGCAGGGGCTACTCTTTGTTGCGGTGCACGGGTTTCTCACTGCGGTGGCTTCTCTTGTTGCAGAGCACAGGCTCTGGAGCGCAGGCTCAGCAGTTGTGGTGCACGGGGCTTAGTTGCTCCGTGGCATGTGGAGTCTTCCCGGACCAGGGCTCGAACCTGTGTCCCCTGCATTGGCAGGCAGATTCTTAACCACTACGCCACCAGGGATGCCCCCTTGAAAGTTTTTATTCAGCAAACTGAACCAAGATTAATTTTTCAATCACTGGCGCACACGTCATAAATTTTGAGTGTCCTGTACAAGGCAGGAAATGACTAACTAAGGCCATTTCCATCTTTTTAGGTGATGGTCGCATAGGGTGTTTCCTTCTTAATGCAATCCCAAACAGAGTGTCATTGATGGCAAATATGAAGACATTTAAAAGTAGAAAAGTAAAAAACAAAAATCTTACATTAAAAAACTAGATGAAAAAAAAAAAAAAACTAGATGATATTGGTGAAAGATACATAACAAGTTGCAAAGTCATTCCAAGGAAAATCTCCCCTTCGCACACAAAAATCTCCTCTTTTGATAAACCTAAGAACTAAACATCTTCATTTTCAATGAATTCAACATCCTCACCACACCGACAGCTTAATCAATTTGCTTCTGGCCTAACTGGTCTTGACCAAATTGTCTGCTCTGATGTGTAACAGTAAAATGCTGGAAATAACCTAAACATCCGACAGGAAGGTTAATAAACCATGCTAAATAAATCATGGTTTGTCAATACAACGAATGCCATGCATGCATTTAAAGCAATGTAAATACGCATTTATTGCAAAGGCAGTAAATGAATTCTTCTAAACATTTAAGAAAAGATTTATAGGTACAAATAAGCCCAATTTAGTTGACCACATAGCAAACTCTAGGAATTTAACCAAGAGGGGTGGATACTCTTTTCACCCACATTTCCACTGTTTATTCAGTTCATCAAACCTAGTATTTGCTAAATATTCTTTCCTAGCTATTTCAGAAGTATCAAGTGGAAAGCAAATCCACTCAGTTCCAAAATGGTAGGGGTGATTCCAAGGCTAACCCTCCTGGTCATGTCTCCAAGAAGAAGAGGGTGACATGTCAGCTTGTGTCAACCCGGGAACAACATGCTTTCCTAAGAGAGATTTTAGTGTTTAACTAAACTGTGATGCCCTCCTTCTCCTGGACTTCGGTTTAAGAAAATATTTTTGAACAGCTTTATTGAGGTAAAACTGCCATACAATAAACTGCACAGTGATGAGTTTTGATATATTCATCCACCCATGGAACTAAAACCACAATCAGGATAATAAACATACCCATTCCCTCCAAAAGCTACCTTGTGCCCTTGTTTTCTCTTCAGCCCATCCCAACGTCCCCTTCAGGCAATCACAGATCTGCTTTCTGTCACGGTAGATTAGTTGGCATATTCTGGAATTTTATATTGTTGCCAGTGTCAGTAATTCATTCCTTTTGACTGATGAGTAGTATTCCATTGTATGGATGTAGCACATTTTGTTTCTGGATTCACCAGTGAATGGAGTTTTGGATTGTTTCTAGGCTGGGGCTGTTAGAAATAAAGCTGCTATGAACATCTGTGCACTGATCTTTGTTGGGACACAGGCTTTGGTTTCTCGTAGGTGAATACAGTAGGCCCTCCATGTCCACGGGTTCCACATCCCCAGATTCAACCAACCGCAAATTGAAAATATTCGGAAAAAAATTCCAGAAAGTACTAAAAAGCAAAACTTGAATTTACTACAACATGGCAACTATTCACATAGCATTTACATTGTATTTACAACTGCTTACAGAGCATTTACACTGTATTAGGTATTATAAGTAATCTAGAGGTGATTTAAAGTATACAGGAGGATGTATGTAGGTTACATGCAAATACTATGCCATTTTATATAAGGGACTTGAACGTCCATGGATTTTAGTAAACCTCAGGGGGGTCCTGGAACCAGTCTCCTGTGGATTCAGAGGGATATCTGTATATAGAAGTGGAATGGCTGGATCATATGGTTATGTTTAACTTTTTAAGCTGCTGCCAAACTGCTTTTTAAAGTGGTTGTACCATTTTACATGCCCATCAGCAGTGTGTGAGCATCTGGACTTTGTTTTAAACCCAGATAGAAGTCTGCAGAAGGGCTGTCCTTTACATAAACATCTTTTTAAGAAGAGACGTGGGTGGAAGTCGGGGACAGAACGGTTACTCGGGAACCAGCAGTGGTCCACAAGGAAGTGGGGAGGGCCAGTCTGATGGGAGAGCTAATGGGCTCTGCATCTATTCCCCGCTCTCTTTGTCCCCGCCTGGGAGTGGGTGTGGGAGAGGAGGGGGAAAGAATTCCGATGAGCTGCTTTGACTTGATGCAGTTTTGTTGGTGTCAATAAATACTTAATTAATAAACAAGTGTCAAGGGAGGCCAAAAGGGAAGAGGCGCAGGGCTCAGGTTCCAAAGAGGGAGACTAAGGAGCTCATGGAGGGCGGGGGAGAGCGGGAGAGCCAAGGCTGCACTGACACAAGACTCTCATTTTACAAAATGCCTACAATCGGGATTACAGAGCCTTTTCATTACTGGGGAAATGAGGTCCGTAAGGATGGCATTCTCAATCCCGAAAAAACAAATCGCTCTTTTCATTCATTCATTCATTCATTCATTTTTGGCTGCGTGCGGGCTTTCTCTAGTTGCCGCAAGCGGGGGCTACTCTTTGTTGCGGTGCGCAGGCTTCTCACTGCGGTGGCTTCTCTTGCTGCGGAGCACGGGCTCTAGGAATGCAGATTTCAGTAGTTGTGGCTTGTGGGCTCAGTAGTTGTGGCGCACAGGCTTAATTGCTCCGCAGGCATGTGGGATCTTCCCGGACCAGGGCTCAAACCCCTGTCCCCTGCATTGGCAGGCGGATTCTTAACCACTGCGCCGCCAGGGAAGTCCCCAAATCGCTGTTTTTAAATCTCACAGTTAAAAAGATATTTGATGTCTCTCGAGCCTGTGGCCAGAGGGTTTTCTGATGGGAATCCTTGATTGGATGTTACACAAAATGAGCCAAAGAAAGAGGCTAGCTTCTCATGGCCCACTTTCTTTCCTGGGCTTCCTTCTAGGTTCTTCTGTGCCTGCAGTTTTATTTCACTCCATCCTTGATTTCTCAGCCTCTCCCATTCACTGGAATCACTGGCTCTGGGATCCTTGCTGGCTTCCTAGCTGCTACATCCAATAGCCTTTCTCAGATTCATGCTCCTGCTCTCATGGAAGCACTGGGTCTTGCTGCCCGCCTCCTCCTTCTGGATCTTTCTCTTTCTAGGGCCTGCAGAACGCTGTTCTCCTCCCCACTTCTCCCACGGCTGCAAGCTGACTTCCCTACAAAGCCGACCCCGAGATGCAGATGACTGGGGGTGCTCTCTAGCTCACCTGTGGAGGCGGGTAGCAGGATGAGGGGGAAGCTGAGCTGTGGTTCGGTCTTCGCAAAGTCCTCAGCCAGCCCGCCTGGGAGCTGTGGAACTGGCACAGCCATTCTGAGCTCTGAGTCGGAGCAGAAGGGCCAGATCCTTAGGGTCCCGCAGAGCAGCCACGGGATGAGGGCTGCCCCGGGAAGGAGGGGAGGCTTGGGTGAAGCGGTGTTCTTCAGCCAGAGGCCATTAAACAGCACTCCCAGCAGCCAGGGAATCAGTTCCTTCCCTATAGGGGGATCTAGGCAGCACATGACAGCATGCACTAGACCTACCTTCCCTCCAGCTGCTCCTTCCCAGGCACGGTTGACACCTTAACCACGGCCTCAGGCTATGGCCTTCTGCTCTTCTCTACTTACAATCTCCTTTTAGTAAAACACTAGCAGGAAGAAGAGCCAAGAAGAGTACCTAACGTTCATAGGGTGCTTACTAAGACTGCACGGTAGGCACTGTGCTAAGCATGGCCACTGTACCATCTCACTGAAGTTCACAGAAGCCCAAAGGTGTAAGTGTATTAAAACTCCATTTTAACAGCCGAGGAAAGTGGCAGAAGAGTCTTCCTAAAAAAAATGTTTCTGCCGTGTCACCTCCTAGCTCAAAGACCTTTGATAACTCCCATTTAGTCAGGATAAAAGCCCAGTCTCCTAAGTCAGCATCCAAGGCCCTCCACCATCTGCCCCGAGCCTGCTTTTCTGTAATATTTCCTTTTCTACTCCTGCCAGCCTGGTCCCTTTGCTAGGACCTTAACCTGGTCTGCTCCAACCTCTTCCAGATTAGCTAGGGTTAGCCGACTATGTTCACCCCTTCGTTCATCATTCATTCACTTCTTTGCTGGCTCATTTACTAGAGACCTAAGATGCAAGGTTGTGTACCAGGCGCTGGGGACACAGCGCTGAGCGGACATGGCCCATCCACCCCTTTGGAGCCTTATACTCTGACAAGAAACATGAACATTATTCCAGTATTTGCCCAAAATCTGTCTAGTGCTAAGACAGAGCCTCAAGGTGTGCTGAGAGTTTGAGAGACACTGACAAAGAAATACCGGGGACCCTCCAGGAGCCAGGCGCTCTTTGAAGGCCATGGATATGGCCACTTATATCAATCCCCCCCACCATGCTCATATCCCACTCTCTTCCTGGGGGCCGTATCTGATCATCCCTGCCTTTGGGGCTGCCCACCCCTCCTCTGAGCATCTAAACTGCTCAGTCACAACGCAGCCTTGCTTTCTTATTGTAAAGCACCATCTCTCTCAGATAAATGTTAAGAGTCTTGCTGATGCTAGTCATCACTTCTCTGAGGGCTCATTCTGTGCCAGGTTCTCTGTATGCTTAGCACTGCTCAGTCATTGCAATAACCTCATGAAAACCCTGCGTCTTCTCATCTTCTCAACACCCACTGTCTCAGCTCCACCAGAAGCCGACCCTGGGTGGGGACTCCAGTACAAGTCGTTCATGTGGGAACTGAAAGGAATATGGGCAGGGAGGTGGGGAAGGAAGTCGGTAAAAGGCCTGGGAGCGAGCAAGTTAGCCCTGTGGGAAAATGGAGCTGGATCCCCTGGGGAATTTCTGGGAAACGGTGTAGAATGCACACACCTCAGAGTCATCGTACCCAACGGGGAGGGAGTTGGGGTATTTATTCACCAATTCCATCAGACATGGGTTGAGAGCCGTGTGGGCGGGGGGGGCGGCATTAATTCCTGGGCACTTCTGGCCCCTTCGAGGGCAAATAAAATGGTCATGAGTAGCTAAAGTCCCTACGTGAAGGAACACAGGCACTGGGGTGACCTGAAGCGGTAAGGGCATGGGACCCATTGCTCCCATATTACAGATAAGGAAATTGAGGTTTGGAGAAGCCAGCCCGAGGTTACAGGACCAGAACTATCAGCACCAAGAGTCTTTCTGGCTCTGAAACAACCTAAAATGCCCCTCGAGAGGCATTATCTTGTCTTATCCTTCAGTAACCCTTACTGCTCTTCGCACAGGCTAAGAACCCAGAGGAGATTCCACAACGGCTTCCTGATTGATGAGCTTTTCTTTAACAAGAAGCTTGTTAAAACCACAGAATAACAAGCTCTTAAATGTGCCTCCTTCCTTCCTAAGAGCAGGTTTCTTGTCACCGTTTCTGAATAAGCTCCTGCGCATCTCAGATCCCCGTCACTGCATCCCCTCCGAGGCCTTGATGTGTGAAGACAGGGAAACCGAGGCACGTGGTCCTTGCCGGCATCCTCTTGTGAAGCAGAGGCCAGAGCTGGAGTTGCTACTCCTGGGCCTCCACCGAAATCCAAATGCCCAACCAATCCTTTTTTCCCCTCCATGAAATTCCCCTAACTCGATTAAAGAAAAAAATCAATCAATTTACATGGTAACAGGAAAGGACAGGGTCATGTTTAAAATATTCCCCTATCTGTACCAGAGGGCACGGCCTACACGCTTCAAGAGCGCAGCCAAAGGCCCTGGGGATTTGTTTTTCTTTCCCTGACCCGAGAACTCTGATCTCTCACTTAACCTCTGACCTCTTCAATTCAGACAACCAGGGAACTGGCAGCTGGGGCTGGGGGGGTGCTCAGAATGCCACCCTGCTCCGCCTTGGGCTCCTTCTGGCCATGGAGACAGAACAAAGGGAGGCGGGGGCCCACAAAGCACTCCAGAGCCCGAGAAGCCGGCTCCCAGGACTGCGGCCAGTCCTGCAGGGACCCCTGCTCCGTAATCACTTCCCCACCAGGCCCTCCACCCGCGCGGCGCAGGGGCCGCCTCATTACAGCTAATGTCATTTACAGTCTGCTTTGTGCAGGGGAAAAAATCATCAAGCAACACGAAGCCCTTGCTTTGACTCCATTTTCCAGACAGACTGAAACAGGCTTCACCCAAGCTCCATGACCTCCCCGCCAACCCAAATAGGCCTTTTTTTCTTCTCTTTTCTTTTTTTTTTTTCGACCTCAGCCTTCATTTAAAACAGGGCCAGAGCCTGAATTTTTAACAGCAGCTACTTAGAGGTGGGTATGAGGCACTTGTTTGAAATGGAATCAGCTGTCTTTATTAAACCATATATTTTCATTCTGCCGGCAAAGCTGGGAGAGGATTTTCATCCTCTCTGGTGTACTGCCCAGTGCAGCTGCATGGGACTCAGAGCTGCACATCCAGCCCTGCAAGCCCTCACTACTCCACTCTCATCCCACTGGCTGGGGCTGCGTCCAACTCTCCGATGCAGCCCCAGAAACAATGCATTTTAAAGACCCTGAAGGCCAAAAATCACTTCGAAATGAGTGGTCCCTTCTCCCCCACTCCACAGCCCCACTTCGTCACTCCCCCAGGTTCCCAGCTCTGTGGCTGCTCCCCGAGGAGACCTGCTGGCGACTTGGCAGCTCAGAAGTGACCACCGGGGTCGGTCGTGCCCCAGGGCTGATGACTAAATCTCTGCTCTGGCAAGAAGCTATTTGCTGCCCGCTAGACAATTAGACCTCTTAGTGACAGACATGTCTTTGGAGCCTCCAGTTCCCAGATGCATGTGGGTGGGCCTTTTATTCATTCATTCATTCATTCACTCATTTATTCATTCAGCCTCCTAGAACAGTGCCTGGCACTTAAGAACAGCCCGTTTGCAGCTGCCATTCATATTCACAGCCAACATTTACCAGAGGCCTCCTACTATGCGCCAGGGAGTGGAGATGAAATAAATAAGACCCAGGCCCTACCTTCATGGAGATCATGCAATCCAAATGTGGTTTTCCACCTAGCCGGCCGGCACTTCAGAAGCACCTGGTGAGCTTTTATGAAACGCTGATGCTGGGTCCCAGCTCCAGAGATTCTGCTTTAATTTGCTGTGGAGTTGGGGGTGGGCAGGTCTGCATCCTAAAGGCCCCCAGTTGTTTCTAATGCACCATCACAGCGGCGAACACGGTTCTCTGGGGGGAAGGGCAGGCGGCACAGCTAACCCCAGGGTGAGGAGGGCAAGAGCAAGGTGCTGCGCCTACAGCTCTCACTGGGGGGGCTGGAAGGCTTTCTAGTGGTGCTGAGGCCTAAAGCCATGAGTCACCATGCGCTGGGCCCAGGTACTGGAAGAGGAAAACGAGGAGGAGATTCCAGGAGATGCGAACAGCACAGTTCAAGGCCCAGAGTGAAGATGGGGACAGGCAGGGGCTGTCATCCACATAAGGGGTTTGAACTGTGCCCAGGAGCACTGGGGACCAGAGGAGGGAAATCATTACGTTTGCACCTTAGAAAGCTCCTTCAGCTATAGAGTGGATGGAAGGCAGCCAGAAGGAATCCAGGTGAGAAATGACAGTGGCCTGAACTATGGCTGTACCAGCCTGACTTAGTTTACTGCCCCCAGGAGCACACCTTGAGAGACAGCATAGGACAGACATCAGAGTTACCCCGCCTAAGGAAGCTGGGGCATCTGCCCACCAACTCCTCTCTGGCACTGGTCCAGGGCTGCTCCTGGGAGGGGTTGACCCCCCCAGCATTCTAACCTGCCTACCTCCCGCCCCCAAAAATGCCTCCGGCCAAACAAAGCTCCCTGGCAGAGTCCCAGGCACTTGCAGTAGGAAGGCAGCCGTGTACCCGGGGACGGTGAGAGCCAAGAGGATACATACTCTGAGGCGACTAGGTCTTTACCCACTGATTGAGGGGATGAAAGACTGAGGCCAGTCACTCCTGGGACAGGCTGGTGAGCGTGGTGTGATGGATGGTGGGGATGGGAATGAGGCGGCAAGGAGAGAAGCCAAAGGGGGGAGGGCATGGCCAATCAGAAGCGAAGCTGGAACCCTAGGGGGAGATCAGCACAAACGAAGGCAGGTGCCAAACAAAAGCCCTGTGAGTGTCCACACAGGGCAGGGCTGTGGGATCCGGCTGTTTGAGCTTCTTGGACTTTTGGTTTCCAGGAAACAGCAATCTGCATTATTTGTAGAAGTTTAGGCTGTGGACCCAGGAAGATGCCTCGCTGGCTATTCAGAACCCAGCTTTAATTCTGGCTCAACCCCAGCCCTAGCTTGTGCCTCCTACCCTCTTCTCTCCCCGTGATACCATCTCTGACCTCATCCCCAGTTCATTTATTTTCCTTGTCTCCCCTGCCCTGTTAGCTGCTGTGTTGGTTGTGAATTCTTTGGGGGCCAGGAAAAGAAATCCATTCAGACTAACACAAGTCCAGGAGGCCAATTTACTGGAAGGATACAAGGGCTGGGGAAGGAACCGAGAGCAGGAAAGGCAGCCAGGCTCCCTGCGGGTACAGAAGCAGGGACCATGAAGACCCCAGGAGTAAAGAGAAGGCCTTATCTCATTGTTTTTTCCTGAGGTCACACTGACTCTTACCTTTCCCTCTCTGTTCATCTGTTCCATCTCTCACTCGCGTTCCTTTTCGCTACCTCTCCTCTGGTATTTCTGCCTAAGTGAGCATGCGGCCACTCCAACCTGTGCATATTATGTGGCCTCTTAGTTTAAGCCAGTATAAGTGAACTTCAGTCTTCAATTCCTAATTCTCAGACGACACCTGGTTGGTAAGTAATAGAGGACCCAACTCAAACTAGCTTCAGGAAAAAAGCAAATTTATGGGCTCAAGTACCTTAAAGGTAAAGTGTAGGGCTGCAGGCATAGCTGGATCCAGGGACTCAAGCTCTTTCATTGGGAAGTCCAACTCTCAGCACTATTTTGCTGTGCATCAGTTTCATTCTCAGGCAAATTCCCTCTAGGTTTAGATCCTCCAGTTTAGCAGTCTGAGTAGAAAGGGGGCTTCTTTCTGCCAGAAGTTCCAATCAAATTCCTAGGGTTGACTTCCACTGAGCCAACCAGGATCACAACCTCACTGCTGAACCCTTCACTCGGTCCAGTGGATGGAAATGCTGATTGGCCAGACCAGAGTAACATGGGCACCCTGGTACCAAACGGACTAGGAATGGGAGGAGGACGTTTCCCCAAAGGGAAATGCGATGCTGGTATCAGGAGGAGGAGACATGGACATCAGGAAGCAGAAGTAAACCACCAACGTGGCCATGGGGTGACACCACCCCCCTTCTGCCTTCCCCGGAGGGCTCGGAACAAGGCAGTTTCCTTATGACACAGTGAGAACCAAAGCTGTCACCAAACGCTACTGTCATTTCACCTGAGCAATCGTCCTGAAATCTGCCTCAGTCTCTCCAAGGCCCGGGCACCAGCCAGGGCTGATGTGGCTGTATGTGCTCTTAGCAGCCATTAGCATCGTGAAAATACTGCACTACTGCCGTGTCTGCTGTTAAGTATCCACTAGCTCGAGTCCCCAGCTCCCTGGCCCACCCAGCCCCCTCTCCTGGTACTCCCAGATTGCCAGGGTCTAGCGACTAAAGAGTTAACGCTGAGCACAGCAGGGGCACCAAGATGCTGCTCCAGCCCCTTCTGACTGGTTGATCTCAGGACCTACCAGGTGTCCCATTGCTCAGGGGCCAGTAGTTAAATATTTCAAATATCACCCTGGTTCTAGCAACAGCTTCCTATCTGTTCTCCTTCAGGCCACTCTGTCCCTCAACCCCACAGTCCACTCTTCAAAGAGCCGCCAAAGAGCTTCCTAAACCCCAATCTGAGCTACCCACTGGCCTGCTTATCGTTCTCCAATGTGTCAAGTCCTAAATCCCTAGCAGGCCTCAGCCTGCCCCTGGGAATCTGGTCCCAAAGCCCTCTTCAGCCTCATCTTCCCAGCCATCCCCACTCAAACTTCTGGCCTTTCCATAGGGGCGTGCCACTTCATGCCTCTTGCCCTTGCCCTGGTGGTTTCCTTCATCTGACAGTCTTCACCCAGATCTTTACAGAGGGCCCAGGACGCGTCAGGCACCAGCCTGGAGTAGGAGAAAGAAAAACAGGACAGAGAGATGCTGTGAGCTGTACAGAGAGCAGCTCAGCCTTGGGGAGCACTTCACTGCAGCCTGAGGAGCTCCCCAGAGGAAGATTCCTGGAGGATGAGTAGGAGGCTCTGAGGTCTGGGGCACGGGGATGAACTTAAGGAAGCCACCCTGCTACACTGTGATCCCACGGATTCCAGAGCTCTGGAAGTCAGCTGGAGCACACCTCCCATTTACCGAGCGCTTTCCCCTGTGCGTGTGTGGCCCGCACTGACCCCTTCCATGCATGATCTCACTCAGGCCTCGCCTCCACCCTGCGAGGTGAGGCTGTGCAGAAACCACAGCCCAGAGAGAACAGTCATCCAGCTTGTGAGCAGCAGAGCCGCAATCCCGGCCCAGGCTCCCTCAGCTCTGCTCACCACCCCGTCCGTCCCTGCTCCTGTTTTGACAAAAGCGTCTGCTCCATGCCCATCGTCAGAAGACAGAAGCATCTAAGAGGACTAAGAAGAATAATCTGGCTTCCCCGTAAACCTGCAGGGGCGATGGGCTGGCCCACCTCAGAGAGCCAGTGGCCCTGGGATGGACGCAGCTTATACACAGATAAATATGGTAATTCTTCCCCCCACCCCTCCACCCCCAGCAGTAGCAGCAGCGTCAGGGATATGAATTGATTGTCAGAAGCTGCTTAAGGGCCTGTGATGGAGGAGATGATCTGAGATAAGCTGCTCCAGCGAAATAAAGGCCAACAGCTGCCTGCTTCCACGTCAGCCACTGCACTTTTCTAAAAGGCGCCACCCACCCTCCCCCGCCACACACCACCCCACCCCCAGGAGGCAGGGAGCTCTCTCCCCACGCTTTAGGGGAGGGAGATCCTACTTGGTGACAGATGAGATGTTGAGGACTAAGGCCAAGGGCGTCAGAAAGCGCAAGAGCTGGAGCTAAATATGTCAGTTTCCTCTTCTTTGTGGACAGGGTCTCAATTATGAATAAGAATTTCATGGAACTCTCAGGATGGAAAGGAAGAGGGACTGGGGAGGCTCAGCCCCGCCCCAAGTCAAAGCATGTGAATTTCCTAGCTTCACGTGAAGCAGTTTGCACAGAATCAGCTCTTTCATCTGAAATCCCATTCATTCATTCATCCATCCATTCATTAATTCACTTATTCATTCCTTCAACAAGTATGAAATGCAGAAGAGTGTGGGCTTTGACAGCTGACAGATGGGTTCACTGGGTTTGGCCACTGACTAGCCATGACTTCAGGCAACTCACCTTACCCTTCTGACCCTCTGCATGCTAACACCTACCTCACAAGACTACTTGAGGATTACTGAGATAAGGCCCACTGGGGCCTGAGCCCAGTGCCTGGCATGCAAAAGTAAGCAATTGCTGCAGTGTGCCAGGGAGCCGAAGAGGTGCTAGAAGGGTTTCAAGATGAAATCACAGAGCCCCTTAAGGAACCCACAGTCTAGGACACAAATAACTATGCCGTAACGAAGAAGGCACTAATGTTATAAGAGGCAGAGAAAAACTGGCGTGGCAAGAGACTTCTTCCCATTTAGAGAACAAGGAAGACTCAAGGGGATCAGGAGCGACATTCGAGCGGAGCCTTAAAGGCTGGGTGAGGAGAAAGGGTCTTCCGGGGAGGAGGGGACCATGCAAACAAGAATATGCCTATATTCTTAGGACCTTGCTAGGCCAAGTATGGCTCATAGGCAAGCAGGGCGCTTGTTCGAAAATCACACTCTCAGGCCCACCCCAGACTCACTGGATCAGAATGTGCATTTGAACAACCAGGAGGTACAGGTACAGATCACAGTTGAGGAGCTCAGGGTAGACATCTCTGACCTCTGTGAAATGCCCTTGTGGCAAAGAAAGAGGAAGAAGAGATGACCTCCCTGCGTGTTTGGGCTGATGACAAGGGAGTACAGACGTGCCTACGCTAGGCCCTTGCTGGGGCGTGCTTCCCAGAACCAGGGGCCCCTAGGAACAGAGCCCCAGAGGCACCTGGCACTTAAGTGCTCCAGGCCAGAATGTTCTCTGGAGCCGCATCTGAGCCTGTTGCCCCCTCGGGGGCAGGGTGCAGTCCTGGCCACTCACCCTCTCATTCATTTATTCCACAAGCACTTGGGGGCACATTTATGAACCAGACACCGTGCCGAGTTCTGCCCTAATGATGGTGTCCACCCTCAGGCAAGTCCCTTGCCCTCTTGGGCCTCAGTTTCTCCACTGGTCAAGTCCGGCTCGTATGCACTGATACCCCACAAACACTTCTGTTCCCCTGTCTTTCCCAGCACTTCCTTCTTTCCTCTGTGCTCCTCCCCCACTTCTCTTCACACTGGTGTCCATCCCTGTAGCCTGGAAACTCTCCATACCTCTCTGTCTTAGACTGGGGTCTCAGAAACAGACCCCTAAATGAGGATTCAGGTGAAAGTGACTTAGGAAGTGGGGGGAGTGGGAAACAGGACTGGGATGGAGGGGCTCCATCCTGCAGGCGAGTGTAGAGCCAGTGTGTGTCACACCGCAGAGCTGTCCCTGGACCAGGACCGCCAGGGCAGGGGAGCCAGGTGGGCCATACATTCCCAGGGACTTCCAGCTCTACCTTGGCATGGACTAAGGGGCTCCAGCAGCCTAAGGACAGCCCATGAGTGAGTTGGTGAGGGCTTAGGTGCAGGCTGGGGAGATGTGGTGCAGGAGTATTGCAAAGAGATCCAGGGGGTAAGAGTGGAGTGCTGACAGCATCCACTACACTAACTAATTATAGACCACACTGAACTGAGGTTCTTAAGACGTCGTCACCATCATCACCATCACCATCGTTAGACTAAACCTCTCTGCTATGGAGCACTTACTCTGTGCCAAGCACTGCCCTGCACAGTGACTGCACAGTTGCTCATTCCACCGAAGGGACGACTCTCTGAGGACTTTTCAGCTTTCCTAATGTCCACCCCACCCACAGCCCACACACTGCCACTATTGCTTTGATCTTTCCTGTTATAAGCAAAACTATTAACATGTATGGAGACTGCAGACGCGAACTATGAAACCGGAATGCAGAAAAGTCTCAGGCAAGCCAGAGCACTTGAAGAAATCTTCACCCCACCCCGTCTTCCAGAACTTCCTTCACTGCCAGGGTTTTGATAATTATCTGGAAGACAGAATGATTTCACTTCCCAAGCACTTGCACTCAGACTTTCCATTGGTCCTTTTGTGTGCCTGGAAAATTCTGTGCAGCACTGGAGATACACAAAATCGCACAGACTGAATTTTATGGTGATTTAAGGCATTTTTCAAGGGTATTTTGGACTCTACATGATATCCAGCTGACTTTAGAACCTAACCCTGTGTTAAAATGTAAGTCTGTAGCACAGTCAGTATTTTGAGGCTGTGGCACAGAGAAGGCATATAACCTGCTTGGGGTCACACAGCCTCATCAGGGAGGTGGCAGGATTGTAAAGTGAGACCACACAGGTACCAAGCCTGTGTTCTTGATCGCAGGGCCACGCTGTGCCTGATGCAGAAGAAAGAGGAGCACGTGGTGCTTTCTGGAAGCCATGGGGGGGCTTGGTCACTGTGGACAGTGCTCTGAGCAGCTCTTGGCTCGGCCCCTCCTTGGCCCCCGCAGAGAGGAGATAATCCCTCATCCATCTTTTTACCCAGCCTCCTGTGGTCCCTATTTGCAGCAGCTGCCTGACACCACCTCTGAAAGATGTTTAAGACTCTGCCAACCCGGTGTTTAATGCATGCAAAGCCTTTTCTAAAGAAGTCACTTAAAAAGATTACAGAGGACAGGATCGCCCCTCCTGCCTCCAGCTTAGGAAGTCTTTGCAGCTGGCCTGGAGCTAAGCAAGGAAGCAGAGTCTTTAGCAGCCTGAAAATAAAGTGAGCCTTCATTTGAGAAATCACTCAGAATACCAGCTGAGGGCTCCATTCATTGATTTGTTCAGTTAACTATTTGCTGCGTGCGGACCAAGTGCAAGCACTGCTCTGGGCACTGGAACAGACTGGGGACAGGGTACCTGCCCTGCTGGGGATTATGTTCCAGGAGAAAGTCCCCACTGTCAGGAACCCCACCTTCCCACATGGTTCCCTCACTGTAGGGGTTCTCTCTCCTGCTCTCCCCTGAGAACAGCTCAGATGCCTCTTCTCTCCCATAGCATTTTGGGGAAGCAGGTAAGGTTCGATCCAGCCCCGGGGAAGGAGCCAGTCTGGTTGCATTTCTTTTTCTCTTCAGCTCTGCTCTGGCCTCTTCCCTCTCTGGATGGAAGCAGCGGGGAGAAGAGGAGAAGGATTAAAAGACGGAAGAAGAAAAGAAGACAAACAGTTGCGGGTGAGAGGAGGGGAGGGGAACAGAGAAAGGTCCAGGCTGACAGCGCTCTGGCCAACCAAGCGATGGAGGGTGGGCTGACCATGCAACCACAAAAGGCCTGGCCGCCCCCTCCCTCGTGCCAAAGCACTTCAGGCACTGGAAGGGCCAGGAAAGGAGGAGAGGATTGATGGACAGGAGGAGACTGAAGGAAACATGACCTAACCTTGCAGCCGCATCCTCCAAGGTCACCAACCTGCTCAGGTATTTTAAAAAATATGAAACAACCATCTTTCCACGTGTGTCAGTGCCCTAAGGCAAGAGTCAGCAAACTCTAGCCCATGGGACATATCTCACCCACTGCCTGATTTTGTAAATAAAGGTTTACTGGAAGCCAGCCACGCTCACCTGTGTATCATCTACGGCAGCTTTCACGCTGCCATGACAGGGTTGAGTGGTCATAACAGAGGCTGGATGGTCCACAAAGCCTAAAATATTTCCTAGCTGGCTTTTTGCAGAAAAAGTTTGCCAACCCCTGGGTGTTATTTCTGGGATCTCCAGCCTTCAGAGTTATAAAATTACTTATCAATTCTTCAGTACTTCCTTTAAATTCACTCATCAAATATTTATTAAAGCTTACCGTATTAGAATATTCTCCTTTGGTGGCAAGTGAGCTCAAGTGGGCTTAAGCTAAAAAAGAGGGAAAGGATTATTGTCTCTTGTAACTGAAAAGCCCAGGGATTGGGGCATGTAAAGTGTAGCCGATCCCAGAAGCTCAGACTCTGACGTCATGTCAGTGGCCAGAAGTGACTGGCTTCCAATCAACGAAACACGGGAAAGGTGATAAAATGTCACTTCCACGATGAGGTTACAAGAGCCTGTCCCCTCTGTCTTGCTAGCAGACTCTACTGCCTTCTCTGCTTGCATACTTTGATGATGCCAGGTGCCATATTGGAGAGGACATTGCTTTTTTCACCCGGCAAGAAAGGGAGGGTGGCCTCAGGCCAAGAGTCACCTAGAAACTGACACCCTCAATTAAACAGCACTTCAAGGGACTGAATTCGGCCAACAAAAATGTGAGCTTGGAAGTAGATCCTTCCCCAGTCAAGCCTTCAGTTGAGACCCCAGCCTTGCATGACACCCTGATGGCAGTCTGGTTCCCCAGGATGACCATGTAGCAAAGCACCCAGCTAGCCTTTCCTCACAGAGCTTTCCCTCTCTATGGGGAGCAACACCAGCTGGGCTTTCTCTCTAGAGAAGCTCTATGAGGAGGAAGCCATCAAGGTGGTGGTAATTTGTTATGCAGCAGTAGACAGTGAATACATCGCCTAATCCCTGAGGGAGGCTGGTAAGATAGTTTTTAGCTTGGCATGTTGCCATCACCAACTAGACTGCGATTCTGTATTTTAAAAAGAGGAGAAGGGCTTCCCTGGTGGCGCAGTGGTTGAGAGTCCGCCTGCCGATGCAGGGGACACGGGTCCGTGCCCCGGTCCGGGAAGATCCCACATGCCGCAGAGTGGCTGGGCCCGTGAGCCATGGCCACTGAGCCTGCGCATCCGGAGCCTGTGCTCCGCAACGGGAGAGGCCACAACAGTGAGAGGCCGGCGTACCAAAAAAAAAGGAGAATATATTATTGGGACAGTAGCAGTTATTCACAGAAGCTATTATGGAGGTATTTATTCCTAGGGGGAGAGGCTGGCATCCTGGATTAGGGCCATGGCAGCAGGAATGACGGGTAGTGATTGGATTCCTGGTTCCTTCTTTCTTTTAGAAGTAGCTTCCTTTCACTCAGTAACAATCACCTATTAGCAATTTGCAAGGTCCCCTTTGCCCCCTTATCCATGACCTGGTTCCCACACAAAGTTCCTAAACAGAAGCTCAGATCAGAAACACAGGCATAGGAGGAAGACAGACTGGACACAAAAGCCATTGGCTAGTTCACAATCACACATTCCCTCTCCTTCCATCCTACTGACCTTGCTACTTGTGGGATCTGGTAGCAAAGGGAAATCTATTTCCTGGGGAGTGGAGAATGTCTGTGACCCCGGATGCAGAAATAAAACTTACCCTTTAAATTGTCTGTAGAAATGAAGAGAAACCCTGGTCCCTTTATAAACTTTCTAAATAGAAACAGGACAGATTTGGGGGTCTAGACATGAACTTTACGGTTAAAAATCCAGCTAGCCCAACCCTTCTAAGTCTTCACTTGGGGAGTTTGGAAAAGGCATAATTTTAAGTGAGGCTGAATTTATGAGCATTGTAGTTATAGCAACAGACACTTCAGCTTCTGGGAGGCAGGTCTATGAGACTGTTACATAACAGTCAACTTCGTGGTGAAAAAAATGTGGGAACACCAAGGCTGCTAAAAAAAACATATATAATGGGACCCAAAGAAAAGGAGATGGCGGGCAAGAGGAAGAGCAGAGAAGGCTGGAAAGGCTTTTTCAAAGAACGTGAGGCATCTTTTTGCGAAGCTTCACTTTGCGGGCCCGCTGCCGCCAGCTCAGGCGTGTAGGAAGAAACTCATCAGACAAAAGAGCAGACAAAAATATGGAGGCAGCACTCGGGGGCCGGCCAAGTGGAGGATTAACAGACAACAGAAAACACATGGATTGTGGAAGGAAGACCTCTGGGTCCAGAGAAGGCCAAAAGGAAGACCCCGGCCATTGTAAGGGGGCTGTCAACCCTGGTTTCTCTGCTGATCTCCCTGGTTCTGAGGCATTTCCTACCCTGGTGAGCCTTTTCCTTGGGACGCAGGAAAGCCAAGGATTCATCTCCCCCAGACTTCAGCAATCACGCTTCCTGCCACATGAGCCTGGTCTCCAGATTGGCAGGAGATCGGAATTTCAGGGTTGTTAGCGGGACAGAAGAGCCTTTAGAATCAGGCAAGAGGGAGGGTCTTGCCTGGCCCCTTGATTTAAAGGGCCCCCCGGCTCTCCTTTGGCCTCATGCCTCCCCACGTAGAGCCTGTGGGACCAAGGGGCTGTGCCCATGTTTGCCTCAGGCCCTGCTCCTTCTAGATGCCCCTGTGGGCTCCTGAGACGCCGTAGTTTCCTACCCAAGTGGCTCGGATCCTGTCTCCAGGGCGCAAGTGCACTCCTCCCCTTCTTTCGTCCCTGGGAGACCCAACCTCCCCACCAGTGTGCACACCCCAAGCCTGAGAGGCGACTGTTTGCAAGGAGGTGGGGACACAGCATGGAGACACAGGCCGCAGTAGCCACACGTGAGAGAGCCAGTGGGGCTCTTCATGATGAACGACGGGGCCAAGGCTGCAACAGGAGACTAGTGGGTGGAGGCCCGGGACATGGAACACTGAGGATCCTGAGGAATCTACATTCAGTCCTGTCCCTGCAGGGCATTAGGAAGGTGTATCTGTCAAGGATGGAGGGAAGAACATATTTTCCATAACACTTGAAACACTTGGACGGAGCATACGTGGACCCCCCGTCTGTACTCGTGCTCCTGGCTCCACAGGGTTAGGGGCCCAGCCTGAACGCAGAGCTGGCCGTTCTGCCCTGCTCCGCTGCCTTCATCCTGGCAGGAGAAGGCAGGGCAGCTGGAAGTGTGAAACCCTGTCCCATTGTAAGGCCGGAAACTGGAGACTTTTGAAAACTATAAAAACCAACGAAAATCCACTGGATCCTTTGCTGGGGCGACCGGGCCGGTTCTTCGCAGGCATTCCTCACTGCACGAGGCACACACGACGGCTGCGAACAGTCATTAACCTGCTTCTGACATGCGCCCGGCTCCTCCATCGCCTTCAACCACCCCCTTCCCCGCCCCCCACACCCCCTCCCCCAGCCATCCTCTGTGAGCTGGCTCATACAGCGGATGCAGAAAGCAGCCTCTTGTCTCGGCCTCAGATCCTAGCAAGAAAAATCAATAGCAGTTTGGCCCCCGGCCAGCCTCACGTCACACTGGACAGGCTAGTCTTATATGCCGTCCACCAGATGAAGCCAGGGCGCCAGAGCCTTCAGACAGCAGGAAGCCCAAATCCTCTTCCCGGGTGACCCTGGCACAGCCTGATTTCCCACCTCAGGGACCTGCTCTGGCCCCAGGTGCCCCAGCGAGGCCGCGTCTCCAGCCCAAGAGACAACCCAGCCCTGGCTTTGGCTGTCAGTGGGCGTAGCCGTGACCCTGGCTTGAGCTTGCTAAATGAACGGGCTGGGCCTCTGGCAGTCCATCTGCACGTGGGCTGGGACCTGCCCTAAGGGACCACAGAGCTGGACCCTTAAGTTTGGCCCCATAACAGAGCTTCGATTGTTAAGGAGGGCGTGTAGACCCTGGGGTCTGTTCTTATGTTTCATATTCCAGCCTGGAGTCCCAGGGACTTGTGTCAGTGCTAGATTAGAAGGGAGGAGGGGCGAAGACCACAGGGGGAGAAGAGAGATTTTATGAAAACTCCATAAGGCTTCTCTGAGGGGGAACTGTTTTTAAGCCTCCTTTCTCATACCTACTTCCCTCAGGACGACACAAATTAATAACAACAGCTTTCAGTCAGGGCTGACTCTGTGCCAGGCTGAGCTAAGAATTTGGTTCCACTTTTGCATTTATTTTACCACTACGACCTTACAAAATAGTACTTTTTTCGTCAACTACACGTTGTGGAGGAAGAAACCAAGGCACAGAGAGTGTCACCCAGACAGCAGGTAACAAGGGCAAACCAGGGTTGAACCTGGGCAGCCTGATGACAGCCTCTGGCTCTTAACCACTGAGCCATCCCGCTCTGTTCGAGAACCTGCTTGGATCAGGTCTGCAGTAGAGTGGGGTTATAACGCATTAAAAGATCAAGACATGATTGTAGCTCCGATCTTCCTTTCTTTCCATGTAGCCAGGATGTAAAAAATTATCAGACCTGGGTATCTGCTAGTGGGGGAAATTCAAGGGAGCAGACCTCATCAGTTGCTCTGGTTTAAGACCTAAACATCTGAAACCTAAATAGTGTCCCCCCCCCTAATTTGCATCCACCTTGAACCTAAGAATGTGAACTTATTTGGAGGTAGGGTCTTTGCAGATGGAATTGGTTAACATGGGGTCATAGTGGATTAGGGTGGGCCCTAAACAAAATAACCGGTGGCCTTGTAAGAGAAGAGGGCACTCAGAGGTACACAAAGGGAGAAGCCCTCGTGAGGACGGAAGCAGAGACTGAAGCGACGCAGCCCCCGGCCCAGGAATGCTAAGGATTGCTGACCACTTCAGAAGCCGGGAGGAGGTGAGAAGGAGAGGAAGGACCCGCCCCTAGAGCCTTCAGAGGGAGCGGGGCTCTGCTCATGCCCTGATGTCGGACTTCTGCCTTTAGAACGATGAGAGAACAAGTTCTACTGTTTTAAGCCACCCAGTCTGTGATCATCTCTCTATGGTAGCCCTAGGAAACGAATGCACCAGTTTAGAAAGAAATAAGGTGTTCCATGTGGTCCAGTTAAGCTACTAGACTTGTCTGTGTTGCAGTTTGGGGCCCAGCTACCAAAAAGTGTGACTTTGCTTCCTATCAGCCATTACTCCACATGCACGTATCTCTCTTAGACCGGTGTACAGTCATCATTTTTTGGCTGCTCAGAATCCATTTTCCATCCTAGCCACACCCATATTTCTTTGGGGCGAATTATATTTTCCTTGATGCAGGGAAATGCCTGGTGACCACCTCTCACTACAGAACTCAAAGGGACAGGCGCCCCCTCTCCCTCCCCTAATGTAGCCAGAGAACAGGCCCACTGTGTAAGCTCAGTCAAGCAGATTTCCCTTCCTGAGCCACCGCAGAATGAAGGATCAAGAGCAAGGCCATTAAGTGCAGGGCTGCGTGCTAACACAATTCCTGCCTGGAGACTGCTGCTGTCATTCAGGACGCCAGTCTCTTAAGTTGCCTTGGTTCCAGCCCATGTCCAAGTCTTATCCTTTGGCCCAGAATCCATTTTCTATTCTAACAACATCCAGACTTCCCTTTGGAGAATTACGTTCCATCATTCTGTGAGCACCTCCTATACGTCAGCTAGAGCTGATTTCTGTTGCTTGCAACCAAAAACTCTAACCAATATACACGAGAGACTGGTGGAGAGGGACACTTTAGTCTAAGGCAAAATTTAGATATTCTGGGCCCCTTCGGACAAAAACAAAAAGTACCCTAATACTATACAAATTTTTCTGAATTCCTGTACCACCGAGGGGAGTGTAAACTCATACAAAAACTTTGGAAGACTTGCCAAACTTAGTAGATACCAAGTTTAGATACTAAAACTGAATACATGCATAGCTCATGACCCAGAAATTCCACTTATTCAAACACACACATCTAACAGAAATGCATACGTTTGCGTATATACGTTCACCAAAAGACATGTACATCACAGCAATACCATTCATAATAGTCCAAAATTGGAAACATCCAAATATCCATCTACAGTAGAAGGGATAACTAAATTGTGTTACATTCATACAATTGCATACTACGCAGAAAGGAGAATAAACTGATAAACTACAGCTATACTCATTAATATAAATATATATCACAAACATAATATTGAGCAAAAGAAAGCAGAGCTTCAAAAGTCTATGGTTCCTATTTACATCAAGTTCAAAAACAGGCAACATGAAACTACAGCATTAGAAGTCAGGATAGTGATTACCCTTAGGGGGAGGGTATCCTTATTAACTACTGGAAGGGGACAAAAGGAAGATTCTATGGTGCCGGGAAGCTTCTGTTTCTTGGTCTCAGTGTTGGTTACACGGTGGGTTCATTCTATGAAAAACTCACGGAGCTGAACACTCATGATTTGTGTACTTTTCTCTATGCATGCTACACTTTACTAATGCCCCCCCGCCAATTTTACCCAGTTTCTTCACTCTCTCTAACAGATTACTGCACTCCCTATTCCCATCTGGCCATTTGAGGACTCCTGAAAATGCAGCAGGTTGATAAAGGGGTCAGGAGACCAGAGATGGGGAATGAGAGTGCCCTCCATCATGCACAACTCACCAAGGGGAAGCAGAGATGGTACCTCGTACACTGCGCATGTCCAGAAAAATGGGCCCAGAGCAAAAGAAGGGACATAAAATGGCTTATGCCATGAGTTACTCACTGGTTATATTCATGAGCACATGGTGACTTCTATGAATACTTATTAGGAAAAGATTCTAATAAGAAGTCAGGGTCCTAACTTATAAGTGGGGTCCAGAGCTGGTAAAACCCAGGTACAAGTCACTGGTGCTGGCCTGGCAGCTCTTTAGCGATGCCATTCTACATAAATTAAAGATGATGATAATAAGGAAAAAGAGTCTAGTCCAAATAAAACCCACAGCTTCCAATGGGCCAATCCCTGCAGGTAGGGCGGTATGTAACATCTTCATGCATTCTCCCAGCATCCCTATGAGACAGCCATACCAGGCTGAGACAAGGTCTCATCATTAAGTGGCAGGGTGACACATTAATTTTAAGAACACATATATTGAAATTAGACAGACCCGAGTTCAAATTCTGACTGTATTACTTCTCAGTCATGTGGTCTTGAATTTGCCCCTTAATTGCACTGAGCCTCAACTTCCTCATCTTTAAAATGGAAATGACTGTGAGTATTAAACAAGATAATGCATATAAAGTACTTAGGAGAGTGCCTGACACATAGAAAAGACTCCATAAAAGATAGCTGTTGCTGTTTTTCTTATTATTGACAATCTTATTATTTCACCAAAGAGAAATTACAGAACATTAAGAATGGTATTACATGTTTTCTGTAAACTTTAGAGTCTGCTAAGTACAGTTCTCTGTGATGAGTTTTTTTGGACATGCTTTTGCTCCTGTGTAACTCTTCAGAGACAATGAAGATATAATTTCATTCATGCCTAGCACATAGTATTTTTTTTTTTTTTTTTTTTTTTTTTTTTTTGCAGTACGCGGACCTCTCACCGCTGCGGCCCCTCCCGCTGCGGAGCACAGGCTCCAGACGCGCAGGCCCGGCAGCCATGGCCCACAGGCCCAGCCGCCCCGCTGGCATGCGGGACCCTCCCGGACCGGGGCACGAACCCGTGTCCCCTGCATCGGCAGGCGGACTCCCAACCACTGCGCCACCAGGGAAGCCCTAGCACATAGTATTTTTAAATGCTGGCCACCTAGCCCCACTGGCTCACACCTGCTGGATCCAAATTGCTTCCTTCTGTTAAGAGCCTCATCTGGGTATTAATCCCTGGAGCAAGGTGGGAAGGGCAGGGCAGGGCCCTTTTCCCATAGGTGTCATCTGTGATAGGAGAGAATGAAGACCCCTAACTGATTCCTGTCTGGGAGGCTACAGGAGCCCTCGGGATGCAATGAAAAAGTGATTAAGGACACTGTGGGGAAATGTGTGGGGTCTCATTACCTTTTCTCTTAAAGACACATAAACCTGGCAAATTCAACATCCATTTTGAAATAAAATTTCTAAGAGAACAGAATAGATCAAGAAAGGGCAACTGCAGGTTTCAACCAACCATGTGACCCCATTTAATTTGGATTTAAAATTTTTTTAATTTTTGGAATTTTTTTCCCTTTGCTAACATGTCTAACTCTAACGACCCATTCCCAAAGAACAACCAGAAGGTGCAATTATGCAGATATAATACACTTATATTTCTAAGATGCTCCATTTCTCACTGTGTACTCTGTAGAAGTAACACAGCAAATGGCTATCTGAAAACAGGGTCCTTGGATGAACTAAGTGTGAGGACACTGAATGCTATTATCAAGGACATTTTGTTGCTGTCTCCCCAGCAACAGTTTCCCACTCTTCCATTTTTGATTGGGGATTCAACCTCCCCTTCTCTCTGAACATGCAGTCTGGCTATGGTGTCATCTCCCCTTGAACAGAGCTTGTGGCCTTGGTCTCAGCCAATCAGCAAGCCATATTTCCCTCCTCACAGTGACTGGGTTACAAGTGGGCACGTGACACAGTGAGAATCAATGAGACACAATGAGGTTTTTGCTAGGGCTGCTGGGAAATAAGCAGATGCTCTTTCCCATTTGTTTATGTAGTGACATGGGACATTGCAAAAATAAATAAATAAATAAAATTCAAAAAAAAAAAAAAAGAAACAAAAATACAGAGGGAGAGCATGTGGCAGCTAAGAAAATGCTTCCCTCAGATCTCCTGCTGCGAGGAGGGCAATTGACTGATGGCCCAGCTATTGCTCTCTGAATCTGCCACCATTCTGTGACCAAGACCACTCTTCCCGAGGCTCCTCCCAGCCAGTGGCCAGCATGGTTGGGAAACTAGTCCAGGCCCATTACTGTGGGAGACGAGCCCATCGCCACACCAAACTACAAGGGACCTCTTAAGATTCTGAGCTTTCATACACGAACGAAGAAAGGGCAAAAGGATGCTATGGACAACTAGGAATCTTTACCACTGTTATCTAGTGCTTCCGAGTTTTCAGAGCATTTTTCAGGAAATTATGCAGAAGGCTCCTCGGGCTGCTTCTCACTGCACCTTTATCTAATAACTCCTGGGCAGTCTTTCTTTTCAGTGACCCTTACTCCCCATCCCCTATGCTACCATCCAAGTTACAACTCGGTGATCTTTCTCCTACTGTTGTAAACATAGCCTCTTGCCTCATCCCCCTCTCTGGCAAATTCATCCTGGTTAAGCCACCAGACGAAGCTTCCTAAACATCACTTCGCATGTATTTCTTCCCATTTAAGCTACGTCTATGAGGAAAAGAACCACCTCCTTGATTTTGCCTGCCCTGTGGGCTCTCCTTGATCTAGATTTTTCCAAACCATCTGAAGCTATTCTCACCACGACCTGGTGAGTGGGGCTACTTCTCTTCACCAATACACAAATCCTCACTAGCTTCTCTTTTGTGTCTATTACCTGTTGTTTGACCCACATCCTCTCTCCTTGCAACTTCTCCTGGACTTTTGGTCTTTTGAAGACAAAGAACTTGACTATGTCAAGTCATGGGGGGGTGGGGAGTGAATTGCAAAGACATATATAGCACATTGGGAGACAGAAATCTTAAGGGAACCCAAGAAAGGTAAGCTGTGGAGCCTCATGGAGACTCAAATGAACTTTGGGATTTGGCAAAAAATGATGGTTGTTGGTTAAATTGTGGATTTTGGAGGCCGACAGGCTAGGCTTGAGACCTATTCTTCCACCTACTAGTTGTGCGAGCTTCAGCAAATGAATTCAGCTTCCTTTCCACATTTAGGAGATAGGATAAACATCAAACCAACTCTGTTAGGTTGTTGAGAGGCTAAACGAGATGATGTATAGAAGCCAATCAGCCCAGTACCCAGAAAACAGAAGGCACTCAGTAAATGGAGGTGGGTCTAGCATTTGAAGTCCATCCGAGAACCAGATCACCTGGCCCTACCCACAGTGAGAGTCGATGGAGCCTCACTCCATTCCACCATTCATACAACTGTTACTCCATCTCCACTTTTCTGTGGTGTCTCTGGTTTCTCCTCTCACTACCTACTGATTCTTTCCTCCTATTTTTCCTTCAGATCCTTCGGACTGGCCACTGCTCATGGTAGCATCTCTTGGACAGCATTTCCAGACTCTGAGCAGCTCCTACTGGCTGTTCCTGGTCAAGGGTGCACTCTGGTCCAGCCAGCCATGGCACACAGGACAGGAGGTCTATGATACCTGTTATTGCCATGCCCCTTAGCAGGGTGGGGAGGGGAGAGGAGACTGTGGCCACAAAAGGATTGAGCCACTGGGTATGTGTGGTGTCACAAATGCCTGCCCTGCACTTTTTCCTAAAGCACAGATGGAAGGAAATGACCCTTGTCTAAGCTCTACTCTGTACCAGATTCTGGGCATTTACACATCATGCTCAGCCATTCAGGGCTGCATTAGAACCTTTGTGAGCCATTCCTCCAATAAAAAAAATACTAAAACTTATACTTTATGACTATATTGGTATCAAGATGAATGTAATTTAGGCTGGATTAATTATTATATATTTACTATTATATATGTACTATTATTCTCTTCTGTTTTAAAAAGACATTTAAGTCACCATACTATTACGGGCCCCTAACAGTATCTGGGCCATGGAGACCACGTCTATTGGGCCTAATGGAGAGGTCGGTCCTACAGCCATTCAATGAATATTTATTGAGTATCTACTATGGGCCAGGCACTGCTCTAAGTACAGATTATACAGCAGTGAGGAAAACAGTCTCTGTCCTATTGGACTTCTTCTAGCGTAAGCTCCAGATCATTCCCCGAAACCGCCGAATGAGGAATGGAGTCTTCTGAGGAATTTTCCCACCAGTGATTATGGGGAATCGGGTTTAAAAGGATCCTTCCTTCAGTTTCTTTTACATTTGGATTCAGGACGAAAACAAAAAGTCACTAGATGTGCTAACTGAAGGGTCTACAGCTCATCTCGGTCTCTTGAGAGCAATGACAGGTGGTGTGCATTTCTGTCCCACGGGGCCCCCTTCTAGAATGGACTCTTTCGGGAGGCAGTGCGGGGCAGTGCCAGGCAGCAGGCGCTGGAGTGTTCAGCTTCCAGCCGGGGTCCTTCCTGGCTGCATAGCTTCGGGCAAGGTGCCCTCACTGCAAATGTAAACTGTTCCCAGTGTGCAGGATTTTTATGAGGATTAAAGGGAAAACTCATTTGTAGCACACTGAGAGCTCAAGAAATGTTCACTATTAATTAATGTTAGAGGCTGCCAGCGCCTGAGAGGCCACCTGCACGTTGGGGCAAAGAGGGGCTCAGGGCTCAGTCCATTAGTGATGTTGGCCGTGAACAGCTCATTGCTTCCATATCTGCTACCCTAAGAGAAAGCTTGGGGGGCAGGGTGGGAGTAAGACCAGGGTGCTAAGACAAGGATGACAGTAAGATAGCCTGCACCAGCTGAGTGTGCCCTGTGGAGGGGTTCTGGGCTGCTTACTTGACTCACAGTATTTCATTTAATTCTCTCAAGTCAGTGGTGAGGTAGGCATTATTGCTCCCATTTTACAGTAGAGCAAATGGAGGCTTGAGAAGGTAAGTAGGTAGGATGGTACAGTGGAAGCCGCAGCCATGTGGGGATCATCCTCCCTTTGGCTCTTGTCCTCTCAGTGGAATAGGAGGTAGAAGTGAGAGACATCCCTGGCAACGGGGAAAACCTGGCTTGCTGTCAGTATATGTTAAATCCCACACTTCCCAACTCTGGCGGGCAGGTGCTTTGTGGACACATCACCAATTCAAGGAAAGTGTCTCTGGCTGCTGCTGAAATGGAGTCTAGTACTTCTCCGGCATGTAACACTTCCCAGACCTGGGAAGAGCAGCTGAAGAGCTATGAACAGTGCTTAACCCTTTCCCCTCTTTCTTTGAGCCAATGAGGCCATTGAGCACTTGCTTTTACCAAGCCTTTGAGTGGTTCTTGTCGCAGCTGCCAAGGACACTAACAGCAGCAGCCACGGAGAGATTTCTAGAGGATGTTCACAGCTCCACCTCTCAAAATTGTAAATAAACAAAGCTCCCGCAAACCACGTGGTGCGTCAGTTCGAACCCCTTGCACTGAATCTCTGATCCCAGCCCCTGCTCACCTCTCCCGGCTCCTCCCCCAGGTCTCTCCACCTGGCCATTTGCTCTCTCTTAGTACTTAACTGCTCCTCGTTCCTCAATAGCCCACTCTGGTTTTTCCTTCTCCGTGGTTTTTCAAGATGCCCTTCTCCATGGATGCCCTCCCCATTTGGCCATCTGCTCTTCAACTCCCAGCTCAGGGGGCCTTCCTACCAGATCCTTCTCTCTCCCGGTAACCCACTGCTGCGTGATAAAGCACCCCGAAGTCAGCAGCTCAAAGCAACAGTTACTCTTATCGTTCACGGTGACTCAAGGTGCTGTGGGCTGCCGGAGCTCAGCTGAGTGGTTCTTGCTTGGGGTCTCTCACGCAGTCGCAGTCAGATGACAGGGCCCGGGGTCGTCTGAAGGCTCCCCTGGGCTGAGCACCCAAGAGAGCTCCTTCACGCAGCCCTCCAGTGCTTGGCTGAGATGGATGGAATGACCGGCTGCTGGGTGGGTATCTTTCAGTCTGTCTCCTTGTGCTGCCTTCCCAAGGCTATGCTGGGCTTCCTCACAGCCTGGTGGCTCAGCATAGTCAGACTTTTTACATGACAGCTGGCTTCTCCCAGAGCAGGTGTTCCAAGAGACCAAGGCAGAGGCTACAAGGTTTTGTATGACCCAGCCTCAGAAGTCACGCGGGGCCACTTCCACTGACTTCTGCTGGTTTCACAGGTCAGCCCAGATTCAGTATGGAGAGGGCGTACCCAAGGGCGTCAATGCCAAGAGGTGCAGCTCATTAAGAGGCCACACTTTCCTGTCTCTCCCCTTCTCTGCTCCCACAGGAAACAGGAATACCCCCACCTCTGTATTTCTCCCAGGGCACTATCCTTGCTTCTTTTTCTGCCTTCCCTGTTCCACTGTAGGGGCCATCACTTGGCTGGTTATTTTTGAGCCTTCTGTGCCTGGTCTAGTGCCTGGCCCTCGCTAAACACAACTTCCCTTTGTGGAACTGAACTAAGCTGCGACTCAGGGCTCCCTCCAACCCGCCGCCAGCCACTCCAGATGTCCTCAAGCCGCCAAGCAAATGGCTCCCTCACCTCCAGACTAAAGACAGTCACCCTGAAACCCAGACCCACTCCAGGCCAGTCACCGGCCAGACAACATGCAACCAAGCATTTCTCCTTTTTTTCCCTTTGACGATAAGTTAATTCAGTTCTTGAAAAAGACACCAGCTGACAGCCCCACAGATTGAGAAACATATGTCTTCCTCCAGAGGGGCCCATGCGCGCAGAGAGGCACGGGTGGATTCTGAGGAGGGCAGCTGAGTGTGGGCACACACAGAGACCCAGACTCAGACCTTGACTCCCAGGGGCCAATCCCGCCCCTCTAGAAACAGCCAAGTAGAGAGGATGTTTCTTTAACAAAGACATCACCTCCGGGCACAATCTGACAATCTGACAACCTGCCCGGCTTCAAGCTTCAGTTCTGCCTGAGTTCTTCCGTCTTCACTAGATTTAGGGTGGATTGGAGTGGGAAGAAAAGTGAATAGAAAATTTATCTTGATACTGGAGACCAAGGGGAGGATTATGGGATGAAGAAAAGAAAAAAAACGTCTTCCTTCAACAAGGTACGAGAGAAATAAATGTACAGCTAGTTCCTGCCTGTACAAACCACATTCACTCACCTTTCTCCAAATCATGACCCAAACCTTCTTCATTAAAAATAACAAATATTGGGCTTCCCTGGTGGCGCAGTGGTTGAGAGTCCGCCTGCCAATGCAGGGGACATGGGTTCGTGCCCTGGTCTGGGAGGATCCCACATGCCGCGGAGCGGCTGGGCCCGTGAGCCACGGCCGCTGAGCCTGCGCGTCCGGAGCCTGTGCTCCGCAACGGGAGAGGCCCGCGTACCAAAAAAAACCAAACGAACAAACAAAAAAACCCCACAAATATCACAAGAGCTACCAATTAATGAGCGCTTACTCTAGACCAGGTATGTATGTTACCCCGCTGAATCCACACCATTCTGGGAGATGGCTGTCTAGCCCTCCCTTTCCCCCTGCCCCCAGTTCCCAGAAGACGTTGAGAGATCATCAGAGAGACAGGAATGTGGCAAAGATCACAGAGTTTGTAAGTGGCAGAACCAAGATTCTCACCCTGGCCTGTCTCCCTCTAGAGCTTTGACACTCAAAATCGGTCTAGCGGCGTCAGCATCACCTGGGAATTTATTGGAAATGCAGACTCTCAGGCCCCACGTACAACCTACTGGATCAGAATTTGCATTTGAACACGGCCAGGTGATTCTTTCACACAGTGGAGTGTGAGTGGTCTCAGCCTCTGTTCTCCAGGTAGAAGCAGTCCTGAGGCCATTGGCTCAACACACCAGCATTGACTGAGGCTTGGGGGACTGGCGCCCATTACCCAGCACGTGTCAATAAGAGCACGTGTGATGGCTATCTCCAAATGGGGCTGAGAAGACAGTGCTACTCCTGTCAAGCTGCTTCTCCCAGGCATGGTCTTTGGGATGGCTCATTCTGCAGTCCCTCCAGACAGCCCTGCCAATAGAAACGAACTGCCTTTTTTCTTTTTAAGTACTCTTCTACTAGTGTATAATTTACTTGCAGTTCAGTGCCCAAATCTTACTTGTGTAACCATCACCCGGATAAAGATATCAAACATTTCCAGCACCCGAGATGGCTCCCTTATGCCCGTTCCCAATCAACACCTGCCTAATATTCACTACCTGCCCTTTACCATCATACGTTCACTTTACCTGTCTTTAAACTTCAAATAAATAGAATGACACAGAATGTTTTCTCTTGCATCCATGTGCCATGAGATCCAGCCATGTTGCTGTGTATTTCACCATGTCATTCTTTTACACTACCCGGTAGAACTCCATGTGTGACTGTACCACAGTTTATTGATCTGTTCTAGTACTGATGGACATTTGGGTCGTTTCTATTTTTTGGCTTCTATTGTTTAAACCGCTGTGAATACTTCTGTACATGTGTTTAGGTGGACATGTACTCATTTCTCTTAGATAAGCACACAAGCATCAAAATTGCTTTTATTCAGCGCATAGGAGGCTTTATTAGCTACTGTCAGCTTCCCTAAGCAGTTGTACCAATTTATACTTCTGCCAAAAGCATGTGAAAGTGAGGCTTCCTTTTTAATTCCTGCCCCAAAGTTAGCCAGGATCCATTACCCTGCACTGAGTCATCCTCCTCTGAAAAGGAGAAAGAAAGATTTGCTCCTAATTTCCTATCTAAGAGAGGAAGGCATCACACGTCATCTGAAATCAACAGATTGTTCGCACACGTTTGTCTGACATCAGATACCAGACGCAGAGGCCTTTTACGGCGCACTCCAACAGACACTTGATCCCAATGAGCTGCCACAATTGAAACTTTACAGCTTCTGCTCACATTAGAAAAAGGTCCCAAAGATGTAATCAACCTTCGCAAACATATGGGGCAAATCTCAGGGCAGTGCATAGAGAATTCAGGGCACAGCTCACAGTAATGATAACCTGAAACAATAGGGGCTCCGTGGAGAACTCCTGGGCAGCCAGGAGAAATTACACCCCTGAGGTATTCTCCACATCAGAGGCCATATATTAACACACACTTCCCTCTGGGGACCCTGCAGTTTACTAGAAAGAGCCACGACTTGGGTCCACAAGTACGGGTTAGTGGCTCAGAGTCCATGCTCATTGCTCAGTGACCCTCCACCTGTCATTTAGCCTCTCCACGCCTCAACGCCCTGTCCAATAAACCAGCAGCTGAAACTCCCGGCTTCTCTCTTTCCCCTCCCCGACTCTTAACCTACACTTTCTTTTCCTCCAAGCATTTAAAAAATCTTTTTATTTTAAAATCATGTGACTCTTACAGAAGAATGGCAAGAAGAGTAGAAGGAACTCCCTTAAACCTCTCTGCCCAATGTTTCCATTGCTAACATTTCACCCTATCTGTTTTAATCACTCCCTCAGTCTAAATAAACAGAAATTCTCCCTGAAATATTTGAGAGTTCATCGTAAACACCATACTCTTTTACCCCTAACATGTCAGCCTAAATTTCCTAAAAACAAGGACATCCACTTACGTAAGAGAAAATGGGATTTTATTTAATATCAATACAAAACCATGATTTAATAACAGCCCCTGATTCAAATTTTGCGAGTAGCCTCATTAATGCTTTTGTAGAGCTCCTGCTCTGCCCAGTCAGGACCACTTCAGGGCTGTGCATTGCATTTAGCTGTCATGTTTGTATAGTCTCTTTTAATCAGAGACAGTGTTTAAGCCTTTCTTTCTGTTTCATAATGTTGACAATTTGAAAAGGGCAGGCCATTAGTGCTACAGAATGCCCTTGAACTTGTCACTCTACACTCTTACCACACACAGATGCACAAATCCACAGAGATGAAGTGTTTTCTCTCCACCAGGCTTTTGTTGGAGCCAGCCTCTCCACCGAACTCCCTTCCCTTCCTCTTTCCCCTGGGAAATTCTCATTCAGCCTTCTCTGAATGACCCCCGAAAGCTTGGATAAAAGCCCCTTCTGTGGGTTCCCACTGCACCCCGAGCTTAGCCCCTCTGGGCAGCTGCCCAACTGTACTGTGTTGTCTGTGTGGTGAGGAAGCACTGACCACTGCCCTACCGAGGGCTCCCCCTGACACGTACAGGCAGGAAGGCTTTGCACACCAGCCCCCTTGCCCTACATCACCCGCTGTGTGTCCACGGCCCCCCCTGCGGCTCACAGGTACCTGGGGCATTATAGGGCAGAGCTCTCCGGGTTCTGTCAGAGTTGGAATTGCCAGTGCGACCAGCTAACCCTTGGGAAGCCCTGTGTGGGTGGAGCGGCACCGCAGACATCTGCAGATCAACTGGGTCCCTGTGACAACGATAACTATAACAGCAGCAGGAATTTTAGCAGCAAACACGGAGCACTTACTCCGAGCTGTGTCTAAATTACTTATGGATATTAAAGCATTTACTGCTAAGAGGGAGACAGTTTGGTTGTGTGTTGGAGGTGGCTTGTACTGGGTTCCTGAGAACCAACTGTTAAATATTTAGGAATTTCACCATCTGGTTTTTAAACCATTGCCTGCTTGAAAGTGACCACTGCGGGAGTATTTACACCACAGAAATCAGCAAATGCAAAAAATCATGGCTTTTTTTTCTCTTTTTCTTTTTTGGAGAGCTGATTTACCAGCACACTGGATATTGTAATTAGCCCCATTTTGTAAATGAGGAAACAAAGCAAAGGGAAGTTATGTAACCTGTCTGAGGTCGCATAGCTGGCATGTTAGCTAGCTACTGCTGCATAACAGACTTAGTGGCTTAAAACAACAAAATTTATATTATCTCTCAGGGTGTCTGTGGGTCAGGAGTTCAGACAGGGTCTAATAGGGATAGCTTATCTCTGCTCCATGGAGAAGCCTAAAAAGCTGGGTCCCAGAATAATCTGAAGGCTCCTTCACTCACATGCCTGGTGATTGATGCTGTTGCCTGGGGGCCTAGCTAGGGCTTTCAGCTGGAATGCCTGCCCAGATGCAGTCTCCCCATGTGGCCTGACCTTCCTTATATCATGGTGGGTAGGTTCCAAGGGAGAGTGTCCCTAGAGAGAGAGACTGCCAGAGGGGGAACTAAATCCTTTTTATGATTCAGCCTGAGAAGTCACACAGTATCCCCTCTGCCCACTCCTTGGTCAGGGCGGGTCACAAGCCCCGTTCTGTATCCAAGGAGAGGGAGCGCAGAACCCCCTCTCAGTGGGAGGAATGCCAGTCACGTTGTGGAAGATACAACATGACACAGCCAGTAAGTGGTAAAGCAGAGATCAGAACCCACAGTCAGGCTCTGGAGTCCGTGCTCTTAACCAGGCAGCACTGGCAAGGGCTGCAGGCCAACAGAACACTGTTGGGACCAGCGCCCCTCCCAGGGTTCCTTCTCGTGTCTGCCCAGCGCGCATCCATCCCACGGCCCCAGACCCCGCTCCAGTCCATTTCAGCATACCTTTTATCCACAAGCTCATCCTTCTCTCTTCTTTCCCAAAAGGCCATTGGCAGCCATTAAAATCAATGCCAAATCATTAGTTATCGAAAACCTGCCAATGCTTTCCTTCTGTCAACCACCCTTGCCTTGAGATGACATATTTGCCTGGACTCAATCCTGAGCGGCTTACTGGAGGAGAGCTCGCTTTCCTACCTAAAATAGGCCGAATTCTTTTGATTCAGGGAAGAGACAGAAAACATAAAGTGGTGGTTTCCTGGAGGCAGTCTGAATAGCCATACCCTAACTTATCTTACACTAGACGCTTCGGGGCTCACTTAGTCACCTTGCTGCCTCAGGACCCGGCATGAAATAGGTGCTTCATTGATTTTACGAATGAATTGATAATAAGAGCAAATATGTTGTGAAGGGTTATTTGTGCCAGGTACTGTCCTAAGTGCTTTACAGGTATTAGCTCATTTCATCCTCAAAACTCCACAATGCAGGATAACAGTAATCCTGTCATTACCTCCATGTTACAGGCGGGAAAACAGAACCAGAAAGAATAAGTAATTTGCCCAAAATCACAAAGGTAGTAACTGGTAGAATCAATTGTACTACCTTTCTTGACAAGAAGGAAGGAAGGAAGGAAGGAAGGAAGGAAGGAAAGGAGGGAGGGAGGGAGTGAGGAAGGAAAAGCACTATAATTTTTTACCCCAGGCCAAGGTATCCCCCTGCCAAAATGTGAATGCTATTTGGAGAGTCACTAAAAACTTCCTACCACAGTGCCTGAAATCCCCAAATTTACATTCACGTCTTTGGATAAAGGTCCCCAGATTACAAATGTCTTTCAGCAAGAACTCTTCTTCAAGACCCTAGCAAGGGGGCTTCCCTGGTGGCGCAGAGTGGTTGAGAGTCCACCTGCCGATGCAGGGGACACGGGTTCGTGCCCCGGTCCAGGAGGATCCCACATGCCACGGAGCGGCTGGGCCCGCGAGCCATGCAGGCTGCTGAGCCTGCATGTCCGGAGCCTGTGCTCCGCAACGGGAGAGGCCACAACAGTGAGAGGAAAAAAAAAAAAAAATGACCCTAGCAAGCACTTACGTATTATATCAAATCAGTGTATATGTTAGAGTATTTTGGCAGGGTTCTCAAACTTTGGATCCTCAAAATGGCAAATCTGGGGAAGTATAAACTAAAGAATATGGGCCATGTTTGCAAATATATATATATATATATATGTATATGTATATATATATATATATATATATATATATATATATATACATATATATATATTTTTTTTTTTAACTCTCTTTACTTGGATGAGATGTCACCTCAGGTAACAGTCTAGTAACAAAAAATTCTTTAAAGAGAGGATTACAAGAAAAAGCTGAGCTTTCAAAGCAGGGTCAAGAGAATTCCTTCACCTACCTCACAGTGTGGCCCGGGGCTCCTGCTTCCAGCCTGAGCCTGAGTAAAGATTTATTGATAGGAAAGCCCAGAGAGGAGCCAGCTGAATTGTGAGAGTGGATTAACTCAGGGACAAAGTGACAAGAGGAAAAACAAGGACTAGCCATCAGTGACAAGCCGGCCTTGGCAAAAGGCTCGCATAAACCTGGTGGCAAAAGGACGAGAAACCTGGAGGCCAAAGACTGAGATGCCAAACCCAGAAGGCACAGCCAAAGTGGCCTAAGTGAGCCAGCAGAGCCCTGACCTCTGGGTACCTGATATCAGGCAAGAAAACTCAGCTCCTGAAAAGTGGTGTCAAGTCAATCACTGGGAAAGGGAGGCCTTTCTAACCCAAAGCTGGTGATCGCTTCATTAGTGTGGGCCCCCGAGGAGCAGCCCCAGACAAGGATTCAAGCGCAGGTGGTTTATTTCGGCAGCAAAAGAGAAACAGGTAGGGAAGTGGAGAAGTGAGACGGGCGAGGGCAGGAAGTTAATAAAGGGCAAGGTACCCGTCAGCGACCACTGGAGGTGACTGAAGCTTCATCCCATAGGGATTTCTGCAGGTGCTGGAAGCCTGGAAAAACACTCCTGAATGCCCGACAATAGGAGATTATGTCAATAAATCATGGGCTGTGCTCTCAACAGAGAGCTATGGAGAGAGAGAGAGGGAGGGAGGGAGAGAATTTAATAGCAAAGCAAGCAATTTTTCACAACAACCGAAACTTTCACTTATCTGTTCTTTCTCAGATTTTTCCATAATGAACACAGATGACTTGTTTAATAAAAATGATAGTCTGGGACTTCCCTGGTGGTCCAGTGGTCAAGACTTTGCGCTTCCAATGCAGAGGGCACGGGTTTGATCCCTGGTCAGGGAACTAAGATCCCATATGCCACGAGGCGTGGCCAAAAAAAAAAAAAGATAGACGTTCCAATAACAAAAAAAAAAGAAAGAAAAAGTGCAACTCCCAAAGATAATAGGAAATTTGGTGGGTAAAAAAATTCTAAGGCAAATCCTTCTGAAAAACAAAGCCCCCCACCCTCAAATAAGGTCAGCATGAGTCCCTAGTTTATCTTTGGTACCAAAATACAATTTTAAAGGGAAGAGGGGTACTTCCACACAGACAGTGGGCTCAGAGCCAGAGCCCACCTCCACCTGCTCCCTGAATCAGCCAGAGATTTGCTGGGTTCTGCGGGACACACACGTCTGGTCCAAGGAGCTCTCCTGGCCAAATGTTGTCATCCCATGATGAGCTACCACCAGTGAACCCCATCTCTGCATGGTATCTGAAGAGTGAGTCTGGGGCCATATTACCCTAACTTTCCCATCAGGCCCATGGTCCAGGGTCCAGCCTGTCAAGTCGGGGCCTGTTTGCCAAGGCCTGGCTGAGTGGAAGACTGCAGGCTGAGCAATGGGGGCAGAGCCTGTTGGGCAGGACCAACCTGACGGGCAACCTGCTCGGTGTCAATGCGGGGGCAGAGTCTTCTCCCTGAGAAACTGAAGCTACATGCCCCAGGGGAACTGAGGGAAATCCCAGCTCCATCATCATCCAGGGGCATACAAAGAGCTCCTTCCTGTTGGATGGCGGCCACAGAGGCTTTGAATATTATTGCACAGCCTGGTGGAGAGGCGGGGGAGCTCAAATCATTTAAGGATCATGATGAGTGAAGCAAGAGGACTCATTATGATGCACATGGAAATGTGCCCCAGGTACAAAGACCCTTGGCTCCACACAGGAAAGCAGGTCCAGTGCCTCTTGACTCTTCTCCCCAAGGGTAAGGGTCTCCTGCTTCACTTAGGCAGTAAACTCCTTGCTCCCTGCTCCCCTTCCTCTCCCTGCAGTGGCCAGCCCAAACCTATCCTCCCTCTCCTCTTCATATAATATGCATCATCACTCCCTCCTCTTCAAAACTTTCCAACTAAGTTCACATTTTCTCAGTGCTTAAGGTTAAGCTTGATATTCATGGAAGAAAAGGATCTACTCAACCAATTCATACAAAGTATGAATGAATAAGGACACCTTAATGTATTCAGCCAAAGGAATGAATCTCTAACAGCTGAATTCTACCATTTGGAGGCAGGCCAGTAGGCAGAGGTTTGTTTTGCTCTGTTTAATACCTTCCTAGAAAAAAAAATCCCAGACCAGATCACCTTGCAGCCAGGAACTGGGTTCTCAACAGAATATAAAAACAGCACTGCCAACCTGAACCTCAGAGATGCATAATTTATTCAAATTTTAAGGGAACTTGAAAAGTACATCATAATAATAGCAAACATATATTGAGTAATTCTTATGCTATACAAATTATCTTATCTTACTCGATCCATGCAACAACTTTACGAAGTAGGCAGTGTTATTCTCATTCCCATTTTATAAATGAAGAAATTGTGCTTGGAGAGGAGAAGTCGTTCTCCTAAGGCTACAGTGCAGCTAAAGAATCTGGGGCTGGAACCCTGAAAGTCTGGCTTCAGGGTCAGGACTTTACTACTGCATGAGTGTCTTCCACCTACTTTTTACAGACTAGGAAAACAAGACTGCATGGGTTACTGGGCGCGGTGAGAATGATGAGTGAACGGCCAAGGTCAGCATCTTCCTCCTTTCTTGGCATTAGTTCTCTTTCACCAGAAAGCAGGAAGTGCAATTCTGTGAGTCACAGAGGAGGCAGCAGAGATCCTGACAATTACTTCCAACAAATTGGTATTCAAATATCTTTTAACAAAGACAATTTCTGTTCTAATGAGAAGTTACTTGGAAGTCCAATATATCTTGCAGATAAACCCCAATGTTCAGTGCAGCACTACTTACAATAGCCAAGACATGGAAACAACCTAAAGGTCTATCGACAGAGGAATGGATAAAGAAGATGTGGTACGTATATACAGTGGTATATTACTCATCATAAAAAAGAATGAAATAATGCCATTTGCAGTAACATGGATGGACCTAAAGATCACCGTACTGAGTGAAGTAAGTCAGACAGAGAAAGACAAATATCATATGATATCACTCATATGTGGAATCTAATTAAAAAAATAAAAGATACAAATGGGGATTTCCCTGGTGGTGCAGTGGTTAAGAATCCGCCTGCCAATGCAGGGCACACGGGTTGGATCCCGGGTCCAGGAAGATTCCACATGCCGTGGAGCAACTAAGCCCGTGCACCACAACTACTGAGCCTGTGCTCTAGAGCCCGTGAGCCACAACTACTGAGCCTGCATGCCACAACTACTGAGCCCGCGTGCCTAGAGCCCGTGCTCCACAAGAGAAGCCACCGCAATGAGAAGCCCGCGCACTGCAACAAAGAGTAGTCCCCGCTCGCCGCAACTAGAGAAAGCCTGTGCACAGCAATGAAGACCGAACGCAGCCAAAAATAAATAAATAAATAAATAAGATACAAATGAGCTTATTTATAAAACAGAAACAGACTTACAGATATTGAAAACAAACTTATGGTTACCAAAAGGGGGAAATGTGGCGGGGAGGGATAAACCAGGAGCTTGGGATGAACATACACAGACTACTATATATATAAGACAGGTAACCAACAAGGATCTAGCATAGGGAACGCCACTCAATATTCTGTGATAACTTACATGAGAAAAGAATCTAAAACAGAATGAATGCATGTATATGTATAACTGAATCACTTTGTTGTACACCTGAAATTAACACAACATTGTAAATCAACTATACTCTAGTAAAATTAATATTTAAAAAGTGAGTCACGGGCCTCCCTGGTGGCGCAGTGGTTGAGAGTCCGCCTGCCGATGCAGGGGATACGGGTTCGTGCCCCGGTCTGGGAGGATCCCATATGCCGCGGAGCGGCTGGGCCCGTGAGCCGTGGCCGCTGGGCCTGCGCATCCGGAGCCTGTGCTCCGCAACGGGAGAGGCCACAACAGTGAGAGGCCCGCATACAGCAAAAAAAAAAAAAAGAAAAAAAAAGTGAGTCACTCTGGTTGAGGGTGAGAGGGGGCAGCCCAAACTCGAACCTTGACCCGATGGTGGCCCCCGAGGCTCTCCCATGAAAGCACTAGGCTTGAAAAGCACATCTGGAAAATCACTCCCTGTTGTAGATTACAAAAATGGCCAAAATTCTTTGTAGCCCTTCCCATCAAGAGGTGGGGTCCATCTCCTCCATTCCTAGCATTGGAGCTAGGGTGCTGACTTGCTTTGATCAAAAGAATGGAGTGAAAGTGTCATCATGCCAATTCTGAGTCTAGGCCTCAAGAAGCTTCTGTGCTTGCTCTCGGAATCCTTCTGCCACCAGGCAGGCAAGTTTAGGCTAGCCTGCTGGATGATGAGAGCCCAAGTGGCCCCAGACATCATAAACCAAGCCACCAGCTGATCATGCCCATCTGAGATCAGCCAATTCCAGCCCAGACCATAAGGACTGCCCAGCTGAGACCAGCCCAAATTGCTGATTTACAAAATTATGAGTGAAGTAAACGATGTTACCTTAAGCTACTAAGTTTCAGAGTGGCTCGTTATGCAGCAACAACTAAATGATATAGTTCCCTGACAGAACCTCAAAATAATGCGATGACCTTCCCCTCAGGTCTCGAAATTCGAGGAAATGCACAGCAAGGAGTCCAACCCCAGAGCAGACCCTATCCCCAGTCCTAACCAAAGCCCTTCCCGATCCACCTATGCTTCCGAATGTGGTGGGCAGAGGCCAGACATGTCCCTTTCTGCCCTAACTTCAAACAGAATTTCGATCACAGAGGGGGACAAAGACTCTCTTACTCAGCCCCAAGAGGACCAAATGTCCAGCTAGAGAATTCCATTCAGAATCCACATGTGCAGAGAAAGGGCACCTCCCGGGTTCCCCACAGATGCCTCCGGGCTCATGGTATTCTTAAAGATTGGGGGTGGGGAAAGAGGTGGCAGAGAGAAGGAGAGAAGGTCTTCAAGTTTAAACCTTGTATGTTACAGCTGCTCAGAAAATGCCAAAAAAATGTAAATGAAAAGTTTCAGCCGCAGTGGGAGAAATCAAGGCCCAAGGTCCCAGGTTAATCTTTCAGACTGCTGGGCACACTGCAAAGCTGTCTCCATTTATTTACTTCTAATTGAAAGCTGGCGTGCTGAGGGTTACTCCACCCAGGCGTGAAGCGCAGCCATCCGTGAAAGATTTCCCAAGACCTCTTCCTTTGCAGAAGCATCCTTCATGTGCTTGAAAGGGAAAATGTCATGGGGACACTAAATTAAAACTCAGTTTTGTCTTTGAAAAATAGATCCAATCCTCAATAGGATGTGGTTGGAGAGATACCAGCATTAGCATAATTCCTTAGTACACTTTACAGGCCAATCGGAAAAAAAAGGATACCCAGAAACCTATCAGATAGAAAGGTCTCATGGGGGCCACACACGCTAATTTTCACAGATGGAGACTCCTGGGACTCACAGTTGACAAAGGGTGGTTTTCTCTGGGAGACTTTTAACTCTTACAGGGGTTGTTTCAACACAGTTGGTCAGCTGGTAGGAAATACCAACCAGGAAAAAGAAGTTCACTACCTTTCAAGATTGTTAGCTATGCATGAATTCATTAGTTCACTTACTCACTTCTTCACTGATTCAACAAATGCTTATTGAGCCCCTACAGTGGGTAAGGCACTGTCTTGGTCACTGGGCATACTGCTGGGGAACCGGCCCCCCAGAAGCCTACAGTCTACCAGGAAAGAGAGATGGGCAAACAAGTTAGGACAGTCCTCCATTTATGTAAGGGCTCCCTTTGGAAAACCTTCTGTGAGTCAGTTTTGGACAAAACCAGAATTGTTCAAAACTCTGGACCCATTCAGCAGGTGTCCATACAATAGCAGTGGAGACATTTGAGCACACAGGGAGCAGCCTGTGCAGGCTCCTGCCTTGCTTCTTAGACAAACTCTATCATTAGTGTAAAGAGGTAAAGAACATGGGCATTGGAGTTGGGCAGACCTCCACCCAAGTGCTGTCTCTGTCTTACCATCAGTGAAGTCTTAGGCAAGATCCCTGATTCTCAGAGCCTCACCTTGCCAGTAAAATGAGGATAGCATGGCTGAAGCGTGCAGTGAGCCCAGCTGAAAGACTACCTTGGCCAGCCTCCCTTGCAGCTAGGTGTGGCCATGGGAGTAATCTCTGGCCCATGAGATGTAAGTGGCAGTTGTTGCGTGGGATTTCTGGAAAAGTAAGCTCACAAAGCAAGCTGGAACTTGAAAAAATATCTTTTGCTTTCCTCTTTTTCCTCACTGTCAGGGATGTAGATATAAAGACAGGAGCTACAGCAGCCATATTGGGCCATGAGGTAACCTTGAAGATGGAATTTTGAACTAAGAAAGACAGAAGGAGCCTGAGATTCTGATGATCAAGGAGCTACTATTAAGACCATGGCCAACAAGGTTCAGGCTTCTTTTATGTGTGAGAAAAATTAAATATTTCTTAAAATCACTATTATTTCTGGTCTACTTTAAGGCACCCATGGCAACTCCTAATACAAGTAGCCGTAGTGTTACTGTGAAAATTGAATGAGGTCATTCACGCTGAACGCTTAGCCCAGTATCTGGCCCACAGTGAGTGAGCTCTCAGGGCAGAAGAGTTCACACTGTCATTATTCATAGAAATATTTACATTGTCTTAGCTCAGGATACTAGAGCAAAATACCACAGATTGGGAACCTTACATAAATGAAATTTATTTCTCACAGTTTTGGAGGCTGGAAGTCCAAGATCAAGGTGCTGGCCGATTTGATTCCTCGAGGGTCCTCTTCCTGGCTTACAGCCACTTTCTCACTGTGTTTTCACATGACAGCAAGAGAGGGAAAGCTCTGGTCTCTTTTCTTCTTGTAAGGGCACTAATCTCATCATGGGCCCGCACCCTCATGACTTCATCTAAAACTAATTATTTCCCAAAGGCCTTACCTCCAAATAGTATCACACAGGGCGGGGGGCGGGGTGGGCGGGGGGGGGAGGGCTGGGGTTGGGGCTTCAGCATATGAATTTGTTGCATATCAGTCCATAACATACATAGACCCTACTGGAAGTTTTAAACACAGTTGGTTTGCTTAAATTAGATTAGCAGAAATAGAAAACCTCCTGGATTATACTTGAGAATTGTGAGGGTTACGATAAGGGGAGGTCAGGATACCGGAGGACTGAAAGTCCAACGTGATGACTGGGGTTTGGAGGTTGTGTCCATATGCCTTGCTTCCTGGCAGCACTTAGATGGGAGGACCAGTCATTCGTCAAGGCTGCTCCTAACTCATGAGAGTAAAACCACATCATCTGATTAAGAAAACCTCAAACAATGAAATCCATGGTCAGACCACACATCCATCTTATGTTTCATTCTTTGCTTCACAGATGCAGAACAACAGCAGCACACTATGAGGGGAATCTGCCGTGTGCCAGGCTCCGTCCTGGCTCTGGCCTCAGAGTGAATCAGTCAGGGCCTGCAGATGGCATGCTCAAATGAGGAACTTTGAGGAGAGTTTATTAGAAAGACCGTTTCCAAAGATGTGGGCAAGATATAGAGAAACCGCAGGGAGAGTGCAGCACCAGGGGGGTAAAGGGTGGGCTGTCACCCCCTCCCCCAGCCCCCTGGGCCTGTAGCCTTGAGCACACAGAGCGGTTACCAGATCCTGTAGACAGGGCTGCCCGGCAGGAGTCACGGCCAGCTCACGCAGACCCCCTAGGAGTGAACATGAACCTTACCCTCCTCCCACTCCAACCTCATGGTTCCCACGAGGTGGACCTTCCAGAAACCAGAGAGTAGTGGAGCCTGTGCCCACAGGCCATTCAGGTCAGTCTTCTAGACATAGAGGAGGGTGAAGAGTGAACTTGGAGGGGCCCAGGGCCTTTTTCTTTTAATCTTCAATAACTATGCTATGAGGTAAATACTATTATTACCTTCTTTACACACACGAGGAAACTGAGGCCCAAAGAGAAACCACGTACACATCTGAAACAACTAATTTTGTAAAGATGTACAACTTGGATTCTCTAGGATGAGATGTTGAACTCTTGTTACTTAAGCTATTTAAAATAAGGTAGTATTCCTATTAAAATATATGCACATCCATGTCAGAGCTTAACAGACACGACAGCTCATGCCCCTGTGAGATGCACACTCTGATTACCTCTATTTTACTGTTGAAGAAGCAGAGACTTAAGGATGTTGAGCCAGGTGACTTCTAGAATCCTTTAAAATCAGAATTGTCTCTAATTCAGTAACTACTTAAAACACTGCTTGTGATTTGTAAAAACAAGATCACAAAAAGTCCACACCACAACCAACAAAAATTTGTACTGAAATTATAAAACTCTTTCCAGTGAAATACACCCACTGCAGTAAATCCTTCCATTCAGGGACCCAAAAGTGGGTGACATTAGTGGAAACAGCACAGACAACCTAAAATCAGAGGCAAACCTGTTCTGCCCCTCCCAGGTGCATTCCTGGCCATTATGCCCCAAATTCTTTCTTTTATTCCTCCTTTGTATGCCAAGACCAAAGTTTCTTGGGAAGAAAGAAGAGGGTTTTCTGGAGACGTGACATATCATAGCGTCACTGGCCATAGTATTATTTGGGATCCTGTGGGTACAAGTGACAGGAAATCCAGCTCAAACTGGCTAAAGCTAAAAAGGAAAGCTATTGGCTCATGCCCTAGAATAACCGTGGCTTCAGGCATTGACTGATTCAGGGCTCAAAGGATGTCACCAAGAACTAGCTCCCTTCTCTGCATCTGATTCTGCTCCTTGGTGTTGGCTCCACGGAGCTGCGAAGTGGCTACCAACAGCTCCTCAGACCACCCTCTTCCAGCATCTAATCCAGCAGGAGAGCAAAATTCCACTTCTTCAGTAATTCAAATGAAAATAGTAGAACTGAGTCTCTCTGGCCCCGACTGGCATGGCATGGATCCTATGGTCACTACGGCCAAGGAAATGTTGTATTCCAATCAGCCAGGGTGGGGTGACCTCTCCCACAACATGTGGACTGAGCCTAGGCAAAGGATGGTCTCACAGAAGCATCAGGGCTGCTGATCAAAGAAAAGGGAAAGGATGAGGGGTGGGGAAAGCAACCCCTCTCCACCACAGTCAGCAATACCATCAGGAGAAAGATGCACCAGGGAACTTCTGCAGCCCAGAAACTGGCGGCGGAAGTCCCAGAGATGTCCAAGCCACAGCGGGATTCAGGGATGCATCTGAAAGGTGCCTCCTCTCCCCACCTTCCCCCAGTGGTCCCCCCATCCCAGCCTTCTTCGTAACTTGGGGGAAGGGGTCACAGGGTGGAATACATGCCTCCCAACACAACCACCTTCAGCTTTCCACTCAGTTCCTGGAGAATTCCTCCCCCTGGCCCTCAGATCTGAGCTGGAACCTTGCCTTCTCCCTGAAGCCATCGCTAACAAGACTCCCCAACTTCCCCAAGAGCTACCATTCCCCTCTTCCAGGTACTTACAATAGTTTGTACATGCATTATTTTCATTCGAGTGCTTCTTTTTTCGTGCATCAAAATGATTCATTTACACACCAGTCCCTCCTATTCTACACTCACACACACTCACACACGCTCACCCCTAACCAGATTAGAAGCTGTTGGAAAGCAGAGATCAGCTTTTCTTCACTCTGAGCACCTAACACGCAGCATAACATCTGAAGTGGTGTTCAGAAATGGTGGGTGAATGAATGAATGAATAAATGAGTGAATGAAAGCTTTCTACAGCTCTTGACCACCAGATAAAACGTGCAACATTCATTTGGGCATTTAGTCAATCAACAGTGCTTGGTAAAGAATGAAATAATGCCATTTGCAGCAACATGGATGGACCTAGAGATCATTATACTAAGTGAAGTAAGCCAGACAAAGACAAATATATGATATCGCTTCTATGTGGAATCTAAAAAAAACCTGATACAAATGAGTTTATATACAAAACAGAAACAGACCCACAGACATAGAAAACAAATTTATGGTTACCAAAGGGGAGAGGGGTGGAGGAGAGAAATTAGGAGTTTGGGATTAACATATACCAAAAAAGCCCCAAAAGCAGTGTTTAGCAAACTCCTACTGAGTATAGACTAGGCATGAGCAAACTGTCAAAAAATCAAATCAAATAGGTAAAGGGAAAAGCAATGGTATGCTTATTCTGCTTGTTTTAAAATAGAAAAAAACCGAAATAAAGAGAATGTGCCTGGTCTATGGATTCTCGTGCGGGAGCTACACCATCAGGTAGGGAAAGGAGACCCAGAAGGGCCGAAGAAGTCACCGTGAGATCCCGGGAAATGTGCCCGGTTTGTCCCCACGAGTGCAAACCGGTGGTTAAGGGCAAACCGTTGAGTTGTGAAAGCGCCCTTGAGAGATCCGACCTGAGAGGCAGAAAGGCCTGGGCTTGCTTCTCACTCTGCCCCTTACTAGAGGATCTCAGGCGGCTGATTCAACTGCTCTGGGCCTCGTCTGCTCATCTGTAAAACGAAGAGATGACTGCCCACTGATCCGCCCGCGTGGTTCAAGCCTCAACCGGCTGCGTTGGTACCTCCCTCCCTTCGTCCTGCATGTGCCATCTCCATCGAGCTCACCTGCACAAACGTGCCAGAATCCAACCGCCTCTCTCCCACTTACCTGCTGTGGGTCTGAGCCTCTGTAGACTGGGACGAGCATCCTCGGTGTCCAGAGCTCTTCAGCTCCTGAGGTGCCCTGAATGAGCGGTTGAGCCAGCACAGCGTGCCCCATCGCAAACAGCTGTTTGGTCCACTCGGCTCCTGAGTTTGGAAAGGGAGGGGGACCCGTACCCCCTGGTTAGCGTAGCTTCCTCGTTTCCTTTCCCCTGTCTTCGCTCCTCCTCTCTCTTCTCCACCCAGCACGCAGAGGGATGGTGCAGACGCAGAACAGGTTCCGTCCTGCCCCGGCCGAACTCCAGAAGCTTCCACGACGGCCCGTGAATCCCTCCGCGCCTGACGCACGTTCCACCCCGGCCACGCCCCACGCATCACGCATCACGCACCACGCACGCACCACGCACGCACCACCGCCTAGTCCGCCCGCCCCCGAGTCCGCCCGCCCCCGAGTCCGCCCGCCGCCGAGTCCGCCCGCCTTCCGGCGTGCGGCCTTTCTACGTGATCCTGGATGTGCAAACGCGTTCCCACTTTGTGACTTTGACTTTGCCCTTGTCCTGCCCTCTGCATGGCAGCCGGGGTTCCCAGATCTTTGCAGCTGCATCCTTGCCGTTCCTCCGACCTCCGCTCAGTCCTTCCCGACCACGCGTGCAAGTCCAACAGGAGTCCTTCTGCCGCCTGTTTTATTTTTTTTCATCACACAGACTCTGCTTGAAACCGTCTTACTCGTTTGCTTAATTGCACCCAAACTGGAATGTCTGCTCCACCAGTGTAAGGATGTAATTTGGCGTCTGCAGACCCTAGAAGAGTGCCTGACACATAATAAACGCTCAAAAAATATTTGATGGTTGAAAGAATGAAGGAAGGGAGGAAGGAAAGAAGTGGGGGGAGCACATCCCTCAAAGGATGATTATATACTCTCAGAGAGTTCTAAACCACTCAGCACAGTGCCTGGCACTCAGGAACGACTTAATACCTCAACTAGTATTCAGTGATTAGGATAGAATAGGGGGCAGCACACAAGCACAGGAGAAAGAAAAGCAAAAACAGCCCCCCCCCCCCACTTTGCTTGGATTCACCTGGCTTCTGAAGAGAATATTTGAGGTCTCTGACGAAGCAACATCCCCGTTGGCTCCCCTGGAACTTATTCTTGAACCCAGTTCAGACCCCAAGGGTTTGGAGTTCATTTACTCTTGGCAAACCATCGGCTCTTTTTTTCTAAGGGAAAAAATAAAATACAAAAAGATAGTCACATAATATCTTGGAGATCAAATGCCTCTTGGAAAACTGCATTTTGATGAGTGAGGGAATCAAAACCATATGGATTAAATTCTCCTTAGATCTCTTAAGGGGAAATGGGAATGGGAGCAGGGGAAGGGCAGGGAAGGCAGTGAAATTCAGCACTGACTTTTCCGAACATAAAGCTGGCCATGAAGGATGGCCTGAGATGTCTCAGGTCCTTCAAAACTGTTTGTTGACCACGTGCCAGCTGACTCATCAGAGAAGGAAATGTGAAAGGTTTTTTTTTTGTTTTTTTTTTTCAATCACCCCTGTTTCTTTTCTTCTGATTTCCCCTCCTCTATGGGGCTGACTTTGGGGTCTTGTTAGTGACTCAGAAAAGGTACTGGGACATTAAGTGTGTATAATTTCTCCCAGAAAGCAACCTCCAAGTTTCTCCCTGAGAAAAGGGCCTTAAATATCTGCTGAAGCTAAATATTTGCAATCAGGTACTTAGATGAGCTCCTTTCTTTCTTTTTCTTTCTTTCTTTCTTTCTTTCTTTCTTTCTTTCCTTCTTTCTCTCTCTCTCTCTGTCTCTCTTTCTTTCTTTCATGGTCATGTTTCTATCTGCATTTTGCTGATGCGGGCAAGTTGCTGAAAGAGACTCCACATCCACAGCATGATTGACGCCGTCACTTGCTGTGAGAGGAAATCAAGGGGAACAAGTGCTTCCAACTTTTTACCTGAAGCACAGAGAAACCTCAAAAGCCGTTTCCTCTGTTCTTCTCACCCTAATCTGAGAGCAGGTGACACTGCTGCCCACCCGCCTGCCTGGGGTACTGAACTCAGGTAACACTGACTGGACGTTTACACTGTAGGAGACCCCAAGCATCCTCTCATTTCATCCTCCCAAACCACTTCAGGGGAGGTGCTCTTATTCTCATTTTACAAATGAGGTGACTGAGGTACAGAGGTTAAGCAACTTAACCAAGGTCAAACAGTGAGGAAATAGCAGAGCTGGGATTTGAACCAAGGTTTTGCCACTGCCAGAGTCTGTAATCCCAACCATTATTTCCCTCAAAATATCCTGCATTTCTGGAATTTGTGTCTTTGCTCTTGCTGTGCCATTCATCTAAAAAGCTTTCTCGCTACTCCTAACCTTTCTCCCAGCTGCCTGACAGGAATCTTCCCCACCCTCCAACGTGTGTCTCAGGTGTCCAGCAAAGCTTTTTGGAAGCCCCCAGGTTGGTTGGGACTTCTCCCACCTCTGAACTCCAGGGCACCTGGTGCCTCTCTGCGCTGCCCAGCCCACCCTGCGTCATAAAACCAGCCATTTGTGCCCTGGCTTTAAATGAGACACACCTGCGTTTAATCGCCTGCTGGGACACTCTACATTTACAAACCACTCCAAGACTCAGATTCCTTATCTACAGAAGGGGGAAAATGAGATGACCAGTGTGAGCAAGCGGCCAGCTAATACACGCAAGGCACACAGCAAGCATGCCCTCCGCCTTGGCTGCTGTCTTCTGGTTCCTGGGCTGCTTGTTTGAGCTCCTGCACCTGACTGTAAACGCTCTGAGGAAATGTAATAGTCACTGATTTAGGCAGTGATTGGATTAGGCATTTCGCTGAGTTTAAAGGAGAGAGGAGAGGGGGCCGGTGGGGACAGCAGATGGAAACACAGCTCAGAGGGAATAAGGGCAGCCACTGTGGCCTCAGTGCCTGTTGTGTGACAGGGTTTTCAAGGATTAATTCATTTCATCCTCACAGCAACCCTAGCAGCTATGTGCTGTTATTATTCCCATTTTACAGATGAAGAAACTGAGGCCCAGGGAAGTTGAGTGACTTGCCGTAAACCATATATGTATTCGGTAAGTTCAGAGTCAGGATTTGAGCCCTGACGTTCTGGGTCCAGAGTCCAAGGTCTTCCCTGCTAAACTAGATTACCCCTAAAAGGGGGGATTTTAAAGCTTTCAAATAGCAACGAAACAAAAGGCTGAGAGTCTCCAGCCAGGATTGGCAGCTATTTAGTGGGTACACATGTTGAGACAAGTTTATCAACACTTTCCTGGGAGTTTATTCAACGGGAGGAAGTGTTGGGGGCTCCCCCCGCAGGAAGCCATGTTGGCTTTGTGGTTGCACATGAACTTGATCATAAAACAGGAAAAACGCTGACTGAGGTGAGGAGGCTTTGGGTGGGATCGTATATATACGTATTTTATCATGCTTGTATATAATTTCATGTTTTTTCTTGAAGAGCTTGATTTCACATATACCTCAAGGTGAGGTTCAGCAAATAAATGCAAGACTGGGGAAAACGTAAAAGATCAATACGATGGTGAAACATTTAATTGGTCCTAAAAAGGTGAGGCATCAAGGGAGTCTTCTGAGAGGAAGGGACTGCTGGACTGAGGCCAGAAGGGTGAGTCAGACTTGGCTTAATGAAAAGGACACTGAGGGTTGGATCACTCCATAGCCATTTCCAAACCCTTTCCCTTTTATTGTTCTCCACTATGGAAGCTTGAATGAGAAGCTTCCCAGCCTCCCTTGAAGCTAGAGGGGTCTATGAGACCAAGTTTGGCCAATGTGACACCAACATAAGTCTGCTGGAGGTTTTTCTGGGAAAAAGTTGTACTTTCTTCATGAAAGAGAGAGAAATGGCTTGTTTAGCCCTTTCCCTTTCTTCTTATGGAAAAGGAAGGATGTAACACCTGGAGCTGTGGTATCCATCTTATGACCATGAGGCAACACAGAACCAGCCCTGTTGTCATGCTGCTGAAGCAATGCTAGCTGCTACCCACCTCCATATTTCTTGTTATGTGAAAAAAAAAAAGAGGCACTATTTGAGCCCATCTGCATCCATTTTTTTCATTGCTTGCAATCAAAAGCATTTATAACGCATACACTAGGCAAAGCAGGAAAATAATTATGAAAAAATGAGCTGTTCAAGACAGAGGGTCCAATATGTGCAAAAACCTGGAGGAGAGAAAGACTGCAGCATAATCTGAAGATGAAAGATTCAGTATACATGAAGTATATGTTGCTGGTGCTGATGCTGGTGGTGAGTGTTGGCTGCTGGCTGTGGTGAGCAATGAGACTGGAGAACCACACGAGGGCTAGAACACGCAGGGCCTTGCACAGCTTGTAACTTTAGATTTGAACATTATCTGTAATAAGGGGACACCATGGAAAGCCGTGTGTGTGTGTGTGTGTGTGTGTTGAATCAGGGGAGTGCCTGGGATAAAGTTAAGTTCTAAAAAGACCCTTCTGGCCTGAGTTCGTTCCTTCAGTAAATACTTTATAAGCGTGGGAAAGTAAACTTGTAGAATCACTTTGGAAAACTGTTTTGAAGTGTCTACGAAGACTAAACATCTGCTACCCTACAAACCCAGCAATTTCACGACATGTGACACACCCGAGAGAAATAATTGCATGTGTCCTCCAAAAGACAAGCCCAGGCATACTCATAGCAGTTTTACTCATAATGGCCAAAAATAGGTAGCAATCCAAAAGCCCATCAAGTCTAGAAAAGCAAAATAATTTGCGGGTGTCCTCATACAATGGAACAGTACACAGCAATAAAGAAAAGGGACACCTTGCTGCTGCATGCAACGACATAGATGAAAATCCAGACTTCGTGATGAGGAAAAGAAGCCTACAGAGAAGAGTGGACATGTGTCTGGGTCATCCAAGAAGGAGGTGCCAAGATTAAGTGTCCAAGAGATGATTAAGGGAAACACCTCTGGGAAAATGGGGAGGGAGCCTGGAGAGGCTGGGAACCATCAGACTATGATGCAGATCTGCCCCTTGTGAAGGAGAGAGGGAATGAAGGAAGGGAGTCAAGGAAGAATACTGGTTAGATGGAAACATCTTAGACCACCATGCAGTTCTAAAGAAGCTCAGCACAACTGATGGGGAGTCCTTGAGCCAAAATTGCCGGTCAGTGGAGCTGCCTATCTTCCAGGAATGGCCTGCACTCATGTCCCTGCCACACCCAGTTAAAGGCTGGAACAGCCTGTGGAAAGCGTGTCCTCCCACGGACGCGGTGATGATGGATTTCAGAGCCCAGCAGAATCGGCTGTAGGTCAATCCCCACAGTCAGAGATCAGAGAGATGTATTTTCATGACCACAACATTGAACAATTCCATAGATGAATGTCAAGAGCAGGCAAAAATCAATGTTCAGTGATAAAAGTCACAATGGTGTGTTTACTGCCAGAATGAATAGGGCTAGGGGTGTGACAGAGGGCATGAGGGAGCCTGCTGAGGTGGCTGGAAATGTTCAGTATCTTGATGGGGGGTGGGGATTGAGTAGGTAAAAATCTTTTGAGGTATCACGTAGGTTTTGTGCATTTTGTAGAAAAAATGAAGAAGCTCTTATTGAGGGAATGCTTTCTGTCAAACGCTCAGCCCTGGGCACAGAGGGGCGACTAAAGCAGACAGTGGTGCTAGCCCCGAGGGGCATGCAGCAAGAAGCATGTTCTGCAACACAAGACCAGGGCAGGGAGGCCCATTAGGAAGCCATGCGATGTCCCCGCTGAGCAACGTAGTGGCAGGGAGCCCGCGGCATAAGAGACTGTCTGCAGACAGCCGAGCCCAAGAAGCGTTTTGCCAAAGATTCTTGAAAAGAGAGAGTAAAGCAAAATGACTGACTTGCAAGAAACAAGAAGTAGAGATATGAAAGCAAGTCAGGAGCCATCAGAACTGCTTACAGAGGAAAGTGCTTTTAGAGAGATCAGTGACAGGAAAATTCGGTGTGACTGTTCACTGCCGTGACCGCAGGAAGCGGAGCCCTGGGAATTGCATCTTTCCCGGAGCCAGGCTCATCTCCCTGTGCCCAGCCATCAGGTTCATTGGGTTTACAGGGACCCACTGGGAAATTATGTCCCATATTTTTCAAAGCCAGCAAAAGATTTCACACCTTTGTGAGGATTGCTGGGTGGCAGGTAAGAGAATGTGGCCTCTGGGAGGGAAGAGGTGCCAATTAGGGACAATTAGAACTAAACTGACCTGTCACTTGGCAGAAATGCCTCATGGAACTCACTCTGTTCTAGAAAACTGAGGATTTCTCCTGTGAGTTCATTTGCTCAGAGAAAGTTCTCTATGGGAAGATGCCTGTATGGATCATTCCTTAAGAAAAAAAAATTTTTTTTAAGTAAACTCATCTTAATGACTCTTGTGTTTTTCCATTGCTTCTGTCATCAGTCCTGAATTTCCAACCATTTTCAACGTGAGAGGGTGATGTTGACTGTCATGCTCTGAAACAAAACATGTTAATATCTGTATATTTCAAACCACCATGCCCTCAAAATGTGAACTCGCCACAGTTTTCCAGAAAGAACCAAAAATAGAACATTTTACACTTGTCTAACTTTTCCTAGGCTTTTAAAAAAAGAACTCCTGTCTTTTCAGACTGTGATAAATGCAAAAAAACCAAACGTATTTATTCAATAATTTACTGTGCGGAGATGGCGGCACAGTTGAGTCACCCAAGTGCTTTAGGAAAATTTCCATCAGGTGCCATCATGTTCTCGGCCTAAGCTTTATTTAAACTCGCTGGATCGATTTGAATCAATTTGACATGTACACACTTCAGGGCATGGTTAGTTTCAAATCAATTAAGCTCCTTATGACTTTATGATTAAGAACCCAAGGTTATAAAACATGAATATAAAAATCACAAATTATAAAGTGAAAAGTAAAATCTCCACCCAGGGTTTCATAAAAATCACCAGAATCATTATGTAAGCTTCATTAAACAAACGAGGTAAGAGTAATTAGGTAGTAAATTGAGTACAGTGGTTTCAAAAGGTTCTAATTGGGATGGACCAAACCGTTTAATGAAAATTAGCAAGCCAGGGTCCAGGGCAGCTTTCAGCGGGTTCAGATCTGAAAGGAGCTCCTCAGAGGTCTGGTGGCCCTTGCAGCAGGAGCTCAAGGTTCCAGTAAAAATCAGAGAGTGGGGGACTTCCCTGGTGGCACAGTGGTTAAGAATCTGCCTGCCAATGCAAGGGACATGGGTTCGATCCCTGGTCCGGGAAGATCCCACGTGCCGCAGAGCAACTAAGCCTGTGTGCCACAACTACTGAGCCTGCGCTCTGGAGCCCGTGAGCCACAACTACTGAAGCCGGCGCACTTAGAGCCCGTGCTCAGCAACAAGAGAAGCCACCGCAGTGAGAAGCCTGCGCACTGCAACGAAGAGTAGCCCCCGCTCGCCACAAGTAGAGAAAGGCCGTGCGCAGCAACAAAGACCCAACGCAGCCAAAAATAAATAAATTAATAAATTAAAAAAAAAAAAAAAGCAGAGAGTGGACCTTCCAGCCCTTCCCTGACCTTGACCAGCCTGCCCTTCACCACCGGACACAGGATGACAACCTCCTCTTGGCTGGAGCCAGCGAGCAGCCAAGTGAAAGCATTTTAAGGATCACAATGAAATGTGATTCCCACCTTCTACAGTTACATGGGATTTTTCTCTCCTGGTTTTGAAGCTCAGGAAAAAGAAGGAGGAGGGAGCGGATTAGAGTTTACATTAAAATAATAACGAGGGCTTTCCAAGTGCCAGGCCGCTTGATAAGTCTGATCATTGTCATCTGTCTTTACAACTCGCCATGAAGCTGAGGTGGGTTCTCTTAACTCTCATCCCATTTTAGAGACTGAAGCACAGAGAAGTTAGGTAACTTCTCCGATGGTCACACAGCGAGCAAGGGGCAAAATCCAGGCCCATGTGATTCCAAAGGATGGATTCTTCTCCTCCAAGGGTGGAGAGACCACTTGCATTCATTTATTCAACATGTATTGACTGGGGGCTTTTGCCTCCTCTGTGTTCTAGCAACTAAAGATACAGAGTGAACCAATCAGCCAGGTTCCTGCCCTCATGGGGCTTTCACTGCTGTGCAAAGACACAAGTGAAAGTAAATCATTAAACAAACCGACAAAGTCAGGGAGTGATAATTCTCTGCAGAGAATGTTCAAAGTGTAACCTAATAGTGACTGGTGGCTTCTTTCACTGTATGGTCACCTTTTAACAGCTGGCACATGAGGTGAGATTTGAATGACAAGAAGGTGCCAGCTGTCCCGAGATCAGGGAGAAGGACACTCCACATGGAGGGGAGTGCAGGCACAGAGGCCCCCAGGGATGAATGAGCTGGTCACGTGCAAGTAACGGGAAGAGGGTCAGGGCTGTGGATTCAAGATGGCCACAAATTCTTTGTCAATTTTCCTCCCTTTCAATCTGGGTGCATCTTGTGACTTGCTTTGACCAGCAGAATGTGAACAAAGTGGCTGTGTTTTGGTTCTGGGTCTAGGATTCTGGCAATTTCCTATTTCACTCTCTTGAAGAAGCCCCGAGCCAACATGTATAGGGATCTAGCTACACTGTTGGAGAGACCACGTGGAGAAAAACAGATGCTCGGCTGGCCCCTAGCTGAGGAGCCAGTCATGTGAGAGTGGAGTTCCAGCCCCAGTAGGAATCCCAGCTAAATGCAGCCACATGAGTAAGCCCAGCTGAAACCACAGACGAACAGAGATGAGCCTCCCAGCCGAGCCCAGCTAATCCACAGAATTGTGAGAATAACCCATGGTTGCTGTTTTCAAGACACTAAGTTCCAGGGTGGTTGGATTTGCAGCAATAGATGATTAAAGCAGCCAAAGTGACTGCAGTTAAGTGGGGCAAAGGGGATGGTAGAGAATAAAGCTGGAGGTCATTCTCCAGCAAGGGCTAGATCAGGCAGGGTCTGTAAGCTAGGTAAGCAGTCGGGATTTCATTGAAAGTGTGATCAGGAACCAACAGAAGAGGCATGACATGATCTGATGATTTATGTATATTTTTAAGCTCATGCTGGCTGTTGTGTGATGAATGAATAGTGGGGTGGGGAGAATAAGAGAAGAAGCAAGGAGGTCTCAGTTACGTGGCCACTGTGGGAAGGCTGGGAAGAGATGATAGCAAACTGGACCAAGATGGGGGCAGTGGAAATTCAGGGAACTGACTGATGCTGTGTTTTGGAGATAGAGTCAAAAACTGTTGCTAGATGGAGTGCACTGGGACTGCAGAGGATCAATGCTCGATCTTTGGCTTTGGGAACTCAGCTGATGGTCCACAGTCCACTGAATGGAGAAGACTGGGGTATAGGAGCAGGTTTGGAGAAAAGACAACAAGAGTTTTCTTAACCATGGCAAGTAGAAATGTCACATGGACAGTTGACTACAAGAGTGTGGCATTCTAAGGCGAGGTCACTCCAGGAGGCCTTTGGAAGTCCTGGGAAAAGCATGGTATCTGAAGCCACGGATCTAAAGAGAATGTTTAAATGGATAAGAAAAGGGGGCTCTGGATTGACCCTCACGGCACTCGACATTTGGAGATGAGAGGAGGGTGGGATTCAGTCACACAGGCAAAGAAGGAACAGCTAGTGAGATGGAAGGAAAACCCAGAGAGTCTCTGGGATCACAGAAGCCAGGAGAATACAGTTGTTAAAGGAAGGATGGGATCAAATGAAGTCAAACAAGAACAGACATGACCACTGGTTCACAGAACCAATGGAAATCACTGGTGATCCGTGAAGTCATTGGTGATTCATAAGCAACCATCCAGAAGGATTATACGTTTCAGAGGATGATGGCGTAGGACAGAGATCGGCTCCCACTTGTCCCTAATCAATGCCAGGATAGTATTTAAACCTCTCAGTCTTTGAACAACACAGAGGAGGAAAGGAAATAAAAGAATCCTGAACTGGGTGAGTTTAAACTTTAAAAGAAAGGGTTTTCCCACAGATGTCATTAGGAAGAATGAAGGCTCAAAGGGGAATACATAGAAATGAGTCCTAGGAATGGGGAAAAGAGATACAAAGTGCGTTAAACTTGAACACAAAGCTCAAAACCATTGTGTCTGCTCCATCACTTCCATCACCGTCACCACCATCGTGACTGTGGAGAGAGGAAGTCACCTTTAGTGGCAGTGCAGCATTTTTCAAGAGAGGCCCTTTTCTTTTCTTTTGCTCCCTTGGTGAGGAAGTGTGTTCCCACATCCAAAGCCAGGAAAGGGAGGTCCAGGGGGTCTACACCCTTGGGACTGGGGGCACCTGCAGGCATAACACAGTGGAATTCCATTTGCTGATTGGAAGCCCTGCTGACATTTCTTTTTGTGACCAGAAAGGGGATGAAAGAATTGGGGTAGGATGGCCTGGTGGAGTCCAAGAGTAAGAGAGGGCCCAGAGCATCCCACTCTAAGTCCCTAGTTCTTGAGAGGTACAGGAGCTGGATTTCATATGTGCCCAGGGGCCCTAAAGTTGGCCACAGAAGGCGGATGAGCAAGGACCCTACACGCAGAGGATGACAGCAATCGGCTGTGGCCAGATCCAGGAAGGAAGCCACAGCACTCAGTGAGGTGCTGGGAGACAAGCCCCGTGCAAGGCCAGGGGCAGGCAGCCCACAGAACCCTGGGGCACCAACAGCGTTGGCCAATGGGAGAGGAGTCTGTGAGCTCATCAGTAAAGGCAGGAGGCTTGGCGGTGCCTCCTCTCCTTCCTGCTTCCCCTCCCCCGCCAAGAGCCAAGGCAAGGAGGGGCGGGAGAGCAAAGGGTATGAGGGAACATCCTCCTTCCCCCTCCAGACCCTTAGAATCATAGTTCAGGCCTGACCCAGGGCAAGAGCAGGAAACGGGCTTTCCATCCAAAACCAGGTTGAAGTTTTAAAATGAACAGGATACAGCGTGAAGAAGCAAAACTGATGGCTTTAGTAAGGGAACTGGCACATTGTAGAATCCAGCTGGACCTCTAAGGATGCGTTTCCTGATGGAAAATGTCACATGGCTGGATTGGGGACAGTTATTAGAAACAAGAAAGCCATTTCTTATTTATCTCGCCAATGAATGGAGACATTTGAAAAAATAGGTTACAATGGACTGAGGAGCGACCCTGTGCCAGGCACTGCCCAGGCATTTTGCATGTTTGGCTCATCTCATCCTTACACACCCTGCATGGTGGGTGCTGTTAGTATGATTACTGTGGTTCGTATGGTTCGTATTCTTTTTTTTTTTCTTTTTTTTTTTTTTTGCGGTATGTGGGCCTGTCCCGTTGCGGAGGACAGGCTCCGGATGCACGGGCTCAGCGGCCATGGCTCACGGGCCCAGCCGCTCCGCGGTATGTGGGATCTTCCCGGACCGGGGCACGAACCCGCGTCCCCTGCATCGGCAGGCGGACTCTCAACTACTGCGCCACCAGGGAAGCCCTGGTTCGTATTCTTATGCGTGTTTTGCTGATAAGAAATTGAGGCTCACACTGAGGCCACATAACAACTAAATGATAGGGTTAGGGTTGACTTAAAAATCAAATATTTTAACTGGGACCCTGATTTCTTCAGAATGCCTCATTTAATCACAATAGCCAGAACCGGACCACAGTGCAATGCATGTAGAATTACAGGCTGCAAGCTCAACCATGGAGGAATATTTCTCCATTTTCTTGACATCCAAAGTTAATTTCTTTGTCAGGTCCCTGATCCTGGAAGTGACAGAAACAAAATGACTCTCAAGTAGGAATTTCTCTGATTCTTTCCCAGGCTGAGTCCAAGCTCTGGGGCCCTCAGGAGTGCCAAGGTGTGAGAGGCAGAGGTGGGCACAGTCTCCTTGTGGCTTCCATACCCTATTCGTGTTTCACCTGTCATCCTGAGACTTTCTCAGACCCTTTCTACCTAAACGCCTGATTGACCATCATCAACCAATTGATCCCACGCTAAGCTGGGCATAGGAACCCTGGGCTCTCCCCTCATCTGTCCATAGAATGGCTAGGTACCCAGGCTCTGGAGTCAGATTAGTTTTGTGACTCTGGGAAAGTTACTTAACTGGCTTGTGCCTCAGTTTCCTTTTCTGTAAAACCAATAGTCTCACAAGATTGATACAGGATTTTTTTTTTTTTTTTTTTTTTTTTTTTTTTTTTTTTTGCGGTACACGGGGCTCTCACTGCTGTGGCCTCTCCCGTTGCGGAGCACAGGCTCCGGATGCGCAGGCTCAACGGCCATGGCTTATGGGCCCAGCCGCTCCGCGGCATGTGGGATCTTCCCGGACCAGGGCACGAACCCATGTCCCCTGCATCGGCAGGCAGACTCTCAACCATTGCACCACCAGGGAAGCCCCGATACAGGATTTTTAAAAAGAGAAAGAATACTTGTAGAATACTTGGGAACAGTGCCTGGCACATCATAAATGCTTAACTGAAGTTAACTGTCCTTATTTGGGGGGGGGGTAGGGAGGAAAACGATGACTCTTACTAATCAAGTCTTTTTTTTTTTAATGCTTGGACAGTAGCTTGGCAAATTATTCCCTGCATTCTGTAGCATCCCTTCCTTTCCTAGGCAATATAGGTAAATTATCTGGCTTCCCCCAAATTGGGGAGTTTGGGGTTTGGGTGTGGTATTTCAAAATTCCACCCTGCTCAGTCAGAGGTGGACAGTTCTGGTTGAAACCCTATGAGCTGCCCTGCAATGCTCTTCCCCCGACACACACACCCCTCACTCCATCCAGCATCCCTCTCTCCAGGTTAGAATTCTCTGGCATCTAACTTTCCTGCAACAACTCAGTTTATCCTGCAGCCACATCCATTCTTTGGAGCCTTATCATGACCTTTGAAAATAAAGAAAAGCAGATTTGGTTCTTAGCTGCCATCTTTTTTTTTTTTTTTTAAACAAAATTTTTTGCACTGTGAACAATTTCAAACATATACAAAAGTGGATGGAACAGGACTTAGAACACCCATGCATACACCATCCTCAACTCATGGCCAATCCGGCTTCATCCATCCCTACCCATGTATTTTGAAGCAAATCTCAGGGATCATATTCCATTTGTAAATATCAGCATGTGCTTCTAAAGATTTGGAACGCTTTTTTTTTTTTTTTTTTTTCTTTTTGCGGTATGCGGGCCTCTCACTGTTGTAGCCTCTCCCGTTGCGGAGCACAGGCTCCGGACGCGCAGGCCCAGCGGCCATGGCTCACGGGCCCAGCCGCTCCGCGGCATATGGGATCCTCCCAGACCGGGGCACGAACCCGTATCCCCTGCATCGGCAGGCGGACTCTCAACCACTGCGCCACCAGGGAGGCCCTGGAACGCTTTTTTTAAAAAACACATTACCGTTATCACAACTTAAAAAAAAAAAACAACAAAAAAACCAACAATGATTCTTTATCATCAAAAAGCCAACCAACGCTCAAATTTTTAGCAACATCCAAAATATGATCCATCAGGAGTGGGGTTGCCCCTCGCAAATTGTTTTAGGAAACAGTGTGAGGCTCTCCAGGAGAATAATTCCATCCCTCTGTTTCCTCCACAGACAGAAATGTCATAGCCAGACCCACTGCTGGCGGTGCCAAGAACTCCAAAATACAACCACGTGTCAAATAACCATGGAGACACGGTGAGAGAAGGAACTTATTCCTTGCTCCGTTGTTTAGAAAGAGCAGTCAAAAAGCTGCTGAGCGCGGAGGGAGAAGGCACACGCTGCGTGCGGCTGCACACACCTCATGATGTGCACCGGAGCATTCCTGCCGCATCAGAAGGGCCAGCAAGGACTGGTGCAGCAGCTGTCGGAACTGGGCGGACCTCAGCGCTGGAAAAATTGGAATCGCCTTGTTCCTTGTTACTTTCTTCTAATGGTTCAGCAGCAGCAGTTTTGAGCTGAATCCAGCAGAGAACTCATCTGAGGTATTTTGATTTACGATTTATTTATTTATTATTTTATCTGGTTCTACTGCTGGTCATTTACATGACAAGCCCTGTGATATCTTTTTCTTTTTTTAAGGTTATTTATTTATTTATTTATTTATTTATTTATTTGCGGTACGCGAACCTCCCACTGCCGTGGCCTCTCCCGTTGCGGAGCACAGGCTCCGGACGCGCAGGCTCAGCGGCCATGGCTCACGGGCCCAGCCGCTCCACGGCATGTGGGATCTTCCCAGACAGGGACACGAACCCGTGTCCCCTGCATCGGCAGGCGGACTCTCAACCACTGCGCCACCAGGGAAGCCCAGCCCTGTGATATCTTTAACTGAAGGACTGTTCCAACCCTGATTCCTTGAAGTGCCTGCAGTATTAGAGGTGCGGCCTTCTAATGGCTTTCCTTTCGACGCCTTACATAAATCAAGGTGCCGGTAAAGCAAGAATGGACGGATCCTATTTTTACCTTTAGAGAACGTGTGTACAGCAGTATTCCCAGAGCCGATGCTCTGGCGCTCTGCCCCTGCTCCTTGGCCTTCCTGCTGCTGTGTCTCTCTGCCCTGGGCTTTTACTGGGCTGCAGGAGGTGGTCAGGCCTGGAGTCAGAGAGGCGGTACCCTCAGTATCCACCAGTGAGGGACCCCTGTTGGTGCATAAAAGCTCTGCAAGCAGGGTCAACATGAGGGGCGTTCTACAGCACTGCCCAGAAGTCCCAAACCTTCCGGAGCCCCAGCTGTCCCCAGGGCTAACCTGTTCCTTGTCAGCTGCCCTCCCTTCCTGTGTCATGGCCTCACCCCTCTATCAGTGCTTCCTGGCATCCCTCCCATTACAGGGTGACATCACTGGGAAACCTCCCAGCCCCAGACAAAACAGGAGAGTTGATCACCTTACCCCTCAAATAAATCACCTGTGCTCAAATCCTAGTCTCAGGCTTGGCTTCTGTGGTCCTCAATCCAAGGCAATGCATATGCAGAGAAGAGTCTGGAATGAGACATGCATCTTAACTGGGTATCCTTTGGGAACAGAGCGCTCTGAAGTAGGGCAGTGGGTAGTCCTGGGCTCCTTGGGTGTTTGGGGGTGGGAGTGAATGAGGATGGGTTTTTCCCCAAATCTGTATTTGATTTTTTACGAAAAACATATAGCATTTGTCTATTTTTTAAATACACAATAAAAACCTGGGTTTTTAAAAACTAGTAGCAGATATGTGTTTTATAATTTTTAAAGGGTCATTTCCATTTAAATTTTTTTAAAAGAAGAAAAGAAACAAACTAGGGTTTAAAAAAAATTTTTTATAATGACTTAGGGCAAAAGTTTTTTATTTTTTTTAAGCCTCCAAATCTCCTTGTGATGGAACCCCTACCTGTGGCTCCTCCAGTTACCACCAGATGCAACTGGCACTGCTGTGACCAAAACAGGGTGCTGGGGCCTCCCTCGCCAGCTCCCCATTCTCTTCCCCTACCTTAGGTAACCACTAGGTACTTCCTAAGAACCTTGAGGTTTTTGTTGGACCCAGTGTGAAAACCACTGTTATAGATTATTTAATGGCATAAAAAATTATCGTTAGGGGGCCTCCCTGGTGGCGCAGTGGTTGAGAGTCCGCCTGCCGATGCAGGGGACACGGGTTCGTGCCCCGGTCTGGGAGGATCCCACATGCCGCGGAGCGGCTGGGCCCGTGAGCCATGGCCGCTGGGCCTGCGCATCCGGAGCCTGTGCTCCGCAACGGGAGAGGCCACGACAGTGAGAGGCCCGCATACCGCAAAAAGAAAAAAAAAAAAAAAAAAAAAATTATCGTTAGCTTTTTACTTTAAAATGCATTCTGAACTGAAAAGAGCAGGTCAAAAACAGCATGAACAGTGCTATCTTGATTTTTGTGGAGAAAAAAACCCCTGTTTTCATGTACATTGTAAAAAGACTAGAAGGAAATATACCGAAGATATTCATGGCAGTTACCTTGTGGGGGCTGGATCCCCAGTATTTTTTTTAGTCTGGTTTCTGTGTCAATGCTATATCTCCTTCATTTTCTACAGTGAATATGAATTATTTTTTAGCAAAAAATAATTTTATAATTAAAGCACAGCACATGATTTTAAGGAGGTGAGAGAGTAGGAAAAATGATCCCAGGGCTTCTCTGGTGGCGCAGTGGTTGGGAGTCCGCCTGCCGATGCAGGGGACACGGGTTCGTGCCCCGGTCCGGGAGGATCCCACATGCCGCGGAGCGACTGGGCCCGTGAGCCATGGCCGCTGGGCCTGCGCGTCCGGAGCCTCTGCTCCGCGACAGGAGAGGCCACAACAGTGAGAGGCCCGCGTACCGAAAAAAAAAAAAAAAGATCCCAAAGTCACATGCAGACAGTAGCAGCATCGAGACCAGACTTTCATTGTTTTTAGGTACCGATCTGAAAAGCAGGGCCTTCCTCAGGTTAACAGGGTTTACACACCGAATGCTGCATAGCTCAAGTTATAGCCTGTCAATTCCATGCTCAGCCAAGCCTTTGATGTTTCTGATGATGATATATGAGTACTGTCCACAAAACAAGCAAAACAACGGGGTTTGCTCCCGCCTCCATTGCCGTGGAGTGGCTCAGGCTGTGAAGTGGATGGTGCCTCCCACAAATATGGGTGCACTCGGGTCAGACTCTCAGCCAGGGAGCCTTTGAAGGGAGATGGAAGCTTTGCCAAACCGGAAGCTACCCTAGAGAATTGGAGTGTTTAATTTAGCGGTTCCCCAACCTGGCAGCCCGTCAGAATTACCTGGGGAGTTTCTTAAAAATGGGTTCCCAGCCCCACCCACTGATCCTCTGGTTCAGGAGGCCTGGACAGCACTCATCATCACCTGCATTTTTAACAGTCACGCTGGGGGATTCTCACGAGATGACTTCGTGAAGTTCATCCTCATTGCTGGGTTGTAAACTCCGGGAAACCTATATGCCTGTTGGTGGCTGTAACCTGGATACCGTCGGCACAGCCCCCGATACCCTGTAAATATTCAGGGAGGCAACTCTTTACCGAAGGCCCACTCTGTGCCTGACGTTTTGCTAAGTGGTTTCAAGTCCCTTTGCCTTAATTACAACTCGGAGGAAAGTATTCTTATATCCATTTTGTAGATGATGAAGCAGATTCAGAGAGACTAAGAAATTTGCCCAAGATCACTTAGGAAGAAAGAGAGGCTGCATTCAAATCCTGATTTGAGGGCCAAACTCTAGGCCATCCCATTCAGCCATGTCACTTCTAGAAAGTTCCATGACATTTCCTTTCTTTTCCTGGGAGAAAAGCGGTACCAGACTTCTCCACTCACCTTCCTCACCTCTTACCTTCTACCTGCTCCTCTGTTCATCTACACACCACACACACACACACACACACACACACACACACACCCCTTCTAAGTTTGACCTGCATCTAAAAAAATAGCACTAGAACTCCACCCCAGGACATGCTATACAGAGTGTTATTCTCACAACTTTCTGACTTCCTGTCATAACATGTCTTTCCTAAGCTAGAGGAAACCAGTTACTCCTTGATTCCACTGTAATTCTCTTACTTATTTGAAAGCAATTGTTGCAAACTGTCCTAAGCAATTTGACTATTCAAATTATAAGGTGTTTGATTATAGCTTCCCCATCCCCCCAAAGTTAGAAGGCTATGAAGGCTACAGGTTTCCTCCCCTACCTCCAAACCGGATGGTATGATACAGAGAGAGCCCATCTCAGCCTGAATTCCACCAGCAAGGAAACAGTTATTAGCGAGAAGGCATATCCACAGCCACTCAACCCGTCCCGTGAGCCTGGGGACCCCTCAGCGATCTGCCCTTTTAGATACTTGGACAGCCTCTTTCATGAAAAGTACATTTGAGGCGGATGTGACAATACCGTCAGTGCAGAATTTAGCTAACCCAGTCAGGTAGGTGATAAAATCAACCCTTTAATATCTAGACTCAAGACTGATTGGACTTCAGAGCTCAGGGCCTTTCCAAGAGAATGAGCAACTGGTCTCACTCAATTCATTTGCAGAGTTCAGACAAGGGTGGTGCATCATGAAATATCTCTAGTCATCTACCTTTCTCAAACACCATTATTTTCATCAATGAAAAACCATTTTAGAAATCCATTATGCTAATTAACACACCGGTGGGCGCCAAGCTAAGCCAGATAATTGAAGCACTTAGGGAAACTTCCTCTGGAGTGTGGGGCCGTGATCTTTCAAATGTTAGATAACTGCCCCTACAATGTGGATGAAAGCACGCACGCGCGCGCGCACACACACACATAGGCACACGCAGCATATTATCTATGCTTTAGCTTCAGAAGTAAATTACAGACAACATAGCGTAACCGCCACCATGCAGTGAGAACTTACTGGATGCCAGGTGCTGTGCTAAATGTTTGACCAGAAAGAAAACTGATCTCATTTCATCTTCACTGAGGAAACGGTGGCCCCAGGAAACCCAGTTAGGAAGGATGAGCTGGACTCACACGTTGGCTGACTTGAAAGCTCTAAATCTCAACCAGGAGACTGGTTGCCAGTGAGTTCTTCTGGGCCTCCCAGGAATTCCCCACTCATCATCAACTATAAGTTTTCACTGTTGGCTCGAAACTTTGAACAATAAATAAAACCCCCATCTCCGAAAAGTATTCCACAGCGTGACTTCTGAGCATAAGCAGTCCTGAAGCAGGCTTGGGAACTCCTCTCAGAAGGCAACTGTGTTCTACGTGCAGCCATGCAGGGCAGCCGGCTCTGAGAGACCCCAAGGCCAAGGGTGGCCAGAGTTTGAACGTTGTCGGCTCCCTGTTAGGTCTCCGTGTGGATGCCCCTCTTCTGCCATCCTCTGCTTTGTGTCTGTATCTGAAGTTATCAGCCACCCCGACAGGTCCATACAGAAGCCAAAGAAGAGGGCAGCCAATCACAGCCCGGGAGCACCCTCCCTCTCCTGTCTGGGAAGTACAAGGACCCCAGCGCCCCTGTAATAAACTACAGAGCTGTCAGGGAGTTAATGAAAGGAGAAGGGACAGGGCAATGCGGGTGGTGAAACGTGGTCAAAATGTGGATACATTAAGAAGGGAGAGTGGAAAGAATGTGCTGATGGATCCAATGGAGGGTCCACAAGAAAGACAGGAGTCAAGGCTGATTTTAAGGTTTTGGACCCGAGCCAAGAAGAAGCGAGTTGTAATGAACCAGATGGGGTAGAGTACGAGGAGTAGGTTTGAGGGAACAGCTGAACACGTTAGGGTTAAGATGCTATTACGGGACTTCCCTGGCGGTCCAGAGGTTAAGACTCCGTGCTTCCACTGCAGGGGGCACGGGTTCGATCCCTGCTCTGTGGACTAAGATCCCACGTGCCACACAGCACGGCCAAAAGAAAAAAAAAAAAAAGATGCACTAGGTATCCAAGGTGTAGTCGTTTTCAACTGCCACGTAACAAATTTCCACAAACCAAGCAGCCTGAAGCAACACCCGTGAGCCCAGTTCTGTAGGTCGCAAGCCTAGCGGGTTGTCTGCTCAGGGTACCAGGAATCTGAGGTCCAGGTGCTTGCTGCTCTGGGTTCTTGTCTGGGGCTCTAAGGAAGAATCGAATTCCAAGGTCACTTCCTCATTGGGGGGATTCAATTCCATGCAGTTGTAGGCCTGAGGTCCCTGTTTCCTTTCTGGCTGCCAGCTGAGGGCCACTCAGATTCTAGAAGCTGCCCATATTCCTTGCCGTGGGGCTTCCTTCATCTTCAAGCCACAAAGGCTGGGTCAAATCCTCCCACTTTGCACCTCTCACTTGCCACCAGCCAGAGAAAACTCTGCCTTTCAAGGGTGCTTGTGATTAGATCAGGCCCAGGTGGATCATCTCCCTTTCTTAAGGTCAAGGGTATCTTGTAACATAACCTACTCATGGAAGTAAAATCCATCGCATTCTCAGTCTCGGGGAGTGTACAGGGAGTGCACCCTGGGGAGCAGGCAGGGGCAGAAAATCCTGGGGGCTTTCTTAGAATCCTGCCCACCACCCAAGGGGAAGTGTGGCGGAAACAGTGTCCTTCGGAAACTTCCAGGGCTCAAGGATGGAGTGGGAGGGGCAGGGGAGAAGCCCATCTGGATCTATTTAGCCTCTGGACCTGGAGCACTCAGGGAAGAAGGCCCAGCCCTTTGAAGCTGCCCCACAGAGCCATGCCTCCGGGCCTCACAAGGGGCCTGCGTGCCACTCCTCCCACACGGGCCCTAAGGCGTCTTGGCTGCAGCATCCCTGTGTCTGGCAGGTGAGTCAACATTTGGCTTCTCTCCTGGGCTTTCTTGGAAAGGGCTGTGTTCCAGGTTGGCAGCTGGGCTGGCAGGGAAGGCGGAAGGAGGAAAGCCAAGTTCCGGGGGCCTCGCTGTCAGGCAGGACACCTGGGCCTTCTCCCCTGCAGCCACTGAAAACTACAGGAGGAAATTTTACTATCACTCCAGGGAAGCAGGAGGGATAGTAAAGCAGGGTGGTAAAACTCCAGGGCAATGGAGTCAGATGGGTAACTTAGCTTCTCAATTTCCCCATCCATAAAATGGGGATAATCATTAGTAGCTACCGCACTGGGCTTGTGACAGTTAAGCAGCATGGCATCTGTAAATCATTTAGCACAGTGACTGGAATATAGAAAATACCGACAAAGCCCGCACGATGCATACAATTAACGGAAGGAGAAAGAACTGGCACAGTTCATCCAGATGGGATTAAAAAGGAGGAAAGTATCAGGCAAAGCGGTCAAGGGGATGGCCCACTTCCTTTACAAGAAACTCCCATGATATTGGAATGCAAGTTTGTTGTTTCTATAAAGACCTTCCTTTGAATATATAGGGACAGTTGCTAAACTTCAAGGCCTGATGGATTTTGATTGGGCAATGCAGTAAATCTGGATATGACGTTTCCAAGACTCCTGGGTAGCCAGATAGGGTTTCTACTTCCTGTAGAAATTCAGAAGGGAAGGGAGGGACAAGCAAGGGGCAGATTATGGTGTCAGTATGTTGCATGACACGTTTGGTTGCAAGGAATAGAAATTCACCCAAGCTAGAGGGGTGGGGTAACATGTGAGGCATGAACAGTGGGTTCACCCAGCCCTTTCATACTCATCAAATTTCTCTTCTGCATCCAGAGGACTTCATTCCCCATCTCCACCCCCAGTGTAACTCAGCAAGAAGTGAGGTTACTCCATGGGGAAACAAAGCAAAGACAGCTTACACTCAGGGCATCACAGTGGGAGGATAAAGATCACAGCCTCCCCCAGCGTTGCACCAAGGAGCTGGGAGTTCCTTGAGTTGACATCAAGGCTACTCTCTTATCTGGCAAGGCCCACCAAATCCCATCAGTCATCCAGTTTGCAGTGATGTGTCCCATGGATAACACCCTTCCCCCATCCAATGGCCAGGACAAAAGCCTCCCAGGACAGAAGGGCCCATGGAGACCACTGAACCCACTGAGAGCAGACGGTAGAAGATCTCACTCCTGACCATGCTCGATAAGCTGGGACCAGTTTGGAATCCCCACTGAGTGGGAGCTTTGACCATGCTTATTCTAAGGATGCAGCAGGCAAACCCATGGACACCCAACAATAGGAAATCAAGGTAGCCAGGCCCTGTCTGAAAGGCAGAGGCTGGTTGGCTCATGGATTGATACCTGGGTCAGGAGCTTACCTTTGATCTGGTTAGTGGTAAGGGGTGTGGTGTGCGGGTCCCTTGGCATAGGCATGGCTGCTTAGACCCCCCTCTTTCTTCCCGTGGGGTTGTGGGTGACTAGATTCTCAGAGGAGAGACAGGGCTTGGCAGGCACCCCAAATGGATCCACCACAAACCACCCCAACCCAATTCAGATTTCACAAGTTCTCTCTGACACGTCATTACAGAGTTCTTGAAATCTAATCTATTCCAGAACATTCCCAAATGGACGAGGAGGAAATCCACACATCTTTGTATCTATCCCTCCCTTTCTTCCAGAATCAAATTTCCAGGGTTATTTCGAGACGAGCTATACCGAAATGCCATTCTGCAAAACAAAGTCTCTTGTGGTTAAATAATTATCTCCCATTTATCTTTTCGAGTCTCAGTTTTCATAGAGTAGGCTTATATATGGGGTACACCCATATGGGTATTTCTGGGACAACAGTATATCACAGAACTAGCCAATTAATGACAGGAGCGTTAATGGCCTTGACCCGGTTAACAGTAATGCCAAGGGCCACTTGCTGAGTCTTCAAGTCTTCATCGACTCAAATCCCAGCTGTAACTTTCTGCTAGGTCTGGGAGTTCTGACCTTCCTTACTCCACCAGATAGAAGCAGAGCCACAGGAGAGGCTGTAAATGCTCTGTCAGGGCATGAAGAATAACAACAATAAGGCATCCATATGAGGAGAGGAGATTCATCCGTCACGGTTTGTTTACCGTCTCAACAACCCAGTAGATTTGGTGTCACTGTCTCTGCAGAAGCAGCTGGCGCGTAAGGAAATCAGACTGCAGTGAAAAGCATGTAAGCTTTGCAGTCACATGGGCCTCATTTCAAATCCTGGCCGAGGTCCTTCACTTCTCTGATGGGACAAACCTGTATGGCAGCTCTGATTGGCCGGTGCCCGTGCCCTGACCCGAGTTACAGAGCTTGAGTGTCAACCTGTTTGTCTTATCCTCAGTTTTTCTTCTGAAAAATGGGGGAATAATAATACCTACTTCATAGGATAATTGTGAAGATTATATGAGACCACATATGTGAAAATACCTTGTGTCTCGTGGGTGTTTACTGTGTTTACTTCTTTCTCATTATAACTGACTTTTTCGAGGTTTGGGTTTGGGCAAATCTTCTGTTAAGGTTTTTGAAAGCTTTCTCCTATTTTCATGACTGAACAGTGCAAAATAAAGAGAGGAAAGCCAGGCTTTCTTCATTCTTGTGAGAAAAAAGAATCTTCCTCAGGTAGGTCCTGCCTGAGGTTTGAATCCCAGCCTTTTTTCCAGACCCTTCCTTTACTGTGGCAAAGGCTTCTCACTGTCCCCTAATATCAGCCCTTCCCTAATTCTATAAAAATATAATTTTCACACACACACCAAGTTTAAGCTGAACATATAGCCGACGAGAGAGAGAGACTACATTCCACAGCATCCCTTGTAGCTGGACTTAGTCACCATGTGACTAAGTGACCATGTGACTAAGTTCTTACCAGTGGGATGTGAGAAGTGAATGGTGCAATTACCAATTACTGGAACTGACTGAGCTTCTCTTTCCCCTTTCCTATTAACTGGAAGGTGGACAAGGAACTAGTGAGCCAGCCCTGACCACATGGATAAAGACAATATTCTGAGCAACAAGATAGAAGGAACCTGGGTCCCTGGACAACCTCAGGCAGCAGAGCCGTCCTGGACCATCCACCTACCTCCAGACTTTACATAAAAAAGAAACACACTTCTATCTGGTTACCAACCCTGTACTATAGTGTCTCTATATTACACCAATTCAACCTACTCCCTAACTAATACCTATATCCTTGTGAGAACTCATCTTTGGAACTTGCCTTGAGCAAAAATGGTCTGGAGCCAAGATCAGCCATTAGGATGAATCAGACTTCATAATCTGGCTGCTTGTAAACCGGATACAGCCCACAGACATGCTCTGGTTAGCTTCTACAGTATATTTAAAAAATTTTTAGGTTTGATAGGAGTGGGGGAGGGAGGGAGGTCCAAGAGGGAGGGGATATAGGTATACATATAGCTGATTCACTTCACTGTACAGCAGAAACTAAGACTACACTGTAAAGCAATTATACTAAACAAAATAAATAAAAATAAAATAAAATTTTAGGTTTGTTGTCAACATTTACAAATTGAGAAATTTCACATACAAATCTAAATGTCCAGCTTTTCTTGGGAAATCAGAAAGTCTAGCAACCCTGGGACCACATTCTTTCTCGGCAGAATTCAGCTGCAAGCATGCTTCAGCTCACCACGGTCAATGCCTGTTGCACCCTCGGGTCTTACTAGCTTGGGGTCCAATGGCCTGACTTCCAATCCCCAGAACCTGTGTTCCTTTGCCTGAGGGCTTTCTCTGGTCCCCTGGAGCCTACTCAGACAGACGGGCCAGAGAATTAAAGCTCTACTACCTGCCAAGAACCCCGAACCAACAACTGATGGAAGTTGATGTATAAATACCCCAGCTCCCTAGTCCTCAGATGGGCTAGCTGAAGAGCAGCTTTTACACTTGCTTCCAGAGTTTGATTCCCAGCTGCCCACAGTGGCAGCTCACTCCACAAGGCTTCCTTTATTGACAGGCTGCCTTCCTTTCCCTGTCCTGGTTTCTAGTTCTCTCCCAGTGTTTCCCAGGATCACCTTCCAAATAAACTAACTGCATCAAATCTTACTCTCAGAGTCTGTTTCTGGGGCAGCCCAAGTCACCAGTCCCCTTAGTTTTCCACGTGACTCTTAGCATTTATCACCATGCTGCACTGTCGTTTTTCTCCTGGTAGAGAAATATTTATCTGTATTTGATCTCTATTAAAAGTGAAAAGAAAAGGGAACAATAGTTCCAGAAGACAATGTCGTTTAGAAAAAAAATAGGTGAGGGTATCTTTGTGGGAGTGAAGAATATTCCTGCATGTTTAACATGCAAATACAGGCCTGCTTAGTTCACTGACGTTATCAGCCTGACCCTCTGCTGTTCGTGCTGGTGATCCCTGGTTTACAGCACTGAAAACTCTTGTTAAAATTCAGGAGTCATTAACCCTTGACTCTGAATGAGGCTCTGAGATTAGCTAGGCAGCCATCTGGGAGCATACAGCGGGAAGAGGAAGGAAGATACACACGTGTCAGTGGGAGGAAGGGCCAAAGGCAATCTTGGCACTTGGGCCAGGCAAGGGAGCCCAAGGTGGCATCAGGGTAGGGCGCCTCAGGGGAGGTGAAGGAGGGCTTTTCCTGATCTTGTGACAATCTCTTACCCCACAGCATCCATGGGTCTCTGTGTCCACACCCTTCACTAGAGCTTGGCTCTCCTTAAGCCAACACAGCTTCTGGGTGTGTCTTTCTTGAACTGACAGTAATTCCCGGAGGGTGCAAGCTATACCTATTCTACTCGTATCCCCAGGGCCTGACACAGGGTTTGCCACATAGTGGGTGCCTAATAAAGGTTGGTCTTAAATTTCTTTGGGCCAACTTGACTCTAGAGTGTGGGATCAGATTACTATGTAAGCCAGAGGGCGCTGTGGTTCAATGTTTGTTTCTCAGTTGGGGAGCTCAAAAGGGTATTGAGCTGTACACTGCAGTGATTAAGAGGGTACTAGCTGGGCCCACACCATTAAAAGCCAGGAACATGGGCTTTTTGGAAAACTAGCCACCTCTTACCTGGTTTGCAATCAACAGGTTTAAGAATGTGTGCTCTGTAGTCAGACTACTCAGGTTCAAATCCCAGCTCCTGCAGTTACTAGCTGTGTGACCTTGGGCAAGTCACTTAACCTCTCTGTGCCTCCATAAAAAATGAGAATTGAATGAGCCAGTGCATGTAAAGTGCTTTGCACTATGCTTGCACAGAGGAAACGCTTAACACACATCATGTCCTATCGGCCCTGAATGAGGACAACAGGATCCTAATTAAAAAGAAAGCCAGAGTAGAAAATGATCTAGAGGGATACGCCAGTCCTAGCATTCCAAGCCCCAAACTAGACCTAAGACACAAAGAACCCACATGTTCCAGAGCCAGGTTCTGACCTTTCCCATGTTGGCATCCAGTGAAGTGATGGACCTCTTTTTAGAATAATGCTTTCAAATGCACAAAATAAAATACATGGAACTACAGAGAAAACCAGTTATGTGGCTCTCAAAATCTTAAACAACTTTATGATATCGTAATACCGGTGCTACTTTATTACCATTAAAAAACAAGATCTAGCAGCGGATCTAATTACGACTGTAATCTTTAAATGGAGATGAACATAAAATGTCATTTTCAGATATCTGACAACTGTAGTGTGATATGAAAATATCTCTGATTCTGATGGATGACAAAGTCACAGGCACGACTAATACTGTGGGATTTGATGTCGACATCTTGAACAGGAAGAAATGCCAACTTTCACTTAGAGACTGGTGAATACAGAAAGCAATGCTCCCACCCAAGGTGAGAAGCTCTTTCCTAAGGGAGCCACAAAGCAGCCAGAGCGCTTTCAGGCAGACGAAGCGATACCCAAACTGGCCCAACCACCGTTCCTTCCTTCCTTCCTTCCCTCCAACCTGCACAAACAAACATGGGGATCTGAGCAGCGCTGTGACTTCCGGGGGACAGAGGTGAGTCTCCTTCTCTGAGTCAAGGAAGGAATGTCCTGGGAGAGGTGCTTAGAGACTCAGGGGGCTTGCACGGGGAGCCGGGCTTCTCTTTTCCTGGTTGGACCCTCGTGAGCAACAGGAATTTCAGACCGATTCTAGAAGGGTCAGGAGAGAGTTGGAGACAGTGAGGGAGAGAGAGGGATAGTCAATCCTCCCACCACTAAAAGGGATGGGGCAGGGAGTCTGCCTCAGGAAGAGGGGACCCCATAGGCTTCAGCCTCAACCAGGAAGGTGGCCCCCAGGCAAGAAGACCCCAGGAGCCGGTGGCTGGGGGGATTCTGCTGAGGGGGAGTCAGGAGAGGTCAAGCAGCGGTGGTTCTCCTACCTCGGAGATCTGTGCATCTAGGGGACGTTCCCCACATCCCACTCTGCCCACGCGCACCCAGACGCGCTTCACAGGAGTCACGAATGGACCCATTTGGAGCTCATGGCGCAGAGGGAGCACGCAGACAGCTGGTGCTGGCGGAGAGGGGACTCCTGCAGTTCCTGCTGAGTGAGAACAGGCGCCTTCCCTTTCTCCAGACCCCTCTCCCTGTCTCAGCACCTGGCCCCATCGCAAACTCCAGGGAACGCCCTTCACGTTGTCTTCTGCAGCCCAGGGGAGAGAGGAGGGGAGGAGGGTTGTGGGGAGAAGGAGGAAGGATCCTTAGAGCGGACCCGGCTCCCTCCTCACTGCACCCCTCAGGCCAAGTCAAACCTGAGCTGGACAGAGGGAGGTGACGAGGCTAGGATTGTTTTTTTAATTAATTAATTAATTTTTGGCTGCATTGGGTCTTCGTTGCTGCGCGTGGGCGCGAGCGGGGGCTACTCTTTTTTGTGGTGCGCGGGCTTCTCGTTGCGGTGGCTTCTCATTGCGGAGCACGGGCTCTAGGCGCGCGGACTTCAGTAGTTGCGGCACGCGGGCTTCAGTACTTGTGGCTCGCGGGCTCTAGAGCGCAGGCTCAGTAGCTGTGGCGCACGGGCTTAGTTGCTCTGCGGCACGTGGGACCTTCCCCGACCAGGGCTCGAACCTGTGTCCCCTGCACTGGCAGGTGGATTCTTAACCATTGCGCCACCAGGGAAGCCCGAGGCTAGGATTTTAAGCTGGACCTTTCTACAACCAACGTGAACAGGAACCTATGGGCTCCAGCCAAGGTGTCATTAAGGGACAAGAACTGCCTGGCTGAATGTCCTTTCTTACTGCGGACCCAAGGTCCCTCTGGTAGGGGCACCAACCACCTGAAGCCTGTCCCAAAGGCAGCAAAATGCCTTTATAATTAGAGGCTTAGGGCCTCCCTGGTGGCGCAGTGGTTGAGAGTCCGCCTGCCGATGCAGGGGATACGGGTTCGTGCCCCGGTCTGGGAGGATCCCATATGCCGCGGAGCGGCTGGGCCCGTGAGCCATGGCCGCTGGGCCTGCGCATCCGGAGCCTGTGCTCCGCAACGGGGGAGGCCACAACAGTGAGAGGCCCGCATACCGCAAAAAAAAAAAAAAAAAAAAAAAAAGAAGACAAAGAAATGAAAGAGTTCACAGCCCAAGAGAAAGTCCCAACTCCCGGGCGTCGTGGATGTGTGTAACTGGCCGGAGTGAACGTCTGTGTGCACAAGTCACATGAGCTCTGATGGAAATTCCACAGATGTTTCCCAAACTCCACCTCTAGCACTACTCAGGTTTCCTCCAGAGCCAGGAAAGGCCGCCTGGTTGCACAGGCACAGATAGAAAGTCAGGGAAGTTCGTTTTCCCAGGGACACCCCTCCAACAATGGGGGTGGCAGCCAGTGGCTAAATGCTCAGCCTCCCCACCCTCCAGTGGGACAACACAAAGGTCCATTCCGTTCCTACAGTTCCCTGCAGGTCACCCAGTGGGTACTCAGAAGAGGAGGTGGCCGTTCTGGGCCCTTCTCCCTTCCCTCTCTCACCCTCCCTCACTCCTGCTTCCTGGATCACTTTCCAAATCAACTACTCCGTGCCCTTCTCTCAGGACCAGCTTTTGGAGGAGCCCGAATTAGGACAGTGATGGTCCCCATGGCTGAATAAGTCAGGCTTCCTTAGAGGGTCAGCTGCACGGCTTTGGCGCCCCAGGAAGGAAGCTGGGGAGTGGCGATGGAGAGGAATCATGGCAGGCGAGGAAAATCATTGGGAAATTATAAAACTAAGTAGCATTTAAAAAGCTGAAACCTGGCTGGGAAATCACTGGAAGAGCACAAATTGAAAAATGTGCTCGCGACAGCTGAGAATCCGTCAAGTGCCAAGAGAGGGCTTTGCAGAGAAAACAAAGCAGAGCGTGGTGTCAGGGGGACAGATTGGCCCAGTTAAGGACAGGGGAGGCTGGGGAGCGGGAGTGAGTTATCGGGTGGCAGGGAGAGACGGGCCCAGACGGGAGGTGAGCAACAGTCTCTGGGGTGTCCGTGTGCTCCATCCCCAACGTCAGACCACCCTAAAGGAGACACGGATGGATGAGACACTGAGTCTCAAAGGACCAAGAGGAGGGGAAAGGACCCTGCAGAGAGCTGTGTGTGTGTAACTGCCCCCTGCACCTGTGGGTACGTCACTTCACGGAGGTGAGCTTGGCGTTTCCTAAATGTGCGCTCTGTGGAATGCTGATTGTGTAAGAGTCTCTAGAAAAAAGAAGTCAGGGTGAGGGCTCCGTGGAAAGCCCCTCTTGGAGATTCTTTCCTTCAACCAGTGTCCAACCATCGTGTCTGTTCTGGGCATGGCGCTGGGTACCAGGACTGTAGCAATGAATGGTACAGGTGACGCACCAGCCCCAGGAGTGCCGAAGTCCTTCGGGGGAAACAAATATTAAATACCCAGTGCACGGGGAGCACTAGTCTAGGTGCTCGGCACGTACTACCTCATTGAATCCACACGACAACCTGTGAGGTCGTAACTACGTGATCATTATTTGAGAGATGAGGAAACAGAGGCACAGAAAGGGTAGGTAAATGGGCCAAGGTGACAACACTAGTGAGACGTGACCCAAACCCAAACAGTGCGGCTCCCAAGTCTGCGCTCTGACCCACTAGAGCGTGGTGCCCTTTATGTTACAGGATCTGACAAGTTCCACAGGTGGGACCCCAAGCAAAGGGAGAATGCACAGCCCTGGCGGGTGAGGGGAGGGGGCGGGAATTCACCTTCTCTTCCCATAGGTGACCTGACTCACAGCAAATGGGTGATCCCCAAGGGATTACAGCCTCCTTGGTACCTGGGTCAGAGTGAGGTGAGAGGCCCCCACTAAACTGTCTGCCCAGCGTGCGTGGCACTGCCAGCCCAGCGTCGGGAGAGCTGCCGCCTTGCCCTGCGACGCCGTGGGATGGACACTGGACCTCAGCCCTCCCCCTCACAAGCACCCCGGCCCAAGCATGCATGCAGGTGGCAGAGGGTGACAGAAGACCAGTCCACCCCTCCAATGAGAACCAGTCTCCGTCCTGAGCTCCGTGATCTGGGTGCCCCGGTGACGTGTCTCTGGGCAGGGCAGGGGGAGCCGGTGGGCAGCAGGAAAGAGAAACAGGCAGTCAAGAGCCCACCTTTAGGATACAGTGAGAAGGGGGCTCCTGGGAGTCGAGACACCCATTGCCTGGCAAAAGCTCTATTGTCCCATCAACCGTCACTTATAAAACACGACTTCAAAGATTTAAAAAAAAAAAAAGGGTACAAATGAACTTGTTTGCAGCACAGAAATGGAGTCACGGACGTGGAGAACAAACTTGGTACCAGGGGAGAGGCAGGGTGGGGAGGGATAGACTGGGAGATCGGGACTGACGTATCCACACTACTACACATAAAATAGATAACTAATAAGAGCCTGCTGTAGAGCACAGGGAACTCTACTCAATACTCTGTAATGAATGACCTATATGGGAAAAGAATCTAAAAAAAAAAAAAAGAGTGGATATATGTCTATGTATAACTGATTCACTTTGCTGTACATTTGAAACTAACACGACATTGTATTTATTAGTAGTATTATTTTTTTTTGCGGTACGTGGGCCTCTCACTGTTGCGGCCTCTCCTGTTGCGGAGCACAGGCTCTGGATGCGCAGGCTCAGTGGCCATGGCTCACGGGCCCAGCCGCTCCGCGGCATGTGGGATCTTCCCGGACCGGGGCACGAACCCGTGACGCCTGCATCAGCAGGCGGACTCTCAACCACCGCGCCTCCAGGGAAGCCCCTAACACGACATTGTAAATCAACTGTACTCTAATACAAATTTCTTTTTAACGTATTAAGAATTTCAAGACAGCAACAACAGGGCCCTTCTGAGCTCAGGGCCCTGTTTGGCTGCCCTGGCAGCAAGCCCATGAAGCTGGCTGTGCCTGCCATCAAGGAAGGTGGGAAATGGCTGGAATTAGCTTAACACGGGAACCCGTGCTCACTCCAGCACAGAACGCCTTTTGGGGTTAACAGCTCACGCTGCTAGCGTCCCATGGACCCGCCTCTTGGAAATGCTACATCAGCTCATTCACACCAAGTACTATAGCCCTGTGAGTCAGGGAGGACCAGAGTTATCACCACTTTTATACCTTCGGAATATGAAGGCAGGTAAGAGGTAGGGCCGGCTCTCAAAGCCAAACATCCAGCCTCTGAGTCCAACACTTTCCCCTGTGATGTACCAACCTCCCCAACTCTCTGAGATGCTTTACACATCCCTTGTTTGTCACTCAGGAGAGGGCTGTAATGCTGGCAGGTTGCCAGCCTGAAGCTACTGTTTATTAGGAAATCTCCAGACATGCCAGGAAATTACAGACCAGCAAATTAGTTTAGTCATTTCACTAGTTTATTTAAGGAGCTCTTTGCAAGCTCTGAAAAAAAGCTCTTTCAAGCACAAGTTGTTGGAAGAGGTGTTTTTTGGTGCCTCAAAGATGCCATGTTATCCTGAGCATCCAAAGGCCTCCTTGGTGAAGAGGAGTCCCATCAGACCAAGAAGAAACTTGAATGAAAGTTAAGAATACCACTGCTCCCCTCACAAGCGTGGCAGCCAACCTCTAAGATGGCCCCCAATGACCCCTGACTCCTGGTACTCACATCCTTGTGTAGCCTCCTCCCATGCTAAATAGCGCTGAACTGTATAGTCAGAAGAATATTGCAGAAATGATGTTTGTGACTTCCAAGACTAGGTCATAAAAATATGGCAGCTTCCATCTACCTCTCTCTTGGATCACTCACTCTGAGGAAAGCCAGCTGTCATAGCCTGAGGACACTCCAGCAGCTCTGTGGAGAGGTTTATGTGTCCAGGACCTAAAGTCTCCTTCCAACAGCCATATGAGTGTGCCATCTTGGATGTGGATCCTCCAGCCCCAGTCAAGCCTTCAGCTGAAAGTAGCTCTCTGGCTGCTGTCTTGCCTTCAGCCTCTTCAGAGACCTTGAGCCAGAACTACCCAGGAAAGCTGTTGCGGCAACCCTGACCCACAGAAACCAAGTGATAATAAATCTCTGGTTGTTTTAAGCTACTAAGTTTGGGGCTCATTTGTTATACAGCAATAGATAACTAATACACTCTGTAAAAAAGGTAATGGGGAATCAGTTGCTGTGGAGTAGGAGGGAGCTGGTCTTCTTAAATTAGATCTAGACACAGTTACATCCTTCAGGTCATTGCGCTCTGTTTCTGTCACCGTCACTTCAAGAGAGCCCCAGGGGACAGAAGAGTCACAAGTTTTGGAGGGAGATGGGGAGGGTGGAAAGGGGAGCTTGAGTCACTGCCTGAGGCTTTTACGCCGGATCGTGAAGGTGGTGTATAACGCTTTGTGGGGTAATAGGAGACTACACACAGGAGGTGAGAAACAGCACACACTCTAGTTAGGTATTCTACAGCTGTGAATTGTGACCCAAACAGTAAGCCTCGATGGTGATTACTGAGCACTCGGCAAGGTGAGCACTTCACACTTGCTTTTGGTTCTTTACCTAAATTAACCCTCACAATAACCCAATGATGTGGTTCATTGGTCAGAACACATCCATTATGAGTGACAAAACCCAACTCAAATTGGCTTAAGCCTGAATGGGCACTGATGGGCTCACTAACTAAGTGCAAGGGGTGCTTTGGGCTTCAGGAACTGTTGCACCCAGGACCTCAAAGTTTTTATTTTCTCTCTCTCTCCTTCTCACTCCTCTCTTTCTTCCTCCTCTCCCTACCCCACTCATCTCCCTTATTTTTTTCCCGAGAAAACTGGACACCAGTAGGTCAAGTCTATGGTCTTATAGCTCGTAATCTAAAAGCAAGAAAGACCCTTTCCTCCAACAGCCCCATGTCAGATTCCACGGAGGTACTCTGACCGACCCTGCTTGGGTCCCTGAGACCAACCCCTGGGGACAGGGAGGCGGGGCCCAAGGGGCCTGGATTATGTGCCCGGAAGGTAAGTGGGGCTGAGGGATCCCCCGTCCCACCAGAACCACATGCAGTGGTAATTTTCTAATTGGAAAGGGGATGATAGGTGGACAGAAACAGCACATTTATTACTGTTAGTATCCTCGTGCTACAAATAAGGAGACAGGCCCAGAGAAGCTGCAAACCTGCCTGAGATTTCACAGCTGACAAACAGCAAAGCCAGATCTGTCTGACTTCAGGTCTGAAGCTTTTTTATCCATAGTCAGTGACAATCCTTCCACCTTCCTTACTCGTAGGATCCTCTGACCCACACAGGACGTGTGCAGGCAGGATACCTCCCTTTCAAGAAGCCAGAATAGTTACCCATCCAGCCCCTGGGACCAATGCTGCATCCAACCCAATCTGCTTCCTTCCAGTCCAGGCAGTTCACCTGAGGCTAGCAAGGCTCCCCAAAGGACCCACCTCCCACCCTGCCCTTGACGGCACCAACAGCCAAACCGATCACACCCATCCACCACCCTGTCGCCTGGCCCCCAGGGCAACTCTTCCATGGCATCCCCTTGATTTTGGAGTGAAGACTCAAAGTCTTACCTCGGGTACGAGCCCTGAACGTCTGGCCTCTGCCAACCTCTGCCTTGTTTTTTCCACTCTCTGTCCCAGCCACACTGTTCTGTGAAAGTGCCTTGCTTCCTCTCAACCCCGGGACCTTTGCACATTCTGTTCCCTCTGCCTGGAGTGCTCATTCCTCTTCTCTCTCATTTAGAAAACCCGCCCTTCAGATCGGCTCCTCAAGGAAGCCTCCACGTCCACACGGGGTCAGTTCGTCTGTTTAGACCCTCACGGAAATTCAGAGCTTTCATTGAGATCATGAGAATACATTAATGTGTGATTTGTGGTGAAAATCTGTCTCTCCCACTAGACTGTAAGGTCATCAGAGCAGGGATCGTGTCCATGTTTCTATTCACTAGCACTTAGCCCAGAGCCTGGCCCAGAACAGACCCTCAAAGAACATTTATTGAATAAATGGAAGGAAGGAAGGAAGGGAGGGAGGGACTTTCTTTGCCTCTTATTAAGGCTCCGTGGAGTAAATCACAAGTTTTTCGAAGATGTTGATTAAACTCTTAAACTCGGATGAACATGAAGAAAATGAAACTATTACAAGCATTAGAGGATTTATTGGCTGAGCCTGGCTGCTTTTCAGTATTATTCCCTTCATTCTCATTTCTCTGGAACCACAGGGTGAAAGTCCTGCAGGGGGAGGGGGGAGTGGAGGGAAAGAGAAACAAGAAAGAAAAGAGTGAAGGAAGGACAGGTGGAAAGGTAAATAAAGGGAGGGAGGGAGGGAAGATGAAGGGGAGAAAGGGAGGTAGAGATGAGGGCAGAAGACAAGAGGAGGGAGAGAGGAAGGGAAGGAAAGGGAGGAGGGAGAGGGAGACAGGAAGGAGGGAGGGAGGGAGAGAGGGAGGGAGGGAAAGACAGAAGGGAGGGAGAGGAGAAAAGGAGGAGGAACCCACCCAAGCCTAAATGAAGAGGGACAGGAGATAAAGCAGGACGATTCTGGCAAGGCCATCATGGAAACCTGTGAGCCCCACCATACCCAGGAGATGTCCTGCTCTGGGTCCCTGCCAGTGACAGGCCAGAAGCTGGATGGAAAGTAGGATCCATGCAATTGAAGCCTTGAGGTAGGAGGCGTGCTCTGAAGCAAAAGGAAGGAAACCAAGATCGGGGCTGAAGCGGTGTGTGTGTGTGTGGAGGGGGGGAGGTGGCTAGAATAGGGCATGTGTCCCTCCTTTCCTCTGCCGTGGTGACTCACAGGTCCTCACATCACCTTGGCGGCTTCTGGACCTCTGTTTTCCCCTCTGGTGGTGTCGACAGGATGAAGGGACGTTTGTTGCTAACACAGCAAAATGTGGTCCAGCGGCCGGGAGTCTCCCTGGCATGATTAATTCATGTTCCAAACAAATGACAAGACTTTACAGTGTTGGAGGGGTGCTGTACACATGGGGAGGCGGGGCCAGAGGGTGGGGAACTAGAATCTGATGCTGGTTGTCAGCAAGTCACTGGAGGCACAGACACGGCACACCGAACGAGTCCCCTGCAATGTGCCAACTCCCATCTTTGGTCCTGGGAGCCTTTCCTGTTAAAAATCATAAGCACATACATTGCCTCTGGGGGTGAGAGGGGGCCTCCAGCACAGCACTGTGCATCTCAGGTAATGTTTTTGAGCAAGGACAGGTTTACAAAAAGGTAGGAATACAAATGGAAACAATGAATGGGATGACTATGAAAAGGAGGGGGAAATTCCTAAGGCAGAAGCAACTTCTTGAGTGAGGTGTCCAGGGAAATGCCTGAGAGGAAAACGAGTAAACTTCCCTTGCTAACCCCACCCTTAGGTCCCCATGTCTTGGCAGTTTGCTGCTGTTGGGACCACTCATACATCACTAGAACTGACACAGCCCTTTCTGACAGGCAAAAATGGGGAATTTATTGGCTTATGTGACTGAAAAATCCAGGGATTAAGTAGCTTCAGGCATGGCTGGATCCAGGAGTTCAAGAATTGTCATCAAGACTGTTATTCTCTTTCTGTCTCTGGATCTGTTTTCCTCTGTGCTGCCTGGCTGCTTCCGTGTGGCAGCCACTCCTGCCTAAAGAATGCTTCTCTTTCCTAATACTTTCCCAAAAATCTCAGGCCTGAGTCTTATTGGCCAGGCTTGGGACATGTGCCACCTCTGGAACCAGGGATAAGGGATCAGTCCCACTCAAACTGGGATGCTATTAGCCAAATTATGATGAATGGCCATTGCACAGACAAAAACAACAGATGTGACCACAGAGCTGTGCTGATAGCCACAAGATGACAGCCTCCCTCCCCCAAGAATTTAAATACAAATGCTGGTTGCTAGGGAGGGATGCTGAGGACAGCCCACACATTGGTACTTTTCTGGGACAGAGAGAGCTGGGCAGAAAAGATTCCTCCTCACTGGTCTCTTTGCAGAGTGTACTTAGCAAGTACATCCTGGTGTCTCCAGAGTTACCACACCTGCAAGGAGGCATGTAAAGACTTTCCTGGGATGCTATTCAATCACTCATTCATCCATCCATCTAATCATTCATTCATCCATTCATCACTCTCTCACCTTCTCTTTACCCCTCAACTCTCTGCCATCTGCCTTCTTCCTATATCTCTCAGGGAAGCTTGTCCTTGTGAAAGTTGCCAATGAGTTCTTTTGTTAAATCCCCTGGACAATGTCGCTCTTCTTCTTCCCTGATGTCTCTGACCACTGGGTACCGTTGCCTGCCCCCCTCCTGAAACCTGCCCGCTTCTCCATGGCTCTGGCCCCATCACGCTCATCCTTCCCCTGTGAGCACGCACATACACGTAGCTTCAGTTTCCATCTCTCTATCGGTCCCTCGTCCAGATGCACAGCCCAGACCACTCTGCTGAGCTTCAGTTTTGTGAATCTAAGCACCTCCTGGCACCTCCACTCGGATATCCCCTTGGCATCTCAGACTCAACGTGACCAAAAAATAACCTCCTCACAGCCCCACCCCAAGCCTACTCCTTCCTTAGGGTTCCCTGGCTGAGGGTCTGGTACCACCATCCCCCTACTTGCCTAAACCGGATAGCAAGCCTTGACCCAGCCTCTGTCTCATCCCCACCTCCATCCGGTCCTTGGAAATACCCACCTGTTCCTCCCCATCCCCACCGCCTCCCACTGAGGCTCTGGCCCCCATTGTCTCGCATCAATATTTCTGCCAGCAACGTCCCAACTGGCTTCCCACCTTGTCCCGCTCCAATCCATTATCTACTCTGCAGTCAGGTACTTCTAAACACATACTGGATTAGGTTGCTTAATTATTGGCTTCTCACCGCTCTTAGGAGTAAGTCAAATTCCTTGAGGTGGCATTGAACACCCCGTTACAACCCAGGCCCTGCTTGCTCCTCCAGCCTCCCTTACCTTTTGTCACTCTCTTCTCAAAATCGACGCGCCTGCCACCCTGAACTGCTTGCCTCCATCTTTGCATAGGCTGCCTCCTCTGCCTAGGGTGCCCTCTATTCTGCCTCTTCACCCTGCTTCCTCTTGCTCATCCTCCAGGTCTCCTCTTACATCTATCACTACCTCCAGGACAACTTCTTTGACCACCCAAGACTAAGCTAACTACCTCTTCCATGTGCCCCCAAGTGTGAGTGTGAACGAATGAATGAATGAATGGATCAATCAAGCAATCAATCAACTCTCCAGGGAAGATGGTGGTAATGTTTAAGTTCTTGATGAAAAGGAAAGGTCATAAGAGGAGAAGGGAAATCTAGGAGTATATTTTTAGGCAATAAAGACTTTCTTTATGACACTCATTTTCCAAACAAAAATGTATTTAGTTCTTACCCTGAGTCAGCTGCAGCTGTGCTGGACACAGATATACCAGCAAACAAGCCAGATACATACCTTACCCTTTAGGAAATGATAATCTAGCAGACAAGATAGATACTAAATAAATAATTCAGCAACATTTAATGTGTACCAGCCCCAACCCTCTTGTAGTAGAGTGTATTTTCCAAAGATGGCTGCACCAACGTATATCCCATTTGATATGCCCTCTCACAAATGTGACACTCGCCATTGAGATGCGGGGTCTGTGTTCCCTCCTCTGGAAACCAAGTGGACTTTGTAACTGCTCTGACCAACAGATTGCTGTAGAAGTGACACTGTGTGACTTTCAGATCCATAAAGATAACATGGTTTCCACCAATCTCTCCCCTCACCCCTCCTTCTCTCGCTCCATCTGCCTCTCTCAACTCTCCTCTTTGGAACTCAGTCCACCATGTTTGTGAGGAAGCCCAGACCACACGAGAGGCCATATGAGGATATTCCAGCCAACAACTCCAGCCAGTGTCCCAGACGACAGACAGCATCAACCTCTACTCATGTGAATGAACAAGGTTTCAAATGAACCCAGCCCCAAGCCTTTGGCTCTTCCAGCTGACTCCCTAGACACCCAGGAACAGAAAGAAGCCATCTTCATTGTTCTCCATCAAATTCCCAATCCACAGACTCTGTGAGCATAAGTGGTTGTTTTATGCCACTAGATTTTGGAGCAATTTGTTCTGCAGCCATGGCAACCATATTACCTCTCCGGGCTTACTTGCAGAAAAGAACACTGGACTTGAAAGAAAGAGCATGGAATATATTGCGGTCTCTGTCTTTTAATAGCTGCGGATGTTCATGGGCTGGGTGAGCTTGGGCACGTCGTTTCCCATCTCCGGGTTCTTAGTCTTCCCGTGTACAAAATAAGGGGATGGGGCTGGTTGATTTCTAAGAGCCTAGGAGGTCTGAAAATTCTACTAACGGAGACTCACTTATGGGATAATCCAGTCAAAACCACCTCAACTGATATGGCAAGAGGTGAGCTTTTGATTTGAAATTCCTGATTATTTTAAAAAATCTTTCTAGGAGATGAACCCAACTAAAGCCATTAGAAAAACAAAAGGATTCCTCTAATACATAATTCATGAAAGGAGAGTGGGTTTGACCCAGCAGGTCATTTGGAATAAAAGTGCCATAAAGATAAAATATGTTTCCCTCCCCTTCTCCGTCCTCCATCCCTTACACTAGCTAATGGAGGGGGAAGAGTGAATTAAACTGGAGTTCAGGTCAAAGGTTTAGTTGATTCATTCCAGAATGGTCATCCCCTCCAGACGCTGCTCCAGTAAGGAAAGGCACTGCAGATGTTCAGGCTGGTTTTGTGCCCACCCCAGGGCCCCTCTCCTGAGTGTTAAGGCCCCGCCTCCTTCCCTGGGGAGATGACCTCACCTTCTAATGGCCTGCCCAATTAGAAAGCACAGGAGCCTGGCGAGAACACACCCTGTCCCCTTCAAAAGCTTTGGGGAAATTCCCCAAGGGGCCAACCTGTTTCACAGAGGCAGAGGGAAAACAGTAGACAGCCCGTAATTAGTATAATAACCTGTTCGGATTCTACCTGCCTGTGATTTCCCCAGCTTGTTCATCCGTTCATGTACTCATTCACTCAGGCAACAAATATTTACAGAGCAGCTGTGATGTGCAAGCCCTGGTGAAACGACAGGTCCCCCAGAAGGAGCTAACAATTTGTGTGCAAGCAATTGATTAAGCAAGTGCTCCCCGGGGCATCTGGTGGGGAATGGGGGGAGGTGGAGGAAAGGAGAAGACTCGGAGCAAAGGTTGATTTCAAGCAAGCCCAAGCCTCCGCCGGATCCTGCAGGGAGCTCTGGCATGGAAAGTACACCTCACCATTTGTCCCAATCCAAAGCAAAGGAGTTGAGCTTTCACACTTCTGCACCAGTCATTGATAAGGGCTGTCCAGTAGGAGCATAAATCCCAGGTACTCTTGTGCCCTGCACATGCAAAGTGGCTCCAAAAGTCACTTTGTAGAAGTGAAACAGCACAGAGGTCAGGGGCAGACATTGTTCTATTCTGCCATCCCCAGTATATCAGCAATATCTCACCTCATGGTTGCAAGAGGGCTGCAGCAGCCCCAAACATCCCATCCTCTCACAACAATATCCAAAGGCAAGAAGGGAGCTAGTCCCCCCTATAGATCTGACTTGTCAGGAAGCAAAATTACTCCCAGAAGCCTCCAGCACACTTTGCATCACGTCCTACTGGCCAGAAGTGGGCCAGCACACACTTTTAAACCAATCATCACCAAAAGGTGACAGAATTACCATGAATGGTTTCCTGGATTGAGGAGGGGTCACCTTCCCTGAGCATCTTGTGCACCTGCTTAATACTTAATGGGTTCTTGTCGACAAGGAAAAAGAGGAAATGGCTTTTGGGTGGACAATGACCTGTGTGTGTTACACTGGCCAATCAGAGAGCACCACGCTTTCTGGGCTACAGTGATTGGTTCAGGGATGGGCACATTACTCAAGTGAAACCAATCAGAGTTAATTCTGAGAATTCTGCTTTAGTCACCAGGAAGAGACACTTACTCCTTCCTGAATGCATCTTAGGCAAGAGTTGTGGCAGCCACTTGGCATCATGAGAAGCCTGAAAATAAAGCCAATGCCAGGAGGAAAATGAAGTGGAACCAAGAATGGTTGAGAGATCACATCTGGATGACTTATTCAGAATCCCTGAAACCAGGATTGTCCAAAGCCAATTCCAAACCTGGGCAGAAAAATGTCCCTTTTTGCCTAATCCAGCTTGGGTTGGGATTCCTGTTCCTCGCAACCAAAAGATTCCCAAGTGATACAAGTGGTGAACAAGGCAGACCCAGCCTCTGCCCTTATGGAATTCACAGTCAAATGGGAGAGGCAGGTGCTGAACAAAGCATTACAGGTGTAATCTGGGCAACAAAGGTCAAATGCAGAGGACTGGCAGCCAATAAAGACAGAGGAGCCAGGCTGGTCTATGGTCTGAGAAGGCTCCTTGGGGAGGGAGGTGTGGTCCAAGCTGAGATGGGAGGGGAGACGGCTGTGTTTTCCAGTGTGCGACTCCAGCATGACCCCTGTACTTCACAGTCACCGCAGGCTCTCACTTGGGTAGCCCGGGGATTCCATCCCTCTCTGACACGCCCCTCCCTCACTCCTTCATCCATTCTCCCAATACTCCAGTCTGTTCAAAAGCAGCCAAGAACGACCAGGTGTTTTTCCTGCACTCCTGTAAAAGCCTTTCATTCTGGAGAAAGACTGTGGTGTCTTTCATGGTCAAGAGTGTTTTCTTTTTCATTCCTTCATTCCCTGTATAAATCGGAGCCGTCAAGTCAGGTCTTGAGGCAACAGAGGGATATAAAGACCTGACCTCCCAGCCAAGCACAGGTTGTTACTGCAGCTCCAGGAAAAGTGGAACTTATGCCTCCCCAGATAGAAAAACCACGCATTGTTCTCTCCTAATCTGGCCCAGGGATGTTTGTTCTCTGGCATCAGTCACTGACTCAGAGAGAGAAAAACTCTAGGTTCAAATGCCTTGGTGCCACCTCCTCTCCCTAGCTCTGTGGTCTCACACCGCACAGCTGTGAGCCCTCACTCAGAGGGCTCGGGGGGCACCAGAGCTGATTTTCATGGTGAATATGTTGCTTCCCCAGCCCCCGAGCAGAGGGAACAAGCTTCCTAGTTCTCCTGCTCTGCTGACCACACCACCAGTGGCCCAATCTTCTGTTCAGCACTGCAGCTTCCATAGCAGGCACTGGACCAAAGTGGCCAGTAGGAAGGGTCATGTTATGGTTCACCACCTTGGGATGGGAAGACTTGCGTTTAAGGGCCATCGTGTCCACTGCTTGAGGCTGTCTAATTGGCTCCTTTGGGGTCCAACTTGGCCACCAGGCCCCTCATCCTGATTCCCAAACGGAAGAGCTGGGGCGGATCCTAGGCATTTTACCATCCCCTTTGTAACGTACAGGACTCACCCCCGAAGCCCAACTCCATTCATGTGATGGGGGTGAGGCCCCTGGAACTGTGCCACTCAGCTGATACTTGAACACAGCAACTCTGCCCAGCTTTGCAATCACCACTGGAGCCCGCGGGCATCTTAACGCATCAGGACAACCTCGGAAACAGCCCCAGGTTAGTCTTTAAAGGTAGGAGGCAGGCAACAGTCTGGGCGCCTGTGGGCCACCTTGGCCTCCGCTCCTCAACCATCCCTGGCTTTCCAAATGGTGTTTCTGAGGTTGTTTCAGAGTTCCCAGAGGAAGGGGGCCTTGTTGGGGGGGGGCCTCTCTGCACCCTGCATATACAGCACCCCCGTATCCCAACTTCCCAGAGAGCAGCTCGAGTCCTAAACGTTTTAGAAGTGGGCTCTGAATACGAATGTGTTTGAAAGAAGGGAAAGCAGGAAGGAAGTGGGGCTGACAATTAGGCTAGTGGGTTGTCAAAGCTCGTCTACTTTTCCCATTTGATGACTCGCCTACAGCTAAGAATCTCTGATCGACATTTTCGTTCTAATGACTTCAAGGAGACGAAGTCCCTTCACGGCCGATGTGGAGTCAATGGATCAGCTGTTTCTTAACCCAAAACAATGCAAGTGGTTCTGAGATAAAAGATTCTTTAGAGCAGCATTACTTCTCTTGATGTGCTCATGGAGCCCCTGGGAGCTTGTTAAAAATCCGGATTCCTGAGCTCCACACTCTGAGGGTAGTGACTGCAAGTTTGGGTTCAGAGCCAAGACCGGGGGCCTGGAGTCCCCCTCCGCCACCCAGCAGCTCTGTAACTTGGAGCATGCCAGTTACCTGCTCTGTGCCTCCGCTTTCTCATCAGGGAAGTGGGTGTGATCATGTACATGGCCTAGGGTTTGTGAGGCTAAAATGAGTTAGTGAAAAAGGCACTTAGGACAGTGGCCAGCACATAAGACATGTTCAATAAATGTGAGTTATTATTAATATCAGGTTACAATCTAGGAAATTGTCATTTAACAAGCAGCCCCGGGCGATTCGGCTTCAGAAGATCCCCGGGCCCCAATTCAGGGACCTCAGCTCTACAGGTACACAGAACAGCCTTCACCACCTGCAGGCGACTCCTTCCCCTTTTGTAAAAAAATAAGGAGTAAGGTGCTTTGGGACCACCAAGCCATCTGTGCGTCTGAAGAGCCAGCAGCTATTTTGCCCTCAAATGGAAATAGCTTGTTATTCCAATTAGACGTGTAACACATGCTAATTACCCCCCAAAATCAGAAAGGTCAGAGAGACAGAAAGAAAAAACATCTATCTATAAGTAATCCCAAAACCCAGAGAAACCAACTAGTAAGTAATGTGTTGTTTCTATCCCTACACACATACACACACACACACACACACACACACAGGGAAAGAAATTTTTTTTCTTTTACCATAACCATTCTTTTCCCTTTAATAATGTGATGGGAACGTCTTGCTATGTCAGTAAACATAGTCCTGTAACATAGTCCTGTAACATTCATTTCAATGCTGCCAGTATTCCTAGGTTTGGACATAACATAATTTAGCCAAACCCTAATTGTCAGACATTTAGGTTATTTCCTTTGTGTCCAGGCTGATGATCAACCATGCAGGGATGTCCGAGTCGCAGGTTCCCATGGCGCCCTGCACTTTTCCTTCAGTAACAGTGAACATGTCTAGGTTTGGCCCAATGTCGGCCTCACCTGGGATGCTGAAAGCTCTATCAGGAAATGGTTATAAGCTGACACTCTCAAGTTAAACCCAGCTCCAATGCCGGTCAGCTCTGTGACTTTGGGCAGCCAGTGAACCTCCACAGGCCTCGGTTTCCTGGCTATGAAATGAGGATGGAGATGGTGGCATCTCAGGGGCTCGTCCTGAGCAGTCTTTGAGATCACGCGTGTGAGGTCTTAGCAGGGCACCTGGAACCGGTTAAGTCTCGGTCACTTACCAGGCACTTACCAAATACTTAGTGTACTGAAATATCACTGAAGAGCTTTACACTTTAGTCAAAACTCCTTAGGATAAGTTCCTAAGGTCAGAAGGGCTACACTTTTTAAAGACTTAACTGATACTATCAAATTGCCCTCCAGAAACACCGTAAGAATCCTGGTTTCTCTTCAACCCTCACAAACACAATTAGGGGGCTTCCCTGGTGGCGCAGTGGTTGAGAGTCCGCCTGCCGATGCAGGGAACATGGGTTCGTGCCCCGGTCCGGGATGATCCCACATGCCGCGGAGCGGCTGGGCCCGTGAGCCATGGCCGCTGAGCCTGCGTGTCCGGAGCCTGTGCTCCGCAACGGGAGAGGCCACAACAGTGAGAGGCCCGCGTACCGCAAAACAACAACAACAACAACAAAATAAACACAATTAGGTATGTGCTGGGTTAATGTGTCTTCCTTTTGTGCTGGGAGGGAGGGCCTGGAGCCGGCATAGCTGTTTCTCGAGGCTGTAGAAGTGAGGACTCCTGAGTCGAGTCCCTGTAAGAAACAGCGAGATGGCCAGTGTCCCCCGAGGGCAGAGAAGCATCCACCCTCCCTCACTGTGACTAAATCACATTAGACGTGCCTGGACCTTGGAGTCACGTCTGCCAACGTGTAACAGTGGAACACTCAGGCATCTCTATCCTGGACCCCGGCCCCCAACCTGGCCTGTCTCTAGTGGGCGAGGGAAACGTCTGGAACCAGCACCACCCCTTCACAGCGAGGACTAGGGACCGGCACGGACGGTTCTCTGGGTCTCCCAGCCGCCCGGAGCCTAGGCCTCCCTCCAAGCCCCTTCTCCTCTCCCAGCTGTGACCAGCTGGGGCTGTTTCCAGCCGCCAATGGCTAGTTCCAGGATTACACTTTGTAAGTCGATGAAATGTAATATCCAGAGTGTAAAAACTGTGGACTTGCTCCCAGCAGCAAAGCCCAGGGCGTTTCTCCAGGGTCTGATCGCGTTCAGACCACAGTAGAGTACAGCCTGCACTACTAAACCCTTTCACGACACACAGTCCCGGGACCCAGAGGGAAAATGCAGGCCCAGAGGTATCAACTTTATCACAACATGTTTTCAGCTCCGGAGAAATTGAAAAATCTGCTCTGAGTCATGTTCTCCAAAATGTGTGGAAAAAGGTCGGGGGGGAGATTCCTTCCAGGTGCTTCGACATCCTCGCTCCAAAGTTTCACACTCAGAGCGCAATTAGGAAAGGGGTTTTGAGGATCATAGAATGAAAAGGAACATTTTCAAAACGGAGCACTCTCTCATCTTCTGCGGTGACTTGACACCTATCACAAAATAACTTCAACCCACAGAAAAGCCTTTTGTAGGGCTTCCCTGGTGGTGCAGTGGTTGAGAGTCCGCCTGCCGATGCAGGGGACACGGGTTCGTGCCCCGGTCCGGGAAGATCCCACATGCCGCGGAGCGGCTGGGCCCGTGAGCCATGGCCGCTGAGCCTGCGCGTCCGGAGCCTGTGCTCCGCAACGGGAGAGGCCACAACAGACAGAGGCCCGCGTACCGCAAAAAAAAAAAAAAAGCCCTTTGTAGGGCTGTTTTTTAAATTTATTTCTCACTTGAAGAATCTGGGGATATTTTCCCCAGATTTTTTTTTTTTAATTAGGTATTCAGAGAAATCTAAGAAAAAGAAATTAGCAAAAAAAAAAAAAAATAACGAGAATCATCATTTATGAAGCACCTAACGTGTTTAATGTTTTCACTATAATGCTCACATCCACTGAATCTCAGTATAACAATAGCCCTGAAGAAGAAGGCTACATTATCCTTTTTTTTTTTTTTTTGCGGTACACGGGCCTCTCACTGTTGTGGTCTCTCCCGTTGCAGAGCACAGGCTCCGGACACGCAGGCTCAGCGGCCATGGCTCATGGGCCCAGCTGCTCCGCAGAATATGGGATCTTCCCGGACCGGGGCACGAACCCATGTTCCCTGCATCGGCAGGCGGACTCTCAACCACTGCGCCACCAGGGAAGCCCTATCCATTTTTTTATAGGTAAGGAAACTAAGCTTACAGAGGCAAAACCATTTGATCAAAGTTGGCTAGCATGTTTCTAACCTTTTATTAAAATACACATCAGAAAAATGTACACATTATAAGTAACCAGGGGGATGGATCTCATGAAGTGAACATTTCCATGTGTTACCAGCATCTCAGTCAAAAAGCAGAACATCATTACCAGCCCCCCAGGAACCCCTTCTGTTCCTCCCACCTACTAACCCCCAAGGGCAACCGCTGCCCTGACTTACACCATAAACTAATTTTGCCCTTTCGAAAATGCACAGAAATGGAATCGTGCAGTAGTCACTCTTGTCCACAATTTCCTGCAACGTCCTGGCAGTGACGTCCTGGAATGGTGTGGGTTTCCATTCAGTAACTGACCAACTTCCGGGTTGTTGCCCGTTGGTGGCTCTTACAAATGGTGTGGCCGTGCCCATTCTTGAAGGTGTCTTCTGCTGCACATAGGTTTGCTTCTGTCAGCATGTACTTCAGAGTGAAAGGTTTGGCTTTAGTAGAGTCTGTTTTCCTAAGTGTGCGGACCCAGCTACATTCCCACCAGTGGCATAGGAGAGTTCCAGTTGCTTTATTGCCTCATTAAGATTTGGGATTGCCTCTCACTTCTGTTCTAGCCATTCTGCTGGGGTCAGATAAACTTTGGGTAGAGGGGTCGAGCATCAGACCTAGGACACACATTTGTAGGACAGGGTCTAGCCTGGTGTCTGGCAGCACTTGGCGTGCTCACGGGATACTGGGTGAATGGACGAATGAACGGCCCCGATGCGCACAGCGCTTTTTCTACAGCATTCTGCTTGTTGCCGTTACCTCAGTCCCGGACTCCTGCATATTACAGCTCCCAACTTCTCCTCTGAAACCACACGGTTTCACACATCAGGCAAACCAGCTTGAGGTTACACCTTCGGTCGCTAAGACTGGGAATCAGTAGCCAAAGGAAGCCAAGGCAAGCCGTGAGCTGACTCGGGAGCCGTGGCTCTGGGAAGCAGGCTGAGCCGTGGGTGGCGTGGTCCTGGGCTGCAGACGAAGGCAAACATCCCCGGTGTCCACCTGGGACTAGAAGTCAGTAGAGGCTGTTCCCTTCAAAGAAAAGTCACTGGAGCAAAAGGAGGGAGATAAACAAGAAGACAGCTGTGCCAACAGCCCCGCGCATGTGCACTAACACATCGCACAGCAGAGGAGAGTGACCTCGGGATGGAGAAGAGGCTCTTAATTCCCTTGCAAACTACACGGCTTCATTAGGGCAACTCTTTCAGAGGAAATCAAATAGATGACTGTTCCAGTTTTAAATGCCCTCCTGAGAACAGGATTAAGTATGATTAAGACAATTCTATTCATTGGGAAAAGCAGACGGCTGCCCAGGGCCCCTTGCCCTCAAACACACAGGGTCTGAGAGCTTTCCTCCTTTTGCGTCTTCTTCGTCATCCTACCAGCAAAGTCTGAGAAGGGAATAATAACAGTAACAGCATTTTGGAGTGCTTACTATGTACTAGGCACTGTCCCAAGCGCTCTGACGGAGTCACTTCATGTAATCTTCACTAAGATCCTGCCAGGCAGGGACTGGTCCCATCCCCATTTAAAGGTAGGAGACGGAAGCTTGCAGAGGTAATAGCTAAAGATCAGATAGCTGGTTAGCAAGTGGTCAAGGCGGGCCTCGGACCCTGGCGCTCCAGTTACATACCACGGGTAGCAAATCACCCCGATATTTTACGACTTAAAAAGACAGCCATTAGGGCAGGGATCCACTCCATGTGACGCTGACTGGAGTCACCTGGTCGTATTCAGCTGGTGGAGGGGCTCATCGGGAGGGTACGAGACAGCTTCTCTCACGTGACTGGTGCCTTGGCCGGGAGGCTGGGTAACTCAGCTGGGACTGTCACCTGGAGGGAACAGGTATGATCTCTCCAGCACAGCTGTGTTACAGCAACTGCACTTTGACATGGCAGCTCAGGGCTCTCAGAGAGTTCTCAAGGAGCCAGTGGAAGCTGCCTGAGGCCTGGGAGAGCGTCGCTCCAGCGCTGTCAGAGTCCAGCCAGACCCAGGGGAGGGGACACAGACTCGACCTCTCAGTGGGAGGAGTGTCAGAGTCTGCAGCCGTCTTGAGTCACCACATTTTGTCTTTGTTGGATTCCAGAGCCCTTGGCCATAACCATGAGCTTACACTGCCTCACTGGCTATTGCTGAGTTTCTCCTCTGTGCCAGGCATTTGATGCATTTATATATCTTATTTCACTTAGTCATAAAAGAATGGAAAAGGTGGGGGGAAGAAGAAGGAGAGAAAGGAGGAGGAAGAGGGAGAGGGGAGGGGAGGGGAGGGGAGGGAACCTAGGAGCCCAGGATTTTTCTCATTTTATAGATGAAGAAACTGCAGTTCGGAGAAGGGAAGCCCCTTGTCCAAGGCCACATGGCTAGCGAGTCCGGATGTGAAGCCTGTGTTCTTCCCATCCTTCACACTCCCTTCCTTCTGGGTCCGTGAGCCCTTTGCCCTGGCGAGTCTGCAGCCATACTTTTGCCAGGTCCCAAATACCACCCTACATGTAAGAGTTAAGGGTATCTTTTGACCTTTCACCCTTGCTTAAAGAATCCCCAGTTTCCAGAACAGCCTCTCCCAAGAGTTTCCTTCCCTGAGCAGAAGCTCTGATTTGTTCAAAGGTAGAAGAGTGATTACAGGGATCAGCTCTGATGGCAGAGAAGATTTTTCTCCATCTCGCTCCCTTTCAGGCCCGATTTCCCCCAAAAATGCTCTGTGGAGACACATATTGAAACTACACATGCCATTCAGGGACAAAAAATATATCTATCCTAGTGGATGTCCAGTGCAGGGGCAGCTTTGAGGATGTACACAGAGCACCCAGAAAACGACCAACAAAGCCAAAGGGCTTTCTGCGCTAGATTTCTCATCTTCACGCCCTGACATAACACAGGAGCTGCTGCCTTTCCCGCACTGTTTATCGCTGTGATGTGACAGTGCAGGTAACAGAAAGCAGGCAAGGAAGCCTTAATTATAAAAAGGAATCTTTTCAAGACACGTTAATTCCCTCATTTTTTTTTTTTTATCCCTGACAAGAACTCACACACCGACACAAAAATGTGAACCTACCTTAATCTGCGGCTCTCAGAATTACTGCTACTGTGATATCTTAATACCCGTTGGTTCAATGGTAGAATTTCAAAAATTTCTGGCTCAGATTTTCTGTGGCTGAAGGCAATGGAGCAAGGAGGGTGAAAGTGTGGGTTCTAGAGACAGCCTTCCTGCCTTCAAATTCTTCCCCCCCTCAGCACCCATGGGGCCTTGGCACCTCATGCCCAAGCCTCAGTTTCCTCACGTCTGAAATGAAGAGACCAACAGAACCTGCCTCCCAGCCTTGCTGTGAGGTTAAAGGAGACAAATATGAGAAGAACCTAACACAGTCCCTGGCACTTGCGTACTAAGTGTTCATGTTTCTTACATATCAGCTATTTCCATGTCATTATTATCAGGTAGTCCAGAGAGTTCAAATATCTAAAGAGTCACATACGCCACGTGGATATGTGTGTCTCAGTGTAAAATGACCAAGTATACATGCCTCTTGTCAGTCACTTCTAAACATGTGAATTATTATAAAAGTAATTTGTTTACTGTGGAAAATGTTTTGAACACAGAAAAGTGGAAAGAAAAAATAATCACCACCTATTATCCAACTACTTGCAGATAAACATTTTTTTTTTTTTAACATTTTGGCCTATGTCCTTCCAGTTCCTTCCAGTGTTCATACATATATTAAAATTTTTTTCAAGGTACTTGCTTTTTTATGAGACTGATGGCTTTCCTATTGTGCTAAGGAGGCAGGTTGGTACTTGCTTTTTTATAACGTGCTCTCTTCACCAATCACATATCATAAATATAGCCACGTGTCATTAAATATTCCTAGACAGTATCATAATAAACAGCTGTGTAGCCTTCCATCTCCTGAATATATCATTGAACTGATCCCCTACTGTTGGGCATTTAGGTTGCTTCCAATATTTTTACAATATTAAAAACAACACTGAAATGATGTCTCGCAAGTTAAACTACCGTGCACTTCCAAGGTCTATTCCCATAGGAAAAATTCCTAGAAATAGAATTCCCAGGTCAAAAGTTCTGCACATTTTTAAGGTTATATATAGGACCATAGCACCCTCCAGGAAGGGTGCATCACTCCCCCCAGTGGCGAATGAATATTTCTTTTCCCTATATTTACCACCCCTGAGCATTCCTTGTTCAATTCTTTCAACAATTTTTTTTATTGAGCTGCCACTGTTTTCCAGCACTGTTGGAGATGTCTAGAACACAATCTCATTTCAGTCTGGCAGCTTTATCTCTCAACTTTACTGTCAGAGAAATAGAACTGTCTGATAAGTGCAACAGGGCGGGAGACAGGGCTTCAGCCTCTGAGACTATGAAGGGCCCATTCTTTCTGCCCCTTGGCCAGGAATGTGCCAGTCCTAATGCCCCCTCCTTACTGCTCTTGGGTCCTCTGTGCCTTGGTCTGCTCTTCTGGCCCAAGCCTTCTCCATAATGCGTGGCAAGAGCTTATAACCCAGAGAGGAAGAGGGTTTCAATGCAAACACCTACTCTAGTGGATTATAACCTGGATCTCTGATTGAGAAGGATTCTGAGGCTATATTTAAGCTCCGTGGAAAGAGTGCTATGATTGATTAGTGATGTCTGCCACTGACATAGGAATGGCAAATAGTGGCATGTGTACTTATAGATTCTGTTATTTACTCAATTTCCAGGCTTTGGCTGGCCTTAGGGCGGAACCTTGTGGATTCATGTGCCTTTTTCCTGTACTTCTGACTTCTTTTGCTCCTTTCTTCTTCCTCATACTCTCCCAGTTCACTTTTTCCTTCTCTTTTCTTTCGGCTCTTCACACACATTTCTCATCTCTGTAAATCTTGTTTCCTACAGACCACACCCCCATTGTGTTAAGCTTGCTGAGAAAGCTCACTGTTGCCCTCTCTCTTGTCCCTTGATCTTTCTTTCCTTGCCTCTCCGCTCCTACAGATCATTCACTCAGTTTCTCCTCTCTGTGTTACCAGAAGCTGTCAAAGGCAAATGGTGATTCACTCTTGCTGGACTGACCACAGGAGAGGGCTGTTTCCCTCAGGAAGCCCCATTGTTCAGTCAGGAGAGGCCTGACCTCTGATAGAGTCACCAGGAATCCACCCCCACAGGAAACAAAGCACATCATTTATGATGCCTTGTTCACATTACAGCATCCGCTGATTGCTTCACAAGCTCCTGGAGACTGGTAAAATGTCACTTGGAGAACAACTCCACGCTGGCTGGAGGCCTGTGGATAGCACTGAAATAGCCTCAAGGGGTCAACAGTCTTTGGGTTTAGTATTACATTTCCCATAAACAGCCCCCCTGACTGAGCTCTGACAATGGATCAGACATCGTGCAAAGGGTTTGCATGCATTATTTCAAGGAATCTTCCTGCTCATCTGGAAGCTGGTAGCATCATTGCTCCATTCTATAGATAAGAAAACTGAGGCTCAAGGAGTCTAAGTAACTTGCCCCAAAATAAACTCTGCTAGGGAGCTGAGGAGCCTCCAACTGGTGTGTGCAGCTCTACATCATACGTTAGTCAGTATAACACATTGCTCCTTGCTCATTGCCCAGGCATCCCACCTATCCATCCTGTCCCAGCAAAGAACCTGGAAATAACGAAGACAGAATTGCCATTTTGGAGTTAAACCATATAGTCAGCCCACAGTGGATCCAATCAGCAAACTGCAAGGTGGTTTTAAAGAGATAGTCTGGCTCCCAGGTTTCTAAGAATGAAGATATTAGCATATTTAAAGAAAATAATTGTCCCTCTATAGGAGGCTGGGCTACTACCAGTAGACACCATCAAAAAGGGGACTTAAAGGATGCCCATCAAGCACCACCCAGGAGAGAGGTGGGTACACCAAGTCCGCTCTGTTAGGCTACGCATTCATTAAACTATCACGTACGGAGCACCTGCTATGTGCCAGCCACTGTGCTGGGCACTGTCCCCGCACTCAAGGAACCTACATCCTAGACAGAGGGTGATGTACATGAACTAATGAAGTTTGAGCATTGGGGCCCTCACCTGCCTGGGCCCCTTCCAAGAGCCCTAACAGTGTGTTCATGTGGTCGCACGTTTTTGTAAAATTTGTCGGTGTAAGATCCTTCAGTGGCCATCAGTTAGGGCCACTGTGTCCACTTTTATTTCCTCTCCGTATTTAAAATAATATTCACTTCTGTGCTGACTTAATTTGGTTCCCCTGGACGCAGCCCCTGGGACAAGGATGGGAATACGGTTGGTTTATTTGGGAGATGTGTTGGCAGGCCTGTGGGGAAATGAGACCTGGAAGGGCACTCAGCCAACAAAGGCCACATTATCAAGCCAGCTCCCACTGTGGGTATCTGGAGCTTAATCCCATGGAGGCCTTTGGGGAACAGAATGTTTTAAAATAGGAGATTTCTTATTATTTAGCTAAGGCAAGGCCAACAGATCAGGGGGCGACTGCCATCGAAAAGATAGCTTGTTGCTCATAGTTCCCAAGAGGAGGGGGCACAGCACATGGGGAGCCACACAGAGAAGCACAAGCGTTGGTCGGGAGGCAGAGGGACGGGGGGGGCGGGGGGGGGCCATGAAGGGCCTTTATTGTGGTCTCTGCAGGAAGGAACAGGTGAGGCAGGGTAAGGATGCTTCCCATTGGCTAACTTGACTCATTTCTGTGGGCTCTGGGCACAGGGCTGTTCCTATTGGCTGGTATCTGGCCCTGGAATGGTTAGGGAAAGGGGATGGTGACTTGGAGTGTGAGAGCCTGCTAGACAAAGAAGGTGCTTGGATTGGTTGGTTTGCATTTGTTTGGTTGGGTTTTTTTTGTTTGTTTGTTTGTTTTGCGGTACACGGGCCTCTCACTGCCGCGGCCCCTCCTGCCGCGGAGCACAGGCTCCGGACGCGCAGGCCCAGCGGCCATGGCCCACGGGCCCAGCCGCTCCGCCAGGGAAGCCCGGTTGGTTTGCATTTGAAAGATACACCTGAGGGCAGCGCATTTTTGAATCAGCTAACCCTGGGAGGGAGTATTCCCCCAGGGTCAGCAAGGCCCAAGGTCAAAACAACAGCCATACAGAAAATAAAGACATAGTTAATGCCCAGGGTAGAACACACACCTCAGAGCAGTCCCATCCGGCAGAGAGGGAGTCACTGGCTGAGGGCTTCTGGTGGGAGTTATTTCCCCAGCACTCTTGGTGGCCAAGGGCACTTGGAGAAAGCTGGGGGTCCTGACACTGAGTGCCAGAGCCTGTGGGACATGGGCAGGGCACCAAGACCTCTGCTCCCTGCACCAAATTCTACGTTCATGGTGTTGTATATTCTTTTTTTTTTTTTTTTTTTTTTAATCAAGAAGGCTTCCAACATTGTATAAGCTTCGGACTCTAGAAAACGGGGTCTGCCCCTATGGAGAGACAATCAATACCTGATCCTTAGGGGCTGAATTGTGGCCCAACTCAAATTCGTATATTGAAGTCCTACCCCCCTACACCTCAGAATGTGACTATATTTGGAGAGAGGGCCTTTAAAGAGGTGACCAAGTTAAAATGAGGTCATTAGGGTGGGTCGTAATCCAGTACGGCTGGTGTTCTTATAAGAAGAGTAAATTAGGGCAGAGACGCCCTCAGAGTGAAGGCAGAGGGAGAAGACAGCCATCTGCAAGCCAGGCAGAGGCCTCAGAAGACACCAACCCTGCTGACACCTTGACCTTGGACTTTTAGCCTCCAGAACTGTGAGGAAATAAATTTCTGTTGTTTAAGCCACCCAGTGTGCGGTACTTTGTTAGGGCAGCCCTAGCAAACCAATACACTGAGGAAGTTCCGACAGGCTGGTACCCTTCCACGTTGGTGTCCAAGAACGTCCCTGGCTGGGCCCAGCCTCCCTGTGCAGCTGTGGGATCATCTAATTTCCCATAGAGCAGGCCCCTGGCTGAGCGGGGGTCATGGCACTCCAGATGGTTCCTATTCCTTCTAGAAAGGGCAGTCATCCTCGGCTCCAACTGACTGTTCCCAGATCTTCTGGTTTCCCAAGAGGAGCCAGAAATCTGTATTCTATATGAAAACTCCCTATTTTTAAGAGTTGGTAATAAATTCAAACGTTCCTAAAGAAACACTCTTCAGGCCAAACAAAACAACGCTGCAAACAGGATTAGACTTGCGTCCATCGTTCGCAGCCTCCAGCTGTACTTCTTCCTTACAGGGAGCTACCAGGTTCCCATCCGCCGGACATTTCTATTTCTTGTTGTCAGTGAATCACTTGGTGTTGACTTGGGAGCCAGATCAACCTGGGTTAAAAATCCCAGCGCCACTGCTTACTCCTGCAAAAGCTTGCACAGCTCACTTCTCCTCTCATGCCTCGGTTTCCTCACCTGGAAAGTGGGCATCACAAGGATTGATGAGCTGTGAAGGTCAGAGGATGGCCTCAAAGGGCCGAGGGTGCAGCAGGCATCCAGGAAATGACAGCACTTTACACCACCCTCATCCGTTGCTTTTCCTGGCTGATGTCTGCCTCCCAGGAATGTTGCAGCAGGCAGTGTCTGAGCTCGTGTGGGACCTGTGATAGCTGACTCACAAGGTAAATATCTCCTGGTCGTGACCTTGTCAGGCTGCTGTCCTCTCCTGGGGGTGGCCTGACCTTGAGACATTCTCCTTTCCAATGTCTGCATGTTGGAATGAAGCACTGTTGGTTTGGCCTTAGAGGGTCCACAATGCTGAGGGTTAAAAGCTGGAGCTTTTTGCCTGATCAAAATCACTCTTTAAAACACACCCCTGGACACTCACTTCCCAGGCCCCAGATCACGATGTCAGTGGGCTCCAGAAGGAGGTCGGCTCCAAAGCCATCCCTGATTCTGCCATTGGATCCACTGCATCACACATGTTCGTTTTTAATTCCCATCCAGCCGTGTAAAGACAGGAAGGCACTGCCAAATATTGATCCCGGGAAATGAGACATTAATAAAGCTAATTCTGTCCACCCGGGCCCTGTTCCCACAGGCGGGCTAGAAAGGCAGGCAGAGCCAACATCTTCCCTTTTTTTGTATTTTTCATAAATTAAAACCGACACTCGGCCCCGTGGATCAATCTGAGAACACAGGCAACAGTGCAGCTGCGATAGGCCAGGTTTCCTATGGATCTGGGGAATGTTTTCGGTGAGTGTTTTGTTTGTAGAAGGGAGACGGCATAGCCAGCACGTGGAAACAAGTGTCTCAATCCTAGCTTGATTATTTCCTTGCCGTGTGAGGACTCTGAGCAAGCTACTAACCCCTCTGAGCCTCAGTTTTCTTATCTGTGAAATAGGTAAACAGTAATACCTACCCCATTGAGAAGGTAAGAGGAATAAACAAGAGACTATGAAATGCTTAGCCCAGAGCTGCCCTTAGCTGCTAAAACAATCATGTGCAGCTCTTTATGTGAACATGTATTTTCCAGACTCTATGGTTTTTATGGCACGTTCTCTGGTTTATCTCACAGAGTTCAGCAGATGTTTAAAAATTGAAAAAAAAATTTTTGTTGTACCAACACATGCTATGACATGGACGAGCCTTGAAAACATTAAGCTAAGTGAAAGAAGCCAGTCACAAGAAAACATATTATATGATACTACACAAATGAAATGTCCAAAATAGGCAAATCCATAGAGACAGAAAGTAGACCAGTGACTTCCTAGGGATGGGGGGGTTTAGGGGGAAACAGAGAATGCCTGGTAATGGGTATGGTGTTTCTTTTCAGGGTAATGAAATGTTCTAAAATTGATTATGGAGATGGTTTCACAGCTCTATGAATACGCTAAAAACCACTGAATTATATACATTAAATGGATGGATTGTATGTAATGTGAATTATTTTTCAATGAAGCTGTTAAAAATTATTTGTTAAATGAATGTATGATTTAATAATTGGATGATTCCATGTATGAATGAATTTTGCTTCCTTGGCTGTTTAATCATTCCAAAGCACTTCGACATTTATCTGTAATTCAACACGCTTATCGGACATTTATTAAGTGCCAGATATGGTGCTAGGGGCTGCGGGTTCAAAGACAGAGGAGACACGGGATCCATCTTCTCAAAGACACACACTAGAGAAAGGGAAACAGATTGTAAATGCAGCTGCGAAAGAGAACACTGACACATCACTTACAATGAGCCAGGCACTTATATTCTAATTATAAATATAAGTACAAATATATGTTTTTTCATTTAATCTTCATAGCAACCCTTGAGGAAGGTACCAGCATTATTTGTAGTCTTTAGATGGGAACACGGATGCACAGAGAGGGTCAGTAACTTGCTTAAGGTCCCTCAGCTAGTAAATGGTCAGCTGGGACTTGCAGCCCAGAAAGCCTGGCTCTATGCCCATGGCCTTGACTCTTGTGCTCCACTGCCCATGCAGGGTGACACTGTTCCAACGGCGAGGGTCCTAACCATACCAGTGATGTGAGAGCCAAGGGCACTGTCACATCCCCCCTCCCCCTTGGGCTTGGGTTATCAGCCCTGCAAAATCTGTCTTTACACTTTCCCCCCGCACCCTCCTCTCTCTGCCTGGCCGGCGTCTGGCCCTGACACACTCTGGAGACCGCAGGAAAGGATCCCCAGCCCTGCCTCTGGCATCAAGTACTGCCCCGTCACCTGTCTGTTTCTCTTCCTTTCCTGTGGCAGAGCAGAAACACCACACTGTTTGTTATGGACTGAATGGTATCCCCCCACCCCCAAATCCATCTGTTGATGTCCTAACCTCCAATGTGACTGCATTGGGAGATAGGGACCTTATGGAGGTGATTCAGGTTCAATGAGGTCATAAGGATGGGGTCCTGATCTAATAGGACTGGTGTCCTTACAAGAGGAGGAAGAGACGCCACGAGCGTGGTGCACAGAGAAAAGGCCATGTGAGGACACAGCAAGAAGGTGGCCGTCTACAAGCCAGGAAGAGAGGCCTTGCCAGAACAATGCTGCTGGCAGCTTGATCATGCACTTCTGGCCTCCAGAACTGTGAGAAATAAGTGTCTGCTGTTTAAGCCACCCAATCTGTGGTATTTGTTATGACAGCCCAAGCCGATGAATATACTTCTCTGCACCTGCTCCTCTCAGAGAGGAAGCGGCCTGGCCCTGGCTGGGAGGGGAGAGTGACACCGGGCGGGAGTTCTGAAGTTCTGGCCCTTCTTGGAAGTCTCACCTGGCTATGGACACTGGGTTGAATCGCATCAAACCACTGTTGCGCTGCAACCAGCTCATACCCTCCCGAGAGCTGACTCTAACATTTTTAGGAATTTTCCAAGCTGGTTATTAAAACACAGCCATAATTAAAAATGAAATTATATAAATTTCTATTAAATAAATTATATTAAAAATAAAGGTCATAGGGCCTCCCTGGTGGCGCAGTGGTTGAGGGTCCGCCTGCCGATGCAGGGGATATGGGTTCGTGCCCCGGTCTGGGAGGATCCCATATGCCGCGGAGCGGCTGGGCCCGTGAGCCATGGCCGCTGGGCCTGCGCATCCGGAGCCTGTGCTCCGCAACGGGAGAGGCCACAACAGTGAGAGGCCCGCATACAGCAAAAAGAAAAAAAAAAAAAATAAATAAAAATAAAATAAAGGTCATAAATACTCAAACCACCTCTTCCTAAGTATTTTACTATGTTTTACTATTATGTGTACTTCTGAGGTTATTTATATCTCCTGTATCTGTAAAGTGGGTATACCACATAAGGGCATACCACCACACAGCTCTTCTGAAACCCAGCTTCGCTGACATCACACGGGTAGCTTAACACAGGTCACAGTAGGAGTCTTTACACCACAGACATTGGCCAACACTACACATCAGAGCTCAATCTGTTGTTTTGTTGGTTGTCTAGACTTAAGAGAATCGTGGCGAAAATGTCAACAATTAAGCGCATCGTATATACAGCTGTCACACTGTGAATAGAGCAAAAATCAAGGAAATAGTCTTCCAGTATTCAAACACTGTTTCCCAATTCAGCAAAGAAGTCACTCGTGCCATTGATGAATGCGTAACGTCCTGACATATGTCTTTGTTGTTTCACTTTCATCTTCCTCTTTAAATAAACAAAAATATCAACCAATATTCATGTCAGAACCACATTCATTGGTCAGTTGTAACTGCTGGTTGGATACTGATAGGAGAGTTGGGCAAAAATCAACAAAAGCATTTTGTGAAAATTATTTGGCTATGTGGAATGTATAATATTCTATGTTTTATTATTTTAAATTGTATCTTATTATCACTAATATCAGTAAACTTTATAAGCACATGTATATATGCAAATACATATATACATGTGTATATATACATAGTACATGTACTTTTTTGTGAAGAAGCATTTATTAAGTGTTAAACATTCACCAACACATTGCTGCATCAAATCCTCCCCAGGTGAGGAGGCTGGGGTCCAGAGGGCAGAGCATCTTCTCCAAGTAACACATCCAGGTCTCCCGACTGCCCCACCCCTGCCCTGTTCTGCTGTTTCCACCGTATCACAGCACCACCTCCCACCCTGTGGGGTTACAGAAGGACAACCCAGCAAGACAGGAAAAGTCCCCGGGGTTCCATCACTTATATTTGTTCCTGAAATCCTCTCCGTGCCATACCAATAGCTAAGCCATAAATCCTAAGAGGTGCATAACTTCATTACTCTTATTATGCTTAATTAAAATAACACTGAGCCTGGGCTAGTGATTAACTCTCTCTCCACCTCCCTCAGCCTCACATTAGGGAAATTTGCTTCTGAACCCACTGAACAAACACAGGCCAGGATTGTGTTTTTCCTCTGGGTATTTTAGTTATTTTTCACGATTATTTTCTTACCCCTTGAGGGTCTAATTCCTCGAGATGGACCTTACTTGGGAAAGTGGAAAGGAATGGAGGGCAGCCAGACCTTGGTTCAAAAGTGGTTCTGAGACACCATTAAGGAGATGAAAAGGCTGGCCACATACTGGGCGGAAAAATCATATTGTATAATGTAAATGTGTTCACAATGTATAAATGTACAAATGCATAAAAATAATATATATAAAGCGTCCTTTAACCTCAGTAATAATACGACAAACAATCCAATTAAAAATGGGCAAACGATCTGAAGAAATACTTCACCAAAGGGGATACATTACTGGCCAATAAGCACATGAAGAACGATCAACGTTATTAGTCGTTTGGGAAACGAAAATGTAAGCCACAAGGAAGCAGTGCTGGACACCCAATTCAATGCTGAAAGTTAAAAAGACTGACCACACTAACGGCTGGTGAGGATGTCAGCCCGTTGGAACTCTCACATGCTGCTGGTGGGAACGCAAAGCACTGCAAAGAGTTTAGCCATGTCTTCTAAAGTTAAACACAGAGTGGTGATACAGCGCAACAAGTCCACTCCTAGTCACCTACCCAGGAGCAATGATAATAGATGTCCACACAAAGCTTGTGCATGAATGTTCACAGTGGCTTTATCTCTAATAGACACAAACCAGAAACAATCCAAATGTCCACCAACAGGGAAACGGATAATGAAATTATGGTCTGCCCATGTAATAGAACAGCCCCAGTGCTGAAAAAGCACTGTGTTGTACACAGAGCAACATGGATAAATCTCCAATAATTATGCTGGGCCAAAGAGCCAGGCATAAATGAGTATTCGCTGTATGATGCCATTGTATAACACGTTCTAAGAAAAGGCAAAACTATAAGGGCAGAAAACAAATTAGGGGTTACCAGGGGCTGAAGGATATCGACTGCAAAGTAGCACAAGTGAATTGTTGGGGGTGATAGAGAGGTTCTGCATCTCGCTTGGGTGATAGTCACATGGGTGTATCCACTTCTCAGCTGCACATTGAACGTGGATGCTCTGTATTATATGAAATTTATACCTCAACAAAATTCATTTTTAAAGTAGCTTTAGAAGTGTAACCTTGGGCAAGCTATTCTACTTTTCTGGGCCTTAGTTTCCTCATCTGTAAAATGATGATAATAACAGTTGCTATGTCATGAAAATTAAAGGAGAGAATATTGCAAACACTGAGAATTTGGATGTGTACAATAAGCTTGGTTTGCTTTCCTTGTTGATGTTCATTAAACTATAAAAGGCCATATAACAGGTATTCATTCATTCATTCATGCAACAAGTATTTATTAAGCACCTCCTACATTCCAGACCTTGTTCAAAGCAAATGAAACACACCAAAGATTCTTTCCTTCTTGAGATTTTAAATTCTATTTGGGGAAGACAAATAATAAATAGTAAAGATACTACAAATAACTTATATGTGTTATATACAATATTATATAGGTATGTTAGAAGATGACAAGCGCTGTGGGGGGAAAGAAAAGAAAAAATAGAATAAGGTGACAGATAAGAGCATTCAGGGCTCACACAGATTGCAATTTGAAGTAAAATAGCCACGAGAGGTTTTAGTGAGTAGATGATGTTTCAGCAAAAACTTGAAGGATGCATACTGATGAGAAAAAGGAAAGAACAGAGGCAGGAAGGAGGGGAGGGAGGAATCATTATTTCCCAATTCAACAATCTATCAGTTGCCTAAAGCTGAGTATTAATTCTACCAAGGGGTGGTGGGGGGGAATCACACTCTTTCTACCGTATCCGTTGGAATGATTTTGCTGGAGTATAAACACTGAGGAAATGACAACCAAAGTGAAGAATGTTTACAAGTCACAGGAAAGCACACTGGCATCATGAATTCGAAACACCTAGACTGAAAAGTCATCACAGCCACCTGTTAGCCACATGACTTCTGGCAGGTCACTCAACCTCTCGGAGCCTTAGTTTCCTACCTGAGGGAAGGTGATAAGGGTCCCCAAAAGTGCTGTGAGGGTTAAAGGAGATAACGGAGGAAGGTTCTAGCATAATTCCAGGTGCCCTTCTTGGCTGAGCCCCACTTGGATGGGCGTGGCTGCCCCAGGGAGCAGGGCCCCCTCACTCTGCCCGCCACGGAACGACAATGACTAGTCTGCTCTGCAGTCCCAACACTGCTTCCCTGACTCGCCAACTAGCTTGTGCAATTTCAACACTTCTCCAACGAGATGTTAAATTCACATTCAATAATTTATGGAAATGGATGCTGGTATTTTCCCCTCCCTTTTTTTCTTTTTTTTAGAGAGATCGCCCAATTTCTGACACTTGACACAGTCGATGAGCAATCTGTCCGATGGCTGAGTGGTGCCACCTTTGTCGGAGCTGGGCCTCCTGGGGAGACCCAGGAGAAAAGAGAGCTTTCTCAAACATTTTAGTTGTAAGTGGAGTTCATTAGTTTAGATTCCTTTACAATAAATTATTAGCCACTGCTTTCAATCTTAACAAAAATGGACGCTGCCATGATGAGAGTCTATGTTTGTAGAAAGACCCTGTAATAAACCTACACTTGATGATAACAACAGCAGATTGGTCCTCAACCACATCGGTTATTTGTCCCAAGAGGGAAATCCCCCCCATCTGACAATCAAAATAGAAACCGGTTTTCTTATACTCAGAACATTAATATTGATCCACAGGCAAATCCAATCATGGCAGGTGTTGGCTTAAAACCCTCCATGGTTTCTCATCATGCTTAGGAGAAATTTCTGTCAAAAAATAATGTTCAGAAAATAAAAACCCAACTCTTTTTTCCCCAGTTTCACTGAGATATAACTGACATATAACTGACATATAACATTGTATGAGTTCAAGGTGTACAACATGATGATTTGATATTTGTATATATTATGAAATGATAACCACAGTAAATCTAGTTAACATCTGTCACCTCACATAGCTACAACTTTTTTTTGCTTATGATGAGAATCTTTAAGACATACTGTCAGCAACCTTCAAATATACAACAGTACTGTCGACTGTAATCACCATGCTATACATTACATCCCCATAACTTATTTTATAACTGGAAGCTTGTACCTTTTAACTCCCTATATCCATTTCGCCCACTCCCTACACCATCTCTGGCAACCACCAATCTATTTGCTGTATATTTTTGAGTTCCGGTTTTTTAGGTTTCACATATAAATGAGATCACGTGGTGTTTGTCTTTGTCTGTCTGACTCATTTTACTTAGCATAATGCCCTCAAGGTTCATCCATGCTCCCACAAATGGCAGTATTTCCTTCTCCTTTATGACTGAATAATATTCCATTTATATGTACACCACATTTTCCTCGTCCATTCATCTGTCATTAGACACTTAGGTTGTTTCCATGTCTTGGCTGCTGTGAATAATGCTTCAGTGAACACGGTGGTGCAGATATCTCTTTGAGATACTGTTTTCTGAAAACCCAACTCTTATTGATATAGGATAAAAATGTGTCAGATGTTTATTTAACTCATTAATGAGAGAACCAGTGATATAGTAGAGCTGGTTCAAAAAGCATTTGATGACAGGGGTTTAAACAGTCCCTCATGAAAGATGTATGGAAGTCAATTTTTATTTACTTGTTCTTTTTTTTTTTTTTTGGCCACGACGCGTGACTTGCGGGATCTTAGTTCCCCGACCAGGGATTGAACCCGGGCCCACAGCAGTGAAAGTGTGGAGTTCTAACCACTGGACCACCAGGGAATTCCCTACTTGTTCACTTTTTTTAAGTTAGAAACAAAACTGACTAAAGTCCTTCAGGGTAATAAAGCGAGAACCTTTGGGGTGGTCTTCTCTACCAGACAGAAAGCACTGACTTCTCTGCAGAAGGGCAGATCTCTACAGATATACTTGTAACTTCAGAGAGATCAGGCCCAAACAGTCAAGAGTAAAATCAAACACAGGTACAAGCTCATAGAGAATTAAGTCATCCTTGGGTGGGCTGAGTAAATAATGCTCTGGTCTGACATCAAAGAACCTATGGCCTTCCTTTTTGCCCTCTTTCTAAGTTTTGGATCCTTTTTCTCACAAGTTCTAAGTTCTCAACATGGCAGACAACATCAGCCCCTCCCCCGGCCCAGCCCATCCGTAAATGCTGCCCTCCTGAGACAGCTTCCCCACCCTGGGCCACCACGGCTGCTTCCTTTGTCTGGAAGCACAAACCTCCTTACTCCTCCCCTTTCTTACTCCTATGCTCAAGTCTTCAGCTGAAGTCTGTCCTCAAGGGAACTTTCCTAACCCCCTGGACTAGGTCACACCCTCATGAACACCTAAGGCAGCCTTCGGTCGGCCTCCCTCTGGCACTTCTTACAATTCTGGTCAATGACTTCATTGTGCAGTTAGTTGTCCAAGGTCTGGCTCCCTGACTGGACTATAACCCCCCTGAGAGCAGGGGTGGGTCTGTTTCACTCATCACCGGACACCTGGGGCCAAGCACATAGCCTGAAACGGGAGAATGGGGGAGGGTAGCATCTCTCCTTAGGACCCAGAGTCTCCACACCTGGGGGTCTTGTGCCCAGATCTGGACAAAATCCCAGCTGAGCCCTTCGTGTTCCAGGAAGCTCCCGTGAGGCCGGCTAACTGGTCACAGGGACACAGAGGCTGCACCCCCCTGGCTGCAGCTGCCTTCACCCCTCACCCCCATTTTGCTTGGCTCTTGGAAAGTTTTCAAGCAGATTTCAATTAGTTGTCAACACTCAAGGTTTAGAGCCCACAATTTCCAGTTCCCCTTGGAAAATCATTAGGCCCAAGAGGCCACACTTGGCGGGGCCTGAAGAGCAGCGATTTCCTATGGTCTCTTTGCTGACCGAGCTGGATTACCAGCTGCGTCGACCATGGTGTAGGCACCCAGCCCATGTCACATGCATCTCCCTAGTACGAGGGCATCTGAGTTTTCAAGCCTTGTGCTGAAGTCTCTACGAACCAATGAGGTCATCAGAAAGAGACGCATTACTCTGGCTCCCATAAATATATCCTGCCCAGCCCACTGCTGAGATTCCGTGATGTCCCCTCCCTCTACTTTCAGAACTCACCAGAAGGGAATCTCCACACATTCAGAAAAACTAAATCATCTGAGAAATTTAAATTAAAAAGTTGCTGAGAATCTTCCATCGTATTTCTCAGTTCCCCTTCCACAGAGAACCTCTCAAGAATGCCCCCTTAGCTTTAGCGGAAGAAAACGCTTTTCTCTTTTATTGATCTGCTCTGCCTTGTTTTATTAGCAGATGAGAACTCTGAAACCCACTCATGTTTCTTTTTGAGCTTTGCCTACCAGGAAACTCAGAGTTAAATTCTGAGCTTGCTTCCAGCTACATTCTTTAGTTTCTGGTTTTCTGGCAACTTGGACACTTTGCTTACCTTCCCTACACCCTCACTTCCCTTTTGGAGAATTATTCCTCCTGCCCAGACCCCCATCCTTACTCAGAAGCAACCAGGATGTCAAGCATGACCCCACCCCACTCTGGCCATAGCTGATGGGTCCAGGAATGGACTCCTGGCTCAAGCCAGCCCCTGAGTCCTTAGCTGAGGCATGCTGGAACTGAGAGATGCATTGCTCTTGAGACGCTGGATTGTGGAAGTCAAGTTCATATAACAAAGGAGCTGTTGGCTCCATGTGGATTGGGGCGTAGAGAGCGCAGAGAAAACCCAACATGGAGGTGGAGAACTCATCCTCCAGTGTTCAAGCCCAGATCTGTTTTTGCCCATAGCTTCTCTGAGACATTCCCACAGTCTTTTAAGAAATCTTCCCTTTTGTTAAAGTTACTTAGAGTTGGATTTCTAAACGTTTTAAAACGGTAAAGGAGGGGACTTCCCTGGCGGTCCAGTGGTTAAGACTTCACCTTCCAATGCAGGGGGTGCGGGTTTGATCCCTACTTGGGGAGCTAAGATCCCACATGCCTCATGGCCAAAAAACCAAAAAACATAAAACAGAAGCGGTATTGTAACAAATTCAATAAAGACTTTAAAAAAAAAGAAGAATGCAAAATAATAAAAAGAAAATATTTAAAATGGTAACGGAGACTATGCCATTTGTCTGCTTCAAGCACCCAAAGTCCTTAAAATAAAAGTCGAACACTTTACCCGATAAGGCCCTGCACGATCTGGCCCCATCCAACCTCTACAAACTGCTCTCCTTCCTTCATTTTGCTCCAGCCACAACAGCTTTCTTGCTATTCCTCCAACTCTCCAAGCTCCCACCTACCTTGGGGCCTTTGCATGTGCTGCTCCCTCTGTATGGAAAGTTCTCCTCCCAGAGCTTCACATGGCTGGTTCTTTCTTCTCACGTCACCTCGTCAAAGAGGCCTTTCCTGATCACCCAACATGTATTTGCCCTCCACCCCACTCCGCCCTTTCACTCCATCCTGTTTACTTTCTTCATGTCTCTGTCACTCTGAAATCATCTCATTTATTTGGTTGTTTACTTGGGCTTTGTATAAGTAACACTCAAATGCAAGCTCCACCAGGTCACTGCTGTTCAGACCAGCAACGAGCATGCTGGCTGGTATGCGGTAAGTGATCAGTACATAGTCATTGGATGAATAAGTGTTCCTTGGAGCCCAAAGAGCCCTCCTTAATACAACAGACGACAACCCTCTCTCCTTACCCCTTTCCTTATGTGGTTCTTGAGTTCCTCAGTCATTTTACTGGTCTTTGTGTATCTTCACTGGTGGATTCCTCAGAGCCTTTCTGGAGTGGACAGAAAAAAAATAAGAGCATTTACTTATTTGACAAATACTATGTGCCAGGTATGTTTCTAAGCACTTTACCAATATTAACTCATTTGATCCTCCTAACAACTATATGAGGATTGTAGCATTATTATCACCCCATGTTACAGATGAACAGACTGAGGCAACAGGGGTGGAGTCACTTTCCCAAGGAAAGCAGCCTATTAAGGGCAGAGCGGGGATTCATGCCCAAGGAGTCAGGCTTTGAGCCCACGTCTGTGACCTTTCGGCCAGTCCCCTCCCAGGTGAAGCGGAGGAAGCGTCCTCACTCCTGGTAGGCGGTCATGAGTCCTTGGGCCCCTTTCTCACTCTTACATTTGGGCTCTTGAGCAGGACCCAGGAAAGCATGTACTCATCCCAGCACAAAGCCAGGGTGAAGCACATCTGATGAGGACTATGACAGATTGCAGCACGACACTGCAGGATGATTGAGGGCTTCGTCTAATCACACCAATTGGTATAAATTACTATGTTGGCCGCCCCGAGCGGCATCTGTGGGATTTACACCTCATTAGATCAGCAGTGCCAAATGAAGCAACAGGGCTGGGCCATCCCCTCCTCGGGAGCTGTGTCTGTGCTGGGCAAAAATCGTCAAGGGGAGCTGGAAAGTGGGATCGTAACCCTCCAGGGAACGCCGGCAACCGAGCTGGAGGAAACAGAAACTAAAGTAGTTGCAATTTTGCGTCTGGGCGTTTCTGATTTGAATCAACTCTTTACACTTCTGCCAAACTCCTGCTTCAGCTCTTCTGCAGTTGGCGATTTAGCCTGAGAACAAGCAAAACTGCAGCCCCAGGTGGTCCGGGGAGAGTGCTGGCAGGCGCAGAGGGTTCTGAGGTTTGGGGATTCAGCCGAGGCAAGGATTCAGCTTTGCTGGGGGAGATGCCAAGGGTCAACTGAGCCTCCTCCAAGTTTCCACTGGCCACCACCCCCGTTAAACAAACAATGTCAGAGAAAGTGGCGCACACAGCTTCAAGATCACCCCCAGCACTGTGCAAGCCCCACTCCAGAGCTTCGTGCAGTCACTCCAGGCAGCCACCTCCTGTTCCTGCCAGCCCTGCCGGAGGTCCAGAGGATAAAAACAGGAAGGCAGGAAGCCAGGAAACCTGGATTTCCTTATTGGCTTCCGAAGGTGGGGGGCGGGAAGGGAAAGAGGCAGAAAACGAAGAAAGGGTACAACAGAGCCAGGAACAGAGCCCAGACTTGATTATAAAGTCGGGAGGCTTTATGTCATGATGATGTTTTAGCAGCCATGGGCTTTTTCTCCAGACAATGTCACAGATGGGTGTCTATGCTCACCCTGCAGTTGATGAATGGGCTTGGGGGTGGGGGGCATAGATAATCACTTGAGTCGATTAGATCCAGCAGAATAGAAGTCTTGGACCCGGTGTCAGGTTCACGTAAAGGGCGCCCGGGTAGACGCTGGCTCCACCCCGCCCAGATGTCCTCTGCACACACCTGCAACCAGGGCAGCTCATCAGGCAGGAGGGCTGTCTGCCGCCCTGAGAGCATGACCTGCGTGTGGGGAAAGCGGAACAGCCCCCCGGGAAGCAGCCCTGGGTGATGGCCGATGAGGCACTGGGATGACTTCAGGGCAATGTTCTCTGCTGTTCACCAGAGCTCCCGCCGGCGAGCCGGGGCTTTGGTTGTCCACAGTGATAACCACCTTGATACATACCTGGATAATTCTGCCTCCCCCTTCCCTGTCTTACTTCCCTCCTCCCTGCTAGTGCTTCCTGGGATCCCCTCCCAGACAAAAGACTTGCAATACAATATTAGTCTCCGGGTCTGCTTCCAGGAAAACCCAAACTAAGACAGTGTCTTTGTACGACTTATTAAGAGACACCTGTCTGGGTAGATGTGGTCTCAGGGGCAAAGGACTTGACAGGCAACCCTCTCTGGCCTGACGAAGCCCAGAACCAGGGTACCGACCGGCAGGTGACATGCGGGCTAGACTTCAGCCCCCTGATTCCTCTGCTGGGCATCTTTGCCCGACACAGAGGCACCGTGTCACCTACCTCTTCTCTCTTCTCAGTTTCAGGGAAGGAACAATTTACTGGAAGGGACACTCATCTTTTTTGAGGCATACCAGAAATTCCACCAACATACTCTTGAGAGCCAAGGAATTCCGGGCAGCAGCAGAGTATGAAAGAAACAGCGCAGGGTTTGAGTGTGACTGCTCTGAATTTGAATCCCGCCGCGGCCACATCCTAGCTGTGTCACTTTGGGTTCATCTTTTTTTTTTTTTTTTTTTTGCGGTACACGGGCCTCTCACTGCTGTGGCGTCTCCCGTTGCGGAGCACAGGCTCCGGACGCGCAGGCTCAGAGGCCACGGCTCACGGGCCCGGCCGCTCCACGGCATGTGGGATCTTCCCGGACCGGGGCACGAACCCGTGTCCCCTGCATCAGCAGGCGGACTCCCAACCACTGCGCCACCAGGGAAGCCCTGGGTTCCTCATTTTAATAATCCACAGCTTCCACTGCCTCAGTTGAGAAAGGACGCACATTGCTTGAGGCATAAAGTTAGGAAGTAAATCATGGGTGCAGTGCCTGGCAGTCAGAAGGTGCCCTTTCAGCACTGGTCCCTCCTCATTCCTCCTGCACCCCTCTCCCCAAGTAGCCAGCGGGGCTCGCGGAGTGGTCAGGGCCAGACTGGAACGCATGCGCACGCGTCTCCGAGGCCCCCTGATACTCAGAACCGGGTCAACCCCATGCTAGTGTTGAATGCTCCCGCTGTTAGTGCCAGGCTATAAAATGTTAATGAAAGGAGGCCACCGATCAGGTGATGGTGACAAAGCTCCCGTCCCATCTGTTCTTCCCCTCCCTCCTCTTCAGGCTGGCATGAAAACAACTCCTCCACTACTCCTCTGCTGGGTGAAGTGATGCACAAACACACACCCCTCAGGAGACCCCACGCCAGGAGAGGGTACCCGCCTTCTTTCTGTATTTCTTGACTTTTGTGTTGTGAGTGTAAGGGCCATGGCTGTCACTGGATTTCTTAGCAGGTTCTCCTGGGTTTGGCACCGTCTAAGGTTTTCCTCACCTGGAGGTGCTGACTGACCATGAGTCCTGGGCCTCCTTATCTAAGCACAAACCTTGCCAAGCTTATTGTTTCACTCAAGGGAAAGAGACAGGAGGACCTGCAGAAATAAGATTCTGGAAGCCTGGAGACCCTGACAGCACCTCCTCCAGGCTCCCCATCGACCCACCCCCAGCCAAGCAAGCCTGTTTTATCCATTAGGACACATGCATAGACACACGCACGCGGACACACACACACACACAGAGGCACACACGCACACGCCACCTTCCAGGTCTCACAGACATGTCAGAGAAGAGGAAAAAATAAAAGGCATTGGCTTGAAACATTTAAAGAAAAATATGCAAAATCAGAATGAATGTCTAATTCAATGTTTACAAACATTAGGTCCACTTTGTTCACTGTCAGGTTTAGTTTTCATAAAGATTGTATTACATACGAAGACAATCTGTGAGCTGGTTACCTTGCTTTGCAAGAACTCTTGATTATGCATGATGATTGCTTAGAAAGCAGAGCCCATAGCAAATTAAATGAGTGACTATTCATAGCCAAGTAAGTTCAAAAGCAAACTTCTAAAACTTCTTTACAATATAGATAATATATAAAAATAAATATATCTACATATGTACATATGATAGGAGTACATTATACTATGTATGTGGTATACATAATATAGGTAATATATATAATATATTGTATATATATATTATATATAATATATATACTGCATATATATTATATATAATATAGGTATTATATATAATATATACTGTATATATATTATATATAATATAGGTATTATATATAATATATATGTATAATATATATAATATATATTATATATATATATATATATACTTATGATGTGGTTTCAATGTAATGTTTGATGCAACATATAATGTGGGGTGTGTGGCTCTAAAAGAGAAACCAGCGCCAATAAACATCTTTAAATGGCCTGCTATGAGGCAAAAGTCACAATCGTTACTTATTCTTGGGGAACTCTTTACTAGAGTATACCTCTCTCCTGAGGAAGCCCCCTTTTTTTTCCCCTGGAGACCCTCAGTCACTGGTCATGAAAGATGCACACGAATAATTCCTGCCTTATTATTTCAACATAGGAAAATGGCCATTTTGCCCCTTAGAATTAACCAGCAACCCATATATATGCCTTCCTCTGCCTCTTGTCCTACAGATTTGCTGCCACACCTGTTACCTCCAGAGATTTCTAGAAGCTGGTTAGGTTCACAGGCAACTGAACCTCTTCTTTAAATCTCTGAAATCTTACTGCCTTTCCCCCACCCCTGCTCCACCCCAGGAGCCAGCGGGGTGCACCAGGCCTCCCAGGGTGGCCACCGCCAATGTGCAAGTCATCAGGCCCCCCATCTTCTGTCCCTGATTCTCAGAGGCTGTGTGCCCTGTGAAACCTCTGAGACTAGAAAGCCACGTGCCCCCGACCCCCGCCCGGCTTCTGCCAACCTCTTCAGAGCAAAGGTGTGAGGGGGCTGTTAGCCACAGGTCATTAGCGGAGGCTGAGCTGACGCAGCGCCAGGGCGATCCCCTCACAGTGGGCATCCCTCAGCCTTTTGTTTTCATGCCGCTTCAAGGAGCAAATTGATTTCAAATACACACTTTAGAGCCTCTTGTTCACACCATCATCTCTCCAATTAAGGCAAAAGGCTCAGGGGCTCGTCTTCACTCTGAGGAAACCATGGGGGTGCCCTGGGCAGCTCTGGGTGGGGAGAGGTGCCAGCAGCACTGACTGGAGACAGATGGGTGCTGGGCTTGTCGATGAATAATTCACACCCCGAGAGCCCTGCTGATACTTGGCGTTGAAGAAGGATTCTTTCTGAGCCCGGCTGATGTGCAGATGCGGGGGGTGGGGGTGGTTCTCGCAGGCAGAGGCCCGGACAAGCCTGGGAGAAGGAAGAAAGAGGCGCGGCTGGAGCTGCATCCACTGACTGCTTCAGAACACGCATCAGGCATCTCCGGCAGCTAACTCCCAAGCTGCTCTCCCAGGCAGGGCGGCCAGGGCTGAGTTCTTAACAACACTGCAGGCCACTAGATCTGGCTCCTGGAGGGCTGCTGAGTGAGATGAGGGTGGATCTTTCCCCTCCTCCATGCAAAGCTTTGCTCCTGGATCCCCCTCCACCCCCTGGTCCCAACCAGCCCTTGGGAAGCCACTGTTAGTCACATGTGACGGAACTGCAGACTCACAGAAAGAGAGAACTCAATGCAACAAACACGTATGGAGTGCCTGTGATGTGCCAGGCACCATTCTGGCGCAGGGGATACGGCATAAACAAAATGACCAAAACCCAACTTCTCAGGGAGCTTAAATTCCACTGCATGGACTCTCTGGAAACCAGTATGATCCAGTCTTCTCTGGTGGAAGAAAAAGTAAAAGGGATTGAGCTCCAACTGTGGCCCTAACGATGTGTCAGGAACTTTATATTTCTCATTTGATTCTCCCTCAAGATGAAATGATCACCCCTACTCTAGAGACGAAGAAATCGAGGCCCAAGGAAGTTTGGTAAGATGCTCCAGGTCATAGAGCTAATGGGCAGTAAATCCTGATCTGTCTTCAAAGCAGGTGATGGGTGTCCTTCATGAAAGCTCCCCATTTCTCTAGCCCATATTATTAGTCTTCCTTTAAAATAAAACCAAGTTTAGTTGCTAATGCCAATATTTAATATCTTTGTGAGCCGGGGCAAGAGACTTGGTTTTGTCATCTGTAAAATGGGACTAATGGCACCCATATCCCTGAGTTGTAGTAAGGATTAGAGGAGATCAGGCTAGTAAAGCCCTTTGTCCAGAGACTGGCACTTGGTAAGTGTTCAATAAGTGTGAGCTGTCACTAATACTAGTAGTAGTATTTTTGTATTTGATATGAACAATCTCATATAGGGAGAAAATTATAAATTACACCTAGCAAATCACCCCTAATAAAAGAATAAAAACTAAGTCAGAGAGACTTTTATACTAAAAGTAAAAGCATACTGTCAGGCCTATAGAAGACGTGCTGGGGAGCATTATGAATACAGCGGGTGTTCAATACACTGCGACCTTTTGACTCTGTCACAGCTTTAGGACATAACTAAGAAAAATTCAAAATTGTTAGATGTGTATCTGACCACTCCATCCTAAAGACAGATCTGTGCTGGCCGTGATGACTGCAATGAACACTGCCCAGAATGGCTGTCATGGGGCAGTGCCAGGCACGGTGCCTACCTGGGTGGCTCCTCTCACAATTCAGTAAGTGTCAGGGGCTCCATGCTTAGTACAGATATACCTCATTTTATTGTGATTTGCTTTACTGCCATGGGTCCACCCCTGTGGTGGGACCGGAGTGTAGTATCAGCCCTTCAGACAGTCAGGGACCGAGCACCATTATTATAGAGTGGGACAGGAATGGTTTCCCCAGGAGGATGCCAGACAGACCAAAAGACAGGTCTACTATCGCCCAGGAGCTCAGGTGATTATGGGAAGATGCTTCGTATGACAAGCTTTTAAAAATGTTCAGAAAAGAAGATGGGAGAAGGACTCCAAAAAGGATTACAAAAGGGCCACAGCTTTTGGAAAGACGATCCTGAAGCAGAACTCCACCATTCCTAATCTCAGGAATGATCAGGTAGTTCTAAGTCACTCCCCATCCTAGGAAAACAAGTATGACCCTGGCTGGCCCCTGTGACAACTACCAATGGGTTTTTGGGGGGTTTTTTTGAAAGCAGCCTCCATCCCCTTCCCCTTAATTGCCCTCCCAGACTGGCACACAGAAGCCTCACCCCTCTCACCCTAGCCTCTCTCAGACCCTCCCCCTAGGAGGGCCTGGAAGACCCCAGAAGCCCCGGGCCAGGCACCCAAAATGCTACTGCATAAGTACCCATATCCCAATTCTCATAAACCAGGGGTCAGCAAACTTTTTCTGAAAAGGGCTAATTGGTAAAATAGTCTAGGCTTTGCAGGCCAAGAGGCAAATTCAAGGCTACTACACAGGGAAACATACAATGAGATGTAACATATGATAAGAGAAAAAATTTTCTACAAGTTCTTTTCAATCATTTAAAAACATATATATATATATATATATATATATATATTTTTAATTCTCAGTTTATGGGCCATACAGAAATAGGTGATGGGATGCATTTGGCCAGAGCGAGGTCTGGTTTGTGGACTCCTGACCTAAACCATCCAAGGGAGAAGGAGCCATAAGTGAGCAGAACTTATATTGAAGGGAAGAGGGTGCTCTAGGATCAAAATCACAGCCACAGAGGGGGAAGGAGGAAGAAGGGAAGGTAACTGTAGGGGCAGAGAGGGAAAGAGAGAGTCAGAGAGGTTTGGAGGGGAAAGGTGACTCTTCGTTTGGGGGCAGGCAGAGACTATGATAAAAGAGTGACAGAGAACAAGAGAGTAAGAAACAGAGAGAGGGAGGGGGACGGATTTACAATATTTGTTGCGCCTTACAATGAAATTCACCAGGGACTATAATATTCAATTCCTTTTCACTTATTGTGTGTACTGGGTTTTCCCTCTCTCTCTCTCTCTCTCCCTCCTCCCCCCGCCCCCCGCCCCCAAGTCTGGGCCCACAGGGGCCTGTAATTTCTATGGGTTGCTTTTCCAGTCCGCTGGGGTGGCTAACTCGCCCCCCTCTCTGTCCCAGCCATCAGAGCAATCTGGTTCCCTCACCCATCACATCCCTCCACCTGGGACACGCTCCTCCCACCCCACCCTCCGCCTGCTTAACCAACTCCCGTTTATCCTTTCTTCCGCAATGTTCCTTGACTCCCACTGAGTCCTCGGCTCCCGCTGCGCGGTGTCCTCCCCCGGGAAAGCCTGAGCGCCTCTCCGCTTCCTCGCTTTGAAATGGGCCCACCCCTGTTGAAAACCAGGCAACGGAGAAGAAAGCACTTTGAAAACTGTAAAGCTCATATTGGCGTTTGGTTCCAAAAAGAGCCTACTTCTGATCGTCCCCTCTGTGCCTTCCACCCCAGGTGGTACTTCCATGGGCCCCTGGAGCCAGGTCTCCACACACGGAGAAATAACGTTATTGGGAGGGGAATGAAATACGCTTGTGATTTAAGGATCTGCTTCAGGCCAAACGATGTAGTCGGCTTTGGGGGTGGGAGCGGGCGCTCTGACTTCTCCATTACAGCCTCCCGGTGTTCCAGGTGATTATCTTTACATATCAGGAAATTCTGAGCGCGCCCACCCCCAATTAAAGACGCAGATGTCTGCCCTCCCCGGCAGCTCCCAGCCTGCCACCTTCTCGATCTCGGCTCCGAGCTCCATCTGAACCTGCCTCCTATAATTCTTAACTAAAACAGACCCCTTCGTCGACTGTAATTAAGCATATACTCAGCCGCGGCGAGCTTGGCATCTGCACCTGCCGCTGGGATCCCCTTTCTCTCGGCACCTGCGCTCCACCGCCCTCCTGCCCCGCCCCCGCCCTCACGCACGCGCAGTCGCGCAGCCCCGCCCGCGCCCCCTCGCCCGCCTCCCGGTGGCGCCGGAGGAACAGATGGAGCGGAGCGATCATCCTCTTCATTCTGCCAGAAGGGCCCCGTTGCTCTGGGGGGAGTTCTGCGGTTGTAAGACACATAATTAGACACTTCAATGGACAATGCGGCGGATTAGAGGGGGTGGGGCTCCCGTCACGGAGGACAGGCGTCCTTATTGATGTGCGGCCCTCACACCCGCGCCCAGCCCGGAGGGAGCAGGGGCCAAGCGAGCGCATCCCGGGTGGCGGACCGCCCGCCTGCTCCCGCGCTTTGAATTCCCGGCCCTCTTCAGCGACGTCTGACTTTTCATTTTTCTTTTAAAATACCGTGCCAGGACGAGGTATGCGCAAAGGATGACAGGCATGTTGACGGCTCACCTGTCAAGTCCCCAAGCTCCGCGGGTCAGTGGGTCCCGCAGCCTGCGCGGTAGACAGACAGTGACGAGCTCCACCGACAGCCCTCGTCCCCCAGGTGTGAAGGAGTCAAGAAAAGCCCTCTGGAGTGGACACACGCTGGGACTCAGCCTCTCCTCCCACGAGAGGCCGGGTGACCTTGAGTGACTCAGGCCACCTCACCAGGCTCCTCGAGGACAGCATCTAAGGTAAAGAGCCCGGGCTGCAGAGAGGTGAAGATCCGATTTGGAATCCAAGGCTTGCCCCTTGCTGCCTGGGTGACATCAGGCAATCTACCTAGCCTGGGACCCTGGTCTCCTCTTTTGTATAGTGATGGGGATCGTCTCTGCCCCTCAGGCACTGTGGGACTCAGTACGTTTGAGCTGAGCTCCTTTGTGAAATTAGAGGTTCACTTGGAAAACCAGGGTATGTCAAGGGGGTCCTGTGGGAAGCAGAAGCCAAGAGAGAATTACAGGTGCATCCTCTGTGAAGGATAAAGAGGAGAGCAGCCAAGAGTAGGAGGAGACGGCCTCAAGCAGAGAGAGGACTGACGTGTGAAAGAAAGGAGGCAAGGAAGATCTGGTGGAGAGCCCCACAGGGTCCTCAGCCTGAGAAAGTCTCAGAGCTGTGAAGGGAGTCCCACGCTGGGTAGCAATGGCCCAGCACTAGCACCTGGGAACAGCCTGGGGAACATGTGGCCCCCGCATGAACGCCGTGCTGGATCAGGAAATGAAGCTGTGGCGGCCTGTAGCTGTCGGCTTGCCACATTCCCCAGCAGGTTTTCCCTGGACTGCGGGCTGAGCTGACACTCCTCTGCCTATCCTGTTCCAGGGCTGGCCACCTGACTGAGAAAAAGCCAGCCAGCACATCTCATTGGCCAACCGTGAATGATTGAGCGTGTCCCTAAACTGATCCAATCAGAGTGAACCTGAAGACACGTGCTGTGGATGCTGGAACACAAATACTCTCTTTTTTGGATGGATGTTAAGAAGAAAGTAGGTAGCTGCAGGGGCTGCTGGCAGCCGCCTTGGGATGTGAGAGGTGTCCAAACTAGGATGAAGTCAACATTGAGGATGGTAGAGCAGCAAACCATAAGAAACAGGGCTTTGGTCACAAAGTCAGCAGCTGGGTTAAGCCTCTCCTGAAATCTATGCTATCACCGGACTTTCATCATGAACTAATAAACCCTCTTTACAGTTTGAAGCAGCTGTCTCAGGTTTCCTGTTACTTTAAGAAAGACCTCTGGGGTTTCCCTGGTGGTGCAGTGGTTGAGAGTCCGCCTGCCAATGCAGGGGACACGGGTTCGTGCCCCGGTCCGGGAAGATCCCACATGCCACGGAGTGGCTGGGCCCATGAGCCATGGCTGCTGAGCCTGTGTGTCCGGAGCCTGTGCTCCGCAACGGGAGAGGCCACAGCAGTGAGAGGCCCGTGTACGGCAAAAACAAACAAACAAACAAACAAACAAACAAAACCTCTGATTTGACCAGCAATAAGGGAAACGGATGCTCTCTGATCTCAAAGAGTAAGCACAGGCATACAGTCAAGCCTAATGGAACTGGAATTGGTGAAAGGGTGGTGTAGGGATCCAAGGCTGCTCTAGGGTCCTCTTAACAGCTTTATGTGTCTGCATCCTTCTCCACCCAGCCACTCTCTTTTCCATGACCAGCTGGTGGTGTCTTCAGCCCTCTCTGCTGTATCTTTTCTCCACTGCATAGATCCTCCTAAACTCATATTTCTTTGCCTTCCTCTCTGAGTTTGCAAGACCAACTCTAGATCCCCTTCAATGCATCTCTCACCCTCAACATCTGCTGCCAAGGGCCTGATGCCCTCTACATTTCCCAGTGCAGATTTCTGAGAGCATGCATTTTTTTTTGTCAAATAAAATTTTATGAAATTATTTTTCTTTGCAGTTCTTAACCAGCTGGGCATTCCACCACACAACTGTTGATTTCATCTATGATGTCATGAGGGTGACGGTCATCAACATTGCAGCCCACAGACTGGGCAGTCCCCAGGATCTTTTTAATGGTTCCAGAGAGTTCTCTAGCTAAAGACCGATGCAGCATCTGTCGGGCAATGCTGACAATCTCATCAAAAGTGATGTTTCCACTGTGCTTAATGTTGTTCTGCTTCTTTCTGTCTCTTGGTGGTTCCTTGATGGCTTTGATGATCAGGGCGGAAGCAGAAGGTACCACCTCAGTCTGGGCCTGTCTGTTCTGAATGGTCAGTTTCACTGTAATCCTCAGAGCCTTCCAATCACCAGTTGCCTTGGTGATGTCATCACCAGTGTTTTTTGGAGACACACCCAGGGGGCCGATCTTGGGGGCCAGGGCAGATGTCGCACTGACTTCCCTACCAGTGCACCTCAGGTACACGACTTTGATCTCGTTGGGGTGGAACTTAGGCGGCATGGTGGAGGCAGCTGGTGTAGATGAACCCAGATTTGGGAGGACCGAAGAAAGTCGCACCTTGACCTCCTCTGAGCCGAAAGCCGAAATCGAACAGGAATCTTATTATTCCACTTTTTGCCTGTTTAGACATCCCCCGAGACTCTGATTCCATTGTCTTCAGAGAAGACTGGGCATCAGTATTTCTCTAAAGTTTCTCAGATGATCCAAGGTTGTTGCCAAAATCGAGAATCCCTGGTTTTAGTAAAGCATTCCAGACTAGCAGATCCCATCTTGGGTCAAGTTCAAGCCCGATCCAGTCAGCTAAGAACAGAGCTACCTGGTCTCAACATACCCAGAGCTGCCCCCTTCGGCGGGTCTATGCCTATAGAAGGATTGATGTGGAGACAGGCCCTGCTTGACATGCTTAGGACAAGACAGGCCTAGCACAGAACTTGGTACCATGCAGCGGCTCCACAGTGACGGATGTTATGAAAATCCTGTCTCTTCTCTAATTCAAGGGTATTCTTTCTATAAAATACACCAGGCTGCAGTAATGCAACTGAGGAAAAGTTGCCAAGGAAGTACCTAGAGAATCTAGGTGCCCATGCTTGGCAAATACACTACACAGCAGGAAAACTGATTAATACAATTTACATTTGAGAGTAATCTCTTGTATTTCAATAAGACTACATCAATGCAGCTAGGAAAAGCCTTATTTTGGGAGGTTATTCAATGACTTATGAAAATATCCATGACCTCTTGTTAAGAGAAAAAAATGGATTTACAATTTATGTAGTGCATGATTCTAATTTTTTTTTAGTGTGGGTATATATCTGTATACAAATACACAGAAAAAAGACTGGAACTACAGATGCCAAACAGTTAACTGTGATTCTAGGTGAGAGAGTTTTTCTTGTAGGTGTAAGTGTGTTGGATTTAGAGGACTATTATTCTGAAAGGTCCTTTTACATTTCTGATGCTGACACGTTTGTTTGGAAGAATGGTTTCAGTAGAATACGGCCTGGGTACATCCATGAACAAAATTAACCACTGGCAGCCTTGTACTCCTCCCTGCCCCCCACCCTCGTTTTCTTGTTTCTAATTTTAATTTTACAGAAGTCTGAATACAGAACTCTGGAACCCACTGCCCTAGGGGACAGCCTGGTAGGAATCTCTCTTCCTTGCTCCAATCCCTTCGGCTTTCCTTGGATTCCAGGCTCTTCCAGGAGGACCTGGCCCTGATTCAGTGGGAGTTCAGAGGAGGGAAATTATTTCCAGCCAGGGAGAATGAAGGGTGACCTCCTGGAGGAGGTGGCATTTGCATGGGCCAATCTGAGCAACTCACAGGGAGAAGAGACAGCAGTGCACGAGCAAACAGGTGGAGGTGGGAAAACACAGCATGTACGGAAACAAAAACAGTAAATATGGAACTCTGTGCTGTAGGTGAGGCTCCACGGGAGGCCCTGGGTTGCAGCAGGGCTCCTGCTTTCCAGGGGCCTCTGGGCTGGTGGTGAAACTGCTGGAGCTTCAGGCTAGATGGACTATAGGCAGGGCTCTCCAGTCGTTCAGCTGCTCCTTCCCCTGAAGGCTCACTCCAGCAAGAGGTGGAGAATGTCCCCCTGGAAAGAGCTTAAGAGACGATGGCCTACCACTTGGAATACCTAAAATACCAGAGGCAGAGCCTTCAGCATGTGGTCCCAGCTAGGACTGAGGCTCACGTGGCCAAATCACTGCTTCCAGCATTTTCAGGGGGGGAAGGAAAGCGGATCCACGTAGCAAGATTCTTCTGGGAGGTACATCCTTTCTGTTTGTTTTTTTTCCAAGTGCTAAGGCATCTGCTCCCACATTCATCCTTTTCCTCCAGCTTATCTTTTCATGCCTTTGGAGAGCAGTCTTCCTTATCTAGGAAACAAATGGCCTCTGCAGCGAGTTCAAAACAGCCGAGTCATTTATCTGCTTGACATGTGTTTCCCTGTTTGTTTTCTCCAGCCTTGAGACAAGAGTTGTGTCAACTGTGGATGGCTGAGCCCCAGTCACTGGAGAGGCATGAATCAATTTCCAGCTGCATTTATCACTTGCGGCCTTAAATCAAGTCTAATCAATGCGTCCTTCATTTGGTATGGATTGAAACTATATATAACACACTTAGAAAATGGGCGGGAAAGGGAGCAGCCTCACGAACAAAAACTCCATCGGGGATTTAGATGGAATGATGTTAAGGAAAGATTTGCAATCTCTGATTTGCTTTCATGGAGACGCCTGGCCAAACAGTCACAGAGATTTGTGTTTATGAAGCTTTAACTTCAATCTACCAGACATGCAATGACATTACATGACAGATCATTTTATACAAGAGGATGTCTGCATCTTCCAAGATTTTATAATTAATATATTCTGAAGAGTTGGTATACATACATATATATATATATATATATATATATATATATATATATATATTTTTTTTTTTTTTTAAAGGGCAGTTATTTCTTCTGCCTCATTTATTTATTTTTTATTTTTGCTGTGTTGGGTCTTCGTTTCTGTGCAAGGGCTTTCTCTAGTTGTGGCGAGCGGGGGCCACTCTTCATCGCGGTGCGCGGGCCTCTCACTATCGCGGCCTCTCTTGTTGCGGAGCACAGACCCCAGACGCGCAGGCTCAGTAGTTGTGGCTCACGGGCCTAGTTGCCCCGTGGCATGTGGGATCCTCCCAGACCAGGGCTCGAACCCGTGTCCCCTGCATTAGCAGGCAGATTCTCAACCACTGCGCCACCAGGGAAGCCCCAAGAGTTGGTATATTTTTAATACAGCAGCAACTCTAAAGCTGCCTAGTTTCCTTCCTATATTGTCTTTCATTCATTTCCATTTCTTTTAGATGTATCTTTTGTCACCATTGACTATATGGGTCAATTTCTAGTTACAAGATAGAAAATAAAAATCTCCTTATAACAAAATAGATATCCAGGAGTTCCCTCTGATTTAGAAGAATTTTATAAAGTCTTATGGCTGAGAAAACTTGATCCTTTCTCTCATATGCCCAATTCTTGGTAACAGAATTTGATCCATGCAATCCAAATGGATTTTTCACTAGCAGGTGTGAAAACCACCCCCCAGCTGTTCAACCAATTTAGAATGCAGTAAGGAGTAGCCCTGTGTCATTTGTAAATTAATCCCATGCCAGTGAAAGATGGTATCAGTGTAGTCCCTGGCACCTAAAACCCATCATGCCCACAGCGAGGCCCCGTGTCGCTCTTCAAGGATAATGGGAGAAGAGACAGAACACAGGTCAATGATAATGCCTGCCCAGAAGACGAGACAGTGCTGCGATTCACTGATGTACTTAGTATTTCTGTCTAATCTGCTGAACTGTGTAGACTTTTACCACGAGCACGCCTCAGAAGCGATTGACAGGGCTCTCATTTTCCAAGGGCTGGCTCCCCCAGAAACCTGTTGTCAGGTAGCTGAAAAGAGCCCTGTGCAGCACTGGGGAGTGTGACAATAATAATAAACTCTTATGCTGGTTTAATACTTTCCAGCTGATAAAGTGTTTTGAACATGCAGTCTCATCATCCTGTAAGATAAGCAAAAAAAAGCCGTTGTATTCCCATTTCCAAGAGGAAGGGAGACGCTCAGAGGTTGGCGTACCTCCGAACTATGGCTCTGGGACTCAACGCCTTGTCTCCTCAGCCCCGAGGCCCTGGTTCTTGCCACTGAGCTGCAGCTAGGCAGCTGCTGAGGTCTCTCCTCTGTGCTTTCCCTAACTTTTTATTTTTTCTTCCATCACCCAGGGTTCTTGGGAAATGCACATGGTTATAGGAAATCCCTCGAGTTGCCTGGCAGGTCATCTAGTTAAAAAAAATATTAAAGGCAGCACCCTCGGATGTGTTTTGGGTTACAGACATGGTACAGTGTTCTTAACTCATCTTAAACAAAGACAGGGTAATGCGATATTACAAAGCTTTAACTCTCTGTGAACAAAGAAAGGGTAAAAGTAACGCGGCAGACACGGAATCTAAAATTAAGGCGCTCACGCACATTGTTTTTAAAACTCATGAGAGTCGTTCAGCGAGTTCCTCTGCTTTGAGGATGTCCGGGAAGGATCATGTTTGCCCATCCTTTGAGGAAGAGAGTAACAGATTTTTCTACCCAAGACAATTCTCACCAAAGTAGATCCTGTTTAGATTCCTAAGTAAGGACAGAAGGTGATGGAAGGAGAAATTTCCACGGCTTTAAACTTTTAGAGAAGAGTGGATTTGCTCAACTTGACGTCAGTAGAAGTAAATGAGGGGAATAACAGATAATGCATTTTCAAACTGGCCTCAGGTCATGTGCTACTGAGGAGAAATGAATTTTCAGTGGTCACAGGGATTCTGAAGGTCTCTGGGGAGCCTGAGAAAAGTCTTGAACACATTCTAAGAAAGCTGTTATGGTGTTCAGGAGTTAACATGTGTGTCAAATAGCACAGTCACCCCAACTATCCTGTTAATACAAACTGGAATTTATAGTGGAAATACAAATACTTGCAACCTATACAGACCCAGAGTAAAAGGGATCATACCCTTTCCTGAAATAAAAATGCTACTGAGATTAATACATATCAGATTTCATTTCATTTCCTCCCTAAAGCAAATTGGTTTATTTCATTTGTTCGTTCATTCAGCAAATATTTATGGAGCTCTGAGAATATGGGCACTGATGATTCAGTGGTAACAAGACACGACACAGACATCACTCCCTAGGAGCTTACACTCAAGTAGGAAAATTCACATTTAAATTATTAATGGAGGCTTACGTTTCCAATCAAGATGGAGTAATAGGGACCAGATGAATTTTCCCTCCTGACATAACCAAACAAGAAAAACAGAAATAATACATGAAACCATGGTTTTCAAGACACTGGACATCAGGCAATGAAAGACAGTGATCCCGAGGGATGGAAAATAAACCCCAGGAGCAGTACGAGGGCCTCGCCTACTGCCCTGGAAGAATGTCAAGGCTGCACAGGGAGGGGTGACCCAGGCAGAACCCAATGGACTCCGGAGTTCAGGAGACAGAGCTGGGGGCTTGGGGAGTCCAAGGCAGCCTGAGTCTGCAAGACAGAGTACAGGAGAGGGGAGAGCTGCAGAGAACCCCAGATACCTGGAGAGGGTCGAGGACGCAGAGGAGAGCCTATAAATGAGGCCAGGCAAGAACCACATGAAAGGATTAGAGGGACCAGTGCTCAGCACTCACACAGGTGTCTATTTCCATCAGCCAGACTGGAACACTCATAATCCCTGGGGCACGGGAAAATCATTCCTTAGGACGGGGAAATAGTTTGTCCTAGACGGAGCACTGTTCCAGACCTGCCTAACAAATTACAAAAGCAAGACCCACAAGGATCAAACTATTTCCAAGTAACTTAACTGCATCCCAAAACAAAGCTAAAGAATATTTATAAGAATACATATCCAGTACCCAACAAGGTAAAATTCACAATGTTTATCCAATCAAAGATTATCAGGCATGCAAGGATGACTCCTCTGGGGATTTGTATCTAGAAGTTATAAAGAACCGTCGAAACTCAAAAATAAGAAAAGCAACACAGAAAAGGAGTCGACTTCCGGGTAAGATGGCGGAAGAGTAAGACGCGGAGATCACCTTCCTCCCCACGGATACACCAGAAATACAGCTACACGTGGAACAACTCCTACAGAACACCTACTGAACGCTGGCAGAAGACCCCAGACCTCCCAAAAGGCAAGAAACTCCCCACATACCTGGGTAGGGCAAAGCGGAGAGATCCCCACACAGAGGATCAGTGCCGAGCGGCACTCAGCAGCCCGAGAGGCTTGTCTGCTCGCCCGCCGGGGCACGCAGCGCTGGAAGCTGAGGCTCGGGCTTCGGTCAGAGCGCAGGGAGAGGACTGGGGCTGGCGGCGAGAACTCAGCCTGAAGGGGGCTAATGTGCCACAGCTAGCCGGGAGGGAGTCCGGGAAAACTCTGGAGCTGCCGAAGAGGCAAGAGACTTTTTCTTCCCTCTTGGTTTCCTGGTGCGCGAGGAGAGGGGATTAAGAGCGCTGCTTAAAAGGGCTCCGCAGACGGGCGCGAGTCGCGACTGAAAGCGCGGAGCCCAGAGACGGGCGTGGGACGCTGGGGCTGCTGCTGCCGCCGCCAAGAAGCCTGTGTGCGACCGCAGGTCACTGCCCACACCGCCCTTCCGGGAGCCTGTGCAGCCCGCCACTGCCGGGGTCCCGGGATCCAGGGGCGGCTTCCCTGGGAGAACGCACGGCGCGCCTCGGGCTGGTGCAACGTCACGCCGACCTTTGCCGCTGCAGGCTCGCCCCGCACTCCGTGCCCCTCCCTCCCGCCCGGCCTGAGTGAGCCAGAGTCCCCGAAGAGGCTGCTCCTTTAACCCTGTCCTGCCTGAGCGAAGAACAGACGCCCTCCGGCGACCTACACGCAGAGGCGGGGCCAAATCCAAAGCTGAGACCCAGGAGCTGTGAGAACAAAGCAGAGAAAGGGAAACCTCTCCCAGCAGCCTCAGAAGCAGCGGATTAAAGCTCCACAATCAACTTGATGTACCCTGCATCTGTGGAATACATGAATAGACAACACATCATCCCAAATTGAGGAGCCAGGAGTCAGTGCTGTGCCTCTGAGGTGGGAGAGCCAACTTCAGGACACTGGTCCACAAGAGACCTCCCAGCTCCACATAATATCAAACGGCAAAAATCTTCCAGAGATCTCCATCTCAACACCAGCACCCAGCTTCACTCAACGACCAGCAGGCTACAGTGCTGGACACCCTAAGCCAAACAACTAGCAAGACAGGAACACAACGCCACCCATTAGCAGAGAGGTGGCCTAAACTCATAAAAAGTCTGCAGACACCCCAAAACACACCACCAGACGTGGACCTGCCCACCAGAAAGACAAGATCCAGCCTCATCCACCAGAACACAGGCACTAGTCCCCTCCACCAGGAAGCCTACACAACCCACTAAACCAACCTTAGCCACTGGGGTCAGACACCAAAAACAACGGGAACTTTGAACCTGCAGCCTGCAAAAAGGAGACCCCAAACACAGTAACATAAGCAAAATGAGAAGACAGAAAAACACACAGCAGGAGAAGGAGCAAGATAAAAACCCACCAGATCTAACAAATGAAGAGGTAATAGGCAGTCTACCTGAAAAAGAATTCAGAATAATGATGGTAAAGATGATCCAAGATTCTATTTCCCAGATCCAAAATCTTGGAAATAGAATAGACAAAATGCAAGAAACAGTTAACAAGGACCTAGAAGAACTAAAGATGAATCAAGCATCGATTAAAAACACAATACATGAAATAAAAAATACTCTAGATGGGATCAATAGCAGAATAACTGAGGCAGAAGAACGGATAAGTGAGGTGGAAGATAAAATAGTGGAAATAACTGCTGCAGAGCAAAATAAAGAAAAAAGAATGAAACGAACAGAGGACAGTCTCAGAGACCTCTGGGACAACATTAAACGCACCAACATTCGAATTATAGGGGTTCCAGAAGAAGAAGAGAAAAAGAAAGGGACTGAGAAAATATTTGAAGAGATTATAGTTGAAAACTTCCCTAATATGGGAAAGGAAATAGTTAATCAAGTCCAGGAGGCACAGAGAGTCCCATACAGAATAAATCCAAGGAGAAATACGCCAAGACACATATTAATCAAACTGTCAAAAATTAAACACAAAGAAATCATATTAAAAGCAGCAAGGGAAAAACAACAAATAACACACAAGGGAATCCCCATCAGGATAACAGCTGATCTCTCAGCAGAAACTCTACAAGCCAGAAGGGAGTGGCAGGACATAATTAAAGTGATGAAGGAGAAAAACCTGCAACCAAGATTACTCTACCCAGCAAGGATCTCATTCAGATTTGATGGAGAAGTTAAAACGTTTACAGACAAGCAAAAGCTGAGAGAATTCAGCACCACCAAACCAGCTTTACAACAAATGCTAAAGGAACTTCTCTAGGCAAGAAACACAACAGAAGTAAAAGACCTACAATAATGAACCCAAAACAATTAAGAAAATGGGAACAGGAACATACATATCAATAATTACCTTAAATGTAAATGGACTAAATGCTCCCACCAAAAGACACAGATTGGCTGAATGGATACAAAAACAAGACCCATATATATGCTGTCTACAAGAGACCCACTTCAGACCTAGAGACACATACAGACTGAAAGTAAGGGGATGGAAAAAGATATTCCATGCAACTGGAAACCAAAAGAAAGCTGGAGTAGCAATTCTCATATCAGACAAAATAGACTTTAAAATAAAGACTACTAGAAGAGACAAAGAAGGACACTACCTAATGATCAAGGGATCGATCCAAGAAGAAGATATAACAATTGTAAATATTTATGCACCCAACATAGGAGCACCTCAATACATAAGGCAAATACTAACAGCCATAAAAGGAGAAATTGACAGTAACACACTCATAGTAGGGGACTTTAACACCCCACTTTCACCAATGGACAGATCATCCAAAATGAAAATAAATAAGGAAACACAAGCTTTAAATGATACATTAAACAAGATGGACTTAATTGATATTTATAGGACATTCCATCCAAAAACAACAGAATACACATTTTTCTCAAGTGCTCATGGAACATTCTCCAGGATAGATCATATCTTGGGTCACAAATCAAGCCTTGGTAAATTTAAGAAAATTGAAATTGTATCAAGTATCTTTTCCGACCACAATGCTATGAGACTAGATATCAATTACAGGAAAAGATCTGTAAAAAATACAAACACATGGAGGCTAAACAATACACTACTTAATAACGAAGTGATCACTGAAGAAATCAAAGAGGAAATTAAAAAATACCTAGAAACAAATGACAATGGAGACACGACGACCCAAAACCTATGGGATGCAGCAAAAGCAGTTCTAAGAGGGAAGTTTATAGCAATACAATCCCACCTTAAGAAACAGGAAACATCTCGAATAAACAACCTAACCTTGCACCTAAAGCAATTAGAGAAAGAAGAACAAAAACATCCCAAAGTTAGCAGAAGGAAAGAAATCATAAAAATCAGATCAGAAATAAATGAAAAAGAAATGAAGGAAACGATAGCAAAGATCAATAAAACTAAAAGCTGGTTCTTTGAGAAGATAAACAAAATTGATAAACCATTAGCCAGACTCATCATGAAAAAAAGGGAGAAGACTCAAATCAATAGAATTAGAAATGAAAAAGGAGAAGTAACAACTGACACTGCAGAAATACAAAAGATCATGAGAGATTACTATAAGCAACTCTATGCCAATAAAATGGACAACCTGGAAGAAATGGACAAATTCTTAGAAATGCACAACCTGCCAAGACTGAATCAGGAAGAAATAGAAAATATGAACAGACCAATCACAAGCACTGAAATTGAAACTGTGATAAAAAATCTTCCAACAAACAAAAGCCCAGGACCAGATGGCTTCACAGGCGAATTCTATCAAGCATTTAGAGAAGAGCTAACACCTATCCTTCTGAAACTCTTCCAAAATATAGCAGAGGGAGGAACACTCCCAAACTCATTCTACGAGGCCACCATCACCTTGATACCAAAACCAGACAAGGATGTCACAAAGAAAGAAAACTACAGGCCAATATCACTGATGAACATAGATGCAAAAATCCTCAACAAAATACTAGCAAACAGAATCCAACAGCACATTAAAAGGATCATACACCATGATCAAGTGGGGTTTATTCCAGGAATGCAAGGATTCTTCAATATACGCAAATCAATCAACGTGATACACCATATTAACAAATTGAAGGAGAAAAACCATATGATCATCTCAATAGATGCAGAGAAAGCTTTCGACAAAATTCAACACCCATTTATGATAAAAACCCTGCAGAAAGTAGGCATAGAGGGAACTTTCCTCAACATAATAAAGGCCATATATGACAAACCCACGGCCAGCATCGTCCTCAATGGTGAAAAACTGAAACCATTTCCACTAAGATCAGGAACAAGACAAGGTTGCCCACTCTCACCACTCTTATTCAACCTAGTTTTGGAAGTTTTAGCCACAGCAATCAGAGAAGAAAAGGAAATAAAAGGAATCCAAATCGGAAAAGAAGAAGTAAAGCTGTCACTGTTTGCAGATGACATGATACTATACATAGAGAATCCTAAAGATGCTACCAGAAAACTACTAGAGCTAATCAATGAATTTGGTAAAGTTGCAGGATACAAAATTAATGCACAGAAATCTCTGGCATTCCTATATACTAATGATGAAAAATCTGAAAGTGAAATCAAGGAAACACTCCCATTTACCACTGCAACAAAAAGAATAAAATATCTAGGAATAAACCTACCTAAGGAGACAAAAGACCTGTATGCAGAAAATTATAAGACACTGATGAAAGAAATTAAAGATGATACAAATAGATGGAGAGATGTACCATGTTCTTGGATTGGAAGAATCAACATTGTGAAAATGACTCTACTACCCAAAGCAATCTACAGATTCAATGCAATCCCTATCAAACTACCACTGGCATTTTTCACAGAACTAGAACAAAAAATTTCACAATTTGTATGGAAACACAAAAGACCCCGAATAGCCAAAGCAATCTTGAGAACGAAAAATGGAGCTGGAGGAATCAGGCTCCCTGACTTCAGACTATACTACAAAGCTACAGTAATCAAGACAGTATGGTACTGGCACAAAAACAGAAAGATAGATCAATGGAACAGGATAGAAAGCCCAGAGTTAAACCCACGGACATATGGTCACCTTATCTTTGATAAAGGAGGCAGGAATGTACAGTGGAGAAAGGACAGTCTCTTCAATAAGTGGTGTTGGGAAAACTGGACAGGTACATGTAAAAGTATGAGATTAGATCACTCCCTAACACCATACACAAAAATAAGCTCAAAATGGATTAAAGACCTAAATGTAAGGCCAGACACTATCAAACTCTTAGAGGAAAACATAGGCAGAACACTCTATGACATAAATCACAGCAAGATCCTTTTTGACCCACCTCCTAGAGAAATGGAAATAAAGACAAAAATAAACACATGGGACCTAATGAAACTTCAAAGCTTTTGCACAGCAAAGGAAACCATAAACAAGACCAAAAGACAACCCTCAGAATGGGAGAAAATATTTGCAAATGAAGCAACTGACAAAGGATTAATCTCCAAAATTTATAAGCAGCTCATGCAGCTCAATAACAAAAAAACAAACAACCCAATCCAAAAATGGGCAGAAGACCTAAATAGACATTTCTCCACAGAAGATATACAGACTGCCAACAAACACATGAAAGGATGCTCAACATCTTTACTCATTAGAGAAATGCAAATCAAAACTACAATGAGATATCATCTCACACCAGTCAGAATGGCCATCATCAAAAAATCTAGAAACAATAAATGCTGGAGAGGGTGTGGAAAAAAGGGAACACTCTTGCACTGCTGGTGGGAATGTGAATTGGTACAGCCGCTATGGAGAACGGTATGGAGGTTCCTTAAAAAACTACAAATAGAACTACCATATGACCCAGCAATCCCACTACTGGGCATATACCCTGAGAAAACCATAATTCAAAAAGAGACATGTACCAAAATGTTCATAGCAGCCCTATTTACAATAGCCCGGAGATGGAAACAACCTAAGTGTCCATCATCGGATGAATGGATAAAGAAGATGTGGCACATATATACAATGGAATATTACTCAGCCATAAAAAGAAATGAAATTGAGCTATTTGTAATGAGGTGGATAGACCTAGAGTCTGTCATACAGAGTGAAGTAAGTCAGAAAGAGAAAGACAAATACTGTATGCTAACACATATATATGGAATTTAAGAAAAAAAAATGTCATGAAGAACCTAGGGGTAAAACAGGAATAAAGACACAGACCTACTAGAGAATGGACTTGAGGATATGGGGAGGGGGAAGGGTAAGCTGTGACAAAGTGAAAGAGCGGCATGGACATATATACACTACCAAACGTAAGATAGATAGCTAGTGGGAAGCAGCCGCATAGCACAGGGAGATCAGCTCGGTGCTTTGTGACCGCCTGGAGGGGTGGGATAGGGAGCGTGGGAGGGAGATGCAAAAGGGAGGGGATATGGAAACATATGTATATGTATAACTGATTAAATTTGTTATAAGGCAAAAAAAAAAATTAAAAAAAAAAATCTTATATCCAAAAAAAAAAAAAAGAAAAGCAACACAGCTTTAAAAAATTGGCAAGAGATCTGAACAGACACTTCACCAAAGATATGTGGATGACAAATACACATGTGAAAAGACGCTCAACATAAGAAGTCTTAAAAATGCAAAATAAAACCAGGAGATACCACTTCACACCTATTAAAATGGTAAAAATGTTAAAAATGGACCACACCAAGTGATGACAAGAATGAGAAAGAAGCGGAGCCCTCACAGGCTGCTGGTGGGCGTGTTAAATGGTACAGCCACTTCGGAAAACAGTTTGGTGGTTTCTTCAACTGTTAAACATACACCTACCATACGGCTCTGTCATTCCACTCCTAGATATTTACCTAAGAGAAATAAGAGCATATGTCCACATAAAGACTTGCACACAAATGTTCGTAACAGCTTTATTTGGAACAGCTGAAAGCTGGAAACAACCCAAATGTCCATTTAATGAACTACTACTCAGATATGGGAAAAAAAACACCCCCAAACCTCGATACAGGCTACATCAACGTATCTCAAAATAATTATACTGAATGAAATAAGCCTGACAAAGAAGAGTACATGTTATACGATTCAATTTATATTAAATTCTAGGAAATGCAAACTAACGTACAGTGACGGAGCAGACGGAGGCTTGCCTGGGGAATGGGGGTGGGTGGCATGCAGAGGCGGGGGTGGGAGAGGGGTGACAAAGGACACTTGGAGATGGTGGGTAAGTACAGCATCTCAGCTGCAGTACTGGCTTTATTCGGTGTATGTATCTGTCAACACTTATCACACTATCTGCTTAAGATGTTTGCGGCTTACTGTATGTCCTGCGTGTCTCTGTAAAGCTATTCAGACTATTTTAGGGCTCTATCTTCTCGAGATTCTGGCAGAACTATTATTCTCATCTCCAAATATTAATTACACTTTGCTTTAAGAAAAACTTTAGAACTTTATTTTTAAAGGTGCAACAAGAAAACCGACTGGTGTCAACATTAGCTCACTGACAAACAATGTTGTATACACTAAGGAAAAGTACAAAGTGAAAATGAAGAGTCCTCATTCGGTCAACAAAACCAAATCTGACGTAATTCTCAACAACGAATGAGACCACTCAGAGTCAGTTCTTGGGTGTCTGCCGGCTGTCTCTCTTCAGCACGCTGTCCAGCAGCAGAGCCCTTGGGCTCAGAAATCTGAACCAAAGTCTCCAGTTGTTCTCCGAGCTCCTGGATTAGAGGCTCAGATGCCCCAGGAGCCCGGGGAGAGGCGAGCGGCTGTCCCTGACCATCATCAGACCCTGGGAGGACCACGCTTCTGCACATCCCACCATGGTCAGGAAACAGGGCCGTGCTGCTTTCCTCAACAAAGGGACCGAGCAGGGAAGGCCCTGCCTCACATTCACCACCTCTGGGCTCCTCGTGTTCCGAGTCTGAGTCCTCGGTCTCAGACGATGTGCTGCTCTCCGATTCCTCCGAATCACTTGTCTCAGAGCTAGAGGAAGGCGTCTGCTGCCCGGAAATGCATCGGGCTCCTGCTTTCGATGCATCTTCTTCCTCCTGGACCAAGAGTGCCGCTGCTTCCAGTTCCTGCAGTTCCAACCCCAGCTGGGCCTTGGTCAGGGATGCTTTCTTTAAGGCTGCCGCAAGAGCTGCCAACTTTCTGGACCTTGAAGACCATTTTAAGAAGAAATGTTAGGACTATTCATTAATTGGTCTGGGGATAACAGGGTCCACAGCTTAAAGAGATAACAAAATAAAGCTGGATCCATACTTCATATGGCACACAGGATGAATCCCCAAACAGATCAATGATATGAATGGAAAAAAGGAACCAAGTATTACAAGGAAACACAGGAGATTTCCCTCATGAGCCTAGAATGAGGAAGGCCTTTCTAACTAGGACTCAAAATTCAGAAGCCACAAAAGAAAGGCAAAGATTGATAAATTCAACTAATAAAAATCAACAAGTTCTGTAGGGCAAAAAGAAAAAAAAATTACAAGAGAAGTCAAAAGGCTAATGCAAAAGTGAGAAAAATATTTGCAATTCATATCACAAAACAAGGCCTAGTTCCCCTAACAGAGTTCTTAAAAATGCAAGTAATAATCCATCAGGAAAATGGGCAAAAGACACAAGCAGACAGTTCTCATACAAAGAAATACAAATGGCTCTTAAATATATGAAAAGATGTTCAACAACTTCAGTCAAATAAGAGAAATACAAATTGAAGTCGTGCTGAGATATATTTTTCATTTATCAGATTGGCAAAAATCCAAACATTTGCTAACACTGCCAGCAAGGCCGTGGAGGAAAGGCGCTTTCATACACTGCTGGTGAGAGAGTTAACAGCTACAGTCCCGATGAAGGAGAACCTGGCAATACCTTTCAAAACTGAAAACGTGACATACCCTTGACCCAAGCAAACCCGCATCTGGAAATGAAACACGTAGGCTACACGACACAGGCCCAAGGTACTATTTACTGCGGCATTGTTTCTAATACTCCAAAATAAGAAACACCCAAATGTCCATCAACGTGGCATACGGCTATGGCATATCCACACGAAGGAAAAGTCTACAGCTATGTAACGGATGAGGCTCTCCAGCGGCTAACCCAGATATATTGTTTAACAACAAAAGGTCTGCCGTATGTATATGCTGCCTTCTATGTTAAACACACACAACAAAGGAAAGAAATAAAAACATATTTTATTTGCTTGTACACTTATCCATGAACTCTGGAGAGCTACAGAAAACACTAATATTTATGTGGGGGGGGCACTGCAGGAGCTGGAAAGATGGAAGATGATGGTGAGAGGGAGACTTGTCACCGCATATTGGTTTCTATTTTTAAATTTTTCATTACAGTATAGTTGATTTACAATGCTGTGTTAGTTTCTGCTGTACAGCACAGTGAATCAGTTATACATATATATATATCCACTCTTTTTTAGATTCTTTTCCCACATAGGTCGTTAGAGAGTACTGAATAGAGTTCCCTGTGCTACACAGTAGGTTCTTATTAGTTATCTATTTTATATATGGTAGTGTGTATATGTCAATCCCAATCTCCCAATTTATCCCTACCCTCCTTCCCCCTTGTTAACCATAACTTTGTTTTCTACATCTGTGACTCTATTTCTGTTTTGTAAGTAAGTTCATTTGTACCCTTTTTTTAGATTCCACATATAAGCAATATCACACAATATAAAAATATGGAACACTTCACAAATTTGCGTGTCATCCTTGCACAGGGGCCATTATAATCTTCTCTGCATTGTTCCAATTTTAGTATCTGTGCTGCTGAACCAAGCACTATCGTTCATTTTTAAACCTATGTGAATGGAATACCTATTCAAATTTTTTAACTAAAAAAGAAAAAAAAAAGCAGTATCAGAGAGCGACATGGAGTGCTTTTTATTTTTAGCAGAAAACCATCTCATGCTATTTCAGAGGATATTTTTGCTACATTTATAACATTACATTATACTGAACAGATAAACATTTTCATTAACCTGGATTCATTTTAGTAGTTTTGTTTCTGAAGCAACATGTAAAGCATACTGCAGTTCTCCAAAAACGATATCTTTGCTGTTCCACAGAGGAAAATCTGGTGTGACAAGTGAAAAAAAGTGGCAATGAGTGGCTTGAGACAAACTGGATGAGGTGAGTTCACAGGATAAATTCATTCATCAAAGCGAAGTCCATCCCATCATACTGGGGAAATGAGGCTTCATTTCAATAGAGCTAAAGTGATAGATGGGGACTTGGGGACTTTCATCTAAGTGCCTGGATGTACCTGAGACCTCTTTGTCTCAAAATACTTAACGTAACAACGAGCTCCCGTGCCTCGCCCCCGGCCCTCCACAAGTGTAACCAGGACCTGAAGCTTCCACTGCAGTCAGTGTCCAAGGGACGGTAGGACAAGGACGATGGTCATTATGGATGCACAACTTTCTCTTAAATGAGGAAAACCCTATGTATCGGTGCTGGGATTGCCAGAGTTTAGAAAAGGAAAGATGGTCCGGGGTAGAGAGGAAAACCGGGATGAGATCCACTAGAGTTGGTCAATGATTCCCAGAGGGCTATAACTCTGAATGAACTCTGGTGGGCTTGAGACATCTTTACAAACACAGTTATGAAATAAGATGATTGCAGTATAATCTACATCCATGTCCAAGACATGGACATGTAGATGATGTCCACCATATATTTTGAAACCTTGGCTACCAGTGGCCACGGATCTGGTCAGAGCCAGTGGACCAGTTTAAAACCTCCTTACTGCAAGGCCCTGCCAGCCTAAGGACTAGCTCACTGCCATCTTTCTCACTGAAAAAGGTCCTCTCTGGGTAATGACACACAGCTTTAAGAGATAAAGAGCCATGAACTTGGGAAAGAAGACAACGCCTCGCGTTAAATTATCATATGCAAAACAAAAATCCGAAATAAAAGCCTTCACACTTCACTAAGCACACACCTCACATGTTTAAGAGCCACGATAAACACTTTCGACAATACATAAAGGACAGCGCTCCACAAACGTCTCATTGCGCTGGCTCCTAACGACAACCCTATGAATCAGCTTCATTTTTATCCCCACGTGACACATGGTGAAACTGAGAGGTTAAGAGACCAGCTGAAGTTCACCCCGCTGATGAGGGGCAGTCAGGACGGGAAGCCCAGGCAAAGGAGCAAGTTCTGACTTGCCTAAGGCCCAGAATTCTCCAGAGAAACTATGACTGGTCCCTTTAGCTCAGCAATCTTAAATGGAGTATACATCTAAGCTTTACCTACAGAGGTTGTAGAATCCCAGGGGAAAAAATGTGAATTATTTTTGTGGATATTCGTGAATACAGTACATATACCTACTCAAGTTAAAACTATTTATATCTTTGCTATTGTCTACTATAAAAATATTACATCTGTCACTTATAACCGCATAAATTTGGAATTTCAAAGCTCCCTACCCGTCATCTTGGCTCTTTTCAGAAAGCGTCCCTCACAACGCTGGGACTAAAAAGTGCCAACTCTAACAGGCAGGAAAGTGGCATGGATGAGGCACAGGACCCAAACAGAAACTCGTGCCTCTTACCAGCTGAGATGACTTTTTATTCTTCAGAGAAAAGTTTGTTTCTCACTTTTAGCACTGTATTATGTTTAAAATGACCCATTTATATAATGTGTGTAAAAAATGGATTATATGTTTCTTTTTTTTATTCCTTGCCACCCTGATTCACCTCTTTTTTTTTAAATAAATTTATTTATTTATTTTATTTTTGGCTGCGTTGGGTCTTTGCTGCTGTGTGCAGGCTTTCTCTAGTTGCGGCGAGTGGGGTCTACTCTTGGCTGCGGTGCACGGGCTTCTCATTGTGGTGGTTTCTCTTGTTGCGGAGCATGGGCTCTAGGCACCCGGTTTTCAGTAGTTGTGGCGCACGGGCTTAGTTGCTCCGCGGCATGTGGGATCTTCCCAGACCAGGGCTCGAACCCGTATCCCCTGCATCGGTAGGCGGATTCTTAACCACTGTGCCACCAGGGAAGTCCCTCTGTTTCTTATTATCCCACTTCTACTACCTCAAGCTGTCTAGTTTCCCAAGTTGATATTAAACTTCTGATAGAAACTTTACAGAAGAAGCATTTTGACCTCTCTTCTTAAAGAATGCTAGGATAAAAAACTAATTAAAATGTTCAAAATATCATTGGTGTAGAATATGACCCAACAGCCTGAGGAATGAAAGTTGGGTTTGTTTCTATTCAATTATTTTACACAGATAACTTAGCAGTCACTGTTCACAGCAAAGGAAATTATTCCTTTGGAGAAAAAAATTAAGCCATGAAAGAGTAGCCTCTTTGTTCTTTCAAACACTGGCACAATTGGAGTTGGTTCTAACTCTGCCACTCCTTGTCAGTTCTAGAATCTAACTCTGTAATGGCCTTTCCATTTCAGAAAACACCTCATTTAACGCAGTTAGTGGTTTTTCACTGTCACACTCAAAACAGACCAGGCTAGGTCATGTCAAAAAGCCTTGTCAAATGACATTATTAGTTAGTTAGCTAGAATGCTTACAAAAACCAGGTACATGTGGATATACTCAATGAACAGATACGCTGAGTTACTAGCTATACTTATAGTATATATTTTATATCTAAGTGAAGAACTCCTACCTGTTAAGATGTATTAATTACAGAGTGAAGAGATTCAGCATTTAAAAGACACATGATAGATCGTACTAATATCATATTTTTATAGAATTATACTCAACACAGGTTTTTCTTAGAAAATTTTTGGAAATGTAATCCTGCCATGTAGCTTTAAAAAAAAACAAAACTCTGCCATTCTGTTTATAGATGTGAAATAATATCCTATCTGGAGGAATTTTTTTTAAATTAAAGACTGCCTTCTGACAAGTTACAGTAAATCCAACTGCCATGAAAGAGTAACAGTAACAGCTGAGGGTATATGCCTTTACTGTGGCTAAGCTGATATAAAATTTCCTCAACTATTTTATGTTTGGCAACTGAATTTAGGGGAAAAAAAATAAAGGGAACCGTAGCCTTATGAAACAGCCAAAACAAAGTGCAAAAGGAGCCCTGAAATGCAGGAAAAAGAAAACGAGGTATAAATAGAAAGCATACATCCTGTTTCTTGCTGTAGAGTTTGGTCTCAAACTATCAATCAACTTTTCACCACTTCCTGCAATAGTAGGCCTGCTATAAATCTTGTAGTAACTGGCTAGGTTTCATTTCCTCTGCCAAAACCTGCTAACCTGCCAGGCATGACATAGTGACACTAGAGCCAGCAACTGATAATGCAGGACAGGACTCCAGTGAGGCCACTCCAGAGACATTTCATACTGGATGATGATGGAATACGCTGACTCGGCCTTGTAATTTCAAAGCACAGACACACACACAAACACACACTCGGGTGCTTTCTGGGAACAAACAGTGTATCAACTTTCTTTTGAAAAGGCAATGATGATAATGACATATAATCATAATTCTTCTCTACTGAAAAGAACCGGTTCCAAACTTCAAAGTCCCCTGCCCAAAATACATTTATGCAACCTGATCTAAATAAAAGGTAATGCATTAGCTTTAGGTAGAAGTGGCTAGTGAAACTCTACTCTGAAAAGTGCCATGAAAGACAAACAGCAATTGATGCACAGATGAACACAGAACTGCCTGCCCTTACTCTCTAAGAGTAAAAAACATTTCCATCTCAGTCATTAACAGAACCAACTGATCTCTTTGAACAAGAAATTACTGATTCTGTATGTCATCTGACATACAGAAAATACTGCAAGATAAGAGTCATTCATGGAGGCAACCTAAGTGTCCATCGACAGATGAATGGATAAAGATGTGAAACATATATACAATGGAATGTTACTCAACCAAAAAAAGAAACAAAATTGAGTTATTTGTAGTGAGGTGGATGGACCTAGAGTCTGTCATAAAGTGAGGTAAGTCAGAAAGAAAATACCGTATGCTAACACATATATATGGAATCTAAAAAAAAAAAAAAGGTTCTGAACCTATGGGCAGGACAGGAATAAAGATGCAGACGTACAGAATGGACTTGAGGACACAGGGAGGGGGAAGGGTAAGCTGGGACGAAGTGTGAGAGTAGCACGGACATACAGGACATATATACACTACCAAATGTAAAATAGATAGCTAGTGGGAAGCAGCTGCATAGTACAGGGAGATCAGCTAGGTGCTTTGTGACCACCTAGAGGGGTGGGATAGAGAGGGTGGGAGGGAGACACAAGAGGGAGGAGATATGGGGACATATGTATATGTATAGCTGATTCACTTTGTTGTAAAGCAGAAACTAACACACCATTGTAAAGCAATTATACTCCAATAAAGATGTTTAAAAAAAAAAAGAGTCATTTATGCCATTTTGAGTTTGGGCCAATGAAATAATTTTTCATCCTATTTTCAACTTGACTTAATACCATTCTTTGGGGCTGGATTATGAAAAAACAACACCTGGTCCATGGATCATTAGAATAATTTTCTGAAAACTCCCTGTATTTGTTTCCAGTGACTGTCATAACAAACTACCACAAACTGGGTGGCTTCAAATAGCAGAAATTTAACCTCTTACAGCTCTAGAGGCTAGAAGTCCAAAATCAAGGTATCAGCAGGGCTGCTTCCTTCTGAGGGCTCAGAGGGGAGAATCTGTTCCACGCCCTTCTCTTAGCTTCAGGTGTTGCCAGGAATCCGTGGCTTATAGACACATCACTCTTAAACTCTGCCTCTGTCACCACCTGCCATTCTCTCTGTGTGTCTGTCTGTCTTTCTTCGCATGGCTGTCTTCCCTCTGGATGTGTCTCTGTGTCTCTTCTCCTCGTAAGAATAGCAGTCATATTGGATTAAGGGTCCATCCTACACCAATATGACCCCATCTTAACAATAATTTATATCTACGACAACCCTATTTCCTGATGAAGTCACGTTCTAGGGTTCTGAGAAGGATATGAACTGGGGGGGCACTATCCAACCCAGTACAGCCTGTCTTCTAGCCCCCCACCCCGCAATTCATGGCTATCCCACATGCAATATACATTCACCCATCTCAACATCCCCAAGGTCTCAATCCATTCCAACATCAATTCTAGGTCCAAAATCTCATCTCAATCTCATCTCAATCAGGTTTAGGTGAGACTCCGGGTATGCTCCATCCTGGGGTAAATTCCTCTCTGTCCACAGACCTGTGAAACTAAAAAACAAATTATCTGTTGCAAAATACAATGGTTGGACAGGTGTAGAAAAGACATTCTCATTGCAGAAGGGAGAAAATGGAAAGGATAAAGGAGTTACCATTGCAAAGCAAGTTCACAACGCACAGGTCAAATTCCATTAGTTGTTTTTTTTTTTTTAACATCTTTATTGGAGTATAATTACTTTACATTGTTGTGTTAGTTGCTGCTATACAACAAAGTGAATCAACTATACATATACACATATCCCCATATCTCCTCCCTCTTGCATCTCCCTCCCTCCCACCCTCCCTATCCTACCCCTCTAGGTGGTCACAAAGCACCGAGCTGATCTCCCTGTGCTATGCGGCTGCTTCCCACTAGCTATCTATTTTACATTTGGTAGTGCATATATGTCCATGCCACTCTCTCACTTCGTCCCAGCTTCCCCTTCCCCCTCCCCGTGTCCTCAAGTCCATTTGCTACGCAGAAGAGCAGACTTCTAACCCCGATCCAGGCCCCTGTCAAGACCAGCTGGTCAGCAGCTCAGCACACACACCACAACCTGCTGGGTACAACCACCTCTCACATGTAGGCAATGGACGTAAAAGTCTGCTCAGGCTTGGACTTTCAAGAACTGCCTTAGGAAGCCTTGGATTTGAAAGCCAGACTGGACAACAGTGCTGACAAGCGTTCATCTACAGAAAATCAAAATTGGGGAAGGCCAATTTTCTTAATGCTTGCTTATGTTCTCTTAAAAACTACTTTAGTTCAACTACAGTGAAAAGCATTTGTCTATCGGAACATCCTTAAGTGACAGTCCCTAGCCTATCCAAGGAGAATTTAAAAATAGTTTTAATAAAGGTAATTGGTATCAATGACGCATATTTAGTTTCTCTCCTTAATAAAACCTTGCTACTTAAAGTGGAGTCCCTGGACCAGCAGCAGCAGTATCATCTCAGAACTTGTGAGAACTGCAATATCCCAGGGCCTATCCCAGACCCCTGAATCAGAATCTGCAATTTTAACAAGCTCTCAGGGGACCTGTATGCTCAGTGAAGTCTGAGAAGCACTGCTTCACACAGCCGTGACCGTGTCGGAATGATGATTATGACCACCTTACGCTTTACAGCTCTCAGCATCTCAGCATCGCTGACTCAATCTGACCAAACAGCTGGCAGGGTGTGACTGGCATGAGGCTCTCCCCCGCTCCTGGGTCAGCCCTGAAGCTTCAGCCTGCAGCCACTTAGCCACCTTGGCTCCAGGTCAAGGTGCGAGGAGCCCTTCTCTAATGGCCCTTTGGCTCAAGAGTTCTCTCCGCAGCCTTTCTTCTGGGCCCGCTTGATCCTGAGGCTCGTTCTCAGAAACAACTCATCTCCCAGCACCGATTCTACAAAGCTGGGATCAGCTGCTTTCTTGCACAAAATCTTCAACCTCTGCAGAGATCTCTCCCAAGGCCAGGCTCCAGAAGTCTGCTCCTCCCCCACTCCCTCTCCAGCCCGGTTAGACCCCACCCCGTGCCTGCCCTAGCCCAGCCCTGCCCTCCACCCATTGCTTCCTTACCTCCAGTATGGGCCTCTCCTATAAGTAACCTCTACCTCCAGGTCTCACTGAAACAACGCGGCAGACACATTTCTCATTCATTCATTCAATATCTACTGAAAGTACTATGTGCCCAAGCACTGGGCAAGACAGATAAAGACCCTCATGCTCATGGAGCTTAGACTCTTGTTTAGGAAAAGATAGACAACGAACAGAAACTAAGTAAATACAGAGTGTGCTAGATGGTATAACTGCTATGGAAAAAACAGAGCTGAAAAGTGGCCCAGGAGTGCTAAGGACAGAGGGGATTCAATTTTTTACGTGTTTAGAGAAGACCTCACTGAAAGGTGACATAAGGGACCAAATACATTGAATAGCCTAAAGTGTGAGACCTGGCTTTATTCTTGCTTTTTACTTAGTCCATTTCTTCCTGGCTTGAACCTCCAGTCCATTGAACTTGGTACAATACTCACAGCCAACCCCTGCTCCCAGCCTAAAAGCCATGTGGATGTCAATTCCCATGTAGCTGTCCCTAATCTCCAGATCGTGTATCCATGCCTAGAAAACTGCTTCTACCTTCCACTCACCTGAGCCTGATACCCAATCTGTGCTGTCCCACGTTCAAGGAAAATAACAACGGGCTATCTTATTTCTAAAAAGGAAGACCCAGAGGTTTAGTAAAAGAGGAGAAAAATTCTGGCCAAGCCAGAATTTTATAGGATTTCATACTATAAATATAAGCTAGATAAAATTACTTAAGGGCTCAAGAACGTATCTTTCTACAGCTAACTTTTCTCTGCTAAGAAACTGTGAAAGATGCCATAGGAAGGCCTCATGCTCAGCCACCAGGGAAACAAGGGCAAAGATTACAGCAGATCCACGCCCCTGGTATGGGTGGAGGATGGGGCGTTAAAGGCACAATTAATTCTCCTTTAAGGACTGAGCAAGCCACTCTGTTGAAGTCTACACAAACGCAGGTTGGAGGGAACCTGATAGATAACTGAGCCCAGGGCTGTCTGGCAGAGCTTTACGTAATGATGGAAATGTTTTAGATCTGTACTATCTAACATGGTAGCCACGAGACACACGTGGCAACTGAGCACTTGAAATGTCCAGCGTGACTGAGGAATTGAATCCTAAATCTTATTTTATTTTAATTAATCTACACTAAAATAGCCTCACGTGGCTATGAATACAAAATTCGAACAACAAGATCAAATCGAAAGGTCTAATTTTCTGTGACAAAGATGAGACCTAGACAAAGCTAAGAGCACAGGGCTACCACAGCCTGGAGCACTAATATTCCACACAGGCACCAGACTGGAGGGTTTTGAACTGCTTTCATATGCGTGAGCCTGTGTGATCCTTTCCTCAGTCACATGGGCTAAGCAGGCATGAATGACTCTCTACACTTCACCCGTGCTCACAGGCCAACATGTGCCTGACGCCAGAGGGTAAATCCGGGGGATGGCCAGGGCTTCTAACATGCAACCTGCTGTGTGCCAGCTCCCACCGAAGCAGTGACACCATCTGGGTACTCAGAGGGCTTATTACCTATGTGAAACAAGATGCTGGAAGACCACACTAGCCAGGAGAATCACTGAAGAATCTTTCCTATGTTGGGGGATCCAATCCTTGGCAAAACATTTATGCAAATTAAGCCTTCTAGGATACTTGTATCAGGATGGGAACTAAAATTTATTCTCTATTTTAAGGTAGTGACCATGACTCTCAAAAATTAGTTTGTTGGACATCGCTTATGAATTCTGTGTTCACTTTAGCATCAAGACATACAGGCGAAAACTCTGCTATAATGAGAACTGAAGAGTTGCCAAGATGTCCAATCAGACCTAAATTACTATCTACGAAAATTACTGATTACTAAAAATAAGAATGAAAAAGTGGCTCCAAAATATCATTTGACTAAATACAGGAATACACAGTACAACTGAAACCCCCAGTTAGATGGCTGTGAGTACCAAACCTGCTGGCTGAACAGCATTTCGTGTTCTTACAAGAACTGGATGCAAAAGCCTAATTATGGTTAGATTCAAACGATGTGATCAAAAAGCTTCCCACGTGGGGTGAGAGACGTAAGGGCTTTTCTCCTTTCGTTCCTCGTGGGGGCATCCGGGTAAGTTTTTTCTTGGAGCCACCTCACTCCAAAGGGATGAATCCAGCCCCACCAGGAACACTTGACAAAAAAGCAGGGACGGCTGTCGGCGGGGAGCGCGGGGCTGGGCTTTGATCGCAGCTGCGGCTCCCACCTGTTTAAAAAGGCAGCCATGGCGATGCGGCACTTCCTCCCCTTGCTCACAAACACAAGAAATCAGCAGAGATAAGCTGACGTGGAAAACATTACACAAATCGCCGACCCTGCTGCAGGCGGAGAAGAGCTGCCTCTGCTCGGCTTTGATTTTTCTGGAGCCAAGCCCGGGGGGAGAGGCGGGTGGACTTTCTTCTTTTCTGGGGCTCCCATGGCAAGGTAAGTGCAGACGGAGCCCAGAGGAACACCACGTGCAGAAGAAAGGGAAAGAAAGAAATAAGCAGAACAAGAATCCGGGCTAAACTGAGCCGTGGCAGACAGCTGCCATCCGCGGCCAGGAGGAAAGATCACATCCCTAGTGAAAAGCAACTAGGCTTTTACAGGATTTGTGAAATCGCACAGAGCCGGGAGCTCTGGCTGTGCTCTCGGCCGTGCTGCCGTTCCTGCTGAATGAAGCCAGTAAGTATGTACCTTAGGTCTTCCTGATGCATTTTCCACTCCTATTGTTTAGTGTGTGTCCAAAGAAGAGAACAAGAGCGTACCTCCCCATGTCCGGGAATGGGGCTGGAAACAGAGCAAAGAACAACCAGCAGTTTTCTCCTTGACACACACGCAGACCAGCCTTGACTTCATAAGTGGCCTATTTGCTGCTTAAGGGTCATCCACAGTTTGCCTTTTTAAAAACAGGGCTTAAAATGAGCCACCCGGTTGACTGCTGTGCACCTCATCCGTCTGTGTTCAGCTTTGGAAACTGAGCCCACTGTAACGTGGTCACTGCTGCCACCCACGTGCCACACTGAGGGCCCGAGATCTGCAGGGCATTTTTCTAGCCCGAGCAGTGCAGCAGTGCCCAAGCAAAGCCTGGATCCTGCTCTCATGGAGCCAGCAGTTTGAAAAGAAGAAAGAACAGGGTCCTCTGAGCCAGTCTCTGAGCCCGTATCCAAGGGGCCAAGGTCACAAACTCTGCTGCCCTCACCAGTCAGGCAGATGGAGTCGCATGGAAGGGGCAGGGGTCTGTGCAGAATGGAGCACCCTTGTCCCGTACAGGGGAGACAGCTGGCCTCAGCTCTGGCCAGTTGTCACCAAGTGGGGACGTGGGCTCAGCAACTGCCAGAACTTCTCCGTTAGTTCCAGAGCAGCTGCAAATCCAGACTTCGACATAAAATCTTCCAATTTTTAAGTGCTGACAACCAATTCGAAGTTTTAGAAAACTCACTGAGAACCAACAGTGACCCAAGGGCCACCAGCTTGCAACTCTTACATGCCGCAGACTTAACTGCATCTCCCCAACGCTCTAACATATTCTATATACCCCAGCACATTCCTGCTCCACCAGTGCGACCAGTTCACCACTGCTCTCACTCCCAGCGCAACTGTTTTAACTTCGCAGATTTGCCTCAAGTTGTGTCCCTGCCTTGCACACCTCCCTCCTTTCTCTCTGTGCCTGGTCAGACCCCACCCATCTTTAGTTCCCAGGTCAAGCCCCGTACTCCACTCAGCCCTATAGACCACGCCAAGTTCCCTCTTCTCTTAATCAGTGCCTTTTATTTTATTTTATTTATTTATTTTTGGCTGCATTGGGTCTTAGTTGTGGCATGTGGGCTCTCTAGTTGTGGCGTGCAGGCTTAGTTGCCCCGTGGCATGTGGAATCTTAGTTCCCTGACTAGGGATCAAACCCACGTCCCCTGCACTGGAAGGCGGATTCTCAATCACTGGATCACCAGGGAAGTCCCTGAATCAGTATCTTTCTTACGGCTGTATCACCCGCTGTATCACTGGCAATGAGGCGGATTCTCTCCGTAATCCACTAATTCTGCCATTTGCGTATGTTTTCTCCCCAGCAAGACTAAATGCTCATTAATAGAAGCCACACCGGAACTTCGTCAACAGAGACAGAGCATGCAGTGTTAACAGAGAGGGTGGGTTAATGTTCTGGAAGATGACAGGGGACTGACTGACCACAGCAAGGTGGTGAGGAGCTCAGGTTCTGACAAGCAGGCCTGGGTTTCTTCATCTCTTTGAGCCTCAGTTTCCATACCTGTAACCTGGGGCCATAATGAAATGGGGACATAACCCCAATCATATAAAACCTATGAGATTAAGAGACATGATGAATATAAAGCACTTAGCACAATGCCTTGAATGCAGTGAGCTATTATTATTACCATGGACCAATTGCCTGATTCAGCCAATGTCATTGTTAAGCAAGCAATGCATCAACGGAGGAACTCTGTTGTCTGCAAACCATTAATTGACTACTTAGTCTGTGCTAATGTGCTCTAAGCATACTGCATGTGTCAGCTCATCTAATTTGCCTAATTCTACCAATTTTATGGATAGCTGAGGCACAGAACGTTTAAATGACTTGTCCAAGGCCATACAGATCTGAAGCCAGCAACTGGCCCACTGGCTCCCATAATCTTAACCATGATACTTGATGGCCTCTCTACATTTCTAATGATGAGGGACAACTGTTCGACCTCAACCTTTTCAAATCAAAAACAGGATTTGGCTTTGTGGACCATGGCTTAAGATGACAGAATGATCAGGGCTTCATTTGGACCAGACTATAGCTCAGAAGTCCCAAGAAGAAGGAGTTTGCTTTTCTGTCAATTTGGCTAAGGGCTATCTGTTCAATAAAATGAGAATGACGAAGAAAAGAGGAAAAGGCCCAGGAAGTACCATAAAAATACAGCTATCATTGTGGAAGGCAAAAACTGTGACACAGATTAATACGAACAGAAAGGCATTTTGCTGATCACAGAAAAAACTGGAGAGGGGATAAGAACAATGTTTCTAGCCTCCAACATCCACACAGAAGACAGGAAAGAGGCAAATGCATCTTGCTTATCTTTCAGACGGTGAAGAAGGAAAGCGATGAAACTGCAGACAGTGAACTCAAAACCCATGAACTGTGTGCCTTAGGAGATGAAGTGGGGTCCCCAGGAGCTGGCATGGGTTCACAAAAATGGATGCCATCCCTTGGACTGGCCTCAGCCTGGGAGCCCTGGGCAAAGATTGTGCCTGGGTTTTAGGAAGGCATATGACAGTCTCCTGTGGCTTCCTTATGGGTGAAATACAGAACATGGGGTGTATGGTTATAAAGCTGACTGGACTCACATTTGACCTTACAGGGAAGATTAATTTCAACCTGAAGGAAGGGACCTAGTGGAAGAGTAAAAAGTTTTGATGCCAGACTTCTTCATTCAACGTGTATTCACTGTCTTAGGTGAAAACATAGAACATTCATTCTAATTCCTTAAGGGCAGAAGCCTTACTAATTCCTCTTCAGTTCCCGGGTCCCTCATCTTGGGCTTCGCATACAGAAGAAGCTCCAAAAATGATTACTTATTGGATTTCAGGAGTCAAGTTTACAAAGAGTGTTACAAAAGTAAAAAGATCAGGAAAAGATCAGGAAATAGCTGGGATGATAGATTCTAGTTCCAAAAAGGTTAAAGCAAGTGCATGGGACAAAACCAAATTCAACAGGGTAAAAACCAGGGAACAGATACAAAGTTCTCAATAGCTGATACATGAGAAATTATAATTGTAAATAATTAAACAATGTCTGAGACAAATTATAATTAATTCAACAACGTCTGAGACAAAAATCTTAAGGGTTTTGGTTAATGGTAAACTAGGAATAAGGAGTGTGTTGAGGTTTCCAACTATAAGTAGATGAGCTCCCAGACCACAATAATACAGGAATGGTGATAAAAAATGAGAGTGACAGCTCCTTTCTACTTTCTGGCCAAACCTGGAGGATTATATTTAACCTGGAGGATACTTTAAAAGGGTACTGACCCCAAAAAGGAGAGGGGAGGCACTGACAAAGTACAATCTGCCTTTTAAAAAGAGATCAGGAAGGGGGACGTCCCTGGTGGTCCAGTGGGGAAGACTCTGCATTCCCAATGCAGGGGGCCCAGGTTCAATCCCTGGTCCGGGAACTAGATCTCACATGCCTACCGCAACTAAGAGTTCGCATGCCGCAACTAAGACCCAGTGCAGCCAAAATAAATAAATAATCAATAACTACGTAAATATTAAACAGAGAGAGAGAGAGAGAGAGGGAGAGACCAGGAAGGGCAAAGAAGTAGAAATTTTGGACCTGTAAGAATCATTTAAAGGCAGAAGAGGCTGATCGAGAAGACTTAGAAGGAATGCAGTAGCAATCCCCTAGACAGATAAAAACAGGTATTTGAAGAGAGAAAGGAATTATTCCATATGGGTCCAGAATTAAAACTAATGAGAAAAAAAGTAGATTTCAGTCCAATTCAAAGGAGAACTTTCAAACAATCTAAGGTGCTTCAGAGTAGAACCAGTCCCCCCCTCCATCAGTCAGTCTCCAGACATGCCAAGTGCCTCATGCCAAGGACCAGAAATCACATAGTGTCGACAGTGCACAGGGAACTGACCCACAAAATGAAAGCTGGCAAAGGAGGAGATTTTGCCAGACATCTCAACTCTATGACTGACTGAATTACAATGATCATCACCAAGACAAGTGATGCCAGTGTTAGCTTCAAGCCTTATAATGGAGAGATGACTTTGTTGGTGTTATTAGAGAAAGCTTCAGGCAAAATGTAACATTTCTGGTAGAGAAAATGGAATGTACAAAGGCAATGAAGGGCTGAAGCTCTTGGCAAATTTGGGAAATGCTGAGTGTATCTGCAAGGAGAGAGGGAAGGTGCCCAATCAGCAGGAGTGAGGAAAGAAGTAGAAAAGATGAGGAAGAGGACCCAAAGGGTCTTGAACCCAGCTCAGGCATTCATTTAGGCTCTTAACCTTGGCAAGGGGGAATTGTGGAGAACTGCTGAGCAGGACAGCCATGATCAGAATGGCATTTCAGGATGACAGGATTGGCATTGTTGTTGGAAAAAAACAAGACAGGGAGTGAGACTCTGGGGGCAAGGAAAACATAGGGGACACTCTGGCAGGAAATGAGAAAATATAGGCCTGAATTAAAGGAAAGGCAGTGACACCAAAAAGAGGAATTTAAGTGAAAGAAGTTATATAGGACAAATTAAAAAGACCTGCTGGATTGATCCAGTGTGGAGTGGGGTGTCAGAGACAGACACATTTCAATCAGGGAACCCAGACAGGACAACGTACCTAACAGTAAGACCGGAAACCCCCAAAACATCTAAACTGGTTCCTAAATTACTGATCCATCACAGCTTTATATCAAATGTTCAGTATACAAAAAAATATAAGATTTTGTAGTTATCTTTGAATCTGAAACCAGTCATCGGAAGTTTATTGAAACAATGTTCACAAAAATTAAATCCTCCGAGGACAGAAAGAAAATATGCCAGGCAAATATTAACCAAAAGAAAGCTGGGATCTCTATATTAGTGTCAGACAAAATAGATTGTAAGGCAAAAAAGCATTATCAGTGATAAAAGAAGACCACTACATAATAAACACTGCAGTTCTCCAGGGAGCTATAACTGGGAGACAAAATATTAGTTATTGTAAACTACTAGCACCAAATAACATGCCTCAAATCATAAAGTAAAAACTGACCACAGGTCGACAGGAAGAAATGGACAAGTTCACTAATATAGTAAGAGACTTTCACACACCTTTCAATCCAAAAATTGATAGATTAAACAGACAAAATAAATCATTAAGGATATAAAAACTTAAACAGCCCAACTGACAAGTTTCAACAATAGACAGACATACAAATTAGCAGCTAACAATTGGAGCATAAACCTTACTTTCAAGCTTCAAAATTTAAGAAAGTGATCATGCTAGGCATAAAATTAATCTCAACAAATTAAATTCTCTGACAGAAATGCAATGAAGTTAGAAATCAGTAACAAAGACATTACATAAAAACCCCATACACTTGGAGAAACACACTTCTAAACATTTCATGAGTAAAATCAGAAAATTTTGGAATAGAATAATAATGAAAATTCAGTATATTTCACAACCTTGAAGATGCATTTACAAAGCAGGTATTTGGAGGAAAGTTTATAGACTTAAATGAAGAAAGGTCCAGAGTTAATCAGTTAAGCATCTACATAAGAAGTTAGAAAAAACAGCATAACAAATTTCCCAAAACAGAAGGAATAAAATGACATAGATAAAAGCAAAAAGTAATGAAACAGAAGACAAAAAGAGAGGATCAAGAGAGTAAAATATTGGTTCTTTGATAAACTAATCAAATATACTCTCTTGCAAGACTGATCAAAAAAAGAAGAAACAAAGCGAAAGAGAGGCATGGACATATAAACACTACCAAACGTAAGGTAGATAGATAGTGGGAAGCAGCCGCAGAGCACAGGGAGATCAGCTCGGTGCTTTGTGACCGCCTGGAGGGGTGGGATGGGGAGGGTGGGAGGGAGGGAGATGCATGAGGGAAGGGATGTGGGAACAGATGTATATGTATGACTGATTCACTTTGTTATAAAGCAGAAACTAATAAAAAATAAAAAATAAAAATAAAAAAAAAACAAGAGGCACAAATACACAGGAATGTAAAGTAAGAAAATTATAGATGCTGTAGAGAAGAAAACAGATAAGAGGAAATAAGAACAACTTTATGTTAGAAAGTTTTGAAAATTTAGATGAAAGGGACAAACTTCTAAAAAAATATAATCTATTAAAACTGACTCAAGGAGAAACAGAGAACTAGAATACTTGTATAGCAACTGGAAAATCTGAATGAATAGTTAAAAAATTTCAAAAAGAAAAAAGTCAAGATGGCTTTTGGGGTGAACTTTACTGAAAATTCACGGATGAGGTTGTTTCAATCTTACATAAGCTATTTCAGAGAATAGAAAAGGCAACAACCCCCAATACACTTTATCAGGCTGGCATAACCTTGATAACAAATGTAGATAAAGATAGCACGAGAATGGAAAATCATAGGCCAACCTCCTTCCCATCCCTTCCCTCCCTGTCTTTCTTTCTTGGGTCTTCTGTTTCTCTCTCTTGCACATGCAATACACACACACACACACACACACACACACACACAGTTAGCAAACCAAATTCAGCATCATTATTTAAATAATGCATCGTAATCAAGATAGGTTTATCCCATGAGTGCAAGGGCTAATTTAAGTTAGAAATTTTATAAATGCCATTCATTATGCTAAAAAGTTAAAGGAGAAAACACTTAAGGTCATCTCAAAAGATGAGGAAAATATGCAATAAAATTTGATGACCATTTGGGATCGAAACTCTTGGCAAACTACGAACTACGTGAACCTTTCTTAACTTGATACAGGTTATCTACAAAAGCCTGCAGCAAACATCACATTTAATGGTGAATTGTTGAAAGCTTTTTCTAAAAAATAAAGAGTAAGATAGGGAAGTACGTTACCACCATATCTAGTCAGTATTTTACTAGAGGATCTAGTCAGTACAATATGATGAAGAAGAATAACAAAAAAGAAAAAAGAAATGGAAGATATGAAGATTGGAAGAGAAGAAACCTAACCGTTATCATTTGCACTGCTATTATTGCCTATATTGAAAAATGGGGAGAATCCGTACGTAAGTTAATAATAAGAGTTTAGCAAGGTAGCTGTATACAGAAATCAGTATAAAAAAGTGAATTACATTTCTATATACTTTAAACAAGGAGTTTGAAAATAAAAAATTGTTTAAATACCATTTACAATAGCAACTCAAAAAATAAAGCAATAAATCTAGCAAAGACGCATAAAGTTTTTATGGAGCATATTATAAAATTTTATTAAAAGACTTTAAAGAAAACTTAGAGAGTCACACCATGTTATCGCAAAGAGACTAAATCTTTTAGTCTCCCCAAAAACTGATTAATAGGTTCAAAGCAATTCCAATTAAAGCATTATTCATGGAACTTGACAAGCTGATTCTAAGATACAAAGCTGCAGTAATTAAGAAAGTATGGTATTGGCACATGATAGACAAGTAAATCGGTGAAACTGAAGAGACAACCTAGAAACAGATCCATGTGTATATGTAAACGATGTATGACAGAGTGAGCACTGCAGGATGCATGGGGAAAGGATGGACTATTTAATAAATGAAGCCGGGATAAGGTTATCCATATGGGGAAAAAAATGAAAATGGATCCCCCTATCTCATAAAATACACAGAAATTAGTTCCAGGTGGACTAAAGACTTAGATGCTAAACCCAAAAGAATAAAAATTTTAGAAGATACTATATGAGAATATCTTTATGACAAGCAAATAAAAAAACTTTCTTAAACAAGAAACAAAAAGCATACCCATAAAGGAACATATCGATAAATTCTACAACATTAAAATTAAAAACTTCTGTTTATATAGACACTACAAGGAGACTGGAAGATAAACTACAAACTGGGGAGAAATGTTTGCAACATATTTAATCAATAAAGGACTAGTATCTAGAATACCAGGGAAACCTAAAAATCAAAAAGAAAAAGAGAGCCCTAATAAAAAGTAGGCAACACAACAGGCAGACATTCACAGAAGAAAGGACATGAAATGGCTCACAAATACATGAAAGGATGCTTAGCTTCATTAGTTACCAAGAACATGACAATGAAAATTACAAAAGAAACTCTTTCACACCCATTGAGAATGCCAAATTTTAAAATCTGAACAATACAAGTGTTGGCGTGAAGGTTGAGCCAGTGAAATTCTCATTGGTGGGAGTATAAGTTGAAATAAATTGGTACAGCCACTTTGGCATTACCCAGTTAAGTCTAACTGGCCTCCAACCATCCCCTAAATCCCAGCAATTCCATTCCTGGGTATAGGGCTTACTCAAAAAGTTGCACAAGTGCACCATGAAGCATGAACAAAGATGTTCAGAGCAGGATTTTCCTAATAACCCCAAATGGGAACCATTCATCAACAATCCAACCTACATTACAATACATAAACAAACTGCAGTCAATTCAGATAGCAGGAAAATAAATAAACTACACCTCTGTGCATCATCGTGGTTAAATCCCCCCAAAAAGAAAAAGCATTACGTGAAAAATGCAAGTAACAGAAGAACACATACAGTATGATTCCATTTACATACAGTTCAGAAGCAAGTAAAACTAAAACTAAAACTAAACTTGGGATAAACGCACAGATGGCAAAACCACAAGCAAAAGCAAGGTAATGATTAATACAAAATTCAGGATGGTGGTTACCAGAGGGAGGAGGGAAATATGATTGGGACTGGTCTCATGGGGTACCTCTAGGAAACTGGTAATGCTCTATTTCTTAAGATTGGTGGTAAGTACATGCATGTTCACTTTTTTATTATTCTTTAAACTGTACAGATATTTTATATTATTTTAGTATTTTATATTTCATAGGAAAATATTTTAAGAAAATAACCAAACTCTATACACATACAAAAAAGGCAAATAAGAGGTAACCTTCAGTAGATAACTGAACCCAATAGTTCCATTAAAAAAAAAGGGGGGACTTCCCTGGTGGTGCAGCGGTTAAGAATCCACCTGCCAATGTAGGGGACACGGGTTCGAGCCCTGGTCTGGGAAGATCCCACATGCTGCGGAGGAACTAAGCCTGTGCGCCACAACTACTGAAACTGTGCTCTAGAGCCCACGAGCCATAACTACTGAGCCCGCGTGCCACAACTACTGAAGCTCGCGCGCCTAGAGCCCGTGCTCCGCAACAAGAGAAGCCACCGCGATGAGAAGCCCGCATACGGCAACAAAGAGTAGCCCCCGCTTGCCGCAACTAGAGGAAGCCTGTGTGCAGCAACAAAGACCCAATGCAGCCCAAAATAAATAAATTAATTTTTAAAAAAACCCACAGAGGCAAAGAAAGAAAACTAGCCATTACCCAGAATTATGAACTATAGTGCAGATCACCACAAAAGAGGCTAAGTTCTGTGAACAGAAGAATTTCTCTAACAAAAGTCAATGGCCTGAGAATTATTCTTCCCAAATGAGGTCTCATCACTTGTTCAGCTGCGCAAGCCACAGACTCAGGCACTGTCCTCCATGATGGCTTCTCCCTCTCTCCCCAAATCCATTCTAGTCCCTAAATCCTACTTCCCTGCTCAGGCTACACTCATCCCTCACAAGGGAGCTTTCTAGCTGGTGTAACACGCAATTCACATGACTACCCCAGTGCTCTTGTCCCGTCGTGTGCCTAAGATCCTTCTCCAGCTTCCCACTGTTCTCAAGATCAAGATAAAAATTCTTAACATTATGCAGAAGCTACTGTACAGTCTGGGCCTTGCCTGAATCACCAGCCGCACCTTGATGCATCCACACACACATATACCTTTTATGTTTCAGCCACCCTGGCTGAACATCCTATGTTCTTTCAATTTCTTGAACACATACAAAATTCCCTCCTGCCACACGACCTCTGCAAGTAGTGGGCCTACTACATTCTGTGAAATCCATCACCTCTCTTAAGTTAACTCCTGCTTGACTTTGGTACTCAAAGCAAGTATTTCCCCAAGGAAAGCTTCCCCGGTCATTACCTGCCCCCTCCTTGTACCCCACCCCCACCCCACCAGACCAGGTTGGCTATAATGTGCTTTCACAGGAGCATGAATCTTTTTTCTTGGAGCACTTTCCAAGGCTTTGCTTTTACTTTTTGTGTATGCGATTCTTTGATTAACATCTCTCTTCCCTTAGACCATAAATTCCATGGGGCGTGGGAGCACGTCTGGTTTTTGCTTACCACTGGAGGCTCAGAACCTTAGCACGGAATGCTGCCCACAGTAAGAACTCATAAATATCTGTTGAATGAACAGATGGTTGGGAGAACAGATACTCTAGCCTAAAGCAGTCACAACTTACAAACCACCATCACTGCCACTTGGTAACAAGACCCCCAAAGATGTGAAACAGAGTAGGTGTGTGGCCTCACCTCTCACTCCCAAGCCTCAAGGGGAGAGCCCATCTTCGACTGGCAGGTGACCTTTGAAAAAGTATGATGAATGGAAACATGATGGAAGATCTGTGTAAGCTTGTTTTAAAAACAAGCTTTTAAAAACAAAAACAAAAATGTTTTCCCATAAACCTGGAGCAAGACTGGATCTTTCTGATAAAAAGGTAACATAAACCTAGTACGTACCTCCAAGTAAAAACCAAGCACTGATATCACCCTTGTAATTTCCTAAAATGACCATCAGGAAAAAAATAAAATACATGTTCACTGTAAACACACCCAAAAAGTAAGTATAAAATAGAAAAGCCACCAGTAAATCCACAAGCCAGAGATAACTTTTATCAACATTAATGTGCTTCCTTCTAGGGTTTTTGTTCTGTGAATACACATTTCTTTTTCTTTTTTTTTTTTTACAGTAACATCACTTTAGAATGAACAGCCATGTTGGCCAGCCTTTTATTTTTAAAAATTATTTATTTATTTATTTTATTCATTTATTTTTGGCTGTGTTGGGCCTTCGTTGCTGCACACTGGCTTCTCTAGTTGTGGCGAGCGAGGGCTACTCTTCGTTGCGGTGCACAAGCTTCTCATTGCGGTGGCTTCTCTTGCTGCGGAATACGGGCTCTAGGCACGCGGCCTTCAGTAGTTGTGGCACACGGGCTGAGTTGCTCCACAGCATGTGGGATCTTCCCAGACCAGGGCTCGAACCCATGCCCCCCGCATTGGCAGGCGGATTCTTAACCACTGTGCCACCAGGGAAGCCCAATACATATTTTTTAATGTGATTGAGCATCTCAGCATATACAGCTCTATACACGTGGCTTTTGCCATTTAACTTTCCAGTTATGATTTTTCACGATACTGTGGTATCTTTAACCTTCCCAGACAGTGGGTTCCTTGATGTGGAAATTTTGACCTTGATCTAACCTCCAGCACTGAGCACAATGCTGGTCATAGTAGATATGCAATAAATTTTGGATTCAATCAGACTCTGAATTCATTTAAACAAATGAACCACAAAGAAAAGAAATATTTATAGTTATAAATAATTGAGTTCAATAATTAAATAATTATCATTAATACACTATTAATAATTAACAAGCAATTACAACTATAAATATTTTAGATAAACAAGGTGTGATCTAAGACACTATTACACATAGGTATCTCCCTTTTGGAAAGAGAATTAAATTGCGTGGCTATCCATGACATCCTTCAGTTACACAGTAGATCGCCTGTCTGTCTCCTGCTCGGGTGTGTAACTTGCAGATGACCTGGGGAATGTCCTGCAATTGAAGGCCAGAGTACCTTCCTCCTCCTCAACTGGCTCATGTTCTCTGTGTCGGGACTTGGGGACAGCGTGTGGCTGCTGGTCCCCTGATGGTCGATTCTTGCGCCTGACTCCTCGGGGAGGTTGCACGGCAGTCCCCACACCAACCTCTGGGCCAATACTGCTCCACAGTAAGCAGGGGACATGGAAGTGATCTAAACATCTATCCACCCAACCATCCGCACCGCCACACACCGCTCTCTCGCCTACACCTCCAGCCCATTTTGACTTTCTCAGACCTGAGTAGATAAGCACCCGCAAAAAGTTCTGTTTCCTTTGACATCCATCTGGACACATAACATCTGTGTAGGTAAGTGCATGTATCCTTATCTTGTGACGAGGACAAGAAGAACAGGACATGCACTGAAGGTCCTAGAGACAGAGGTTTAGTATTGTGTAAAGAGAGGGTAAAACTGCTACTTTTCATTGAAGCTTTTTACTGAATTAGAAAGAAAATTTTCAGTTCCATGAGCATTTACTAATAAGTGACCGGCATTCTGCTAGATGCCAGGGTACCAAGTTGAATAAGTCCTTTGCCCTTTAGGACATTCACAGTCCAGATTTCTTTGGCTCTTTTCCTTCGGATCAGTAATTAACAATGAAATCACAAAATCACTCCTCATGGAATCATAACATCTTGAGATTGAACCTCTATTATACCCCACTCCCAAACCTATATGAGCATCCATTTCAGATTTCATTCTTTTTTTCTCATAAGGATAGTCGGCTTTTCGTTCTTTCACGTTTTAAGTTAATACATAAGAATCCCAAAAGCAAAAGACAAGGTGTCTGGGCACAAGAAATACGTGTTATCATCATGACAAAGGCTCTGCATTCCCGAGTTAGGCTTGTTTCTCTGCACTCATCAAACAGAACATGAAACTGAAGCAGGAAGGGACCATTTTACATCTGGCACAAATCTCAAGCTCTGGAAGTTCAGTTTCTTTGTCTTCAACTAAGTTCAAGCAACTGGCAGAGGCTGACTGGAGTCCCTGAAGTTTCTTAGTCCCTCCAGTTTCTTAGGCGAGACAACCCCTCCCTGGCCATAATTCAGGCTTTGAGAATAAATGTACTAAGTGCTTCCCTTTGGAAATAAAGATGGTTATTCCTCTAAACTTTGGATCAAGTAGCCTATCATTAAAAAAGTTTGGGACCCACAAAACATGACTTTTGCCACTGATCCATACATTAAATATTAGTGAAGCTTAAGATTCTTCTTAATCAATAAACACAGATCTATTATAGTTTTCCTGCACTCTAGAAAGATTGTTTTATGCACCAATGGCCTTAAGTGAAGCTCACTTTAGAGGCCACTATAATAGAAGATTTGGAGGATAAACGTCTAAATCAAAATCACAATTTTACAATATTAGAAAACTATCCAGGAAAAAGAGGTAAGACAAACATATAATAAAAATAGAAAACAGTGCCTCATGAAAATACTAATTTATCATTTTAACAAAAGCAGAAGCTTCTATGACGAAAGAACAACATAATAAGCATCTAAGAGTTGACATTTTCTTTAGTTTAAACCTTCCAAAAGGCCACATTAAGTAAAAACATCTAAAAATGGATCAGAAATTTGCTGAAATTGGGCTTCCCTGGTGGCGCTGTGGTTAAGAATCCGCCTGCCAATGCAGGGGACGTGGGTTCGAGCCCTGGTCCGGGAAGATCCCACATGCCATGGATCAACTAAGCCCGTGCACCACAACTACTGAGCTTGTGCTCTAGAGCGCATGAGCCACAACTACTGAGCACCCGCGTGCCACTACTACTGAAGCCCACGCGCCTAGAGCCTATGCTCTGCAACAAGAGAAGCCACAGCAATGAGAAGCCCGCGCACTGCAACGAAGAGTAGCCCCCGCTGGCCGCAACTAGAGAAAGCCCGCACGCAGCAATGAAGACCCAATGCAGTCAAAAATAAATGAATAAAAAAATTTTAAAAATTGCTGAAATCTATACACTTAAAATACACTCTGTCAAATTCCTCCAATGCTCTGTTAATATCTATATTTTGAAAGATAAAAACTATCCTTGGAAAGCTGTTTAAACTGAGAACAGCAAATAATCAATGATAAAATTATCTACAATTAACATCATACATCACTCACAATCTACGAATATACCTCAGGGAGGCCCTTTTCCCACCCATGGCACAACAGTACTCTCTAAAGCTCTATTTATAATTTTCCCAGCTTCTATTTATTCAGGAAAGTAGTCAGAGCAGGAAATGGGACCAGTCAAATGATCACAATCAATCTCATCACCTTCATAACATGCTGTGAATGTAATTAATCTTCTATTTGTTTAGGGGACTTCACACCCCTTACATTAAGGCAGCAACTCCCGGCTGGCTTCAGTTGAGATAATTATGTTATAACAAGGATTGGGTTTCAGTCATATTTGGCAGAAGAAAAAGGAAATTGTACTTGAAGTTGTCAGTTTTTTTTAAAAAGCTTTCTTGTGACTCCATTCAAAGGACGCTCTTGACAAAGCTCTCCTTAAACAGAGCACTTTCTAAGTAAGATAACCACACATATGCCACATTAATCAATGTAAGCCTCTTCTCTGAGTGAGACGTGAAGAGCATCCGAGCACAAGGAAAATTCTATCTGAAGGAGAGAATACGGGTTCACAAAACCTGACTACATCAATTCCCACCGGAACTCACTGGATCCTGCCAGTCTCCTCCACCGAGAATCCTCCCAAGACCTATGACGTGCAAAAGTACATTAGAACAGGGAGGTGAAGGAAAATACCAATTTGCTCACATAGTAGCTAATTATACTCTGTGAAAAGCCAGGCCGCCAGCAAGCCAAAACCAAGGATTTAAGAAGTCTGGAGCCAAGTATCTGGAAACAAAACGAGTAAGGACAGAGACAAAACCAAACACGGCCACCCAGCCATAGTCCTTGAATGGCCTGACACATACAAGCCTCCCTGTACAGATAAATGCCATCACTTTCCAGTCTGGGAGCTGCCCACTCACCCCTGCAAGTCTGTATCTTTTTTATAAAAACTTGTATTCACACTTTCTCCTCTAATGTCTACCACCTTTAGAAAATTAATATGAAAATATAAAGTCGTGCTCACTTTATTTTTACAAACCTTTTCAATTTTTATTAATATAGCAAAATCACAATACCCACAGTGCAGGTAGCAGTAAAAATGATAAATGAATTATGTTTCCAAATTTCTAAACATTCTCCCATCGGCCAAACCTGTTTTTTTCAAGGTCTAGAGTAGAATGTTTGTATGTAGTAAGCCCCTCAGGCATCTTAATATATCTCAATAATATTTCATTGCCTTTCAATAGCATTTAAGCTCTTGGAAAAACGAAATGTGCAAGAAACGGAGCTTTACTGATTTGAGTTCCAGTTCTTAGTAAACAACGAAACAAAATGTGGTATCCTAAAATAGGAAAAGGACATTAGGTAAAAACTAGGAAAAGCTAAATGAATCTATGGACTTGAGCTAATAATAATGTATCAATAATGGTTCATTAATTGTAACAAATTACCATACCAATGTAAGAAGTTAATAATAGGGGAAACTGAATGTGGGGTATCTGGGAACTCTCTGTACCATCTTCACAATTTTTCTGTAAATCTACAACTATTCTAAAATAAAAAAGGTCACCTTAAAAAAAAAACACGGATATTACACATTAAAAAAACAAACAAACAACAAGTAAAACAACAACAAAAAGCTCCACAAAACCTGAACATTCAGATATAGAATCCTTTGGCTAGTTTTCTCAATGTGTACAGTTACATGGAGCATTCGTATCTTTGCAAAGGTTTATTTTGTCCTGAAGTCTTTAGGAACATTCGTAATCTCATGATTTATTGGCACAATTCTTGTTAGAGAAGTCTAATGAAGAGCAGCAGTCCCCAGTGGGCATTGCTGAACCACCGGTGATAAGGTGAAGAACCATTAAGTAAATCCTCTCTATATGAAACCGCACTGAAGGGCTCCAGTGAATGGATATTGGCATGTACTAATCTTTTCTTATGGAGATAAAACCCACTCCCATCCAGGACGAATTGGTGGATTTAATTAAAAATAAACAGTAAAACTGAGGAGCAACCTGACAGGCCTGAATAAGCACCTTACCAAGAATGATTTCAATTCAAGGGAGGTTTAACTTGCTTGAAATTCTGCACAATTGTTTCTTGAAATTTCTACATGCTAATCATTAGCAGCTAATGTAACCCCTAACGTTGTACCACTGTCAGAGAAGTAACTTCCCCTGCAGAAGTGAAACCACCTAGAGTGCCTGATGATCATCTGGTATGCCTGAACTGAACAGCCCTCTGAAATCAGCCTCAGCACTATATTTTATTATGAGTATCAGTGACACAGGCAGTGGTAGGTGTCAGGGCTCGCCCTTAGCTATGGCTCAGAATGGTGTCATGGAATTCCAGCAGCATCCTCTTAAGGGGTCCACATGCCCCACACGCACCCTGTTCTGAGAACGGCCACTCACTGGTGACAAAGTGGGCCCTGGGACCATGTGTGTACCACTTTAGGGGGCACCCCCACTCCACGCCCTCTGTGACCAAGGCAACTAGACCAGGAAAAAACACGGACCCATGCTGGGCCAACCACATTCTCCCTCCCTTGGAATCATAAACAAGGGACTCTAGTCCATCTCTACTGAAACTAGGCACATGGAAACTCAGAGCTGTAGAAGAGCCATTCTCCTCCACGTGCACCAAAGGGAAAAGAGCAGCAGGGACCTACAGAAATAAACAACTCGAGGGACCACATGTCACCAGAAGGTAAGCCAACCCCACACTTCGTTCCTTGAGCTCACAGGACCCAGCTGTACTCAGCACCTGGGTCCCAGAAGATAGCCTGTAGCCTCCTAATAAAGTCCCCATTTTTACTATAAAAGTCCAACTGGTTTTCTCATATGTAACCAAGTGATTTTTTTTTTTTTTTTGGCTGCGTTGGGTCTTTGTTTCTCTAGTTGCAGCGAGAGGGGGCTACTCTTCGTTGCAGTGCACGGGCTCCTCATTGCGGTGGCTTCTCTTGCCGTGGAGCACGGCTCTAGGTGCGCAGGCTTCAGTAGTTGTGGCACGTGGGTTCAGTAGTTGTGGCTCGCGGGCTCCAGGGCGCAGGCTCAGTAGCTGTGGCACACGGGCTTAGTTGCTCCGCGGCATGTGGGATCCCCCTGGACCAGGGCTCGAATCCATGTCCCCTGCACTGCCAGGCGGACTCTTAACCACTGTGCCACCAGAGAAGCCCACCAAGTGATTTCTAAGTCAAAAATACCATGACAGTCTCCAGCACACCGAAGGGAGAGATAAGCTTTTCAGATCTGGCCCTGTTACTAAAACATCATGACCTCAGGCTAACTGCAGACTCTCTTATTTAATATAATAATAAAGGGAAACTAAAGGACGGATAAAACTGTGATCCAAATGCAAAAACGCCTCACGTCCATTCTTGCCCTTCTAAGCCACCGGAGCTACAACCAGGAAATCTGTTCTCCACGTTGCTTACATGTTTGACTTGTCTACTCCTCTGCATGATGCTATTTTCCCATCCTGGAATGCACCCACTCCTGATTATTATTATACTCATATGTGTAACAGTACTGTACAACCAGATACCATTTTTTATGTTTTGCTATTAATTCATATCGCTTCTTTGTCCAACTCTTCTCTATACATCTTTTCCAGCTGTGATCCAAATGTTCCCGACTCTTTCTCTATGGATACTCCTTAGAGACCTCAAATCAACATTTCTAAAACTGAACTCCTCGTCTTCCCACCCTCTCACTTCTCTTCCAACCTATCCCCTCCAGTATGATTGAATTTCAGCAAAGGCACCTCCAACGGCCCAGTTAACTGGCCCAAGTCAAAATCCAGACCTCACCTTTGACTGCCCCCCTTCTCACTCTCCCCTGAGATCCAATCCTTACTCAGTCCTGTCTCATCTACCCCTTAAACCTGACCACTAGTCTGTCTCCTTCCCCACTCTCACTGCCCTGGCTCAGGCTACAGCTGCCTTTTGCCTGGATCACTCACCTCCTAACTAGCCTTTCAGCCTTGAGTCTGAGCTCTGCCCTCACCCCAATTCATTCCCCACAATGTAACCTGATGGATCTTCCCAGAATCTAAATCTCACTGTGTCGCTCACACAGACACTCCATCGCTTAAACTTCAGCTGCTCCACACTCTCCCAGAACAAACCTCAAACATCTTCATGTGGCCAAGGATCTACAAGAACTCTCCAGCCTCACTTCTTTCCTCTCATTCCTGTACCAAGATCCAACCGTTCTGAGCTTTCAAGCTCTTTAAAAGGGCCACATTCCTCCATCCCTGTTGTCTGAAATGCCCTCCGCCCCTGCTTCCCCACCTGCATCTGACCACCCCTTCCTGACCTTTCGGCTCTCAGCTTCAACTCTTCCTTCCGGAAGTGGTTTCCCATACCCCAAGACTAGGCATATGGCCTCCTAGGTGCTCCCATAGCACCCGTACTTCCCCACTGTAGCTGCTGCTATCAGGCTACGGCATAACATTTTCCTTCTATCTATGTTCCCCACCTGAAGATCAGCTTCAAGGTGTTGTGTCCCTTGTTCACCGGAGTATCCCCACCACCTATCTCAGTACCTGGCATAGAGTAGGGCTCAATAATTAGTGGTTGAAAAAAATAAATAATTCCGTTTCTACATTCAGTGCTGATGTTTTACCTCTGCATATGAGTGACTCCCACTCCCACGGCTTTTGGCAGATAAACCAGGAACAAGAGAAAGCCAAAAGGAAGAGAGCTACACTGTTCTCAGGAACATAACCCTATCCCCTACCAAAGCACATACACAGAGGAAGCAAAGCAGTATAAGGCAACGATAAGGTCCTAAGTTTTCTAAAATTTTAAGATTTCAGTGCAGAAATGGCTCAGGTTTATTCACAATTGAGGAAACTGAGGTCCAGGATTTATCAAATAAAACGAAACTATTAGGTGATAGAGTTGTTTCCCTCTACAAACTTTGCACATTAGTGTCCAAAGGGTTGCAAAGTAAGATTTCATTTTGGGTGGGGGTGGGGGAAGAATGCGAAAAAGCAGTGAAAAAACAAATGCACGTAGAGTATTAATCACAGAAGACCATCTATCAGTTCAATGTAAAAAGGTTCAGTGTTTCGGGCTTCCCTGGTGGCGCAGTGGTTGAGAGTCCGCCTGCCGATGCAGGGGACACGGGTTCGTGCCCCGATCCCGGAAGATCCCACATGCCGCGGAGCGGCTGGGCCCGCGAGCCATGGCCGCGGAGCCTGTGTGTCCGGAGCCTGTGCTCCGCAACGGGAGAGGCCACAGCAGTGAGAGGCCCGCGTACAGCAAAAAAAAAAAAAAAAAAAAAAAAAAAAAAAAAAGGTTCAGTGTTTCAAAGACATACATTTTCTTTTTCCCCCATAAGTACCTACCTTAAAAACTACACTAGAGAACACAAAGATACAGAACCTTCATGACAAGCTCAGACTTGTACTAAAGTTAGCTGGGATTTTAGATCTTAATTTCTTTAAAAAAAAAAATAAACAACCAAAAATTTTCCACGCAGAAAAACAAAATAATACCGTATTCTATCCCGTGTCATTTCAAATTACACCATGCGTTAAAACCATAAAGTATCAAGTTTTCTTCAGTGGGCGTGCATTTCTTGTATAATGAGGAACCAATTAGTTATTTTTTAAAAATACTATGCTATGGATATTATGCTATAAAGGAAAATGATTTATAGGGTACTGTTATAAGTATTAAACACGTTACAAAATGATATGTGCAGTATTATTTCCACTAGTTTAAAAATGCACTGGAAAATAGAGAAAATACTAAAGTACTAACACTGGGTGCATTAGATGAAGTGACGGAGTGACTTGCGGTCTTACGGTCCATGAGAGGCAGGGTTGGAACATATTTTACAAGACAACCTTTTCCACCCCAGCTTAAACCGAAGGGTGTCAAATGCTAAGCTTTCAGCAGGTCACAACTACCAGTGCTGCCGGTGAGTGCAGCCCACTGGAAAAGAAACGAGAGGAGGGGCCAAGTCTTTTATTGAATTTAGCTAAAAATGTCAATAAAAATAAGTTAGAGCTAATTTACCGTTTGGTTCCTGTATGGAGCATTCATGAGATGCTCCTTCAACTGGCTCTACTAGATACCATTCAATTAAACTAAAATTTACTGGGCTCACAAGGGACTGTAATGGGCCCAGAAAGGTGCTCATTCACATGGACTTTAAAATTTTAGAGGGAGAAAGAGATATGCCCAATGTGAGGCAGACAGGACATGTGCCTAAGTGATCTCTAAACCAAGTGCTATGGGAATATCCCAGAGGAAGACAGATAAATCCTTAATCCCTCTTCCTATAGGAAAAGCACTCGATAGGGAGGGCTCCCTGCACATCGCCTCCCCCTGCCCCCCATACCATGGGCAAAGACAAAGGCTTGTCTAGGTGGTATATCTGGAAAAACATGAAATCTGGAGCCAGAAGACCTGAGACTATCACAGACCTATCTCTTACAAGCTATATGACCTCAAGCAAACCACTCTGCATGCTGCCATCCAGGGTGTATTTGTTGCAGCGGCCACCACACTCGAAACTTCCAATGAAGCTTACAGCAAAGGACGGCAGGAAGCGTTCCTTTTCAGAAAAATAATGTGCAGAGTCTATAACTCAAAACTGCAGGAGCTTCAGTTTTTAAGCTCTGCAAATGTGCTCTACAAGACACATATCACAAGGAAAACTAACTACGAAGCACTAAAGCAAAACGTACCACAGTTGTTGCCCTAACTTCATTAATTCCGTATAAGAATGATTTTGCTACCCATATTCCAGTAAGTTTTTGCCAAAGTAAGTGTCTGACTGTAAAAATGGAATGCTAGTCAGAACTTAGCACTTGCCTGGTATTTCAAATAAAATTTCACACAGTCATTATTATTATAAGCAAAAACATCAAATAGAGACTAAGAAAAATGCAGAACTATTTTAATACATAAAAATAAGGTGCTAGATTTCACTAATAAACATTATGGGAAATAAATAAAATAGAAGGTGAAAAGTAAGGAAGAAATTAATTATGGAAATTATGGACATTCACCACAGTATTATTAATTCAGAGCCAAGGAAGTTCACAGTAAAGATGATACTGGAAAGTTCAATTATGCTGTGCTTGAAAAATTAAGAATAAAATTAGAAAATTTAATTAAAATTAGGTTCTCTTACTTCAAGGGGGAGGGGAAAATAGCTGGGCTAGACTAGAGTTAGAACGTAAAACACAAAGTGAAAACGACACAGCTTATTTCGGGACAGGAAAGTTACAGTCAAATTGGTAAATGTGAAAATTTTTTTTCCAAAGTAATTTGAAGAGTTCCTGCTGGCTTCTCTCTTCTACCTTGCTCGCAATACATTAACATCTTTTTAAAAATTACTATTATCATAACAATGACTAGAACCCTAAGAATGTCGTTTCATTTCCTGCAACTTAAAACCTAGGGAAAAAATTTTTTTAAGTGAAAAAAAGTCCTATTAATCCCCACATCAACTTGAGGGCGTATACCCTTCTAGTTCAGTGAAATATGATCTTCTCTCTAGTCGATAAAGAATGCCACAAACGGGCCTCCCTGGTGGCGCAGTGGTTGAGAGTCCGCCTGCCGATGCAGGGGATACGGGTTCGTGCCCCGGTCTGGGAGGATCCCATATGCCGCGGAGCGGCTGGGCCCGTGAGCCATGGCCGCTGGGCCTGCGCATCCGGAGCCTGTGCTCCGCAACGGGAGAGGCCACAACAGTGAGAGGCCCGCATACCGCAAAAAGAAAAAAAAAAAAAAAAAAAAAAAAAAAAAAAAAAAAAGAATGCCACAAACAGAGCAAGGAGGCACTCACAGAAATGGGATCCTAGCACAAATGTCGATGCTCATTACATGCTTATAAAACCCTCACCCTGAAAGAAAAAAGAAAAACCTAAACCCTCACAAATAGGCTATTTCAATTTAATTTTATTATGAAAACAACAGGAAATGGCAGCAGGGTATTCGATAAGCTCAATTAGCAGGAGGATGAAATGAAGTGATGACATACCATCATGACCTCAGGGGTTAAAGATGCAATTTTCCATCTGGCCAAACCTAGATTTCCAACTCGAATGGTGACACCACCTGCTGTATGTTATTGGCGATATCTTGAGCAGTCCCTAAGCATTTTGCTTACAACAGGTAGAGCCTCAATTTTTTTTCTTATTTCACTCTGCAATATAATTGCTTCCCCATGAACAGAAATGAAAATAAATTCGATATAATGGTTCACTCAACACAGCCATTAAATGTCATCCTAAAGCATTCATTTACCAATCACACTAATAGTAAACATCTCATGATCATTTTTCTTCTAAGTCACAAATGATGTTGTACCATCTTTTTCCATAGCACCTAAGAATTATTCCAATCAAAGGCTCTCTTTGTATTTCTCCATTAACAGTCTCTTGCTACTAAAATGGATATTTTGGGCACGTCTGATAAGAATCAGGTCTCTAGAACACCCTTTACAAAATGAAAATTCACTGCATTTTTAAACTTGATATGCTTCCTTGAGTGAGGCAATGGCAAACAATTAAAACATTTTTTACATACCAAGTTCAAGGAGGCCATTTGTAAGTGTTCAGACCCTTAGATACATTTTATTAGGCTCTGAAGACTTTCTTCTTCTACTCTGAATAAAGGATTCCGTAAGCCAGTGATTAACCAAAGAGGGCACAGCTCTCATTGTGATTAGGTTTGATTAGGTTTGTATCCTGTGATGTTTACACATACGCCTGCACACACGCTCACATTCACATCCCACTGTAATTAAAGCACAGACACAGGTTCAGATAGACCAGTCTTGAGATTTCACTGAGGACAGTCAATAGCATAACAACGAAGAGTCACAACTGTCGGTTTTAACACGTATTTTCCAGGCGGTACCCATTTTTTTCTAGGAAAATTAACCTTTATATGTCATCTGCACCTCCTCCCTAAGCAACTTCACCAAGTTCCCCGTGCTGATACAAGACTTCTCAAGTGTTTGGTAGCTGTACGGGTTTGTCCCTGATTAAAACTTATCCTCCAGGTTATTTCACTTTCTTCCTCCCGGGTAAGTAGGTGTTCTGGAAATGGGAGCATGTAAAATTTGTAACTGAAAACTTACTTGGCTTTCTGAATCCACACACAGTAGTCTGAGATGTAGAGATCATTTAGAATGTAAGCTGGGTCATTTTCCTGAAAAATTTTGTGAATGTCCAGTAGACACTTTAAAACTGCACTTTTACCTGAAGGAAATTGAAAAAAAAATCAAATCATCCTCAAGGAAAAACATCTGATTTTTTTTTTAACTGAGAAATTCACACACTGAGGGGTAATATATTTATGGCAGCTCAGAGTTTTAATCATGTTTTGAATATTTTTCATATTCTTTTATTGCAAGAAATCGTATCAGTACTATTAAGTCCAAACCTCTTTATTTCTTTCCTTAAGAATTATGAAAAAATCTTTATACTCTATTGTTATAGCTGACTAATTGTGGTTACCTTAAAAATAACATAAAACATGAGTAGGTACATTAAATGACAGGGAGAGAAGTTTCCTAAGTAAATGAGTATTTAAATGCGTCATAACTTTAATTAGATAATGTTCTTCTAATTCAAGCTTTCAAAATACCATGGAAAATTATATTTTAGTTTTCAAATGTCTCTATTTCTTACATCAACATTTTTTGTCAAGGAATTATCTAGTACGAACTTACATTTTTTCACCTTGAAGAACTGAAGAAAACTCAGACTGAAAACTAAAATATCATAGCCCTACTTCGAAAACAAGCTGACAAAATCACTTGGAAAAAAAGCCATCAAATACTTGAAGTCTTGTTCAACCTAATTACTTCCTCCTGGTTGTTAAATGAACCTAATTTTAATCCAAACCCAAGCCTACAAAAGGAATCGCACAACTCAACAATAATTCCCTAGGTGTTCCAAACTTCAAGACAGTCCCTGAAATGTATTAAACATAAGGCAAATGACTAAATCTACAGTAGTACCACTTCCTTAGATCTGTGAAATACGGCATTTTCAGTTTCACTGTTTTATTCTTACCTTTATAGTCCTAAAACGTGAAAATACTGTACACTGATTTCGTGGAGACACTGGATGTGCTTTCATCGACATTCCCCACTTGACTCTTAGATATGATACAAGGATCATGAGATACCTAATGACATCGCAAGATGCCAAAACTGTTGCCACTAAATTTTTAACACAATTAACACTAGAAAGTGAGCTTCATAAGAGCAGGGACTTCTGTTTCATTTAGTCATTAATCCCCAATACCTAGAACAGAACCTTGTAGCAGTACATTTTCAATTTAAGTATTTTAAGGATGAATGAATTAATGACACAGTAATCACCTGCTTAAACCCTCACAATGTCTTCCATCCCCTAGCCTCACACACCAAGCCCTGACGATTTTTCTCTGGAAATGCCTCTTGTAGCTGCCCTTTCCCCACCACTCCCAGACCACCCATCCTCACTCATGCTGAGATTATAAATTCTTCCGCGTCCCTCGGACTCTCTCCCGCTGAGCCCTCTGACATTGCATTTTTTTTTTTTTTTTTTTTTTTTGCGGTATGCGGGCCTCTCACTGTTGTGGCCTCTCCCGTTGCGGAGCACAGGCTCCGGATGCGCAGGCCCAGCGGCCGTGGCTCACGGGCCCAGCCGCTCCGCGGCATATGGGATCCTCCCAGACCGGGGCACGAACCCGTATCCCCTGCATCGGCAGGCGGACTCTCAACCACTGCGCCACCAGGGAGGCCCTGACATTGCATTTTGATGCACTGCTTTCATCAAGAGCCCTCCCTGCGCTTGCTTTCAAGGCTCTATGGACTTGTCCGTGGCCCATTGCTCAACTGCTTCCCTGCACCTGGAAGGCCTTTTCCTCTCTGTTCCACCTAGAGGGATCCTAGCCTGCCTTCACAGCCCAGCTCAAGTCTCCAACCTGCAGGAAGCCCGGACTGACTTCCCTAATCGTCAGAGCTCTTACTAAACCCTGCAAAGGAAAGAAGTGGAAAGGAAACTCGGCTGATTCTCCTCATAACCTCCTTTGCTCACTTCACAGAAGGAGAAACTGAGGCTCAAGGACCGTTAAGATACAGTGCCATTGAGTAGAGGGCCCAGGATCCAAATTCTGAATTTACTGACTCGAAGCTCCCGCTATGCTACCCATGTGTTCTTGGGCCATTCGGTCTACATCACGTTTTTATTATTTGAGTTAAGCAGGTAGTAAGTTCAAAACAGGGGCCATGTTTTTTTCAAAAATTTTCACTGGGGTTTCCTCATACGCAGAGGGTAGGAATGTCAATAAATGCTCCACTGCTCAACGGGTTAAAAGAAATACTTAGAAGGCCTAAAACTACAGTTGGTTAAGTCAAGGTCTTTGTGTCATTATCAGAGCGGCCCAGGGCAACTACATGTAATGATGAGTGGGGATCCCCCCACTCCCCAAGCCTAGAAGGCAGAGTCTGATGACAGGAGGAGAGAATACAACCAAAACTCACTAAACTGATGAAACCAAGTTAGCCGTGTTATCCAAACAGAAAAAAATCAAGGGAGAACTAAACTGTGAGAATTTTTGGAACAGTTTAAATTGCAACAGAGAAAAAATATCAGGGCAAGCATATGCCAATTTCTTACTTTGTCTCTCTGTCTCTGTCTCTGTCTCTGTCTCTCTCTCTCTCTCGCTTGTGTGTGGGGAGGGGGACAAGGGGGTTTATGACAACTACTAACTTAAAGTTTTAAAAGTCAGCTATAGGTCTTTACCCAAAAAATAAACTATTCACTTGAAGCTTGTATAATCCCCTCTACAGCGTGAGGCCCCTGAATACTGCCTCTCGAGGACATGCCTTACTAACAGAAGTGGGTTAATAGAAAATGCAGGACTTGGAGCTGGGCCTCACAGCGAATAATTCAGTAAGTGAAGAAAAGGGGTAGGTATGCCAGCTTGGAGGGCGGTGTGAAAAGGAGCAGTGTGGGACTTAAAACAGGGTAGGTTTGGGGCACAACAGAAAAAGACCATTTAGGTGGAGCAGATGGTTCCAGGAGAAGGACAAAGGGAGTACACGGGCGAGCCTGGGAGAAGCCAGGCTGTGACAGAGGGCAGAAGATGAACGCAGTCAGGCAGGACTGCGGGGACAACACCTAAAGGCAGGTGCGCGCGGCAGCGACGGAAGACCCTACACACCAGAGAGTTTTCTGAAAAGGAGTGTGGAATTAAGGTCACATTTAATGAGAACCCATTGCAACCGTTACCTAATGAAATTAGAGGAGCTCTTTTCTATTGATACTTGTGAGATGGGATGCTGCCCGATTCATGAATCACTGAATAAAGCCAATTAAGTCTTCAAATTAAAAAAAAAATTTCCTAGTTTCGTTTTGCAGACATGCCTGAAGTGAGGTTGTCCCTTGCTAAGGGCCACAGGCGAGTTGAAATCTTCCAGTTATCACAAAATAACAACAATAATAATAATAGCAACACCCAAAGTAATCAATTTTTAAAATTTAAAGTGAAGCTGTATTGTACTTACATGTTTTGATCCCTATTTTCTTAAAAAAAAAAAAGACAAACACACATGGAAAAAACTCTTAAACATGAACATCCCCACATGATATTAACAGTATTCGTCTCTACAGTCACTGAACAAATGTGTGAGCACCCGATATGTGCCAGGCATTGTTTCACACATGGGATTACAGTTATTCTTCTTTAAACTTTCCCCTATTTTCAAAATTCTCCACAATAAACGTTTATTAACAAAAAGTCAGACATTCCTGACTACATAGCTAACCCTTGAAATACTGACAAAGAATGTTAGAGTTTTTAAATTCCTATTTCAATTGTCTTTACCTTGTATTTTTGCACAACTGAGAAGCAATATTTAGATCAGGCGATTCTAGAAAATCACACGCGAGGCACTTTTGAATGAGAAAGTTACGCGTTCTTCAAAAGCTTGTGTTTTCATTCTCAAACTATTTTCAGTGTGCTATGTGACAAATAAGGTAAAAGAAAACTAGGCTCCCGGCAGCTGACACTCTAGAACAAGAAGTACATTAAAACCGTCCTGCCCCCAACATTGTGTACTGTTACCCCAAGGCCATACTTGACCTCGTGTTTCCCACTAAATCACCATAGGTGACTACAGCATCAACAGATGATTACATTACAGACAAGAAGCTCAGGAAGCATGCAGCTTTTTTTGTTTGTTTTTTTTTTTTAACATATCTCTTGCACCGACTGCTCCTTCTCTCAGGTTGCCAACCACTTATCCAAGAGCTATCAGCAAAGGAAAGAGCTGGCCCTCCTCCAGGCTGTCACACAGCCAGTGGTTAGAAGGGGACTCAGCGTACCTGCCTCCTGTGGGGCTGTATCCAGTCATGGGCTCGTCACACATCCCATGCGCCTGAAAAACTGCTCAGGCCTAAATCCGAGAGAATCATTTCTGCTCAAAGACACTGCAGGGAAGTGACCGTTTTTTGCCAGCTCACTGCCTGGTCCAGAGCAGGAAAAAGCAGGTACCTTGCACAGTAACCATGGTAACTATTTTCACCACAGAGATGCAATAACAGGCCTCTCCAAAGAGTTAGGGATTCTCTGTGCTCAATCTCGTCCTCATAGAAGCCAACCCTATCCATGGAGCAAAGACTTCTGACACCAAGATCTCTCCAAGAGAGTCTAAAACCAGTGAAGGCAGTTTAAAACTAGTAACTTGGCATATAAATGACAAGTGCCATGAATGTTTTACCTCAGGGAAAATGACTGTCCAATGACAACAGAGAAACATAACAACATTAAAAAAAAAAAAAAGGATGATAGTAACAAGCAGGTAGGCAGTAAACAGTATTTAACACAGTCTCTGGCTACGCGTTCTCCAGCTTTTCTTTAAAGGGAACGTAAACTAAGAACAATGTGCTTTCCTGTCTGGACAGATGCGGCATCTCAGGTTTAATATATCTTAAACCAGAGACAAGATTGAGCTGTTCTACATTAGAATCCACTGGCTATTTGAAATCTTCCTATTAGCCGACGAGGTTTGGCCATAATCGCTCACTGACAGACCAGCTCATGGTTGAAGGCTCTTAAGAAATGGCTCCCATCTCTAGGAGATTAAAAGGATAGTGAATGTTTTCACTGGCTAAAAGCCAGCATGGAAAAAATATATATATAAACTGCTAACTCTATAGAGCAAGAGCTGAATTTCTTTTCAACTCTTGGTACATTATAGCAATGATAGGGCTGTGGTTTTCAGGGTATCTATTTCTGTCCTTCAAAGTTTGAGCCATACAAGACAAGAAGCCAAAAAGAGTAAAGGAAAAAGAGGTGGTCTTCATTTGTAAAATCATCTCACAATGAAAGCCAACAGGGCTATCATCCTAAAATGCATAACTTAGTAGATATCCGGCTAGAATTCCGGGATTTCTGATGAGACCACATTATCAGGAGGGATAATTCATGAATTATTCTTAACATTAATTTTCAGAGATCATCTGACCATAAAAAGAGGTGACAGAAGAACTGTGTCAAATTAATCCAAGTTAAAAGAATCGAAGTGTGGTAATTTGCTTCAACATCGGGCCCTGTTAGGAAGTAGCGTAAAGTCCAGTCCCTAACAATTAACACAAACATGCGTTAAATTTAACTTTATGAAAGCTTCTCAGTCTGTTCAGTATTTTTAGCCTCAACTTCCTCAGATGCCATTTAAGCTCTTACATTTGGGGGCTGTAATAAGAAACAAATACTGGGAGCCATGATAGTTGCTATTTTGAGCACAAATTCACAGCCCTAAATAAATTTTTAGATTCTTTTTTGTTATTAAAATTACATATACTGTCTGTATAGCCACAAACAAAATCAACACAAAGCAAACATACACTCTGTAAGTGTTCCCTCTGCCTGGAATGCACAGCCCTCAACCCAAACCTAACTTACCATCAAGTCTCAAAATGAGCATATACTTCCTTAGGAACTGGCTTCCCACTCGCCCAACCCCTACCCCAACCCAAGCCGGTTTGAGTTGTTTCATAACGCCTGCCACACTGTCCCTTACGGTAGTTAATAGCTACCCACTTCTGCTGCACCAAGTACTCTCCATACACTGCATCATTTAACCCTACTAAGGTTGGTGACCTCTTGCTCATTTCATACATGAGGAAACTGAGACTCAATGTAATGAAAGAGTTGGCCAAGATCACAGCTGGGAAGCAACAGTCAGGATGAAAATAGGTACATCTGCCTCCCAGCCACTGCGTAATATATAGCGTCACTGTTTACCGCATTGTGTGGCAACCTCCTTGACAGCAAAGAACACGGCTTCTCATCTGTCTTCCCGGGTCTAGAACAATGTCTGGCAAACTGTAGGATCCTGTTCAGTAAAGGCTGGCTGTTAATGTAGCCTGGCGCACACAGAACCTAAGTTTAAAAGCACCTGGTCAAATTGCTCAGTTAACACGTACTAGTTGTAACACCTTTGGGATCTGTACACTTAAGCCATGACGTCATGACAGATGTGCACTATACAATGGGTTTGCCTCCCCTTTTTATTTCTATTCCCTGACAAGAAAAGGATGTAGCTGTGCCAACTTTCTTCTATCACCACACCATCAGAAGTTCAAATAATGAATTTAACCCAAGGCTGCTTTTTGCCTTTTCTGCTCTAACAATCCCTGCCAGATTTGCTGGTTTGAAAGGACAGCTTGGACGTTCACTCTATCCTCCTCCTTAAGTCACCTGTCAAAGCAGCGGTTGTGTCAGTTTAGAAATACATGGCCGGATGTCATCAAAATTACATAATGGCAGCATGACTAATTTTTCTTCAGACAGTTCAGAGTGAGGCATCCAAGTTCAAGGTAGAACATTAAAAAAAAAATCCCATCTATACAGTAAGTATAAAAGTAGAAAGGTTAAGAAGTTGAACATGCATGGAAAAAAGCTCTTGGAACAGTTGCAATGTAGACCTGAATTTAAAAAAAAATCCATAAGCACCTAAAACTTCTTAATTCTGTGGATAAAATTTTATTTCAACTATTCCACCTTATGAATACAGCATGTATCTCCATGCCTGGTAGCTCAATTTAAAATAAATTCTTTGCATTGCTGCTTTAATTAAGACTATTATACTTCATTTTCCCAGGAGCTATTACTTAATATGAAAAGTTCTGACTTTTTTTTTGGAATTAGCTTAGTTTCCAACTGGGAAAACTAAGACTGTACATGCAGTCAGAGAGAAGAAACATATAGGAAGAAAGACAACTGGATTCCTTAAATGGCTCATAAAGGGGAAAAACAAACCCAGTCCGACCAGACTTACGAGTCCCTTTTGGTGATGGGAAATACTGACCAGGTCAAGGTAAAAGGAAAAAAACCAAAGCCTTTTGACACCCTCACTGTATCACAGTTGAGAATGTCTGTGATGGCTGAATGGTTTACATACTGGAGAACTGAGTTACGCACGCTTCTTTACATTTTAATCAGTGTACAGGAAATAGAATCTAGTAAAGATGATTACATATCTCTATCTACATGTAAGTTTAATTTATATTAAAAAGTTACATGAAAACTTTGATTATGAAATTAAGGTCTTAGAATTCTAGTCCCAAAATTCTAAAAGGCTAAGGAAAGACCATTAAAAAGCTACACATAAATAATCTTGTGCAGTTCTTAGCTAATTTCTTTACAAAGTAAAAATAACAATGATAACTCTTGCACTGTGGAACAGTTGTACAGCCCAGAATCTGCTTGCCCTTGGTGTCATTTCTTAGCTGTTTGGTACTTAATCTGAATCTGTTTCCACGTCTGCAGATGGAGAGGGGAAATTCTTCAGAACTGCTGTGGGAATTGAGTGAGACAAGGACATGTAAGCACTTTACAGATGACAAGGGAAGGAGGACATCAGGTCACAAGGGATCAAGGGCCCCGGGACTCCCTTGACTAGCTCCTACCCTTCTACCTGCAAAGCACGTGCCCACATACTCCTTCCTCCTCCACACCACTGCTGGCACCCCAGTCCAGACCCAGTACCTGTCCCCAAACTACTCGGCTTCAGGTGAGAATGGCGGTCTCCTCTATTCTCCACACCTCGAATCTCACCCCCTGCAATGACTCTACCCTTGGTGTTCCTGCCAGATCAATCTGACTCCATGGGCCTGTCACGGACCCCAACGCCAGACTCTGCAGTGGTGCCTCACTGAATAAGACCTAGCCTCCTCAGAGGAAGACAAATCCTGTATGGTATCACTTATATGTGACATCTAAACAATACAACAAACAAAAGACACACACTCACAGAGAGAGAGAACAAACGAGTGGTTACCAGTGGGGAGAGGGAAGGGGGAGGGGCAAGACAGGGGCAGGGGAGCAAGAAGTACAAACTATTAGGTATCAAATAAGCTACAAGGATATATTGTACAACATGGGGAATATGGCCAATATTTTGTAATAACTGTAAATGGAGCGTAACCTTTAAAAATTATAAAAAAAATAAAATAAAATCAGAGCCAGTCTCCTTAGGAAGCACTGCAGGCTCTCCACCGTGCTCCCCAACACACCACTCCCGCCTCTTCCTTCAGCTCCCCTCACAGCCCAGGCCTCCAGACAAAGCAGAATATTTGTCATTTCTTAACGTGTAACTCTTTTCTTTTCCTCTCCCTGATTTTCTTTACTTTCTGCTTTCTCAGGAAATACCTTCCTCCACTTCTTTTCTAAATCCCACACACTCTTGAAGTAATAAGGGCCGCGCACCTCACGCATCAGGCTGTTTGCTTCTGCCCTGTCTAGCCCCTCCCCTCCTCCGTATCAAAAGCACCCTTTGGAGTCCGAGGGAGGCATGGTACTGGAATCCTGGGACTCATCCCCTCCACCCGGACCAGGCTAAGCTGAGGAGGGTAGCAATACAAAAGCAAGTAGAAAGAGAAGTAAGGGATCTGGGTTTTGTTCTGTTCTGCAGGACCTCTACCTCCTTCCCCACCTCATCTTGGAACCCACACCAGGGTGAGACTGGGTCTCAAGCTGTGATGGAAGGAGCAGAGACCCGGTACAAGGCCTCACTGCAGCTGGAAACGGGCAGGACCAAGAGGGTATGAGAAATCAGGCTGGCACTTAGCTTGCTTTAGAGTCGAAATCATAAACTGATGGCCCACACAGGCTGACCTGGGTGCCCAGACATGCCATGGCTCTTATAGTATCCCATTAAATCTTCACATCATTGTTCACATTCAAACTTTTGAGCAATTTTATATTAAAGATCATGACTTTCTACTTCTTTTTAAGTCCCTAAAGGTGGCAACTCTACATATCCACATGGCAACAACAGGCTACCGATGGAGCATGTATGTCTCCAGTTCACACAGGCCTCATTGCTCCTATGTTTCTTCAACTCTGCCACCCTCATTCATTCGCCTGCTTGGCCAAGTAGACATCTCTGTTTCTCCTAACGTTGAAGGCCCTACTCTAACAGGAACGAACTAGCTCAGGTCTGTCTCATCCTGTGGGGAGGACAGAAACAGCTGACAGGATCCCCTTCAATACTGGCTACTATCTGGAATGGAAGGCAGCCAAAGACTTTGGCTCACTTGGAGAGGGCTCCCTTCCAATCCCGTACACAGCTGACCCTTGAACAACGAAGGGATTAATCCGCATGTAACTTACAGGCAGCCTCTGTATCTGCAGTTCCACCTCATCCACAGATTCAACCAACCAAGCACAGTGTAGCACTACAGTATTTCCTACGGAAAAAAATCCACCTAGGAGTGGACCTGCCCACAATCAAACCCACATTGTTCGAGGGTCAACTTCATGTATACCTATAGCAAGGGGAGGCACATGTTTTCTCTGAAGAGCCAGAGAATAAATATTTTGCCTTTGCGGGCCACATAATCTGTTGCAACTACTCAGCTCTGCCATTATATCACAAAAGCAGCCATAAACAATACCCAACTGAAGGAGGATGACTGTGTTCCAATAAAGCTTTATTTATGGGCACCAAAATCTGAAGTTCATATAATTTAAATGTGTCATGAAATACTATTTTCCTTTTGATTTTTTTTCAACATTTGAAGATGTAAAACGCATTTTTAACTCACAAGTCATACAGCATGGATTTGGCCTGTGGGTGGTAGTTAAGGTATTTTCTTAAGGGATTTTTCTCCTTTGTATATTACAAATACTTATATTTTGTATACTATCTTTTGTCTTATCATTCCTGTTACACAATAAACTCAAGAGCCAAGGTCAAGTCATATATAGTCTCATAACTCTTTGCTGATTCTCTTTTAATGCCTTGCACTGAGAAGGGATTTGATTTGTGTCTGTTGAATAAATATCTGCTTGCTTGTTATTTTTCAGTATTAATTCCTATTGAAAGAAACCCTAACCTGCAAAAATAGGAGTCTTCCATGATTTCCATTTAACATATAAAGTATTATTCAACTTACTTCATCTAGGTCTCAGTATCACCATGCAACAGGACTTTCACTCATTAGGGTAAATAAAATATTTTCTCTTTGTTCTCCCAAATTTGTCTTAAATATATACATTTTCCTGCCTTTATCCACTTACTTAAAGAAAGTAAACATACAGTTACTTCCTTAAAAATTCAGATCAATAAAAAAAATCTCTAAACTGACTTTAGATTTATTAAAAGAGGCACTAACCATAGAAGTTTTTTTAAAAGCCATAATATCAAACCGTGTAACTAACCTCCTGGGGGTTCTTTTACACCGCTCAGCTCAGAAACTGCAGATATTAACAAAAAATCTTATATAAATAGTACAGGAAATACAATGTAGATTTAAATTGGATATATGTATATATATACGTATATATGTGTATATATATACGTATATATATACGCACACACATATATGTAAGTATTTAAGAGAGCAGCAGTGGATTTTGAGCCATCACACACCCGTAAGATACTTCAAGTGATTTTTTTGGAGCAGAATAACCATAAGATCTTAATCATTTGTGGCAATTAAAAGGCATTTGTAAACCATACAGGAAATGCTGCCCCCTAGAGAGTATTTTAAGGCAACAAAGAATGTTTTATACAAATGTAACCCAGCGATTATGACATAAGCAATCTAAAAAATTTTCAGAGATTAACACTATTTAATGATTAACAGTATCCTAGAGGAAACACGTGTCTATGGAGTTGATCGGAATTTGATTTTCCTCCCTTTAATGTTTATGCGCATACACAGCATCCTTCCATACAAAAGTGTATGTATAAACCCACAAATGCTCTGAGGGTAAATAATACAGATAGATACCAAGAAGGTGCCAATTTAAGACTGGGAACCCAGATTTAGGCTCTGATGAAGAGGTGTGAGTAAAAGACATTTGCTTTGCCTGGTGGAAGAAACCCAGGAGAGTGAGGCCGAAGCCTGGCACACGGGGACCTCCCAGCAGAGTCCTGCTCTTTCCCACACACGTTCCAGCTGCAGCCCCCACGCGTCAGGGCTCCGAAGCCCCTCCTTTCATAGGTTAGCTGGTATGCAAGGAAGCAGTCAGCAAAAGCAGGTACCAAAAGTACTTCGATATTTGATCTGAATTCCACGCTACTGAAATTTCCTGAAAGCACTACGGTTGTTCCATTCTTTGAGACATTTTAATTGTGATGCGGAATTGACTAGGAAATGAAAAGTTCAAGCACAATTTAGAAGGAAGAAGAAAACAGAATTATCTCCTGGCTGGGGAGCAGGGAATTAAGTGATCATATTAGGGAAGCAGAGAAATCAATTCTGGAGACCAGCTGACTCGGGTAGGAAAGGAACTGTCAACTAGTTTTAGAGGCTGTAGAGCAAATCTCAGGGTCAGAGAGCCTATCAACTAAGTTTCACTGATGAAATCATGCTCCTCTATGAACTGCCTCCTGCCTCGCACTCACAATATTTAGAACACTTCTACCCTCCTATGTCCAATACTACCCATCCTTCAAGTCCCAATTCAAATCTCATGTCCCAAATGAAGCTTCATCTGATCCCCAATGAAATGTCACCTCTCCCTGTTTTGAACTACTTAGCTGGCATTTCGTGTAAGGTGCTCACCACTGCCTACCCTGCATTTTACACTTGTGATGGACGTCTTAGCTCCCCTACTCATGCAGGTGCTCCCTAACACAGTACAGGAATCTAATTCAGTTTTCTGCTGCTCTTCATATGTACAGGGCGCTTTGTACATAATAAATAGCTTTTTAGTAGGTACTGACAAAATACCTACGGAATGAATAAATCGATGGATGCATCACCAATGTACAAGTACTTCAGAGCAACAGGAAATTGAGGAGGAGCCGATAATCTGAAGTCAAATAAGGCAGAAGCTCCCCTCTATAGGAGGTTACATGTCTTACGTGACTTAAAAGCTCAGCCAATTTTCCTGGCTTTATGTTTTTGCCCGCTGTATTTCTGCTTTGAGCTACTTATTACGAATGTAATTTTTTTTTAAACCTGGTAGCTGTGTTATTCCAGGGCCCCCATTAGAATTTTAAGTTCTCTGAGTGCGAGTCGCATCCTTCCTGCTCACTCCTTCATCTTCAGACCCAGCTCAGCACCTTGACGTAGCAAGTGCTCAACCAACACTTGTTGAATAACCCTCAAAATCATTTTACATAATGCACTTAAGGAGGAAAAACTAAAAGGTCTAATGGTTCCTTAAAATGTCCATAATAGAGAAGCCACAAAAACTAAATACAGATAAATGTCAACACTGAAAACTCCCAGTGATTTCATCTTCTAGTTTTCAAGTTAGAGTAATCTTTACAATTCAATTAAAAAGTAGCATTTGGACTTTTGATTAAATAGAATTCAAACACTAAAAACAAACTCATCTTCCAGGTTGCGTGAGGACTCAGAGCTCACACAACATACTAGCCATAGCTCAGTTTCTTGAACAATCATTTTCCTTAAAGGAAAAGATCAGCCCCCAAGTCCTGTGCTGTGGTTCTTTTCTTTCACATTGATTGTGTTATTACAACTATGTACAGAAGAGGTTAGTAAAGCAGTCATTTCTGAAAAATTGATTATTGAGCCCAGTGAGACTAATATGTAAGGGTTATTAATTATATGAAGTAATGCCAGCTTTTACTTGGTAACAATAACTAATCTCCAGAAGCCTGTTTCTTAGGTTATAGTCTGCCATGCAGCCACTAGGCATCAGACCCCAAATGTTCATGGAAAGGCAGGTTTCTGGTTAGCCCTAAAAACAAAACAGAACCAGAAATAATAATACCTTCAAATGTGTATTTTCATTAGCCAAAAAAATTTATACAACTGTCTGAACAAAAAGTATAATGTTTTCTACAAAATGGTGAATAAATTTAAAACACAGATGTACAGGGGTTAAGAGTCCAGACTTAAATAAAGGAAGATCACAACACGTACAAAGAGAGACCACAGGTCGGTGAACCCCCAAGTGCTCATCTCACCCAGCTTCAGCAAGTACCAACTCATGGCCAGTCTTGTTTCCTCCACACCCTGCCCACTTTCCCCCGACCCACTCTGGATTATTGTGAAGTGAATCCTGGCTTCATATAATTTCCTTTACTATAACTATTTCAACATTTCAAAGGGCACAGTCTTTGAGTCAGACAGACCAGGAGTCCAGTCCAGGCTCCGCCAACTCCTAGCTGGGTAACCCTGCGCAAGTGCAGTGAAGTTCCTTGAGCTTGTCTTCTATCTGCAAAATGGACACAGAAATCCCGACTTCTCAGGAAGACAGTGTGGGTGAAATGAGGAACTGAGCCTAGCGCTGGCACACAGAAAGGAGTCAACAGGACGCTGCAGCTAGAATGCCTACTGTGTTAGCACGTTAAGGCAGGACTCTCTCTGACTCACTTCCAATAAGGCTCACAAAGGACAAAAGAGATATCGAGTGTCCCCATATAGTAACAAGAGATGCTAAAACCCTCTGTGCTAAGCTTGGAGAGACACTAACCAAAAACTGATTTATGACCCCTTAGAACAATATTCACCTCCGGGAATTTAAGTGTAAAGAGGTCCAGAAAGTCTCTTCGGATAAGGTCGCTGGAGTGCTATGGGGTTTCTACCACCACTCAGGAAGGAGAGGAGAAGGTACTTTCCTACCACCTTAAACCCCCAAGAGAAAGGGGGTTTTGGGGGGGAACCCTGGAGAATGTAACCTACCTGGCCCGGAAGCTGTGGGGATATAAAGCCTGGTGTCTGACCCGAACCTGATCACAGGCCCCCAGGCAGCAGCAGGGAGGAACAGCCCGAGGCCGAGTGGAGGGCGGCTCTGGAAGCAAGCAGTGCTGTGCAGCAGGGCAGCGGGCCCCTCCCCACTGCTGGCTGCCCAGCCTGACGCAGGCCCGAGCTGGGGAAGGCAAGATTTATTTTTTTAATCAAGTTCAAAGGAAACACTTTGAGTACTGAAATCAGACTCCTCTGATAATCTAAAGCAATAGAAACAGTTACAGAATATTTATCATATATTATAGGATATATGTGTGTGATGTGATATTTATAGGATATAGATTCCACCCAGAAACAATCAAAGAAGGACTCCACAGAATGAGCTCAAAGGGGGAACGGGGAGAAAAAATTAAGTTTTTCCCCTTTTACCCCTTGAAGTTTAGCCCTTTCAATCTAACAGTTACATTATATGTTCAATAGCGGCACAAGAGTATGAAAGAAGAGTAAAGAATCCCTTTAGAAAGCTGAATGAAACGTAGACAGGAGTACAAACGGTAAGTTGTATAAACAATGTATAATCAAATACTAAACTATGTCACTTCTAAAGAGAATAAAATTTCTTAAGACATATTAGAAAAGCTGTTCTCTTTTGATTCCTTTTGTTCATTGATTTTTCAGTGAGTAACAGCACCTAAGTGATGCTTCCATGAAGGATTCTTCCCACTCTTCTCCGAAGAATGGAACAAGGAGGAGGAAGTGAAAATTGCTAAAGAGACAAGAACAGACAGAAAAAATGGGGATGATCATGTGCCCCAAGAATGTCAATTCAGGGAGAGCAATTCCACATGCAAGGCCCTATGTTAAGCACTAAAATAACACTTACAGGGACGAAGTAGGTTTTCTGGCCTTGCAGGAATTTGAGCGAGACATACAGTAACAGTGAGAGATGAATGTACAGTCTTCCGGGGTGGGGAAGGTACAGCAGAGAGAATGTAAAATTGAAAATAGCCAAAGGCCCAGTAAAGAGTCTTTGTAAAGGCCTCCGTGAAGTCAGGTAAAGCAAATTCATGGCTGTTTAAAAACTGAGCTCTCAGTCAATCTTCTGTGGATTCTGACACCAGCCTTCCTTCATTGGTTCTGGAAGCGTGTTTCACTTAAGTTTGGTATTTCTTCTGGGGCAAGACTTAGTTATTACTTTCAACTATGGAAGCACTATACTGACCTTTATAATAAAAGTGTGATCACTCTTTTGAATTACAAGTAGGCACGAATTCATTCTTGGAAAACATTAAATGCCAAACCAGAGCTACCTGCACGTAAATTACAAGGTGTCTAAACAACTGAGACTCTTCCATGGCATTAAAGGCACCCCAGTGTCACCCACCTGTATGAACAAAGGTTTCAAACCTCATCCAGAACTTGTCATCCCCTTAGCTTATGGTGTGAACTCTAGACAATGCAGCTCTCTGTTTCAGCACTAACGAGCCACAACCTAAATCAGCCACAGAACATACTGTGCATGATTTATAGACGGCTGGTATTCATTTTCAGCGTGCTACCTCAGGTTTTCTGTTGCTATTACAACATAGCTGATAAGCCTATTTTTTGTCAGATAGATAATGATGGAAAGTTAAGTCTAAATTTTCAATTCCAACCTACTAAAACTGTGAGTAATTGACTACAGTGTAAGTCAAGGCAATCAAGTTTATTTTTGGTTATGAATCACAGAACTGCTTACTTTTCAAATAAAAATCCAGAGAACTAGATTATTTCCCAGAATGAAAAGTAACAAGTAAGAGGGTGTGTGTGCACGCGTGTGTGTGCATGCACATGCACGTGGGGGTTTTGCCAGTTTTCCATCTCGAAGCCATGATATAACAAGATAATCACCAACTGCATTCTCACTGTTTAAATCTATGAATAATGCGTGGATAATCTAGCATGACTTAAACAAGAAATTAATTGTGATGTAACTCAAGTTCAACAATCAGTCATTTACAGTAGATTAATTTTTCAAGGTAATTTTTGCAGTTCAAAAAATATCTTGGACAGAAGGCAAGAAGAAAGAACATGCAAAAAAAAAAAAAAAAAAAGCAGTTTGTTTCCACTGTTAAAGAAGACAGATTCCTCAAAGGTAGTAGCTCTGCTGTCCTATAATCAACAATCCTTTAAAATAAAATATGGCCAGTCTGAACCAACAGGATGAATAAAAAAGTATCTTCCATCTAACTATGATTCACTTTTACAATTATTATCTACTTTGAAAGAATCTACTTCAAACATGACTTTTTCCCCCAGAGCAAGAAGACTATAGGTTACACAGAAGTCAAAGAAAAACCAAGATAAACCTCTAGGAGGGATAAAACCTAAGAGATGTGATTCTTCCCATTAAGCCAATGAAGTCACCTAGATATAAAGGAAAGAACTTCTTCCTTTCTTTCTCCTTCTTATCCTCAAGTCTGAAAATTAAACCCCCAGAAGCATTTTTATCTAAGGACAAAGAAATGATAAGACTCCCAGAGGAAAAATATAAGAAATGACCATAAAGTACAGCAAGTGACTTTTGAATAAATGTGCCAGAATTAAGACATACAAATGGATGTTGCCCCTTCAAAGTCATTACCTTGGAAACTATATACTTAATCCAATGATGCTGTTATAGGCACTTTGGAATTTGTTTCAGAGCTTAGAATTTGCCACATCCTTAAAAATAGCAAATATTTGTCTTTTCGGGTTTGATATAGCAATAGTCAAAAGTCCTCAGAGTAGCTGTGCTTTCTTTGCAAAGCCTTTCCTGATCTCCCAAGTCCAGGTTCCATGCCCCCTCCTATGATCACTGTCCTTCCTCCAGCAGAGAACTTTTCACTCAATGTTGGAATTGCTTACTTACTTACCATCTGTCACCCTGGCAAAACCGTAAACTTCATAGGAGCAGGGAACTTATTTATTATTATACTCACAAGCCTAGAATAATGCCTAGAAAATTACAGGTACCTGAATGACACAGAAATACTGCACGGTACAATCTACTATAACACAAGATGGTTTGGGAAACTGTCTCTATATACCCTCCCCACTCCGCTCTGAAAAGAGTACCATACTTCTCTGTGTGATTATACACCTATATGGAGGGACTATTACTTTATATAATACCGGGGAGGAAAGGTGGTTGGATGGGATGATTTTCATTACTTCTTTTTATATGGGAAAAAAAAAAAGCAAAAATCATGATTATATCCTCACAGACTAAAAGTGTTTAACTTTTCACTCTCAAATTTGCAAGCATAGTAACATCTTACCTAGTTGCAACACCTTTATAGTGTCTCTGTAGGCTTGCATCACCAGCTTGAAATGGCGGTAAAGTGGATAGCACAACACTCTTCTTCCAAAAGACACCAGGATTTCATGAACATTAGTCCAAGTCTGTGAAGTATCATTTAAATGAGTAATCGTTTCCATATTACACAAAACAAAAGCACACAATGAAATGTAAAACAATTCTCAATTAAAAACTAAGTTTGGATCAACATGAAGCCAAGTGGAAGACAAATACAAAGCCGTGAAGTGAGACTCTTTCTGTAAACCTTACAATAAAATTTTTATCTCAGTCTTTGTAATTTCTCATACTTTATCAACGTATCACAAATGCTCCTTAGAAATCACATACGTAGCAGGAAAGTTTTAAAAAGTCTTTTAAGAATTACCAATATGAATGTAAAACACATGGCACTAACAAAATACAGATGCACATAAAAGACATTTCTAAATGATATATGTTTCATGTTTTTGTCTTTTAGGACCATTCGAGATAATGCAGATGAAAAATATAGAACTCTGTAGTGAAGTGTGTTCTCAGTTCCCCCTTCCCCCTCTTTTGATTTTTTGTTTTTTGGGGGTTTTTTTTGCTTTGGGCATGAGTAATACACGGTATTTACTTCAGTAATTTGCTTTCACTTTTTAAAGAGAAAACTACTCATTTCTGGAAAAAAGGCTTTATCCTGAATGGTAATGGTTAATGGTAATGATACCATTAACAATGCAAAACTTACCAAAAACACTAAACAAAGGTATTTTCTACAAAATTGTTTTTTAATTCAGTTTTGATTAAAAATGTATTAAAAATGTAACCCACATATAAAAATTAAAATATAAAATTAAAAGTAAGGGAGTATACATCACTTCCATGTATATTCATCCTTAACAAATGAGTGATCTGATTATGAATACTGAGTACCCAACAGAGGATACTTTATACCTAAAAAGGAATGATAAATTTCTAAAAAATTCTGGCAAAAAACTAAACACTTATAGAAGTTTCACAGAGCTAGTTACATGTCTGGCAATTCTAAGTTATCTCAAAAACAATAAAAATGTCAAAATAAAATCATAAATAGGTGAATCTCTTCATGCAGACTTTTATAACTAAACTATGAAATTATCTAGTCACCAACTCCTTTGTTTTCTATATTGGAATAATCAATGCAATTATTACAAAAACCAGTTTCTCCATTATATGCTGATTATGGAAATATGTAGAACTCAAGGGAAGTCTGGAGAACAGCACTTCTCCATCTTAAATATGCATATGAACTCCTGGAGATTTTGCTAAAGATTCTAACTCAGAGGGTCTGGAATGGGAGTCTGACTCTCCATCAAGCTCCCAGCAGAGGACACTGGTCAAGCTGTTGGTTCATGGACATTCACGAATAGCAAGACTCTTTGCTAAAGTGTTTCAGTTCCTATTTACATGTTATCTATTATTTGAATAAAGTGATGCCATGAAACAACTTTGATTTTCCAACTTAAAATGTACACTGTCTAGGATTCAAACTGGAAAAAAAACAGAAACAAAACTAGTTGCCTTAATAGATGATGCAATGATCAACTGTTTAAATAAACACTGTTTTAAAGCTTCTGCTTTGATGGACAACAGTGTGTTCAAAACTAGTAAATTTATTTATTTTATTTTTAAAAATATTTATTTATTTTGGCTGCACCAGGTCTTAGTTGCAGCATGCAGACTCCTTAGTTGCGGCACGTGAACTCTTAGTTGTGGCATGCATGCAGGATCTAGTTCCCCGACCAGGGATTGAACCCGGGCCCCCTGCATTGGGAGCGTGGAGTCTTACCCACTGGACCACCAGGGAAGTCCCAGAACTAGTAAATTTAAAGATACCATTCTTTGCTATATTTGGTGAGCCTTACACAACTATTTTCTACAAAATAGATATAAAAGCAATTATTACTATATTATAAGAGTTATCAGATCTAAACATACTAACTGTAGGACCTAGGATAAGTTATTTACGCTATATGATTTAAGTTTCCTCATCTGTAAAATACCAATAATTCTATCTCACAGACTTCAATAGAAAGGAATAGGTGAAGTAATATACATAAAAGCCTTATTAGCACAGCTCCTGGTGGTAAGTGACACTTAACGGTAATATCACCTAGGTTTTCTGCCCATCTTTGAGCTCTGAGCCCCAATATATGCCGACTTACATACGCGCCTCAAACTCAACCCAACATCTTCCTGCAAGGGACAGTATACCCATTCCTTCTCCAAACGTCCCAGATACCCTACAGCTGGCCTTATTAGTGTACTATGATTAAAGTAAAAGTAACAGGGCTTCCCTGGTGGCGCAGTGGTTGAGAGTCCGCCTGCCGATGCAGGGGACGCGGGTTCATGCCCCGGTCAGGGAAGATCCCACATACCGCAGAGCGGCTGGGCCCGTGAGCCATGGCCACTGAGCCTGCGCGTCTGGAGCCTGCGCTCCGCAACGGGAGAGGCCACAACAGTGAGAGGCCCGCGTACCAAAAAAAAAAAAAAAAAAGTAAAAGTAACAAAATTAAATCAGTTTTATTAAAAAGATGGAAAAAAACTTTGTACAATAAAGCTATCACTTTTAAAAAGTCAAGGAATTGCTTGAATTACCCCAAATGAGCTAATAACAACAAAAAAATAACTCTGAACAAACAAAATCTAAACAACTGCAACTGACAATCATACCTCAAACCAGCAGAGTGTTGGACTCAGTTTTCTGATATTCCATGCGGATTCAACCTTTAATTGTTTTGAAGAAAAGGATAGTGTCACATTAGAGGTAAAGTCATTCAAAACTAAAGCAAATATATCCACTTATTCAACTAATATATAAATAGTATTGACATATGTAAAACCTAAGAAGCATCTATGACTGCAGGAAAATAATGGCTTTACTGATGTCAAGGAGATCAAAGGCAAGTTTCTGTCTACTTTCCCTGGAAATTTATAAAGTAAAGCTGTTGCACTGATAAGAGTACCAGAACACAAGAGCACATAAGCAAGGACTCTGAAACTAAAGCAAAGCAACGCGTGCTCAATTTCTGTCCTTCTCAACTAGGTTACCTGCCTCCCAAATATGCTATAAATACCAAAAGACTCAAAGATAATGTTGAAGTGCTCTTTCTGGCACTTAGAAAGCTGCTCAAGAATTTGGTCTTTGAGAGAATGCCTGTGAGAATAAGTGCATTCTAGAGAAGATCCTGAAGTTGCAAGACTTCATGATTTCAAATATGTGAATCCAAGAATCAAATCAAAAATGCGAAGTTAGGGCTTCCCTGGTGGCGCAGTGGTTGAGAGTCCGCCTGCCGATGCAGGGGACACGGGTTCGTGCCCCGGTCTGGGAGGATCCCACATGCCGCGGAGCGGCTTGGCTCATGAGCCATGGCCGTTGAGCCTGCGTGTCCGGAGCCTGTGCTCCGCAACGGGAGAGGCCACAACAGTGAGAGGCCCACATACCGCAAAAAAAAAAAAAAAAAAAAAAAAAAATGCGAAGTTATATCAAGCATAACTAAACACTCTCACTCATCTTCTCAAGCAATATGAAGCACTTTTTTGTCAACGAAAACATTTTCCCTGATTATGGTATTCTAAAAAGATGAGCGGAAACAAAACCCATTTTCAGTTATAGTATGCCCTTGTTACACTCATTAATATTCATTTTGGAGACAAATGCAAATCTCAAAAGTCACCTTTGAAATTTTCAGAGTCCGAGCAGCAAAAAGTTTGGCCCATATCAAATCCTTATCCTAACACTATGCTCATGCTATGACGGTGAGTGAGAAAAGCAGGTTAAATAATAGTATACACATTATAACCCAATGTAAAAACACATACACAACGAAAGAAGCCTAGGAGAGAAACATCACCTTGTAACTGTGGCTACCTCCGATGGCTGAGATGACAGGAAATTTTAATTATTTTCTTCCTGTGTGTATTTTTCTTTACAATGATATGAATTATTTGTGTAATTTAAAAAGAGGGAGGGGGAGGGGCATGATGGGGTAGGAGATTAACAGGTACAAACTACTATGTATAAAATAAATACAAAAAGATAGTGTACAGCACAGGGAAATACAGCCAATATTTTATAACTTTAAATGGAATAAAATGTATAAAAACACTGAATCACTATGTTGTAAACCTGAAACACTGTAAATCAACTTTTACTCCAATTGAAAAAATTTTTTAATAAAATAAATAAATGAAAAACAGGGAAGCATATGCACAGCTCAAAAATAATCCCTTGGGGCTTCCCTGGTGGCGCAGTGGTTGAGAGTCTGCCTGCCGATGCAGGGGTCACGGGTTCATGCCCCGGTCCAAGAGGATCCCACAAGCCACAGAGCGGCTGGGCCCGTGAGCCATGGCCGCTGAGCCTGCGCGTCCGGAGCCTGTGCTCCGCAACGGGAGAGGCCACAATAGTGAGAGGCCCGCGTACCGCAAAAAAAAAAAAAAAAAAAAAAATCCCTTGAGCAATGACTACTATAAACAGATGCAGGGACACATTAACTGGAAAGTTTTTTTTGTTTTGTTTTGTTTTGTTTTGTTTTCCAGCCTTGTTTTAAATGTATGCCATCAGTGACATAGGTGAGAAAGATGTTTCGCTCTTCATTTACAAAATCAAGTGTGGTTTAAGAAGAGATACAGTACAGTCTATATTTTTTAAAAAAGATCATTTAAGAAACAACATACTTTACAGAAGGATTTACTTTTACAATAGGATTTTACCGAATACCAAAAAGATACCATCCAAGGTTTTAAAAATCTGATTTACATACAATTTTTCAGAAGTACACACACTATTTAAATTGAGAGCTTCCCTGGTGGCGCAGTGGTTGAGAGTCCGCCTGCGGATGCAGGGGACGCGGGTTCATGCCCCGGTCCGGGAAGATCCCAAGTGCCACGGAGCGGCTGGGCCCGTGAGCCATGGCCGCTGAGCCTGCGCGTCCGGAGCCTGTGCTCCGCCTCCGCAACGCGAGAGGCCACAACAGTGAGAGGCCCGCGTCCCACAAAAAAAAAAAAAAAAAAATTTGAGGAACACCTGCAGATAAATGCTCACATTCCTTTCTTTATAAAATACTGTATCTTACGTCTGTTAACAGACAGGTCGGAGAAAGACTAGAAATGGGTATAGTAAAGTTTACCCCTTGCCAATGTCAAGTGTCGTGTAGCAACAGCCCTCTCATTTGGTCAGTTCATCTCCTAAAAGAGATGAGAGCTCAGGATATCCTTTTTCTCTACCCTCAGCTTTACTTCCATACTCTGCTATTTGGCAGAGACTAAAGCCAAGAGAGAAGAAAAAAAGACCAAATAAAAACATTATTGGTACCCATCACCAACACACCTGTGCACCTCCGCCTAGAGCGTCACTAAGTAACTAATCACGACTGGTCTCACTCATGACATTAATACAGTTTACTCCATACAACAGTCTATGCCAACCGGCACAGACACATGTGCACTTACATTCTTCTCTCCTTCGGTGACACGAGTTTCATAGCAATATGCCAGAAGGATATCAATCAAACTGTAGTACACTTGACGACAGGCTCTCTTGTCCAGCAGGTAAGATTTATTGACAAATTTTCGCAGCTGATATTTCTCTTCTTCAGAAAAAGACACTAGAATAAAATGCATTTAAAAATTAGTTCCATTACGTGCTGTAAAACCCCCATTGCAGAAGATTTATCAAAATTATAACTTGGATTACAGAAGCTGAAATAAAAAGTTATTTAACTCTGGACATAGAAACAACTTTTTAACTAGACGTCACAGCTTTATTAAGAGCTATGTATTTGATTAAATCCTAGTAGGGCTAAAAAAAAAAGAAAAAAATGTCTAAACAATATCTATTCCTTATTTCCAGACCACCCCCCCAGCCCCTGATCTTTTCCCACTACACTGTTCTGTATTCAAGGCAGCTAAATGACAGAGTTATTGACTTTCAGATAATTTACATTTTGACAACAGAAAACATATAAAAGCTAAATCAAACACTCTGTAAATATTCATTATCTACTGTGAAAGTTCTATACAAAGAAACAGAAATATTCCCATGTATTAGTCAATTTTAAGGGCATAGTATTTTTAAATTATTATTTACACAGAGAAACAAAGTTTTACATAAACATGCAAATGTGACCATACCACACATATCAGACTTCTGGGAAGAGGAAGTTTCCTTTTCTCCTTTTGCTTGGCACCCTGTTTCCATCCTTATCAACCACCTCTCCCATGTTAAAAAAATGTAATATATATCACTTCATATTTTTCTTTACCATCAGACACAAAAATGTGTATACAAGCGAGTTGATACTGTCCCCCCCACCCAGAGAATTCGATTTTTTTTTTCCATCTAGCCTATCTCACTCAACAATACCTCTAGGAAATCCCCCCAAGTCACTTGGTACTTAGCTAATTTTGTAAAAGAGTAGAATAGTCCATGGTGTAGCATGCTCTATCCAACCACTCCCCCTACTGATGGGCACTCACTCTGCTTCCAGCTTTATGCCACTGCTAATAATGCTGCAATAAATGTTATATTATATGTCACTGGATACTGGAGGCTTTATTTCCATAAAACATATTCCCAAGAGTAGATTTACTGGGTCAAAAAGTTTATCTGTTTTTAAGAGATACTTTATTTAAGGGCTACAACTCTCCTTTCTAATGGTCATGGATAGAAGTTCCCTTTCCTACACATATCTCTTGCCTGCTCCCAGCAATAAATGCTTTTTTAAAAATCATTTCCAGGGGACTTCCTGGTGGTCTGGTGGTTAAGAATCCGCCTTCCAATGCAGGGGACGTGGGTTTGATCCCTGGTCGGGGAACTAAGATCCCACATGCCGCGGGGCAACTAAGCTCGTGGGCCACAACTACTGAGCTCGCGCGCCTCAACCAGAGAGCCTGCGTGCTGCAAACCACCGAGCCCACGTGCTCTGGAGCCCGCGCGCCACAGATAGAGAGAAGCCCATGTGCTGCAACGAAGAGACCACACGCCGCAACGAAAGATCCTGCATGCCGCAACTAAGACCTGATGCAGCCAAATAAATAAAAATCAAAAGAAATTTTAAAAATCAAAATCATTTCCAATTTAATGGATGCGAAGTGACTGTGGTAAGAAAAATTCTAAAATGACCCCCAATGAGTCATATCATTTGAGTGTGGGCAGGACCTGCAACTTGCTTCTATTTAAAAAAATATGCCAATGGTGTTATAATTATTATGATTATGTTCCATTATCAGCAGACTGGAGCCAGAGACTTGCCTGCTGATTTTAAAGAACTATGATGCCATGTTGTGAGGGGGCCACATGGCAGGGAGCTGTGGGTTCCTCTAAGATCTGAGAGTGACCCCGGCTGAAAGCCAGCAAGAACATGGAGGGCCTCAGTTCTACAGCTGCAGGAATCAAATTCTGCCCACCATCATGTGAGCCTGGAATAGGACCCTGAACTCCAGAAAGGATCATGGTTGCTAACACCTATTTTTTAAAAAAAGAAAAAGAAAAGATGGCCCCAGTTGTTTATATCCTTCCAAGACCCTGAGCAGAGGACCCAGCTAAGCCATGCCTGACTCCTGACACGTGGAAACTGAGTCAAATTAGAACTGCGTTTCTGTTTTGCAGTAACGTGTCATGCAGCAAGAGGAAACTAATACAGTGACATATCATTGTTACTTCAGTTAGTATTTCTCTAACTGCTAAACTTTGAACATTATTTCATAGGTTTGTTGGCAATTTGGATTTGTTCTCTTGTAAATTACCCATGAGAATATATCTTGCCCAGTTTTTTCTGGATGGCTTGTCAAATATTTAAGAACTCGGCTATTATGGACATGAACCCCAGTCATCTCTCCAAGTCTACGGCATCTCTACTGACTTTGTTTAGGGGATCTTCTGCCAATGAATTATTTATGTTTGTGTGTAGTCCAGTATATCTATCTTTTTTTTTCACCAGACTATGAATTTATAGCCTTTGATAAGGTTTCCCCAATCCCTGAATTGTACATGGAGTCTCTCAGCTTTTCCTTAAGATCTACTTGTTTTCTCTTTTAAATTTAAGTCTTTAAAATGAAATTGAGTTATTTGTAGTGAGGTGGATGGACCTAGAGTCTGTCATACAGAGTGAAGTAAGTCAGAAAGAGAAAAACAAATACCGTATGCTAACACATATATATGGAATCTAAAAAAACAAAAAAAGGTACTGATGAACCTAGTTGCAGGGCAGGAATAAAAACGTAGACATCACAATGGACTTGAGGACAAAGGGTGGGAGGGGGAAGATGGGTGAAGTGAAAGTAGCATCGACATATATACACTACCGAATGTAAAATAGTTAGCTAGTGGGAAGCAGCCACATAGAACAGGGAGATCAGCTCGGTGCTTTGTGACCACCTAGAGGGGTGGGATAGGGAGGGTGGGAGGGAGGCTCAAGAGGGAGGGGATACAGGGACATGTGTATGCACAGGGCTGATTCACTTTGGTGTACAACAGAAACTAACACAGTATTGTGAAGCAATTATACTCCAATAAAGATCTATTAAAAATAAATCAATAAAATAAAAAAATTTAAGTCTTTATTCCATCTGAAAGTTATTTTTTCAAGTTTTAAGATTTTCGTTAATTCCAGATGAAGAGTTAATTGTGCCAGCACAGTCTGTTCAGTAATCCACCTTTTCCACTGTATTGAACCACAGATTTTATCAAATAAATCTGCTGCTTTTCTTGCTAAAAACTACTTCCAAGCACTTTCGGGTTTTGTCACCTGCAAATATAATATTTTTCCTCATTCCCAATAAATTACTGACAGAAGAGTGAGAAGCTATTTCTTTTTATGTATCCGTCACCTTACCAAATGTTGGCTACCCAGACCAAAGAACTAAGATATTTAATAAATGCTAATGATTAAAAAAAAAAACACCTTTATGTCTATATTGGGAAGGCAAGCAAGTCTAAGACTGTAGTTCCTTCCAAGTTGCCTTTAATGCCTACAATTTAGGTAAGCGATCATAAAATATGTATCCTCTCAAGTTAACAAAACATGAGCATTATCAGTTCCTCATTACTATACATAGAAAGTAAAATACGTCTTGTCTTAGAGCAAGATTTACAGAGAGAGTAACAGCTAATCACATAGATGTGCTGAGTTCCTACTTAGTATGAATAAAACACAGCCTACTAGTTTCTTAGGACAATTTTTAAAGAAACTTAAGCATCTAGATATATTGTTACCTCTAAATCAGAGCGTTATCGATCTCTTCCCTTGCAAAGTAATCCTTAATTTTCCTTCCATGTCCTATCAGACAACCACTTTCAAATTCACTTTAAAAGCTGTCCAACCCAGTCAAGAGGAGCATTCAGCTTCTAGTGCCAGTGCATATCAAAGTAATGCCAAAATAACTTGGAAGCCTTTTTCTCCAGGTTTTAGAATTGTCCATTATATGCAGGTCAGGACAGGCTAAACTGCTGTATCAGACAGACCCAAAATACGGTGGTTTCAGCAAGACAGAAATTTTTCTCTCATGCTGTTAATCAGAGTGAACGATCCAGGATGGGTGGGCATCAGAGTCTCCACCATATGACTTCCATTTATGGTCCAAAATGCTGTTCCAGGTTTTAAAATTTTCCAACCAATGGGAAAGCAGAAGAGGAGGACAAACACCTCCTTTCTAAAGACTTGATCCAGAAAGCGCACACAGCACTGCCACTCACTGCCCATCATCAAAGACTTAGTCTCATGACCACACCCAGGGGCAAGGAAGGAAAGGAAACTCGGCTGCTAGCCAAGTGGGCATGAGCCCAGCTCTAACTCAGGAAGCCTCTTTTTAGAAGGGTTAATAAAAGACACGTGTCTCTGACACCTTCTCAGAGACCAAAAATTACTAAACTGCCTTTTTAAATATTCCCAAAGCACTCTCTTGATACCTAGTCAAGTCCCAGTCCCTTTCTGTCTCTGCTCAACAAAAGATTGCCCTTCTGTTCATCTCAACTGGGCAAAAGCCAGAAGGAAAAGAATATGACTGATTACTCCCACATAATGGTCCCTTTTCACCTATCGTTTTCCAAACTCACTTCTGTACTCTCTTAGGAGCCTTAAGTTTAACATGGCTTCTTTTAGCTGTAAGGCTTCCTTCCAGCACTTTTTAGCAGCCTATTCTCTGGGGGAAAAAAATCTTAAATACACTTACTTGATATTACAAGAAGCAATATTCCTTTACTCACTAAAATACATTTAGTGCCAAAAAAACCAATAACAACAAGGTTTTGACATAAAATATGTATTTTTTTCAACCATGTTAAAAACCCTATGTTTAAAAAAATGTTTTAAATGTATTTGTACAAGCATTGCTTACATAAACAACAAATAACTATGTGAATGTATTTATTTAATTTGCTGGCCAGCAATATAAAGAAATGGGTATATTTTTAAACTTAATGCAGGCAAGTGTCAAGTGAAGCATTCTTTAAAGACTGACATTCAGAAAAGAAATTCACGTGACAGATCAACTGGGTGTTGAGTGTCCCATTACGGGGCTCGTATGAAGATTTCTCAATTTAAAGAGAAGCTTTCGGTTCACTTAAAGTGGTCTGATGTAAGGAAACTGTAAGAAGGAACATTTCTTCACTACATGAAGAACGTATTATCTCACAAAGTATTTGAAGACCCCTAGAAAGGCTGAGACAGTATTCCTTCCCTTAGGTACAGTTTTGGAGACGTTCATTAGTTTAGCTAATAGGAAAGTGCCAGGTGTCCGTGACCACAGTATCTCACTAGAGGAAAAGCCTTTAGATCCTAGTTGGTTAATAAAGACTTCTGCTTCCATGGAAGTCTGAATCACAAGGTAAACGTGCCCAGAACCGCTGAACGACACATCAACTCATCCACATGTTTACTCCTTACTCTTTGGTCATCACACCTGTATGTGTTCAATGATCTGTAAAGGATGACCTGGGAACTGTGGGTTCTGATGTTACATGACCCACAAGTAAGTGCTTCCACATATCACGGGTCACTTCCCACAACTGTACACACAAGGAAGGCCGACTTGAATGTACTCTTCTGAATTCTTGAATGCTGGGCGCCCCTAACTTTCCTTTAAAACACCACCACTGGGACTTCCCTGGTGGTTCAGTGGTTAAGAATCCGCCTGCCAATGTAAGGGACACGGGTTCGATCCCTGGTCCAGGAAGGTCCCACATGCCACGGAGCAACTAAGCTCACACGCCTAGAGCCTGTACTCCACGACAAGAGAATCCACTGTAATGAGAAGCCTGTACACCACAACAAAGAGTAGCCCCCGCTCACCGCAACTAGAGAAAGCCCGCGTGCAGCAACGAAGACTCAACGCAGCCCCCAAAAAATAAATAAAATTAAAAAATATATATATAGGGCTTCCCCGGTGGCACAGTGGTTGAGAGTCCGCCTGCCGATGCAGGGAACACGGGTTCGTGCCCTGGTCTGGGAATATCCCACATGCCGCAGAGCAGCTGGGCCCATGAGCCATGGCCGCTGAGCCTGCACGTCTGGAGCCTGTGTTCCGCAATGGGAGAGGCCACAACAGTGAGGCCCGCGAACCACAAAAAAAAAAAAAAAAAAAAAAAAAAAAAAATATATATATATATATATATATATATATAAATAAAATAAAATAAAATTTAAAAATTAAAAAAAAATGAAACACCACCACCTTTTTCTGAGTGGTTTTGAGTACCATTTTGGCCTAAGTACTTCATTAATAATACACAGAAGTATTTAAATTCTGAAATTCAAAGAAACCAGAGATCATAAATAACAATAACAACAGCCTGGGAAATCACGAGAGAAACCAAAAGTCTGAGCTCCCCCAGGCCTTTTTTATTAGAGCTGTAAATAATATCACCCAAAGGGGATCTTGGAGAGGTTTGCACACAATCAGGTCTAACCAAGCAGCAACACTAGAAATAACTACAGACACGGTGCCAGCAATACTTGGATGATGGCCACCACAAGTAACATTTGTCAAGCATTCGTATGACTTAGCTACCTGACAAAGCAACTTTGCTATATATTAATAGTTCACAACATTCGGTTAATTATACTTCTATACATAATCTACAGTCAAACAAAAGCCAGCTTAAAGCTCAGTTCATTTGGGGAAGAAACTGGTGCCCTAACACTGAAGCAAAGGGCCCAGGACCAACTCCCAACATAAAAAACCCCATCAAAACATTTGAGGACTACCCAGGGGCTCCCATCAAAGTGGAAAGTGACCTTGTCACTTCACTTAGAACATCACTTCGTTTTGTTACTTTTAAATCTTCTCTTCTGCCCAATTCCCCTCCCAAACATCCCTGTCTTCCATGGGTCAACAATTAAATCATCCATGATCTGGCTCCTCTCAGAGGAATGCAAATGCATCGCATTGTCCACTTTCTGGAAACAGATCAAGGGAATCAGAAGAAAATGTGCTCCATTCAAACCCTTGGCCCACATGGGCAGCTCCACAGTGCTGCAGCTCTCAGGGCTGATGCTGACAGCTCTGCAAACACTGGTGCCAAACAGGATGTCCCTGGTAGGAAGTTCATTGACTATAAATGTTATGTGGTGTCATAACAAGCAATCGTGTGCCAAGATTCCTGGGCTGAGATTAACCACTGAGAGACAACATGGGAAATGCGGGAAGTCCATCCTCGTGAAACCAGAGCTCAGTGCGAGTACAGCATTTAACACTTCCATTTACAAGCCTTTGGGGAGGAAGATCCGGATCATTACAAAATTGAAGATGGCAATGAAAGTCTCCGTGTTGTAACTCAAGGCGACGATGAAAATGACAAGTGTCATAACCTTGTCTTTGGCAAGGCAAAGATGCGGGGCAAAGTTCACTACCTAAGGCTTATCTGGAAATCAAGACAATCCAGCTTAACAGTTTATGAGGAGGAATCAAAGGTGCACCCCTCACCTGCACCATTATATATACCTGGCAACGTGCCACTGCAGTGACAGAGAGGAAGGCCTGGGAGGCAAAGAAGAAAAAAGAGGAAGAGGAGGGAGGGGAAAACTACAGCAGCATCACACTGCTTGAGTGAGCTGAGAACTTTAAGGTTTATTTTTTGGTTTATTTCTTTTCTCTCCTGTTTGAGCCTGGTTCGACACACTTCAATTCATGCCTCCAATTCTGGGTGTCTCAAATATTTGAACAAGAAAAAGAAACTGAAAGAGGAATCATGTTAAAGAAGTTCCCCTTAAAGCTGTGTAAATGTATAAAAATTATGATTTCAAAAGGAAGCCAGTTAATTCCTGGCTCTCCTGCCACTGATTTACTCTATGATGACAATTTCCAACACTTACAGTATGCTAAGGATTTTAAGTACATTGTCTAGTTCAATTCTCATGACAACTCTGTGAGGTAGGTACAGGATTTCCACAGCAACCCGGAGAAGTTGCAGAGTCACACAGCCAGCCTGTGGAGGAGCAAGGCATTAAACCCAGAAACCCATATTTACCTTCTATGCATAACCTGATACTTGGCACATTTACAAGAGGTACTTTCTGTACAACACAGAATTCAAGTTGTTCTACCTTTATCACATGCCCTTGCTGTTTTTAAAGGTGATTCTTAGAATGAATCACCGTAATAGCTAGCAGAATATGAGTGTGCCTGAAGCACCAGTCTGGATATATGCCACAGGTCAGATAAAGATAAAGGGTCAGGAAGGCCAATGGTTAAAGGCACCGACTGGCTTAACCTTCTGTTAAAATTACACATAGAGAACTAACTCAAAGCACGGCTGACACAGAAAACAGGACCTAGAACAAGCTGCAACTGATCAAAGCAGAGCAAGTTAAAATTCAAATCAAAGGTAATGCCGTCTCTTGATTTTTAGGGCAACTAGCGCACCCTTGTGGACAGAAAACTTAGCTACACAACCACCAATTCCTCCCCAGACCACTTCAGTAAAATACTGAACCCAAACTGGGGAAAATGATTCACTAGAGAGCACTGATGATTTAAGTTTGAGCAAACTTTCTGAGCAGATCCACATGGCATATACAGTTAGCTATCTAAATTGTGGTAGCAATCTCGTACCTGAAAATTCGCCTACATGATGTGGGAGGTCTCTGAAAGATTCTTAAACTCAAATCAAATACAAAACCAAGGATTTGTCGAAAACAATGTAATCAAGAATCATTATTTATAAATGAGTTTGTGTTGTGCAATATAGAGTCCATTCCAAAAAATTACAGTGGCAATTTTTCAACCTGGTAGAGATCACCTAAACTCTAATGAAACCTAACAACAAAAATATTTACTGCAATATTTATTCTACAAATATTTATTGAGTGTCTATTACATAACAGGTTCTTTCTAGGCTCTAGAAATAGAGCAAATAGCAGGCTATTACATTGCTATGCAGAGGATCAAAATATTGTGCTGCAACAGCCACTTCAGAATGAGTGGTCAAAGAAGACGACTGCAGAACCCTGTAAACAACCTGAATGCCCACCAGTGGTAAACAGACCACATGGCCATTAATCATGACACAAATATACAACAGAACACTAGGCAGGCATTAAAAGCCTAAGGCAGGACTGTAAGTGCTGATGAAAGATGTACAACATACACTACAAACTGGAGAAAGCAGTGAGAAGAGAGTGTATATGAATCTACGTGTATACATTTCTTAGAGCAAATATTTAGATGTCAGGATATGCATTAAAAATACCCCAAATTGTTTATAGTGATTACTTTCAAGAAGAGGAATTTGGAGTGGGGAAATTCTATATTCCATTTAACGTATTTGCGTGTGTGTGTGTGTGTTTGTGTGTGTGTGTATTCCTTTCATTTAAACACTAAATTTGGGGGGGGGGTAGTAAAATTGTTCATTCTCAAATACTGCATAGAATAGACTTTAAAAATTTTAATACATATACTTTTTATTATATAATTTTCAAGTATACAGCGTTAAAATTCAGCATTTGTATATACTACAAAGTGATTTGTATATACAAATACTGATTTGTATATACAGATTCAGCATTTGTATATACCACCACACCACAAGTCTAGGTGTAGTATTTTTAATATATAATTAAAAGCTAAATCAGTATAACAGAAAACACTGACCTACTAGAAATTGTTTTAATTCTAATTTACAGACTTAATACACCAACCTCCCACTTAGAGAAGGTGTTAATAAAATGCCCATCTAAGAAATGACTCTGTGTATAACATTTGGCTTAATACTAAATATGGCACAGCAGTCTCTTGTGGCTCATAAAACCCCCCAGCTCAGCCTTCGCTAGTAAAAACTGGCTCACCTGCTCTCTGTAAGGTACAGAAAGGAAGATAATTAGTTCTGCTTCCACATGAAACCACATGTGAAAAAACTAGGAAGAACTTATCAAATTCATTCACAGACAAAGGGATTGAAAACTGGATCTCTTCTCACCATTTCTAATACTCAAATACCCTTGCCACAGAGGTATAGCCAGATCTCTCAAGTAGATTATTCAACAACTACAAATATCCTGTGTGTTAGTGTCCCTAAATTTGATAAAAATATTAAAAAATTAAAAAAAATTTAAAAGACCCCAATGATTCAAAAGTAAAACATATTCCAAAAGAATTTTCCAAGACAAATAAATGTAATTATTGAGTGGAATTTCCCAGTCTGGGATGAAGACCCACTTCCAAAATTAGCAAATCAAAATAATATCTTCACTCTATGAGGCAATTATAATTGTGTGCTTAGGAAAGGCAGTAAACAAATGACCTAATTTTGAGTTTCTTACCTAACGCAGCAAGATTTTCTTGTTCCTGACTCTTTCCCAAAGAAGCCATCATTTTTGAATACAGATCAATCCACCAAGGATTATACTCCAAAACCTGTTTAACTTCCTCATCTTCAAAAAAGTCAGCTCTGGAGAAAAAAAAAATATATGAAGGGGCTTGTTACACAGAGTTAGGCTGGTTTTTACTTTTTAAAATTTTACCTTAACTCATCACATCTGCAGTAGAAATACAGACTAAAAGTACATTTCAAGGAAAGACTGAGCACTGCTCTTACTTTCGTTGTGGTTACTAATGGTCATAAATAAAAAGTAAGCACTGGACTAAAGGGATATTTGACATCTGTGATCTCTTTGGACAGAAAGTACAAAAGAAGACCAGTCCCCTTCTGAAGTCCCATACCCTGTACCACAGCCATGTGGGATGAAGTGAATCTGAACACACAATGGACTGAAGCCTAGGGCTTGTGCGAGGTTTGCAAATATCACAGATTTTTGTAAGGTTATAGTTAAAGGAAAGCATCTTTTAACTCCATCAACAAAAAATAAATAAACACATGAGATTTTAGGATACTACATATCCACAGATGTGTCACACACACACACACACACACACACACACACCTACGTTATTTTTTAGCATGTGCACTCATGTTTCCTTCCATGATGCAATCTATTTTATTTAGCTATGCTAATCTTAATAGTTCCTTAATTTAAAACTATTGCAAAAGACAAAAGCAACCTTTGTAGAGAACAGAAAATTAATTTTCCCGCACTTTACTTTCTCAGTTTTAACTAGGAAAATAACTGCTACATTCAAAATATACTCTTGGAGAACACTTATTCAGAAACTATACGGTCTTGCACTCAAAGTTGGAAACTGATATTCTTGGGAAAAGAATGACAAAAGGTATAACTCATGGTGGAAAATTCATTTATATTTCAGGTAATTAGAACCTCAAGACACTGGCTGTTTTGGTAAATTGGGAGTTCCTAGCTCACAGTTTTGTGACCTTAAATACTTTTTCTTTCAACTGAGATACTGAAAATTTTTTAAATTTATTTATTTTATTTATTTTTGGCTGAGTTACGTCTTCGTTGCTGCGCACAGGCTTTCTCTAGTTGTGGCGAGCAGGGGCTAGTCTGTTGCGGTTCGTGGGCTTCTCACTGCAGTGGCTTCTCTTGTTGTGGAGCACAGGCTCTAGGCACGTGGGCTTCAGTAGTTGTGGCACACGGGCTCAGTAGTTGTGGCTCGCGGGCTCTAGAGAGCAGGCTCAGCAGTGGTGGCGCACGGGCTTAGCTGCTCCGCGGCATATGGGATCTTCCCGGACCAGGGCTCGAACCCATGTCCCCTGCATTGGCAGGTGGATTCTTAACCACTGTGCCACCAGGGAAGTCCCTGAAATATTTTTAAAATTAGAAAGATCACAGATAACTTACTGAGTTCTTTGACGTGCCAAGCACTGCACTAAGTGCTCTTCATCAATAATTTCCTTGAAGCCTCACACCACCCCCTTAGGCAAGGGGTGCTATTAATACTCCCCTTTTACATGAGTGGAAACTGAGGGTCAGAAAAATTGTATATCATGGTTAAGGTCAAAGAACCAGTAAGAAGTGTGGCCACAATTTGGATCCACTGAAGTCTCAGTCTGAAACCCAAGCTATTCACCAACACAAACATTCCATTTTTATGACTGAGGACATAAGGCACATATTGGACAAAACTGAACAGCAATTATCTTGAAATAGTAATTCTCAAGATCAATTCCTATCAGGATCAGGCGAAGCAGATGATCCTCTTCTCAGCCTTCTAATTACTAGTCATTTTGAGATTTCCTCAGTAAATCCAGAATCCTGATCAGTCTATCATCTTCTTTAACAAATGTATAGCACTGCACATTACAATTTTACTTAACACCCTGGATTAGGAGATACAAACTACTATGTATAAAATAAACAGGCTACAAAGATATACTGTACAGCACAGGGAATATAACCAATATTTTTTAATAACTTTAAATGAAGTATAATCTATAACAATTTTGAATCACTATGTTGTACACTTGAAACAAATATAATATTGTAAATCAACTATACCTCAATAAAAAATAAACAAACAAATAAAGAGGGCCTTCTCTTGTTCTAAAAAAAAGGCACCCCAAATGCTATACGATCATTTTTGTCCCTTTTCTTATCTCATAGGTATTTTGAATGTTGACTAAATTCTTTTACTTTCTCCCAAAGAAGGAAATAAATGAGATTTTATGAACTGGTTGAAGTAAAAAATATGCCAACAATTAAAAAACACTTTGCCTGGGAAGGAAAAAAAAACACCACTCTCAGCAAGAGAAATATGAAAACTTAGCTATAATAAGCAAAAGGGAAAGGACTATGAAGGAATGTTTCAAGATGCCTTCAACATATTTTACTGTAAAAATAATACTCAAAAGGAATTATAAATGGCAAGAAATGGATAGTAAAAAAAAATAATTATTTATGGATCATCTAATATGCCCAGCATTCTGCTGGGCTACAAAACATAGGGGGCAAAAAAAAAAAAATCACACACTGGTACCCATACTTTACAACAGAGTATTTTAAAAACAATAATAATCTGAAGTCATTTATAGGTACCTTTAAAATGTGTACATTTTTGTATATAGTCAATTTACCTTTCTGCTTTAGGATGAAATTAAAATTAGTTTTCCTTAAGCTCCTAAAAAATCCGACAACATGAAGAGACATCATGACTTGTGAGGACAAGTCAAACAACTTGAAAATGTCATATATTATGCTAATGTAATATATTTTATAGTATGTATTACACTGGCATATATATATATTATGTATTACCCATTTACATATATTGATATAAATGTCTAACACAATGCATGCAATGTATTGTCTGCATGGTAGATAAGAATTTACAATAAACTTTTTCTTCCACTGTACTAACCATTAAGAACAACAAAAAAAGCACTGAGCTAAAAAAATTTAATTGAAAATTTAAAAGAATTTTGCCTGCACTTCATTTAATATAATATATTTGGGTGAGTCAGTCAGCTAATATAAATAATGAGTAACGCAAAAATGACAATTAGCCGAAGTCTTATTCCTACCAGAAAAGTCACAAGGAACCTTTATCTCCTGACACCCACTCTCCAACTTGCCCGTGACTAAATTTAAACCACTCATGTAAAAAAAAATCTTCCTGGAGAAATGGGAAGAACATTTCATGCATACTATTAAAGAAAATGTCGTTTTCTGGATAAAGAACCAGAAGATGGAGAAAAATAAGGGCTGCTTCTAATATCACACTGCTAAGTATACATTCCAATTTCTTAATTTTCTCAGGCCATATCGCTATACTTCGAGTTTTAGAAGAGATAGGCAGTTCTGCTAATTAAGCTCCCTCTCACTTGAAATTTCTGTCTTGTAAAAAAGTTCAATCTGTTTTCATGCTTGCCCGGGAAATTTGGTGACAATGAAGTTTTTCTGCTTTAAATATTCAGCATGATTTTAAATGCGTTTCTTCAAATTATTCTTCAGTGGACCTTTAAAATCACAATTGGAGAGATAAAGGTAATTAGAAATGGCAATGTAAATGGAGTTGAATCTCCCAGATGTCCTCCAAAATATAACCCAGCCTGCTCTTACTCAGCTTCCCTCAGGATGTCGAAGAGTTCCCCCATTCATCACTACACATCACTCAGCCCATTTGCACATCACAGGATATATTTCTGCCATTCCAATTAGTCTCCCACTGTGTCACAGGAGATAGAATGTTAATCACAAGAGCAACAGCCGTTAAACTGAAATAGTGTGCATGAAAAGGAAATACAAAATGACAAATGGAAAGACTCTTTTCAAGTCCTGGCCGAGCCACTTAGTAGTGGTGTGACCTTGGATGAGTCCCTTAACCTCCTTTCCTCAGCTGTTGTGAAAACTGAATTAAATAATCACACAAGAGCACTTGACAAGCTGAGAGCACTACACAAGTATAAGGGAATATGATGGTGATAGCTGCATATATAACCGTTTAAAAATCGTGGGCCCTGGGCTTCCCTGGTGGCGCAGTGGTTGAAGTCCACCTGCCAATGCAGGGGATACGGGTTCGTGCCCCGGTCCGGGAAGATCCCACATGCCGCGGAGCGGCTGGGCCCATGAGCCATGGCCGCTGAGCCTGCACATCCAGAGCCTGTGCTCCGCAACAGGAGAGGCCATAGCAGTGAGAGGCCTGCGTACCGCAAAAAGAAGAAAAAAAAAAATCTTGGGAAGAATAATAATTGAGGTCTACATCAAAACACGACTCACATCCTAGGAAAGCCACCAAGTACCCAAAGAGGCCCGGGGACAACCACTTCCTTGAAAGAAGTGCTGCTATCAAGGCCAATGAGAGACATCACAATCTTTCCGAGGCAAGTGATTATTTACCTACCCATTAACTAGATTGGTTCCTTAGACAAATATAAGCCTGACAGAGACACATGATGGCTCAAGACACAATTAATGCAGGTGGGAAATACAGCAAAACTTAAAAATAGATTTTGTTTATACCCTACCCCAATGAACAGTTATTTGTTAATTTGAAACAGATCCTCAATTACAGGTGCCAGTGGATGAAAGTGTTGGGAAAACCCTTGATCAGCCAAGAAACGTGGGACATGTAGATTCAAATTCTTAAAAAGAAATTGAAACATGTTTTCAATTATATATACCATTAATCACAACAAAGAATCTTCTGAAAGGAATGGTACCTATACTCATGAATGCAATGTTCTATTTTTAAGTTTGGCGAGGAAAAAACTCAAAGTACATTAGAAGACCTCTGGCGCTGGAATGAGGTAATGAAAAACAGTATCTTGCAAAGATCACAGAGGTATAACAGTTGTAGGTTAATTCAAATGTCAACTAAGGTTGTGAGCCATCACTAAATTCTAAAGTCCAAAAAAGCACATACCTAACAGCTAAAAAGATACTCAAAAAATTTTTACATACTCAACGTCAAGTAAATTATTCAATCCAAAAAAAAAAAAAGAACCCTCAATACTCACAGATAATGATCAGGATCAAACTTGGCCAGCTCAGCAGCCAGGCGTTTCTGCCTTCGTTCGGCTGCAGGGGTGGAATCTGGATCCTTTAGATCGATAACATCACTCAGTTCATCCTAAGAACACCCAGGAAAGAAAGAATAATTGCTATCTCCTATTTTAGCCATGAAAAATCTCATTTTGTACAAAATGCCCAAACACAGGAAGAATCTAATGGATCGGTGAGCCGTGATACCACCTGTGACATTTAGATTCAAATCCAGCAAATGTTTGTTAGACACCTACTACCTGCCAGGCCCTGTTAGAAGCTTCCACATCAATTATTTCATTTAATCCTTAAAACAAACAAACTGATTAACATAGATTAAGGCTATAAAAGTTTAACATGAAAAACAGAATAATCCTCTGCAAGCAAACAGGAACATTTAATTCTGCATTCATTCCCCCATTTACTCCCAGAGATTTGAAAGTTATGAAAGGCAAGTTGAAATAAATTTCTAGACCCAAGACACAGCTGCTGCTGCCAGGGGCGCCATGTCAGCAAACCAAAACTTGGTAACTTCCATGTCCCTGTAAATACTCACCTTGAGCTATCCAGTCGACACCCCCAAGGTCAAGCCAACTCTGGGCTCTGTCCTTATTTCTTTGTCCCTTCTCACCCCTAATGAGAATTGTTAAGGGCAATTTTGATAGATATGACTTTCCACTTGAAAATTTACAAATCCAATCCCAAGTAATAGTCAACCTTACTGTAATCATCTTCACCTGGATGAATACATACTGCTATATGACTCGTTTCCTAAGCCCAACCGTACAGAAAACAGGTGTATTAGTAAAACCACCTACAATACCACAATGGTCTTTTTTCTTTTGATCAGAATTATGAAGGAAAGAAACTTTGTACAATGCAAAGTACTCCTAAAGCTCTATCTTTTTTTCTTTCTTCAGTCTGCCTTTCCTACTACCAACTGCAAGGGATAGTAGGCAAACCGGAAGCAGCTTGGAGACTATTAGCTGAAAAGAAGTCAAGGGAAATAACTTGGTAGACAGTTGTGGACGCAAACCATTAGAACAGACTTGTAAACTGAATGGTAGATTAGTGCCTAATACCCAGGCTTAAAGTCAACAGCTATAGCACAGCAAAATCACTACAATGAAACCAGCTACACAGAATCGGCCAGGGATAGACTAGGATACAGAACTCCCCACGCAATCATAATTTCCGCACTTAAAAAAAAAAATCTCTCATCCCTATCACAATCCACTGAGCTCAAGTAACATCAACAACATTTAATATAAGCACATTCTAGTACAACGAAGGGGCCCAGGGAACTTTTTGGAAGTCACATCCAGAACATCTGAATACTTCTAAGTACAAACATTCTGGGCAAAAATCAGATCACTGGCTGTCCCCAAGCTTAGGAAAATTTGCATTCCAAAAGTTCTTTTACAATTTACTTTTGGAAGACTCAGAATGTATTTTCCTATAGACATACTATGATAAATAACAGAGATTCTCGGGGCAGCCCGCAAGTTTATTCAATTCAAAATAAACTGTAAATAGAGCATTCACAATACAAAGTTCACAAGCGTGCAGCAATGCTTCCATGGGAAAACGCTTTCAGAGCTCTAGTTTCACCCATCAGAAGCACCTCTCCCCCGAGCAGGACAGCCTGGACTCCTCCTCGCTTCTCTGCCTCCTCACCTGCCTGGCATCAGCTCCTCATCCACAGCGCCAGGAGGGGCGGTGATGCAGGCCCTGTGGGAGACGAGGACGGTGCTGTGTCCGCAGGACGCCCCTCCGCTGGATGAGTACTCAGAGCCGCTTCCTGCCCGGGGACCCCAAGTCCCTCCCCCCAGCAGCCTCCAGTCCCCGGATTTGTTTCCTCCTTCGAGCCCCAAGGAGTTCCCTGCCTCCTGCCCACCACGACACACACACATTTCTGAAAACAGCCTGATGAGGTAGAACTGTGACTTTGGAGTCAGACAAACTCTGAATTTAAAAGCCAGGTCCCGTCTAATTGTGCAACCTCTCTGAGCCTCAGCATCTTCACTGTGAACAAACCAGACGCACCTCCGTCACAAGGCTGGGACCACTTTCCTCTTGCTGCTGTAACGAACTGCCACAAATGTGGCTTAACACAACACAAATGTAGAGGTCTAGAGGTCACAAGTCCAAGGTCAGTCTCACTGGGCTAAAACGAAGGCGAAGGCAGGGTTGGTTCCTTTTCGCACGTTCCGCGGGGCCATGTGCTTTTCTGCCCTTTCCACCTTAGAGGCTGGCTGTCCTCACTCCCGGCCGGGGAGCCCCTCATCACAAGGCTCCTTCTCCCTTGGCTTCCGTCATCATGTGCTTGCTTCTCTGTTTTCACTTTGACTCTCTTACCTCCCTATTGTAAAGACCCTATGCTTAGACAGGGCCCACCTGGATATTCCAGGATAATCATCCCATCACAAGATCCTCAGCCTCATCACATGTGCACAGTCCCTTTCACCATGTACTTAGTACATGGGGTCAGTACGTGGACATCAGGGGCAGGGGTGGGGCACAGCATTCTGTCTCCCATAGGCTGTTAGAAGGGTTAAATGAACTAATATGAGCAAGGCCTAAGTACAGGGTGTGATCATTCAAGAACGTCAGTTTCTTTCTCTCTGACTCCCTGCTCCACTGCTGTTCCCTGTTGTTCAGGGGCTGACTTCCTGTTGAGAGCACATACCCTCCCTCCTCTTCAGCTGCCTCACTTGCAAGTAGTAAGAAAAAAAAAAAAATCGGGGAGCCAGGGAGGATTAAAATGTCCTGCTTCATTACTTCATCTGGACCAGATACAAGGTCAACAACTGGGTATAATCTTTCAGACTCACATTTCAGAGGGTAACTGGACCGAAGTAACCCTAGGCATTTCAAAACCCTAACTGCACCAAGAATAAACCCAGACTCTTACCATGGCTCAAAGCTCTGCAGAATCTAGCTGCTGTCCTGTACTTCAACGTCAGCTCCTACCTTCCCCTTCTGGCTCAAATACACAGGAGCCACACACCAGACTTCTTGCCCTCTCTGGAACACTTGAGTCTCTGTGCTTACAGCACCCTTCTCGTCATTCAGGACTCAGCAAATGTCACCTCCTCCAAGAGGCCTTCTCGGGGCCTCCGGGCCAAAACAGCACCACCCTGCCCCGGATCTCACATCAGCCCCTTCTCCTTCACTTGTATCTGAAATTATCTTGTTGATTTGCCCTTTAAATGATTACTATCTGTCTCTCCACTAGAATCTTCCATGAGGGCAGAGATCTGGTCTGTCTTCTTGCTTACTGTACCCCCAGCACCGTGCCTGGTGTTCAGTTTCAAATTGCTCATTCAGCAAACAGTGTGTGAGGGTCTGCCCTGGGCTAGACACTGCTCTGGGGGCTGGAGACCTGGAAATAAACATACAGACAAGGCCCCTGCTCCTGTGGGAGCGAGAATTCAACAGCCAGAAGAGAATTCTCCCCCTCCTCCCCCCGCCTCCAGACTCAGGGCGTCCACACAGCTGTGCAGCTCGTGCCCCGCAGAACGTGAATGTCCACAGCAGTGCAAGCCCCGCCCAGGCCTGTCCTTCGCACGATCATCCGCAGTGGCCCTGTGCCCACTGGACCCTCAAGAGAAACTGGAACTAAAAAGTGAAGTTAGCTTGGGGTAGTGAAATCAGTCTAAGGCATCTGTCAACCAAAGGGAAGGAAGAAAAGAGGATGAGAAATGACACGCTACAGCAGAGGGTGAGAGTGATTCTCTTTGTTTTGAAAGCATTGCTAAGGTCACTGCTAGGAGAGCTATTTAAAGACCAGAGACTCTAGGATTGTTGCTGCTGGCAGCCACTGTCACCAGGAGCCTGCTGTGAAGCCCTGACTTGGAGCAGCCAGAGCAGCTTTCCAAAGGCGCCTTGTGGCTGGCAGCAACTTCAGAAAGGAGACAGAGAGAGAGAGCGCGCGCGCACACGCACGCGCACGTGCCTGTATGGGGAGGGGGTGACAGAGAATTTGTTTCAGCACACATATTTTTATTTCCATCTCAGCATCAATATAAAATACAGACGCTCACAAGCCAACCCTGTGTAAATGGCTGGTGGGAAAAAAAAATATGAAGGACTATACCCTCTCCCCCAATAAAGGGTTAAATGATTCAATTCAGAGAAGATACCTGGGTATTGGAATTATGGATGATGTTTTACTTTGTTTGTTATATTGTACTTTCATAATGAATACGCATCACTTTTATCATCAGAGAAAAATGAAGCTATATTTCATTTAAAGGGGTGGTGGTGGAAAGAGACTAAAAATACTAGTAAAGTATGAGCAGTCAGCAAAACTTTATGGATATTTTCTCATCCAAAGGCAGCACCAGAGAAACTATAAACTTGTGAGAAAACATTTTCTCACTATTTGAGAAAACAGTGGTTTCTTAAACACATCATTTTAAAATAGATGTTCTCAAAGCTCTTATTTATGCAATAGTGGTCTCAGTTTCCTCTAGCTGGTTTACTAGCAGAGAAAGGTCTTGGGTGGGGGAATAAACTAGGAGTTTGGGATTAACATATATACACTACTATATATAACAGATAACCAACAAGGACCTACTGTATAGCACAGGGAACTATACTAAATATTTTGTAATAACCTATAAGGGAAAAGAATCTGAAAAGAACACACACACACACACACACACACACACACACATTTTTTTTTTCCCTCTCTCATTCCTTTATAGCTTTAGATGGGTAATCCCAAAATAGACTGACTACAAACTACTCTCGGCCAAACAATTAAGATCCATTTGCTGTAGTTTCTGCTGTAGAAGAAACTGACTCTACTCTTACTACCTCAGAGATGACCTGGGAATGTGATTAGGGAGAGAGAATACAGAGAAACCGTAACTCAGCAGAAAAACATAAGGTTCTGAACGAAGTATCTCATCAGCAATATTTGCTCTTAGGTAACTCCCAATTTTGTTCCCTTTAAGGAGTCTTGAAAGCATTTTATATTTCTCAAGGGCAGAGGTCTTTCTAGCATCCTATTCTTTTTGTCAAAGAGTTTTCACAATGTAGCATCTCCTTAAATTTTCTAAATGGCCTTATAAAGTAGGTGAGCAAATTTATCCCTATTTTACAAAGAGGAGACAAAACTTATTTGTGGTCAAATAACTGGCCTGCATCCGAAATCTAAACAGAGGTACAAGTGGGACTAAAACATAGGTCCTTTAACTTTCCTTAGCAGACTCAAATATGTCTTACTATAATAAACTACATGCTAAGCAGGTTTAACATCCTCTACCCAGACAGGGATGAAGTTAAAATAAAAAACTGTTCGCCACCATTTCTTTCATTAAAAAAAAATTAAGACCCCATTATGTTGTTTTCTATGGTACAAAGTAAACAGAAAATAATCCAGAATCTCCATTTCATTCATGAAGTAGAATTTACTACAATGTTTGAGGAACAGAAAGAGTAATGTCATTCCTTTTTAGTCTAACTGACAAGTGAGCAGATTTTAACAAGAGATTACATTCAACCCCCATCAAGAGTAAATAAACAAAAGTGCCTACTGTGTATCAAGAACTAAACAATTTCATCAAAAGCCACAAACCCATTCTCACCAGGAATATTCTGTCTCATTTACATATAAAACAGAAGAGACATCAAGCCACAAGTATACGATTTTCATTTTTTAGAGGTATAAAACAAAGCTTTTCAGGAAGTATGATGAGAGAGGGGTCCTGTTCTGTATTTTGGACACTTCATGTCTGCAATAACAAATGAAGTGGAAAAAACCAGGACGCCTTCCACGTGTAAGCACAGTGAGACTCGGCGGCATAGCCAGTGCACCGGAAGGGAGCGAACGTCCCTGTAACGACTACGTACAAGGAGCTGTGGTTTGTGCTCTAAATACGTCACCTCCTACAATCGTCATAAAAAACCTCCAGGTATAAGCAGAACTGAAATTAAAATACGCAAAGAGTAAAACCCTTGGTATATACCAAAGTCTTTTAGAAAAACGTACCTGTAACCGCTGAAACACTCCTGAGCGTAAGTTTCCAAACCCATAGCGGCACTCCGGATTCAAAGTACTTTCTGGTACCTCTTCATAGGGGGACTGTTCAATTTCCCAATCAAACTCGTCATCGTCATCTTCCACTCCTTCCTCAGAAGCCTCAGAAGCACCTAAATGTGTGACATACTAATTTGTTAAAGCATTGGATTTCCTAGGTACAACTTGGGGAAGAAAAAGTAGAGGAAAAAAATGCCTGCGCATGTAGCCCAAAAGACACGTGTAAGGGTATGAATAGCCCCGCTTTCTTTTTTTTTCTTTAATTGAAATACGGTTAATGTACCATACTAGGTTCATTTCAGGTGTACTACATAATGATTTGACATTGGCAAACATTATGAAATGAGCACCATCTGTCTCCTTACAAAGTCATTACACTACTATTGACCATATTCCTTACACTGTATATTACATCACTGTGGCTTGCTTATTATGTCACTGGCGGTTTGTACATCTTAATCCCCTTTACCTATTTCGCCCACCCCTGGTCTCACTATTCTTATTAGTGAAAAAAAAAAAAAATGGAGCCAACCCAAAGTTCCATCAGTAGCAGGATGCATAAATAATAAATGTAATGAAAGCAAAACAGATCTCAGCTATACGTGGATAAATCTCACAAAAATGTTGTGTGAAAGAAGGCAGATAGCAAATAACGCCTACTGTATGAATTATATATACAATTCAAAACCAGGCAACACTGAGGGTAGTGGTTACCTTGGAGAGGAAGGAGGGTGAAATAACCAGGGTAGGATTCTAGGATGTGGGAAATGTTCCATTTCTTGACCTAGGCAGTGTTCACTTTATATTTACTACACTGAATTGTAAGCTTCTGATTTTAGCTCAAGAGGCCAATATTTTGCCAAACACAGAGATGCTATTTCAATTCGTCCCAAAACATGACTGACCTACAGGTTCAATAGAGTTGTTTATGTCTTTAAATTATGTGTCAGCAAATGAACTATTTTCACATGGTGTCACATGACTTCCTTATCTTGTCACCTGAAGTATTTTCTCCAATTTCCTATTTGCTGTATCCCTTTTCCCCTAGAAACACACAGCATTCCAAATATTTGTTTACCTGTATTTCCTCCCAAAGGCAATAAACATACCTATTTCTTCCACAAGTGGTTTTGCAGTCCTGGATTTTCTTGGTGCCAGTAGAGCAGTTAACATGTTCAGCCCTTCAAAATGCTGGCCAGGAGTCTCTTTGGGCAATCGAATGGTAAAAATTCCTTAAAGATAAATTTGTTTTATGCTTAGCTAGATTTAAAAATTCAAAGACTTCACAAATACAGTAAAGAAACAGGTATCTTGGTAAACTGTAAGTCTATTACATAGAGTTCCAAAATTACGCCCTTATTATATAGTTAGTGAAAAAGGCTCAAACAAGATTTTTCAGAACCACTGATTCAGCTGTCACCTCTATGAGAAATTAACCTGTTAAAGCCACAGAATGCTTAAATCCTACCCAGTATCACCTTCACCTATTTATAATATTAAAGGTTCAAGTCAAAACCACAATGGCCTGGGCTTCCCTGGTGGCGCAGTGGTTGAGAGTCTGCCTGCCGATGCAGGGGACACGGGTTCGTGCCCCGGTCCGGGAAGATCCTGCATGCCGCGGAGTGGCTGGGCCCGTGAGCCATGGCCGCTGAGCCTGCAGGTCCGGAGCCTGTGCTCCGCAGCGGGAGAGGCCACAACAGTGAGAGGCCCACATATCGCAAAAAACAAAAACAAAAAAAAACGCAATGGCCTGAGAAGGCAATAGCTTAGGGTTAGCTGTAGCTACTCATAAGATTTATTTCTGGACCGGGGGGGAAAATCAGGATATTTAATCCAATGAAGAATAGCAGCAGTTTCAAATATACATGAAATCTTAAATAAAGCAATGGCGGCTTGATAAAGTTCTTGATATCTCAAGAGATATGTCCCTAAAATCTGTCTAACGCAGACCCAAATTCCATCTGTGTACTCCTTTTCTTTCCTTGACTGGGTTTATCAGCTTCATCTAGGCTTGCCTATGAATGGATTACATTATTCACTACTCTTACATTGTAAAACAGTTTACCTCTTTCAGTGCACTTAACCCATATTCTAATGTATCAGCTACAACTAAACCCAAATATTTCCACATATACAACCTTCTTAAACCCCCATGTACTTTCAAGATGTAATAACTTTGCTTCTGTATGCAACTTACTGAAATTACAAGCAGATTTACTACCTAGAAAGGCAGTTTCATTATACTTTATTACCACATTAGTTATATTGTGCTATGGGTTAGAACTTTGTCATTTAACTCTTTCATCCCATCTTTCTTCCCTTACCCTAGTTCACTGAGGTCAATAAATAGTCACTGAATAAATCACACAACAGTACACAAGTTTATTCTTACTCCAGATCCAGTGACAAAGGAAAATCCAGTGGTTTCTACAGAAGGAAAATAAATGGTTTCAAGACGAGTTGAAATGAAGGGCTTATCAAATAGCAGTAGAAAATTCAATCAGCCTTTAAATGCCCCCTATGGACAGTTTCTCTCTCACCTACATGTAATTAAATTTTAAGATTGAAAATTGCACAAGAAAAAAGAATATATATATGAATACATATATATATAAATATGAATATATATATATATACTGAATCACTTTGCTGTACACCTGAAACTAACACAATATTGTAAATCAATTATACTTCAATAAAAAAATTAATTTTTTTAATTTTTAAAAAGAAAAAGAAAACTGTACAAGAAACATTCGACTCACAACTTACAAAAATTATCCACATCTTTTCTAATCAGTCACCTCCAACAATCTAACTTTTAAACACTTACTAAATGGAGGGAGAAGGAGGAAGTAGGAAATAACTTCTAGAAACTTCTAGAAAGCAAAGCCAGAGTATATAACTAATTGAACTTTACTTTAAAGAATATTGTGAAGTACTTTAAAGGACTGAGGAAATTGTAATTGTTAAAAATCCATGAATAACAGGCACTGGACATTAAGAAACAATAAAGAGTGACAGGGGCAGATTGCACTTGCCACACACGTAAAGGTCCCCATAGTACATGAGATTATTATTTAACTACTCCAACAGGAAGGATCCAAAGAAACAAAACTAACAAAAATTCCAAAGGCAATACCTTTATCTGCAGCATAGGATCCCTGCTCGCTTCCATTTTCTACAATTCTTCCAGGAAGGGTTAATCTGCAGATTTAATAAAAGGTCTCATGAAGTCCTTAAATTACAAAGCATCATAAGGGACCATCCGAGATAGTAAACATCAACCCCCAAAATCAACAATTTTAAAAGGATAATCCTAGCATTTAAATTTTACAAACTAAATAACTTACATTTCTTCTCTAGCTAAGAAGAAAGAAATCAGAGATGACTCATCTTTCTGTTTGAATAGGCGCTCGTCACGGATAAAACACTTAAAAAGAAAAGCCACAATAAATATTAGATATCATTACTGTTATAGTTTTTTCCCTTCCTAGTGAGAGTTATTTATATACCTGGTGCCTGAGACAGCATGGGCTCAATAAAAGTGTACTAATTAACTTCCAAAAAAAAAAAAGAATCAAGAAATGAGAAAGAATAAAGAACCAACAAAACCAACTGTTTATATTGGGCAAATTACTACTTTTAAGTAGTAAAAAAAAAAAAAAAAGGCAGAAAGCAAATGTGTTTTTCTCATATCTCATTAATACTATATGGGGATTTCCCCCTCTTTCCTACTAAAGGACATGAACTGATTTCCCTGTTTGCAGTTTTACCTTGGGTCAGTCAGTCTTCCACTGAGGCCCCAAAAGAATTCTTCTAAAACAGAAATTTGATTGTCACTTTTCTATTTAAAAAGCTTCTATGGCTGCCTTGATACTGACTAGATAATTTAAACTCACCAGTACTACATATGAGGCCAGCTCCATTCCACTCCAAACTTCAAATATGAACCTCCTTTCCTCCCACACCCCCCTCCTCCATGCTACCTATTCTAACATCATCACCGTCATCATCATCATCATCAAACTTGGCAGACCCCAAAAGATCCGGGGCTTTCCAACCTACCTACCTTTGATCCCAATGTTTCCTGAAGCTACAACACATTTTCCAAAGAAAAATCTCTTCTAAACTCAGCCTAAAGATTCAGTTACGAATAAATTAGTTTGTTATCATGCATACAAACACTAACTTTACTCTCAGAATCTGAATTAAGTCCATTTGTGGACTTAAGTCCAAGCTGTGCCATTTACTAGGCTCTGTAACTTTCTTGGTACAAGTTCATTAACTTCAAGGCTCATATTCGTCATTTATAAAAAGGGAAAAATAACAGAATCTATCCTAGGGTTACTGTGAGGAAGAAAGGATAATGCAAAAAGCTTAGTGGCTAGTACAGTAGGCAAGCATTCAGAAAATGTAAACTATTATTATCATCTCCCTTTTCCTAAACCCTTTGTAACTATAGAGTTAGATTCGTAATGCATGATGGTGAAATCATATTTGCTCACAGATCTGCCTTCCCTGCTAGACTCTCAATTCCTCAAGGAGAGGGGTGAGGTTTTATCCATCTCTGGTATACTGTAGCAAACTGTATTTCCAAAGATGGCCCATCTCACATCACTTCTCCCAACAGTGCAATCTATGTCCCCTCCCCTTAAAAGTGAGGGGGCTTCTGGAACTGTTTTAACCAATATAATATAGAAGTGGCACTGTGATTTCTGAGGTTAGGTTATAAAAGATGACATGGATTCTGCCTTGCTCCCTGGAATATTTGCTCTTAAAACTTTCAGGTATCATGGAAGTGGTCCAACTCCCTGAAGGAATCACAAACTAGACCATGAAAACAGAGCACACAGGGAGGTCCTGAGACCACACGAGGAGAGATTCCCTGCTCCACCCACCCTATCAGTCCCCAGTTGCTTCAGCCCTTCCTGTCCCAGGTCTAGCCACCATGTGACTACAGCTAAATTAAAGACCGCAAGCCAGAACAGCTCAGCCAAGCCCATACCAAATTCCTAAGGCACAAAAACCAGGAGAGGGAGTTAAATGATTGTTGTTTTACACCATTAGGTTTGACTGGTTATTTGGCAGCAGATAACTGCAACAGTAAGATGCTCTTAATAAATAATAATACCCACCATTTATTGAACACATAATTACCAGGCACAGTAATAAGGATCATGCATGTATTATCTCAATCCTCACATCAACTCTTTAAGATCACTAATATTAGTCCCATTTTACAGATTAGGAAACTGAAACTAAATAACTTGCCAAAAGTCACAGAACTTTAAGTGTGCTCAGACCCACAACTCCCGAGCCTCTGCTACCCAAGGAATGGATGAATTGGTATTAAAACTACTCTTTAAATTGCTTCACACACGTCCATTTACTTTGTATTCATCAAAACTCCCAAACTTAAGCAAGTGGCTTTTATTTTGAAATTTTTATTGTATTGTATTTATTTTACAATCCTATCTCATTTAATATCTTTTCTCTGAGCCTCTGCGCTCTCATCTGTAACATGGGTAAATAACAGAACCTACTTTGTAGGACTGTCCTAAAATCAAGTGAGATAATTTACATAAAGCACTAACCTGAAGTAAAAAGTCAGTAAATGTTTGCTAACACCATCATCGCCTTCTAACCATTCTTCATGTTCTGGCTTAAATGTCACCTCTTCAGAAAGGCTTTCCCTGGCCACTTTGTGTAAACCCAGGCTCCTTTTTATTCTCTATCAGTGCACTTTACTTTCCTTCAGAGAAATTACCACAATTTGTAGTTATATGTTTACTTGTTTGTTTATTGTTTTTCTCTCCCCACTAGAATGAAAACTACGTAAGACACCACCACATCCTCAATACCAAAAACAGAGTCTGGACTATACCATGAGCTCGATAAATCACGCGAAAGAACGGAAGAGTGAAGAAGTAGGGAAATGCAATATATTCAAATAGGTGGATTAAGTTAAGGCCTAATAGATACCTGAGCAAAACTGGTTCAGGGGGTTCCCTGGTGGCGCAGTGGTTGAGAGTCCGCCTGCCGATGCAGGAGACACGGGTTCGTGCCCCGGTCCGGGAAGATCCCACATGCCACGGAGCGGCTGGGCCCGTGAGCCATGGCCGCTGAGCCTGCGCGTCCGGAGCCTGTGCCCCGCAACGGGAGAGGCCACAACAGTGAGAGGCCCGCGTACCGCAAAAAAAAAAAAAAAAAACTGGTTCAGGCCCAGTGAAGGAACCAGCTCGACTCAAGAGCAATGTCTGTGCTGGGAAAGTATTTAGTTGGGCAGGAAAGGTAGGCTGGAATGAGAAAGATGAGGAGAATGGATTTTCCCTCGGCGGAAAGGAGAACAAGGTATTGACAACGTTAAGTAAGAATAATCTGGCTGTGTTCTCTCTAAAATGGGGCTAATAATAATGCCTGTCTCTAAGGATCGCTGTCCAGGTAAAATGAGACAATGCACACAAGCACTTAACTCGCTACTTACACGCTGCTTGCCCGCCACACGAAAGGGGAGGAGAAGGGGTTAGCTGTACCACTGCGGTTACGGTCCTTCAAGGAGAAAAATGCAAACAGACAAGTGCTGAAGGTCCCTCCCTGAGGCCTGGGGGACGACAACCACAATGAAGGGGCAAAACCAAACAGAGAAGAAGCAGACAACGGGGAGGTAGGAGAACGAGACGACTTTGGCGTCGGCGGGGCCAAAGAAGGAGAAAATTTCAGGGAATAGAGAGCGGTCAGCCAAGAGGTCGGGGAACAGAACGTGGACTGAGAAAAGTCAAATGGACGGGTCAGCTGGGAAGTCAGCGCGCGCCGTCCCAGGGCAAGGACGACTAACGCAGAGCGAAAAGAAAACAGAAAAGGGGGCAATAACTAGGGCAACAGGACGGAAAATGGAAAGGCGATATGGTCCCAAACTCCACGTTTTACAGTGGCTCCGGAATCTCTTCCAGGCGGGGATGTAAGAAGGTTTAAGAAAGGATGAGCTTCTGCAACATCCAGAGCGCACGCCTGGAAGAGTTCGCTTCCTCAGCACGTGCTGCAGGGACCTCGGGAAAACGTAGTCGTGATGCTGAGAAGTGCTCTCTTGTTCTTTCATCCTCCCTCGATAAGCAGTTATTTAATGAGTGAATAAATGTATAAATGAATCCCCAAAACACGCTTTTCCCGGAGCCAGGCACCCGGAACTCGCCTGAGAAAGTACGGCTTGGCGTAGAACTTGAAGTCGACCCCCTCGAAGTAGACGTCGAACTCGGAGACCCGGGCGTAGGGCACGCGGATGGCGACAGTCAGGAAGTCGGGGTCCTGGCTAAGGTCGAACGCCGGGGTCAGCATCACCACGCCGGACTCTGGTGCCCAAGTCGGTCACTCTCGCAGCAGTCGCAGTCCTGCCACTCAGACTCTCCAAGAAGTCCGCACGCTCCGGTACCCCTTCTGTTAGGCACGGCGCTTCCGGCTCGAGGCGGAAGTGCTCCTGCGTGAGAAAGGAAGTCCCGCCCCACGGCGATCTCCGTGGAGAAGGGACGCTGTTAGTGGGGAGGTGGAGAAGGAACGTGGTGAATGAGCCTTTGGGCGCAGAAATTGAACCCAGGGCATAACTTGGAAGAACCTGGGCTGGAGTCCGCCTTAGACCCACCAAGCCTCTTTGGAGTTTCTTAGAGATGATTTGAACATTGGCTTTGCAGGCAGAGAGACCCGCGTTTGAATCCCTTCTCTCCAATTCGCAGCTGTAAGACCTTGGTAAAGTTACAAAACCTCTCTGTACTTAAGATATCTCTTCTATAAAATGACGCTAGAACATAGACTCGTAGAGATGATGTGAGTACAGCATGAAATTATGCATGAAAAGCTCTAACAACATACCTGGCAAGTTGTCAGTGTTCCGTGTGTTGGAGCCGTCACCGCAGTAGCCACAGAAGCATCGTTACTGTGGTTTTCCTTAGTTCTCACCTGCTTTGTCAACAATTCCCCTTTCTCCCTCTCCCTCTCCGTCTGTCTCTACCGATTTCTATCTCCTCCTTCTCCCCCTACACGTCCCTCTCCCTGTATCTTTTTCTGCCACTTTCTCTCCTCTTCCTAGCTCCTATTTAAACAGAATTTTCTCGTTTAGAGAGCGTCCATCCCACTTAGCTCGTTTAATCTACACCACGAACTCCGAAGAACACGACTCACAGAGATTAAGCAATATGTCTTATGATCATGCATTTTACAATTACCAAAACCCAGAATGTCTGACTCTTAAACAGTTAGTGCCTGCAATTGACGAATTGCAATGCCTCTGTACTTTCCCCTCTTTCATTTTCTCACTTTTCTCCTTACACTTAATCGAGGTCCTCTTTTCTGTCTTTTTTCCTTCTCTTCCTTGTATTTCCCCTTTTTACTCTATGCTGGTCATACTCTCCCAATGCCTCTCTCACTAGTCTCCCTCCTCCCGTGCATATTCCCTTGGCCTTCCTTCCCTCTCATTTTATTTCCTGTTATTCCACCAGTAGCTAGAATAGTCCAGGAAATGTTTTTATTTCCTGGGTTTAAATATCAGTGGAAGATGGGTGAAAGTCATCTCTGGGGACAGTGGACCAGATAACCTCAAAAGCCTTTTCAACCTCCAATTTTTTATGAGTCTTGAAAATTAATTAAGACTCATTAAAGCATATTAACAGGAGTAAATAAAATAAAATAAAAAATTCAAAATAAAAATCATTCAGTTAAATCTAGGAGTTTTGATAAAGACAAAGAGGTTACATGTAAAACAGTTTAAAGAGCACTCTTTACACATTCATCCATTCCTTGGGTGGCAGAGGAATTAACTGAATTGACTGAATACTCACTGTGTGCCAGCACTGCACCGTATCCTTTATAATGATCTCATTTCCCCATTCTGACAACTCCGTGAACTAGGCTTTATATATCCCCATGGTTTGCACAGGATTACACAGCTAGTGAGTGGTGCAATGGAAATTGAAACCCAAGTGAGTCTGATTACTGAGCCCAAGCTCTAAAATACTATAGAGCTGACTCCCTTTAATATTACCACATACCCAACTTTTTTCCCATTGTAAGCACAAGTCTCACTGCTTTAGAACATATTGGGCCTTATAAATAATAGGCACTCAATAATGAAAATGAATTGATACAAACTTGGAAATAGTAAAGCTCTCAAAAGGTCCCTTGAGATAGACCTTTGGCTGCATCATTCCAAATTAGCTTCTCTAAAAAGAATCTTTACACTTACCATGGGACCTCATTCCTGAAGCCCACAAGCATTAATATTTTTAAATTATTAAAAGCTATGCATGAGGAAAGTCTGTTTGAAAGCACTTTACAAAGTAGAGTTGTGCATTTCCTGGATGTTTTACTCTTTGGCAACACACACACACACACACACACACACACAAGATTGCAACACAAAGACTATATGGTACATTGCTGCTGTTATTTATTTATTTATATGAAATATATATTGCATTTGCTATATCATAAAATACTGATATATATAACAGGGATTTGTTTACTTGGATTTCTAATTAGTGATAAATTACACAAGTTAGAAGCTCATTCTCTTTTTTAAAAAACAAAATACTACAGATATAGTTCCCTTGATTGCTGTCCAACTTTGGTCTTTTCTTCTGCTTCCCCAAGAGTAATCCATCTAGCCACTCTTGCAGAGCTTTTTATATTTCTATGTACATATTTCTAGGTACCCTGTTACTTTATGTCTGTATGTGCATGGGTACATTATCACACTATACATGTAAATCTGCAACATTATTTTATTATTTTTCTTGGGTACTTTTTTAGGCATATCAACATCGATTCAAAGATCCAGTTGAGTTCCTGTTTCTAGATACAGACATTGCTTGAAAATAAACACATTATTACAACGTTTCATTTTAACTCTGCTTTAGAGGGAAAACAAACAAGAATAAAAATTTTCATCATTTTTGAGCATTTGAAGTTGCTGTATTTATTTATTTTTGTTTGTTTTTTCCATTTTCTTAAGGCTTACTTTTGTATGGCCTTTCACTACTTTAAAAATAGTTTTTTCTGTGGCCAATTTATTGAGGACAAGCATATAACCTGCCATCTCCAATTATATTAAATTAGCCCCTCTTATGGTCTAACAAACTTAATTGTGATTCACAAGGCTCAAGATTAAACGTCAAATTAAAAAAATTTTTTTCCATAAACAATTCCAGTTTCAACCCTATTACAAAGTGCTACTATTAGGAGTCTTAATGAAGTGCTCCTAGCTTCCAGAAGGTGGCAGGCATTTAGGCAAGTAAGACAATGTTATCTTAAAGAACATACTTTTAACCTATGTTGGAAATAGCTTCCTAAATAAGCTGTTTATAACTCTAGTTCATTCTCTGAGCCATTTTGGGGATATGGTGGGATCTTACATAGAACCTGTAAATTACACCTTAACCACTGTTATTTTATTTTATTTATTTTTTAATTCACATTTTTCCTCTTTATTCCTTTAATCAATTATTATGATAATAAGGTGACAGTACATTTAAGATACAAAAATTCCTATAAACTTCTTATGTTGTTCTAATATTATCTAAATCATTCCTCCCTTCTTTTTTCCCCATTTTTATTACTTTTTATTTTTTTCACACACACACACTGTATTTTATTTTTATAAGAGATAAATAAACTGACACCACGCATTGTAAATGGATGACCACAACAAAAGCAACAATGTTTGCAATTACCAAACACGAAACACACTGATACTGTGTCATAATATTGACATTCAGTCCAGGAATCCTCTGTAACAGCTCCTTTACTTTGCAGTGAAAATGGATTTGTCTATTTTTTGCCTCTGAGTCTTTGTGGGATTTTTCTTTTTTAATTCAAACAGAAAGTCACAAAAATTATAATCATCCTCATCAGTTCACTCAGTCCCATGTAATTAATTTTTTTATCTTGATCTTTTGTTAGCACTTTTATGAATTCATCAGTTTTCCATCAGAGTTCTGAAAACGCTTATTCATTCAGTTCAGCAGTATAGTCAGTTACCAGAAACCTGTACTTGTCAGAGTCTTTTCCATGAATTCCTAGAAGATGAAACACTTTTATAGGAACATTTTTGCAAAAGCATCAGAGTACACCCAGAACTGTCTATAAATGACAAAAGACATAAAAATGACCACGGTTAACGATTTGATGTAAGTTCATAATAATGCAATTGACAAGGAAATTTAGATATTTCTGAGATATACATTTTAAAGTAATAACTAGAATTAAGACTTATAACATTATACCAGAACATATAAGATTTTTAGAAATTTCATGTAATGTCTGAAACATTTATATTAACATATTTCCATACAAATAACCCAAAGAAATTTTAGTATTACTTGTTTTTTTGGTTTGTTTGTGTGCTTTTTTATACTGCAGGTTCTTATTAGTCATCAATTTTATACACATCAGAGTATACATGTCAAACCCAATCGCCCAATTCAGCATACCACCATCCCCACCCCACCACGGTTTTCCCCCCTTGGTGTCCATACGTTTGTTCTCTACATCTGTATCTCAAATTCTGCCCTGCAAACCAGTTCATCTGTACCATTTTTCTAGGTTCCACATACATGCGTTAATATACAATATTTGTTTTTCTCTTTCTGACTTACTTCACTCTGTATGACAGTCTCTAGATCCATCCATGTCTCAACAAATGGCTCAATTTCGTTCCTTTTCATGGCTGAGTAATATTCCATTGTATATATGTACCACCACTTCTTTATCCATTCGTCAGTCGACGGGCATTCAGGTTGCTTCCATGACCTGGCTATTGTAAATAGTGCTGCAATGAATATTTGGGTGCATGTGTCTTTTTGAATTATGGTTTTCTCTGGGTATATGCCCAGTAGTGGGATCGCTGGATCATATGGTAATTCTATTTTTAGTTTTTTAAGGAACCTCCATACAGTTCTCCATAGTGGCTGTATCAATTTACATTCCCACCAACAGTGGGAGAGGGTTCCCTTTCCTCCACACCCTCTCCAGCATTTGTTGTTTGTAGATTTTCTGATGATACCCATTCTAACTGGTGTGAGGTGATACCTCATTGTAGTTTTGATTTGCATTTCTCTAATAATAAGTGATGTTGAGCAGCTTTTCATGTGCTTCTTGGCCATCTGTATGTCTTCTTTGGAGAAATGTCTATTTAGGTCTTCTGCCCATTTTTGGATTGGGTTGTTTGTGTCTTTAATATTGAGCTGCATGAGCTGTTTATATATTTTGGAGATTAATCCTTTGTCCATTGATGCGTTTGAAAATATTTTCTCCCATTCTGAGGGCTGTCTTTTCGTCTTGTTTATGGTTTCCTTTGCTGTGCAAAAGATTTGAAGTTTCATAAGGTCCATTTGTTTATTTTTGTTTTTATTTCCATTACTCTAGGAAGTGGATCAAAAAAGACCTTGCTGTGATTTATGTCAAAGAGTTTTCTTCCGATGTTTTCCTCTAAGAGTTTTATAGTGTCCAGTCTTACATTTAGGTCTCTAATTCATTTTGAGTTTATTTTTGTGTATGGTGTTAGGGAGTGTTTTAATTTCATTCTTTTACATATAGCTGTCCAGTTTTCCCAGCACCACTTATTGAAGAGACTGTCTTTTCTCCATTGTATATCTTTGCCTCCTTTGTCATAGATTAGTTGACCATAGGTGCGTGGGTTTATCTCTGGGCTTTCTATCCTGTTCCATTGATCTATGTTTCTGTTTTTGTGCCGGTACCATATTGTCTTGATTACTGTAGCTTTGTAGTAGAGTCTGAAGTCAGGGAGTCTGATTCCTCCAGCTCCGTTTTTCTCCCTCAAGACTGCTTTGGCTATTTGGGGTCTTTTGTGTCTCCATACAAATTTTAACATGATTTGTTCTAGTTCTGTAAAAAATGCCAGTGGGAGTTTGATAGGGCTTGCATTGAATCTGTAGATTGCTTTGGGTAGTATAGTCATTTTCACAATATTGATTCTTCCAATCCAAGAACATGGTATATCTCTCCATCTGTTGGTATTATCTTTAATTTCTTTCATCAGTGTCTTATAGTTTTCTACATACAGGTCTTTTGTCTCCCTAGGTAGGTTTATTCCTAGGTATTTTATTCTTTTTGTTGCAATGGTAAATGGGAGTGTTTCCATAACTTCTGTTTCAGATTTTTCATTATTAGTGTATAGGAATGCAAGAGATTTCTGTGCATTAATTTTGTATCCTGCAATTTTACCAAATTCATTGATTAGCTCTAGTAGTTTTCTGGTGGCATTTTTAGGATTCTCTATGTATGGTATCATGTCATCTGCCCACAGTGGGAGATTTACTTCTTCTTTTCCAATTTGTATTCCTTTTATTTCTTTTTCTTCTCCGATTGCCATGGCTAGGACTTCCAAAACTATGTTGAATAATAGTGGTGAGAGTGGACATCCTTGTCTCATTCCTGATCTTAGAGGAAATGCTTTCAGTTTTTCACCATTGAGAATGATGTTTGCTGTGGGTTTGTCATATATGGCCTTTATTATGTTGAGGTAGGTTCCCTCTATGCCCACTTTCTGGAGCGTTTTTTATCATATATTTGTGTTGAATTTTGTCAAAAGCTTCTTCTGCATCTATTGAGATGATCATATGGTTTTTATTCTTCAATTTGTTAATATGGTGTATCACATTGATTGATTTGCATATATTGAAGAATCCTTGCATCCTTGGGATAAATCCCACTTGCTCATGGTGTATGATCCTTTTAATGTGTTGTTGGATTCTGTTTGCTAGTATTCTGTTGAGGATTTTTGCATCTATATTCATCAGTGATATTGGTCTGTAGTTTTCTTTTTTTGTAGTATCTTTGTCTGGTATTGGTATCAGGGTGATGGTGGCCTCATAGAATGAGTTTGGGAGAGTTCCTTCCTCTGTAATTTTTTGGAAGAGTTTGAGAAGGATGGGTGTTAGCTCTTCTCTAAATGTTTGATAGAATTCACCTGTGAAGCCATCTGGTCCTGGACTTTTGTTTGTTGGAAGATGTTTAATCACAGTTTCAATTTCATTACTTGTGATTGATCTGTTTATATTTTCTGTTTCTTCCTGGTTCAGTCTTGGAAGTTTATACCTTGCTAAGAATTTGTCCATTTCTTCCAGGTTGTCCATTTTATTGGCATAGAGTTGCTTGTAGTAGTCTCTTAGGATGCTTTGTATTTCTGCGGTGTCTGTTGTAACTTCTCCTTTTTCATTTCTAATTCTATTGATTTTAGTCCTATCCCTCTTTTTCTTGATGAGTCTGGCTAAAGGTTTATCAATTTTGTTTATCTTGTCAAAGAACCAGCTTTTAGTTTTATTGATCTTTGCTATTGTTTTCTTTGTTTCTATTTCATTTATTTCTGCTCTGATCTTTATGATTTCTTTCCTTCTGCTAACTTTGGGTTTTGTTTGTTCTTCTTTCTCTAGTTCCTATAGGTTAAAGGTTAGATTGTTTACTTGAGATTTTTCTTGTTTCTTGAGGTAGGCTTGTATAGCTATAAACTTCCCTCTTAGAACTGCTTTTGCTGCATCCCATAGGTTTTGGATCATTGTGTTTTTGTTGTCATTTGTCTCTAGGTATTTTTTGATTTCCTCTTTGATTTCTTCAGTGATCTCTTGGTTATTTAGTAATGTATTGTTTAGCATCCATGTGTTTGTGTTTTTTACATTTTTTCCCTGCAATTCATTTCTAATCTCATAGTATTGTGGTCAGAAAAGATGCTTGATATGATTTCAGTTTTCTTAAATTTACTGAGGCTTGATTTGTGACCCAAGATGTGATCTATCCTGGAGAATGTTCTGTGCGCAGTTGAGAAGAAAGTGTAATCTGCTGTTTTTGTATGGAATGTCCTATAAATATCAATTAAATCTATCTGGTCTATTGTGTCATTTAAAGCTTGTGTTTCCTGATTTCTGGATTTCTGTCTGGATGATCTGTCCATTGGTGTAAGTGAGGTGTTAAAGTCCACCACTATTATTGTGTTACTGTCAATTTCCTCTTGCCTTATGTATTTGCCTTATGTATTTGTTGCCTTATGTATTGAGGTGCTCCTATGTTGGGGGCATATATATTTATAATTGCTATATCTTCTTCTTGAATTGATCCCTTGATCATTATGTAGTGTCCTTCCTTGTCTCTTGTAACATTCTTTAATTTAAATTCTATTTTATCTGATATGAGTATAGCTACTCCAGCTTTCTTTTGATTTCCATTTGCATGGAATATCTTTTTCCATCCCCTCACTTTCAGTCTGTATGTGTCCCTAGGTCTGAAGTCGGTCTCTTGTAGACAGCATATATATGGGTCTTGTTTTTGTGTCCATTCAGCAAGCCTGTGTCTTTTGGTTGGAGCATTTCATCCACTCACGTTTAAGGTAGTTATGGATATGTGTGTTCCTATGAGCATTTTCTTAATTGTTTTGGGTTTGTTTCTGTAGCTCCTTTTCTTCTCTTATGTTTCCCACTTAGAGAAGTTCCTTTAGCATTTGTTGTAGAGATGGTTTGGTGGTGCTGAATTCTCTTAGTTTTTGCTTGTCTGTAAAGCTTTTGATTTCTCTGTCGAATCTGAATGAGATCCCTGCCGGGTAGAGTAATGTTGGTTGTCGGTTCTTCCCTTTCATCACTTTAAGTATATCATGCCACTCCCTTCTGGCTTGTAGAGTTTCTGCTGAGAAATCAGCTGTTAACCTTATGGGAGTTCCCTTGTATGTTATTTGTCATTTTTCCCTTGCTGCTTTCAATAATTTTTCTTTGTCTTTATTTTTTGCCAATTTGATTACTATGTGTCTCGGCGTGTTTCTCCTTAGGTTTATCCTGTATGGGATTCACTGCGCTTCCTGGACTTGGGTGGCTATTTCCTTTCCCATGTTAGGGAAGTTTTTGACTATAATCTCTTCAAAGATTTTCTCAGGTCCTTTCTCTCTCTCTTCTCCTTCTGGGACCCCTATAATGTGAATGTTGTTGAGTTTAATGTTGTCCCAGAGGTCTCTTAGGCTGTCTTCATTTCTTTTCATTCTTTTTTCTTTATTCTGTTCTGCAGCAGTGAATTCCACCATTCTGTCTTCCAGGTCACTTATCCGTTCTTCTGTCTCAGTTATTCTGCTATTGATTCCTTCTAGTGTAGTTTTCATTTCTGTTATTGTATTGTTCATCTCTGTTTGTTTGTTCTTTAATTCTTCTAGGTGTTTGTTAAACATTTCTTGAATCTTCTTGATCTTTGCCTCCATTCTTTTTCCAAGGTCCTGGATCATCTTCACTATCATTATTCTGAATTCTTTTTCTGGAAGGTTGCCTATCTCCACTTCATTTAGTTGTTTTTCTGGGGTTTTATCTTGTTCCTTCATCTGGTATATAGCTAGCCTTGTGCCTTTTCATCTTGTCTATCTTTCTGTGAATGTGGTTTTTGTTGTACAGGCTGCAGGATTGTAGTTCTTCTTGCTTCTGCTTTCTGCCCTCTGGTGGATGAGGCTATCTAAGAGGCTTGATGGGAGGGACTGGTGGTGGGTAGATCTGACTGTTGCTCTGGTGGGCAGAGCTCAGTAAAACTTTAATCCACTTGACTGTTGATGGGTGGGGCTGGGTTCCCTCCCTGTTGGTTGTTTGGCCTGAGGCAACCCAACACTGGAGCCTACCTATGCTCTTTGGTGGGGCTAATGACAGACTCTGGAAGGCTCACACCAAGGAGTACTTCCCAGAACTTCTGCTGCCAGTGTCCTTGTCCCCACTGTGAAACAGAGCCTCCCCCCGCCTCTGCAGGACACCCTCCAACACTAGCAGGTAGGTCTGGTTCAGTATCCCCCGGGGTCATTGCTCCTTGCCCTGGGTCCCGATGTGCACAGTACTTTGTGTGTGCCCTGCAAGAGTGGAGTCTCTATTTCCCCCAGTCCTGTCGAAGTCCTGCAATCAATTCCCACTAGGCTTCAAAGTCTGATTCTCTAGGAATTCCTCCTCCCATTGCTGGACCCCCAGGTTGGGAAGCCTGACGTGGGGCTCAGAACCTTCACTCCAGCGGGTGGACTTCTGTGGCATAAGTGTTCTCCAGTCTGTGAGATACCCACCCACCTGTTATGGGATTTGATTTTACTGTGATTGCGCCCCTCCTACCGTCTCATTGTCGCTTCTCCTTTGTCTTTGGATGTGGGGTATCTTTTTTGCTGAGTTCCAGTGTCTTCCTGTTGATGACTGTCCAGCAGCTAGTTGTGATTCTGGTGTTCTCACAAGAGGGAGTGAGAGCACGTCCTTCTACTCTGCCATCTTGTTTTCAGACTCAGTCTATTCATAAAATTCATAAAATGTATCTTTCTATTCATAAAAAGTACAGAACAATTTTAAACAAAAATGGTATCATACTCTTATTTTCACTTTTTCCACCTAACTTAGCATTGTAATATTTCAATTTGACTACATTTTGTCAAGGATATTATAGCATAATTATACCCTTCTTATTTATCACTGTTAGTATTGTTAATTCTTAAGAAGTGAACAAGGTGATGATTCATTTTGAGAGAGGGAAAAAAATGAAAGCAATAGTAAAATCATAAGCATAGATCACAAAACTAGAATAAAAATACCAAAGTTGGAATACAAACTAGATAACACATTTTGAAGTTTGAAAAACAGTTATCCTTTTATATACAATGGGACTAGATATCCTAAGTTTTGCAATTCTGAGTTATAAACTGATTCTAAGAGGGCTTGGATGAATTCATGGTTAACTTACAGATAAATACTGGACGTAAAAGAGGATTAAGGGATGGTCCCAACTGGATACAGACCATGAATCTAACACTGGTGATGTCTTCAAAGTTTTTAAAACTCCTTTATAGTTAAGCACAACTATTTTTGATCCTTGCACCAATCCATCAGCCCATTCAAATTACATTTGTTAAAAGGGCACAGTGTTGGCAATAATATAGCACAGTCATGGGTATTTCTGGTAGGATTTAGCTTGATTCCAATTGTATACAAGCTCAGTAAAGTTCTGAAGAAAATCTAAAACAGTTACAGCTGATCCCAGGGTATTTTTGTTTTGTTTTGTTTCAGACATTTTTGTGCAGTGTAGCTAAGGGCTTAGCAACATATATTTCAAGATGCTAGTCCCATCCCATTAGAGGAAATGCAGATCACAGGGGAATGCTAACCAAACTGCACTTTGAACTTCCTTCATTGTTTTTTTTTTTGGCCGACCTGTGCAGCATTGTGGGATCTTTCTTCCCCCACCAGGGATCGAACCCGCACCATCTGAAGTGGGAGCCTGGAGTCCCAACCACTGGACCTCCCGGGAAGTCCCATGAACTTCCTTCATTGTTTAATGTTGTATATCTAAAAGACGTCTACAGAAGGTACCATTTTGATGCCCTGCCCAGATGCTCTTTATGGAACTGGGGAGCCCATCTGTCACTGGCTGCAAACATTGGGGATGACCTCTTCTCCAAAGACTTTCTCTAGTCCAGGGTTTCTCCGTCTCAGGTATCTGGAGCCAGATAATTCTTTGCTGTGGGGGGCCCACCTGTGCATTGTGAGATGTTCAGCAGCATCCCTGGCCTCTTATTTCTCAATGCCAATACCAGCCCTGCTATGGTGAGAACCACAAATACCTCCAGACTTTGCCAAACGTCTCTCAGGAGACAAAATTGTCCACAATTGAGAATGACTGCCCTAGATTGATGGGAGGCTCCCGGAAGTAATTACCACCACAACCGTGAGGACTGGTATGGGGTACAGAAGACTGCCTTAAAGGGCAGATGACTCCGGTGTGGCTTACGCTCCAGAGTTCCTTAAGGGATCGGGCCAAGGGTAGATTTTCCCTGCCCATATCTTTGCTCAGCACTTCCCCTTTCCCTGTCCTTCACTTCCTCCCTTACAGGTTTCCCCTGAGTAACACCCCACAATAAATCCCATGCATCCGAATCTTTGTCTCAGGTTCTGCTTCTAGGGAATAGGTTGAAGGTACCTGACCTATGTGCACATCTTGAGGAACCCCTTAACATTCCTTACAGTCCCTCAAAACTACTGGAGTGGGCTTCCCTGGTGGTGCAGTGGTTGAGAGTCCGCCTGCCGATGCAGGGGTCGCGGGTTCGTGCCCCGGTCCGGGAAGATCCCACATGCTGCGGAGCGGCTGGGCCCGTGAGCCATGGCCGCTGAGCCTGTGCGTCCAGAGCCTGTGCTCTGCAACAGGAGAGGCCACAACAGTGAGAGGCCCACGTACCGCAAAAAACAAAACAACAACAACAAAAAAAAAACAATACTTCATTTTTTTTTAGTGAAAAAAAATTTTTAATCCAAAAAACAGATACCCTCTGCCTTTCTAAATAATAAAGTCACTCAGATAAGAGAGTTATTAAAGAATGTTTATATGTCAGGAAAAAAAGGACCAGATTCAAAAGAGTTCATACTAGACGCTTCCATTTACATGAAGTTCAGAAACAGGCAAAAGTTATATATTGGTTATAGATGTGAGAATAATGATTACTTTTGTGGGGATGGTTATTGACTGGGAGAAGGCATTAGGAAGCCTGCTGGGTGCCAAATATTTACTCTATATCTTGATTTGGGTGGGAATTATGTGGATATATACTATGTAAAATTCATAGAGCCACATACATATTTAAGATTGGGCACCTTACTGTATATAATTAATCAATATATAATAAAAGAAATTCTGTGCATGACTAGAAAACAGTAAGAGCTGACTCACCCCTGGATGCTGGGAATATAGGCTGCTGATGGCTCACAGCCATGTCCCTCACAGGACATTGCCCTTGACTGCAGAAAACTGCCTTGTCCAAAGTTACCCACCTCCTAAAGGCTAATGCAGGATACAAAGGTCTGGCTCGCTGCCTCAGATGGGACAACTCTGAAAGCCATCCCGGCTCCAAAGCTCCCTGCAGGATTGGCAGAGGCCTTGGTTGCAATGGCACTGTGGGCCTCTGTCCAGTGTCACTTTCTCTTTACAGGTATATCTCCCAAGGCATCCCTCCTAAAACCACCTTCACTCAGTGGTCCTCCTTAGAGTCTGTTTCCAGGAGCTCCAATCTAAGATGCCGTCTGTGCTACAGGTCTACTCTTCCAAATAGAGTGGAATGCGCACCTTGCTTTCAATATCGAAATTCCTAAAATTAACTCAACAGCCTACTTCTTGATTTTTCTGCAGTGTCATTTCCTGGCATTTCTTCACCAAGGGGTCTTGAAGCCATGATTTTGCCTATATTTTATTTTTTTTTTATTTTTTTATTTTTTTTATTTTTTTATTTTTTATTTTTCTTTTTGCTGTATGCGGGCCTCTCACTGTTGTGGCCTCTCCCGTTGCGGAGCACAGGCTCCGGATGCGCAGGCCCAGCGGCCATGGCTCACGGGCCCAGCCGCTCCGCGGCATATGGGATCCTCCCAGACCGGGGCACGAACCCGTATCCCCTGCATCGGCAGGCGGACTCTCAACCACTGCGCCACCAGGGAGGCCCCTTTGCCTATATTTTAAAAAAAACTGTTGCCAGGACTCTCTTTCTTCCTGAATGCCTTTTGATTATTGCAACCACGCAGAAGAAAAACAGCCTTTTGGAGAAAATACTAAGCAAAACTATGAGCTCTAAGGAGGAGAAAAATAGGTTCCCCTGCAATTTGAAACAATTTCTGTTGGTTATGTGTATTGTAAACTCATTGTAAGTACTTCTCTGTAAAACTGAAAAAACATAACTGGATTATTTTACATTATTTTCCCAGAAGAGTTCACATTAGTCATTTTTTTCCTAAATAAGAATAAATCCTTTCAACTAAACGCCATAGTATTTGAAATGCAGGTAGTAATTATGTCATTGTCAATGGTACACAATGAAGACCTAGCCTTGAATCCTCTCCCAATCTTCTCCCTTGGTTTTGCTCCATTCTGCACTCTGGTTTTTGCATAGTTTCTAAGTGTTCATTCATCCCTCAATTTATTTACACTTCTTCTCCTACCTTGACATTGTTTTCATTTCAGATCAATATTTTTTCCTTATGGGTTTTGTTTATTTACACTTGTTTTTCTTGGTCATTTCAGTATTTAACAACCTTCTTATTGTGATTTTTTAAGTCATAATTTGTAGCCAATTAGATGTCTTCTTTCTTTATATGAGACACGAAGAAATAAGAAAATTTAAACTTACATCTTCATGGCATCAGACGTCTCCCGCCAATGGGACAGAGCCTGCTGCCTTCATTATCATAGTTTATGGAATTTTTTTTCACCCTGGAAAATAATGCTTGGGTTCTTTCCTTCTCCTCTGGGCAATACTGCCCCCAAGTTATCATAAATTTATGGTATAAATTTAATCAACAATAATAGCTGGTATTTATTGGTCACTTATTACATAGGAGCCATTTTTCCAAGTGATTTGTAAACAATGTCATTATTTCAGCTCTAGGAGGAAACAGCTGTTATATCACCAGCACCCTCATTTTATAGATGAGGAAACTTGGACTTAAAGAGGTTGAATGACTGCCCAGGTCTCATGGCTTATAAGTAGCACAGCCAGGATTGGGACCCCTGAGCTTATCCCACCTCTAGTCCACCATCTATAAAACACATGTTTCTGTTCTTGATGAGCTGGGAAGAGGAGAGAGAGGAGATAATACAAGATGAAAGAAATGATTTCTAACTTCAAATAATTTAGACTTTAGCTATGAAAATAAAACACAGAAGGATTAGCAGTTGTGGTAGCCAATTTCCAAAGCTGTGTCTTCCCACAATGAGCCACCACTCCCAGCAATCTAACCCTTGTGTGGTCCCTTTGCACAGTGAATCTGGGTTGGCCCTGTGGAGCCAACAGAATGCAGCAGAGGTGACACTGCATGACTTCTGAGAGCCAGGTCATAAAAAAACCTTGCCACTTCCAACTGCACTATTGAAATGCATGCTCTGAAGGAAGCCAGGCACAGTGCAAGAAATCCAGCTACTCCTGAGACCACCAGGCTGCGGGGAAGCCCAACCTGCCACATGGAGAGGTTGTGTGGCCGGCCCTGCTGCCACTGCCATCCCAGCCCAGGCACCGTTCCCAAGAGTGAAGAAGTCACCTTGGCCATTCAAGCCTCAGCAGATATCACATGAAGAAGAGCAGAGGAATCTCACTATCAGCCAGAGACACAGCTCTAGGCTTATGGCTCCATCCCACCCACCTCTAGGATCTGAGCCACCCCAGCTGAGGCCCCAGTTACATCAGAAGAGAGACGAGCCACCCCCGCTCTGCCTGCCCTACTTTCTAACTCGCAAAATTGTCAGCCTAAGAAAATGATTGTTTCACATTGGTAGGTCTGGAGGAGGTTTGCAATGCAGCAATGGATAAATGGAATAGCAATGAAAGACAATATAGTGTAGAAATTCAGTCAGAGAGATCCAGAGATAGAGAAATGCATGGGGGTTGGAACAGTTAGAAAACTCTCAGTTCTGATAAGTCTGGGGCCTGAGCAAAGGCTCCTGGGAGAAAAATCACAGATAAATGGGTTGGAACCAGGTCACCTTATCTGATGTGGAGGATACAAAAACTGAAGCAACAAGCATTAGGATTGGAAAAGAGGTTGGGGCAAATTGGTAAGGGTGGTGAACGCCAAGGAAGGTAATTCTGCAGCTGAACAGGACTATAAAAACCATCTAGTACAATCCACTTTTTTTTTTTAAGATAAATTGAAACTCAGAGAAATGAAGTGATGCGGGAAGGTCACAGAGCAAGTTGGTAGCAAAAGTTAATACTCAAGGCTAAGACTTAGTTTCTTTTCTCCAGGACCCCACCGTTGGCTAAGGAAATAGAATCATGATTCTGTGCCTAATCTAGATAAGCTTTCTCTCCTGGCATCAAAAAATACCATGGTGGATTTCCATGGTGGTGCCAGTGGTTAAGAATCCACCTGCCAGTGCGGGGGATATGGGTTGGAGCCCTGGTCTGGGAAGATCCCACATGCCGCAGAGCAACTAAGCCCGTGAGCCACAACTACTGAGCCCGCATGCCACAACTACTGAAGCCCGCGCGCCTAGAGCCAGTGCTCCACAACAAGAGAAGCCACCGCAATGAGAAGCCTGTGCACCGCAACAAAGAGTAGCCCCCGCTCACCGCAACTAGAGAAAGCCCGCGCACAGCAACTAAGACCCAACGCAGACGTAAATAAATAAATAAATAAATAAATAAATAAATAAATAAATAACACCATGGTATATCCATCCTTAATATCTGGTAAATATCTGGACAGATCCTGTAGTGTTTAATGCCAGATTCTTTCCTTTGTAGTTGTAAAGTCTCTAATCATTCTTTCCTCATCCTCTCTTTCCATGTAAAAACCAAACCAAACCAAAACCTCTAAACCTTTTAGGCTCTGAATTTTCACCAAATTCTCCATTAAGTTTTTTAAAAAAACTTTATTGAGGCATAAATTACATTTTATAAAATTCACTCTGTTTTAAATGTACCGGTCAGCGATTTTTTCTACTGAGCTGTGCAATCATCACTTTAATCTAGTTCCAGAATATTCCCATCCCCCCCAACGAAATCTCTCTGCATTTACAATTAATCTTTCTTCCTGCCTTGGGTTGCAGGTCACAAATAATTTACATTTTTTCTCTATAGATTTGCCTTTCTGGACATTTCAGGTAAATTGGACCATACAATAAGTGGTCCTTTGTGTCTGGCTTCCTTCATATAGCATAATGTTTTTGAGGTTCATCCACGCTGTAACATGAATCAGTAGTTAATTCCCTTTTGTTACTGAATAGTATTCCATTGTATGGATATGCCATATTTGTTTATCCATTAACCAGTTAGTGGACATTTGGCTTGTTCCACTTTTTGGCTATCATGAATAAAGCTGCTTCCACTAATTTTTAAAAGTAGTAAGGATTGCTTAGTATAGAGAAGTGTCACAGAAGTTTTGGGAGTTTTGTGAAGATTGTTTATTTAAATAAAAAAAATACAGAAAAACATAAAGAAGAATATAAATTAACCATTCAGAGATAACCAGACTGTTAATGTTCTACACTTTTTTGCTAGATATATAGACTTTTCTTATAATAAGACTAAACTGTACTTACTTTTTTGATAGCTTATTTTTTTAAAGATTTTTTTTGATGTGGACCATTTTTAAAGTCTTTTATTGAATTTGTTACAATATTGCTTTATGTTTTGGTTTTTTGGCCTCAAGGCATGTGGGATCTTAGCTCCCCAACCAGGGATCAAACCTGTACCCCCTGCATTAGAAGGTGAAGTCCTAACCACTGGACAGCCAGGGAAGTCCCTTGATAGCTTATTTTTAAATTAATGTTGTCATGAATAACCTTTCTATGTGAATTACATTGTATTGAATTGAGGTACCACAATTTATCTGATCTCAATGATTAGGTAATTCAGTTACATCCAATTTGCTGGCTGTTATAAACAACAATGACTTTGGCTATGCTCACAAAAGCTGTCTCCAAACTAAATTCATAAAACTTTTACTTCTGTGTTCTTTCAGCTCTTTTATGGTTTATTGTTTATATTCAACTTTTTATTTCTTCCTGATAGTATTTTGGCATTTGTTTACCCCAAAGTCATCCTTCCACACTGACTTAAAAAGCATTCTTTAATGCACAGCACAGATGGATATTGTCCAGAATCCTTTCTTAGGTTTCTACTCTATTTAGTCAAGTGACTTAAATGCCAATAACATCCTGCTGTAATCAGAGCTGACTAGAGCATGATAATACGTAGCAGCATTAGTCTTCCTTCAAAGTTATCTGGTTTCTTTTTGTGCAGTTCCCCAACAAAAAATCCTCAGAAGTCTAATTTTAGTTAATATGTGTATCCTGGAAATATAGATAAAGATCACACATTTTAATAGCAAAATTGTTTTCTGAGTTCACCAAGAGAACTCCTGGTTGAAGAGACCTTGGGGTTACTTATTTGGAATCCATATATCAATAGTCCCCTCTTGTCCCTCTTTGTCTATCATCTTGTACTCCCCCACATGACCACCACGTTCTATTCAGATGGGAGTTCTGTACTCTTTCTCCTGTCCCTGTGATGAGATGGTCATGAACTGTGAGTCAGGTTGATCTCAAAAGTAGATGGATCTGGGCCTCCCTGGTGGCGCAGTGGTTGGGAGTCCGCCTGCCGATGCAGGGGACGCGGGTTCGTGCCCTGGTCCGGTAAGATCCCACATGCTGCGGAGCGGCTGGGCCCGTGAGCCATGGCCGCTGAGCCTGCGCATCCGGAGCCTGTGCTCCGCAACGGGAGAGGCCACGGCAGTGAGAGGCCCGCGTAATGCAAAAAAAAAAAAGTAGATGGATCTTAAAACCCTAGTGTACCTACAAAGCACCAATACAATCCATGCTAGGTATGAACTTTCAACTCAGGTACCAAAAAATGTAACTTTGATTTTTCCATATCTGAATTTAATTTCTCTCTCTAGCAGCAGTTTGCCTGTCAATTTATGGTAAACTCAGACACTTCAGAGCTTTTCTTTAATCTCTGAGGTAGACTCAAGGGGTTAAGGTTTTTCTCTTCCTCCCTAATTCACTCCAAGATGTCATTTTATTTCTAGGAAGTTTTCCAAAAATCATGGAACTGAGTAGAGTGGGGTGGGTCTGAGAGGGCATCTGATGCTTGGAGTCATTTCTGTTACACAGACACGTGCAGGAATGTCCAGTCCTGTGTGCTCCTCAGTCAGGGTCGTCTCTCCATACTACCATCTACGGAGACATCCAAAGTCCTATGTCATAGCTGTACAGTCCGTTCCATTTTCTGCTGAGAAATCGCCTCATCAGCGCAAGGACCTTTATTGTCCTCAAACCACAGGTAGAGTGGCTCCTGCTGGGCCCCATGTTTTATTGACACACACTCTGGCCCTTGTCAGGCAGTGCCCATCCAGAGCCCTGGACCCTCCTCCTTCTAGAACACACTCTGGTTAGCCAAGACTCTGTGATTCCCTATCTAAATGCTCCTGAGCCCATCTCCAGGGTTGGTGCAGGCCTCTTTCCTGAGTGGTCCTTCTGAGGGCAAACTGCCCCTAGTGTACACACCCTTGGACCTGAGCGTGGCCAAAGGGCAGCTGTTTGCAGGGGCGTGGGCAAAGCTTAGACATATGGACAGGGGTGCCCATGCATGGGCCAGGGTGGAGGGAGGAGGGGAGGAGCTCAAGGCTGGGGCTGAGTACTTGCTCTCTATCACCCCCAGGCATACATGTAGAAATCTAAAAGTTCCTTCTGGACTTCAAGGTTGTTATCAAAACATATTTGCCATGCAGGAGCATAGAACATATGTCATTTGACAGTGGTTAGTTTGACTTATAACTTGTAAATAGTTAAGCATACGGTAGGTGGGTCTCCATTTTTTTTTTTTTTTTTTTTGCGGTACGCAGGCCTCTCACTGTTGTGGCCTCTCCCGTTGCAGAGCACAGGCTCCGGACGCGCAGGCTCAGCGGCCATGGCTCACGGGCCCAGCCGCTCCGCGGCATGTGGGATCTTCCCGGACCAGGGCACGAACCCGCGTCCCCTGCATCGGCAGGCAGACTCTCAACCACTGTGCCACCAGGGAAGCCCTCCATTTAAAAAAATTTTTTTATTTTATATTGGAGTATAGTCAGTTAACAATGTTGTGTTAGTTTCAGGTGTACAGCAAAGTGATTCAGTTATACATATACATGTATCTATTCTTTTTCAAATTCTTTTCCCATTTAGGTTATTACAGAATATTGAGCAGAGTTCTCTGTGCTATAATAGTGGGTCTCCAGTTTTACTCTTGCCCCAGACCCTGAGAGTTCTAGGGATGGGCCTGATAAGGTGCTATTGCTCAGCTGAGTGACGCTTTATATAGTCTGTGACTGTTATAGTCAGAGTGCCACTCTTTGGGGGACCCAGTTTATTCAAGTGTTCCCACTCCAACCTCTTACCTTGCTTGGTTGGGCTCTAGGTTTTATTTCCTGTCCAAAGAAAAATTTGAATACAGTGCTGAATAATCTCTCAGGTTTCTTACTTTCTTGTAGTTTCTTGGCCTCAGATATTTTCCTCATTTTCCCACCCGCTCAGTTATGCTTATCAAAAGTTTATGCACCCTTGAAGGATACCAAATAAGATTTGAACCAATAAGGGACACTTAATCACTCTCGACTGGAAAAACAAGATTGTGCAGATGTTAATTTGTTGTAAGTTAATTTAAAAATTTGTCGTAATGCCAATAAAGTTGTTTTTTTAATTTTAGAATGAGACAAACTAGTTCTGAGTTCATATGGAAAAAAATAAAAATAGCCTGGGAAGCTCTAAAACAATAGGATTCATCCTGATTGATATATAAGCATGTTTTAACGCTAAGTACATAAAATTGCACTCTCACACAGGAGACAGACAAGTAGAATGGAATAGAAAACCCAGAAATATCTCAAAATACACCTAGGACTGCAGCACATGACCAAGGCGACATCTCAAATTGATGGGGGAAGGATGGACTGTGCAGTATTGGTGTTGAGAAAACCATCTGAAAAAAAAAAAAGGTTGGGCCCATACTCACCCAGGATAAATGCCAAGTTAATCAAAGATTTACATTTAAAAATGAAACTATATTTATTGATAAGGGTTCTTTATGCAGATTCTGGAGAATCCTACAAATCAATCAAAGGCAACTCAACAGAAAATTGAGCAAAAGACTGGAGCAGATATTTCATAAGAGACATAAAATAAGAGTCTAATTGGCCAATACATACATGAAAAGATGCTTAACTTCATTAGTCCTCAGGGAAATACAAATTAAAACCACAATACCACTACACACCCACCAGAGTGGCTAAAATGAAACAAAAAAACAAACAAAATGTTGGCAAACATGTTTAGCAACCATGACTCTCGTGCATTACTGGTGGGTGGGTTAGTTGATAAAATCACGTGGGAAAACTGTTGGGTAGCATCCACTAAAGGTAAGCTTATGCCTACTTTGTAGCACAGCAATTCCCATCCTAATATATATCCACCACACATGCATTCTTCTGCTCACCGAAAGACAAATACAAAAATGTTCACAGTAGGTATCCAGTGGAAACATTCCCGTCCACCCCTGTGCTCCATCCGTTCTGGATTTCTTGCTATGTAAGATAAAGATGTCTTTGTTATTCAAGTCCTTGCTACTTAAAATGTTCCATCACCACTATAGCAGCGGGAGCAATGTTTGGTTTGTGTTTCGTTTTGTTTTGTTTTTGTCTTTTTGCGGGTACGCGGGCGTCTCACTGTTGTGGCCTCTCCCTTTGCGGAGCACAGGCTCCGGACGCGCAGGTTCAGCGGCCATGGCTCACGGGCCCAGCTGCTCCGCGGCATGTGGGATCTTCCCGGACCGGGGCACGAACCCGTGTCCCCTGCATCGGCAGGCGGACTCTCAACCACTGCGCCACCAGGGAAGCCCCAGGGAGCAATGTTTAACAGCTTATTAGAAATGCAGAATCTCAGGCCATGGCTCAGATACACTACCTTGATATCTACTTTTTTTTTTTTTTTTTTTTTCTTTTTTTGCTGTATGCGGGCCTCTCACTGTTGTGGCCTCTCCCGTTGCGGAGCACAGGCTCCGGATGCGCAGGCCCAGCGGCCATGGCTCACGGGCCCAGCCGCTCCGCGGCATATGGGATCCTCCCAGACCGGGGCACAAACCCGTATCCCATGCATCGGCAGGCGGACTCTCAACCTCTGCGCCACCAGGGAGGCCCTGATATCTACATTTTAACAAGGCCTCCAGATCATTTGTCTACCCATTAAAGTTGGAAAAGCCATAGATTAAGCCACAGTTAGTCAGATATTCTCTTCCGTTCCTTCTAACTGATACAGACATAACCCCAAACCTCCTGTCCTGCCCACTGAGGTATTTATTGGCTACCATCTTGTAGAGGTCATTTCACAGCCTTCTCTTTGCTCAAGCAACATATATACATTATACTCTGGGGGGCATGTTTAACAACACAGACAGTAGAGTCAGAGTACTTGAGTGAAAGATCCCATACCTGCTTTTTAAAAGAATAGATTTTTTTAAGAGCAATTTTTTAGGTTCACTGCAAAATTGAAGGGAAACTACAGAGAATTCCAATACACATACTGTCTCCTCTTATACACAGCCTCCTCCACCATCAACACCTCAGCACCAGAGGGGTACATTCGTTCAATTGAAGAATAGGCATTGACACATCATTATCACCCAAAGTCCACATCCAACTGTGTGGATGCACTACAATTTATTGATCCATCACCTGCTGAGGGACACCTTGGTTGTCTCCAAGTTTTCACAATTACTATTAAAGCTGCTATTACGAATTACTAATAACTAATTAGTAATAACCTGCACTGAAGTGCAGGCTATTGTATAGATATAAGTTTTCAGCTACTTCGAATAAATATCAAGGAGTGTGACTGCTGGTTGTATGGTTAAGGGTGTGTTTCATTGTGTAAGAAACCACCAAACTGTCTGTACCATTTTGCATTCCCACCAGCAATGCATGAGAGTCCCTGTTGGTCCCCATCCTCATCAGCATTTGGTGGTGTCAGGGTACCAGATTTTGGCCATTCTGACAGGTGTGTAGTGGTATCTCACTGTTTTTTTTTTTTAAGTATTTATTTATTTATTTGGCTGTGCCAGGTCTTAGTTGTGTCACATGGGATCTTCACTGCGGCATGCGGGGTCTTTAGCTGTGGCATGCAAGATCTTTTTTTAGTTGCAGCATGCAAACTCTTAGTTGTGGGAGGTGGGATCTAGTTCCCTGACCAGGGATCGAACCCGGGCCCCCTGCATTGGGAGCGCAGAGCGTTAGCCACTGGACCACCCTGGTGACAGAACATGGAGCATCTTTTCATTCGCTTACTGGCCATGTGTATATCACCTGTGGTGAAGCATCTATTAAGGTCTTTGGCCCATTTTTAAATCAGGTTGTTTGTTTTCTTATTGTTAAGTTTTAAGAGTTCTTCGCACGTTTTGCATAACAGTCTTTTGTCAGATGTGTCTTTTGCAAATATTTTCTTCCAGTCTGTAGCTTGTTTTCCGAATCTCTTGACTTTTGTCTTTCACAGAAGTTTTTAATTATAATAAAATCCAGCTTATCAATCATTTCTTTCATGGATTGTGCCTTGGGTATTATATCTAATAATTTGTTGCCATCCTGGAAGAGTTGTAAGCAAAGGAGAAATAGGATTCAGTTTATGTTTTTAAAAGATTATTCTGGTTTAAGGATTGGAAGAAGCCATGGGAAAGAGCAAGGAGATCAATTAGAAAGTTTCTAGGCCATAGAAGAGCCACTTCATATAATTCAGAGCCGTGGGGGATGGAGTGGGAATAATTTATGTGAAATACTATGGGAACAAGGCCATTAGGAATTGGGCAGGGTTTGATCTTGTCAAGCAAACACTATTGACAATTCAGGAGAGAAGTGGATAGATGTCGATTATGTCTTGGGGGCAGAGTCAACAGAACTTGCTGACTCTTTGGGTATGGGAGGTGAGGGAAGCAGCCTTCTAAAACAGCTCTCAGTAATCCTGGTATGCAGGCCCTTGTGTAATCCTCTCCACCTGAGTGCAGAATGAATTTAATGCCTTGCTTTCAACAAGGAGAAGATGGCAGAGTGATGGGATGTCACTTCCAAAAATAGATAATAAAAAACTGTTACCTCTGTCTTGATGGCATTCTCTCTCTGGCTCTTCTGATGTACTTATTCTGATAGAGCCACCTGGCAAGGCACTGAGGGCAGCCTCTGACCAAGAGCCAGCAAGGACCAGAAACCCTCAGTCCAATGAACTGAAACCCTTCCGACGACCATGTGAGTGAGCTTGGGAGCAGATCCTTCCCCAGTTGAGCCTTCAGATGAGACCACCACCCCCAGGCCAACACTTTGATTACAGCCTTTTGAGAGCCTGTGAAGCAGAAGACCCAGCTAAACCATGCTGGATTCTTGACCCACAGAAAGCATGAGGTTGTATGTGTATTATCTTAAGCCACCACACTTGGGGTAGTTTGTTATGCAACAACAGATAACTAACACAGGAGGTGAGAGGAAACAGAGAAACCAAGGATGGTTCCCACCTAATTTCTGGCTTGAGCAACTGAGTATCTAGACAAGGGGAGAAACAGATTTCTGGGGTAGGGGGACAAATACACAAGCATTTGGTATATTTGACATCCAAGTGACAAATGGGATGAGTCATAGATATGGTATCTGGAATCTTTTTTCCATGATGTTAGATATCAGAATAGTAACCAAAACATGAATTTGGACTTAGGGGAAGGAGATAAATCAGGCCTTTCCTTTGTTTCAGCAAGGTTAAAGAAAACAGAGTCCTCTGTTTGGTCAAACCTAGTTGTTCCAAGTTCTACTTTGGTGTTTGAGGCCAAAACCTTAGCTGCTAGCCAAGTGTTACTTTGCCTTATTTTATTCTTATTGCATGTGTCTCCTTGAGGAAGAGAGGAAGTGGCAAGACAGAGTTTGGGAATTCTTGCTTCACTGGGCCACATACTAACATAATAGTGGCCATTTCTAAACTTGGAAGGCCTGAACACCAGGCTTTAGCCTAGCCCAGTGTTTCTCCACAGTGCCCCCATGTTGGCAGTTGGCCCAGGACAATTCTTTGTGCTGCTGGAGTGTCCTGAGCATTGTGGGAGGTCCAGTATGTGCCAGTAGAACTTGCCAGTTTTTGTGACAACCCAAAACATCCTTCCCACAATTCCAAATGCATCCTAGCAGGACGATACCTCACCCTCAGCGGAAATCGATGGATTTTTTTGTGCTCGTTCACCTGCAACATCTGCTGTGCACACCTTGAGCCTGCATCCTGCCATCTCTTAGGTGCCTACTTGGCCAGAGGTTCCAGGTGTTTAAATATTCTCATTCCTAGAACTTTAAATACAATGGGATCTCAAAGAATTAAAATGTAATGCTAATATGAGAACCATTCGGAATATAACTGAATTTTAGACGATTTATAAGGAAACATGGAATCTTGTAGAATCTCAGGGACATTGTCATAACTGCTGTTCCTTGTCCCGTGGCCAAGCAGAAAAGAGAGATAATAGAACGTTGGCTGTCAGTTCATGGTGAATAATAAGAGGAGGTGTCCTCGTGCTTCACATTTATGATTGGGGATGCCCTGGAAGAAGAGTTGGGAAACTCTGGAAACTTGATCTGGTGATTGTGGCTGTTAAAGTCTCAGAAGAATTCATTTCTACACTGGCTTGTGAATATTACTCTATACCAAATCTATGTCAGAAAGAAAAAATGTGCATTTATGTATATATGACTAGCTCTGTTTTATTGTACTAATTATCACAGAGCTTTTTTGGGCACCAATTGTGAGCCAGGCATTGTGCGAGTTTCTTCGAATGCTTTGTTTAATGTAATGTCCACACAACCAACGGCTCTGCGGAGAGCAGCAATACAATCCCAGTTTGCATGTAAGGGAATTAAGGCTCAAGAAAGTTGTGCCACTTGCTCCTGATCACCTAGCCTAGATCATGAGCGGCAGAGTCAGATTTCAAACCCAAACTCTAGAATTCACTCTGTAACTTGTTTAGACAACGTGGATCTGGAGTGGTTATCCTACAGGTACCCACCAAGTGCCAGGCCCTGCATTGGGAAAACAGGACAGAGATGTCCCTGCCTGATTGGATGTATGGGTAGGTGCACGAGTGCGTGGATAGATGGGTAAAAGTAAATGATGGGGCAAATGCATGGAATAATGAGAGAATCCGATGAAGAGAAGATGGAATGGGAGAGTAAGTGAATGAGTGACGGAATTGAAGTAAACGAGGGAATGGAACGGAGTGGGAGACAATGAATGAATGAACGAATGAATGAGTGAATGAATGGATGAGTGAGGAGGTGAGAGGTTTTTAGGCTGCCCTACCTGAAGACGGAGCGCCTGGCGGCTGGCGGGTGGGCGGACGGACGGGCGGCTACTCCACACAGTACGGTAGGCGCGGGCTGCCCCTCCTCGGCCTGGCTCACGCCTCCCCCTCCCTCCCCTTCTTCCTCCTCCGTCGCGCGCCCGCTCGCCTGTCGGCCGCCCGGACCCCAGTCCCCGGCGGGCGGGCTGAGGAGGCGGCCGTCGCGCGCCGCTGCCCTCGCCCCGCTGCCGCCGCCGCCGCCGCCGCCGCCCGGCGCGCCGCGATGCGCAGAGGGGCCGCGCCGCCCAGGGGCCGCCGCCGCCGCCGCCGCCGCCGCGCCGCACCATGAAGCTCCGCAACAAGGCGGCGGCGCTGCTCCTGCTCGCGCTGGCCGCGCTCCTGCTCGCGGGGCTGTCCCTGCGCGCCCGCCGCGCCGCACACCCCGCGCCGCTCGCTCGCCCCGCGTCCGACCCGCCGCGCCGCCCCGCGCCGGCCCCCGCGCGCCTCCCGGGCCCGGGTGCCCTCCCGGGGGCCGGCCAGAGCGCTCGCCGGCGCCGGCCTCCGCGTCCGCGCCCCCGAGCCAGCCGTCGGGGCGCCGCGAGCCTGAAGAAGTTGGCGAGGTGAGTCGTGGCAGCCCCAGAATCCCATCCGCGGACCCGTGTCTCCCTCCTTCCACCCGTGTCCGGTCCAAGGGAGGCTGTGGGCTGGAGGGACAAACTCCAAGTTCACCCACGGGCTGCCCACTTTTATTTCTTTCCCGACTAGAAATGAAAAACCGTCTTCGTGGAGTCCTGTTAACAGCGCAGTGCTGGTCATCAACGTACCTTTTGAAAAGAGAAGTGTCAGGGAAAGTGGTCTGCATGGTACATTTTTAACTGTCAGGGCAAAGGATTTTTTTTTTTTTTTTGCATTCTTGCAAACATGCTCCCTTTGTCGAATTTCTCAAAAGCCATCACGATTTAAGAACGCTTTATCTAACTCTCATGTTTCACTGGAGAATTTCTACCCAAAACTTAGATCTGATTGAGTTGGAAAAGTTAGATGTTTACTAAGCACTGGCTGCCTCTCACTGAACCGCGAATCTCCCCCTGTGCTTAGAACAGAAGAGGCGCTCGACCTGAGTGTACTAAGAAGTGTTCTCCTTGGAAGCGTGGGGCTTTCCCTGTTCCTCCTTTTTCAGACTCATGTGTGGTCAGAGCCCTGCAAGGAAAACATCTTAGCCTTCGACATTCTGTTTGATATCCTCTTTATCTGCACAGAGCTTAACCCGCCACAGCTTTTCATCTTTGGCTTTAGGGTTGCTGGAACACCCGCAGGTTAGGGATTTGCGTTCATTTCCTTTGTTGTGGAGAGCTTTTTAACAATCCCCTTGTCTTGTAGCCCTCTGTTTCCTCTACCCTTTGGAGACTGTTGACGTTTCTAACTGCCAGTTGCAACGTCCACATTTGCTGGGCTCCTTAATTACTCGAAACGAGTGGAAGACTTCTTTTTCACCGTAATGACTAAATTTGGTTTGGCGTTTTTACTGTAAGTGAGAGAAAAGTCAGGAAACCTAGTAAGTAGCTGTGTCAGCTTTTGTTTCTCTTCTCCCTGGTAAGAAATGTACAGATGGGTATGGACAAGTTTTAGGGGAAAAAACCCCAGTGATGTATAGAATTGCTTTTAAGTCTATTTAGAACCATTTACAATCTCTTATGGATGTATTCACTCTTTAAAATAAGGATATTTCTGTTAGGAAGTTAATAGGGTTTTCCCTCTTATGTACTGAGGTTTCTTGTAATGGATTCTATTATGGTTTAACTACAAAGTTGCTATGATTTGTAAGTTGATGGGACAACTTGGAAGATAATTAGAATGGACACCATTTATCACAGCTAACTTTTTACGAGGCATAGTGTTAACCACAGTACATTAAAATAGTCATTATTAACACTAACGTTACGTTCATTAACTACGCCATCTGCACCATAACCCTAGATAGTGGTTCTCCTGGCATTCTCTTTGAACCAGCAGCACCAGAGTTACCTGGGGCTTTGTTGGAAATACTGAGTCTCACCCCTCCCCTTCTCCACCCAGGCCCACGAAATCAAAAATCAAGAGGTTGAGTTCAGTAGTATGTGTTTTAACAAGCCCTCCTCTTGTTTCTGATGCACACCAAACTTTGAGAGCCTGCTCTGTGAAGTAAGCACTAATATTATTTCCATTTTACAGATGAGGAAAATATTACACAAGGTTTAGCAATTTGTCCAAGGTTCCATGATGAGGATAAAGATGCCAGCAGTCTTGATACAGGTTGAGCCCTTTCGTACTAATGCAGATGTCATACACTAGGCTTGCCTGCATTCATAATTTTCCTGAAATTTTTCTGAAGAAACATCATAGATTTTTGGAACTGTCTTCATCCTTCAAGGTGTTGGGAACATTGGGGCAGCATCTTCTTGTCTCTGTCTGAACAAATTGGCTCTGACTCAGAAGAGATCATGAACAGAATCCAAATGGTTGTTTTCGGGAAGGACTATTTCCATGAGCAACAGTATCTCCTGAAGCCATTTTTCTTCTAATCGTATCTCTTAGATTATCATGGAAATCATGAGCAACACCATAAGAATAAAGAACAACATTTTCAAACTCAGGAAAGAGGAAAAAACAAAAAGAGCCACAGGAAGTCTCAGGCTCGAATGCATAAACATGAAAGTCTAGCGTCCTCTGGCGAAGTTGACATTTTCAGGGACTTATTAATGTTTCTTTTGCTACCTGGACAGAAATAGCGACAGCACTAAGGGAGCAGGAGGAAAGATCTCTGCATGGACGCCTTTGTTTCTTTCCTAATCCTGCCTGGGTTAAATTTTTGTGGTTTAGGAGGAATTTCATTTTAGGGAGGGAAAAGAAAGCCTCATGTTTTCAGAAAATGAGCGCTTTAATCTCTTTACATGGCTAGAATCCAGAAGAGACGAAGGCTATGTACGTGATCTTGTATCTCGAGCCTGGGCAGTAGTCGGCAGCAAGCGTGGAGTTGGGTGGGACCCAGTCCACCACCTGCTGACCATCCTCAGACCAGGCTGCACTGCTCCCCCCGGGGTCCTGGTGTAAGTGAAATCCTGCCACGTCAGCACAGCAAGCATGGCACTCTCCTTCCACATCTTGTTTTCATTTTGGAGAAGTTTCCAGGGACTTGCCTAGTTAGCAGGCAGACCCTACAATTTTATAACTAGTCATTTGTATGCAGTCTGTCCTGTGGTGGGCTCTCCTTTCTATAAATATAAAGCTGGGAGGTAAGGTCTGAGTTTTAGGTCAAGGGTGGGATCTGAAAACGTACACCACACTATAAGTAGCCATTCCAGTGCACAAGAGAAATGAAATCTTCCTTCTATTTTGTTTTTTTTTTGGTGATTTAGACCTGGCTGACTTCCAAAACAAATTTGAGACGACTAACAGTAACAGAGACATATACAATAAGGCCATTGAAGTACTTATGAAACATGAAAAGTCATAAAGAGGAGTGGGAAAGAAGTACTTTTTGTCAAAAACTAAGGCCACTGTTTTTTCTTTTAATTACTAAATTTTCCAAATCTGAATTCTATTTATTTTTAATTTTTGCTGCGTTGGGTCTTCGTTGCTGCACGCGGGCTTTCTCTAGTTGCGGCGAGCAGGGGCTGCTCTTTGTTGAGGTGTGTGGGCTTCTCATTGCGGTGGCTTCTCTAGTTGCGGAGCACAGGCTCTAGAAACGCGGGCTTCAGCAGTTGTGGCTCGCGGGCTCTAGAGCGCAGGCTCAGTAGTTGTGGTGCACGGGCTTAGTTGCTCCGCGGCATGTGGGATCTTCCCGGCCCAGGGCTGGAACCCATGTCCCCTGCATTGGCAGGCATATTCTTAACCACTGAGGCCACTGTTGTTATGAGGATTAAGTGTTCAATTTAGCTCTAACGGGGCTTCACTGGTGGCGCAGTGGAAAACCCGCGTGCAGCAGCGAAGACCCAATGCAGCCAATAAATAAATAAATAAATAAATTTATTTAAAAAAATTTTTTAGCTCTAACCTTCCTGGCAGCCATGTCAAAAAGGGAACGATGATGGGCTGCCTTATTTTCTTTGAATGATAAGGGGAAAAGTTTATCAAGAGGGATCATTTATTCTTCATGGAACTGAATTCTAAAATGAGAATTTTACATTAGTATAGACTTCGGATTTCAGAAGTCTATCTCTCCAGCTTGCTTCTGAAAACTCCTCTTTGAGCCTACATACGGAAGAGGAAGTTGAATATAACTGCCCATCTGTGTGATAGGAAAAAGAATTTGGCATCTGGAGTCCAGAGGATTGGGTTCTAGTCCTGAGCCATTTCACCCTAATTTGCTTATCTGTAAACGAGTGGGTCGATCTACAAGTTTTCTAAGATCTCTTCCAGCTCTGACATTTGATGGTCCTGTGATGAGATCAACAAGTTCAGCTGCAAAGTCCCAACAATGACTGTTGCTTAGCCCTTTGTGCCATCTCTTGCAAAATCACTGTTTCTCATTTACTGGCTGTAGCCTAGAGCTCCAACTGATTAGTCAGCCTCAACCCCCTCCTGAACTTTATTCTTTGTCTCTGTGTTAGCCTGGCTATTGCTGTTTTCTCTTAAAATATGGCTTCTAAGGGAGAGTTAGGCTACCTCTGTCATTTTATTCCACAGTCATTCAGCAAATGTTTATTGCACATGTATCCTGGGGCAGGTACTCAGTGTGCAATGGTGAATGGAGTTGCTTCCCTCCCAGAATTTGGGGGAGGGGGGAGGGGAGACAATACAGAAACAGATTACACACTTGGCAGCCTCTGGAGCTGCCCCGAGAGGAAGCGTGTGTATTTGCTCATCAAGAGACAGCACTTTCTGCAGTTCTCTTTGGTCTCTGAGATAAGTCTTCTCAGAGGGTTCAAGCCTGAATTAATGTCTCACTAAAGAGGGATGATGTTATACAGCAAAAAGTCAAGTCTGTGGCCATCCTATAATTAGCTGGTTGCCCCAGAACACATTACAGATCTCTAGATCTTGGGGACCATCTATGATATTTTGTCACTGTGATTCCTGATTCTTGTCCAATTCATTTTTGTTGATTGGTCCCCTCTTTCACCCTCTCCGTGTATTCAGTTAGTAAGCCCTCTTGGTTTTATCCCCAAATATAACCCCAATCCCACTATATCTACCACTTCCATGCTACCACTGAGCTAAACACCATAGTTTGACACACGGACTACGGTAGCTTCTCTCTGGCTTGGGGTTTCCACTCTAGCGCCCTCTACAGTCCATTTTCCATACAGCTGCTGGAATAATCTTAAATATGTAACTGGGTCACTTTGCTGGTTCCAGTGCCTAACTTCCCATCATACAGAGTAAAATTCAATTTCTTAGTGTGGCCTTTGAACCCTTGTTTGATTTCAGCCCATTTAGCTGTCTGACCTCATGTCCTACCCTTCCCCACTTCACTCACTCTGCTTCAGCCACGCTGGCCTTCAAATGCACTCATTCCTACCCCAGCACTGTTTACTTTTTCCTGTGGTGGAATGTTCTTTGCTCACATCCTTGTGTGGCTAGCTCCCTCATTTCTTTCAGGTCTGCTTTCAGATTCTGTCCTCAGCGGGATCTTCCCAGCTGCCCTAGAAAAAAGGACCCTGGCCATCATCTTCTACCACCTTACTCTTATTTCGTATTTTTTTTAAATAGCACTCATCATTGTATGAAAATCCTACTTTGTTTGCTGCTCCCCCCTTCATGCACACTTCATCTCTTATTAATCAATGTACCACTGGCACCTAGAACAGAGATGATTTCACAGTAGGTACTCAATAAATATTTGTCAAATGAACTAATGAATGAGTAAATGCAGCAACACCCCCTTGTGCCAGCACTATATTGTTACTAAGACTTTACTTATATTATTAAGTTACATGTTATCTAATAATATTCAAAACAATCTTACACCCTTTAGGAAAATAGCAAGGGTCTCTAATAGTAACATCCTTCCGGGCTTCCCTGGTGGCGCAGTGGTTGAGAGTCCGCCTGCCGATGCAGGGCAGGCGGGTTCGTGCCCCGGTCTGGGAGGATCCCACAGGCCGCGGAGCGGCTGGGCCGTGAGCTGTGGCCGCTGAGCCTGCGCGTCCGGAGCCTGTGCTCCGCAACGGGAGAGGCCACAGCAGTGAGAGGCCCGCGCACCGCAAAAAAAAAAAAAAAATAGTAACATCCTTCCAAGAGAGGGAATGTTTTTCTTTTTAAGAGGTTTTATTTTTTAGAACAAATTTGTGGAAAAATTGGGGAGTATGTAGTACAGAGAGTTACCATCTACCCTGTACCCAATTTCCTCTCTGATTAAAAGCTTACACTGGTATAATACATATGTTATCATTTATCAAGTAATAGTGATACATTATTACTAATGTTTAATGTATTTAGATTTCCTTAGTTTTTACTTAGTGCTCTTTTTCTGTTCCAGGATTCTATCCATGACACCACAGTACATTTAGTTGTCATGTCTCTTTAAGCTCCCCTTGGCTGTGACACTTTCTCAGACTTCCCTTGTTTTTGATGACTTTGTGAGTTTTGAAGAGCACTGGTCAGATATTTTATAAGATATTCCACTGTTGGAATGTGTCTCATGTTTTACTCATGGTGCTAACTGGGGTTATGGGTTATCTGGAGGCAGACTGTAGAGGTAAAGTGCCATTTTCATCACGTCCTATCAAGTGCATATACTATCGACATGATTTAACGTTGACCTTGGTCACTGGCTGAGCTAGTGTTTGTCAGCTTTCTCCACTCTAGACTTACTCTTTCCGCCCTCACTATACTCTACTCTTTAGAGGGAAGTCACTGTGCACAACTCCCACCTAAGGAATGAGGAGTTATGTTCCCCCTCCTTGAGGGCGGAGTGTCTCTATATAATTAATTTGAAATTCTTTTGTGTGGGAGATGTTGTGTTTCTTCTCCCCCCTTTATTATTCAGTCATAAATCAGGATGGACTTGTAGATATTGATTTTGTGCTTTGAGTTACAGTCCAGTATGACTTTATTTTGTTGCTGAAATTGTTTCCGTCTGGTGATGAGTAGCTCTTTCACTTGGCTGGTCTGCTCCTTTGGTAGACCCCCATCACTGTGTTTCGGCTTTCTGTTTTCAGTTTTGCCTTTCTGAGCACTTTTTAACTCTCTGGCGCTACAAGATGCTCCAGGCTCATCTTGCTTCTCTGGATGAGGGAGTGTTTTTATTTCCTAGAAGCGCCAGCAAAAGTTTTCTCCCACCTCATTGGCTTTGGTTGGTTTAAATGGCTCCAGTGTGGATGAGGAAATGGGACGGAATAGAGGGGTGGGATGGGATTAGCTAATTGAAGTAAACCAAGCCAGGGCCACCCCTTGAGTTAGGGATGAAGCCAAGACCACCTAAACCACTGGGGGGAGGGTGATGTAATAGACTTGTCTTTAGCTCCTGACCTCCATTCTCCCACTCCACCCCCAGTTTGACAGTGAACTGTACCTCCAGGCAATGGTCTAAGCCTGCCATGACAGTCCCATCCCTGTCATAGTGTAAACTTTATATATCCAGGGCTAAGACATAATTTCGTTTCTCTGGCAATAGTTACTGATCTACAGGTGTTACATTACCCAAGCTGGCCCAATCAGCTCCTGATTAAGAAGGGAATGGAATAAGAAGGGAAGGACTTATTTTACATTATTGGACAAAAGACTTTGTCTTCTAGATATGAACAAGGAAATAAATAGTCCCAGTTGTCACCACGATCCTTAGAAAACCAGCTTTGGCTGAAGTCATCACTCTGGGCATTAGAGTAGAGAAAGAAGGAGACTATGGGTCCTTGAGGACAGTACTGAGCCCTGGGATCCACAGATCCAGAGGCCTGCCCTATCTAGGGCCCGTCTCTTCCACGCTGGAGTTAAGGTTTCTGTTATTTGCATCCAGAATCCTCTTAACAGAACCAGATGGTTCTTTAAATCAAAACCTCAGTGCTGCTGATGGAGAGAGAGGGGAATGGCTGTAGGGGGCACACAGGAAATGAAGGTCCATCACACCCTGGAGTGGCCATTCTGTGCACCTGACCTTGTCCCAGGTGGCAGGTGATTCCGGGATAGGTTCCTAAGACAAATTAGAGCCTTTTTTTAGGGATTTAAAAAATTGGGGTCAGAGACAGCATAAGGGAAAACTGTTTCTAGTGGCTGCAGCTATGTCTCTGCCAGGTGGAGGAAGCTGGTCTGCATGGAAAGTTCATGGACCCAAGATGACCTGGAGGGGTGAGAAGCAACATCCAGCAACTGGGGTGGGGGTGGGTTCTGACGTTGTTCCCAAGGTCAGCTTCTGCCCTTTGCCACTGTCCCGTCCCTGTCCTAGCTTCCATGAATTGAGTTTCTGTCACTCACCACCATAACGTCCTGACTGATGTGGATATGTAGCACCTTTAGAAAATTCCGTAAATAGTGGCCATATTGACACATCTCCCTAGAAACTCCATAGGTGAGAGTCCTTGGAAGAAAATTTGAGAACAGATTTGTTTCCTTTGGAAATACTTCTCTTCATGTTATAATTTACTGTAAGAAAATAAGAGGTAAAGTTTTATGTTATATCTATCTTGCCACCATTTAAAATATTTTTTAAAAAAAAGAAAATAAGAGGCTTCAGTTGAAGACGGAATTCATTTTATGTTCCCCTCCAGATCTTCCCCAGTGCTTGATTTATCTCATACGATGAAATTTCGAAAACTGCTCCCTGGAAAGAGGAGTTTCTTGACTTGATGCCTTTATTGGGAGTCCGTGATTTTTTTGGCAGCCAGGAGCGACTGTGGTGTATTTGAGGGTGATGTTTGGATGCCCCTCCCCCCGACCTCTTTTAGCAACGTGGAAGACTGTCATCTTCTGGTAAAAATTCATCATGGTACAATTTAGAGTCCCAGCTTTCCATAAATAGGAGGCAATAGAGAACACATAATCTGAAGCGTGATTTCCTTTTATACAAGAGGAAACTGAGGTCCAAAGAGCTAAAATTGTAATAATGCACATAAAGCCCCAAGCACAGGGCTAGCTCATGGTGATCACTCAGCAAGTGACGTGCTGTTCTGAGTACGGTTAGTGTCCATGGCTGCTTTATTATTTAGAAACTGAATCCTAACTAGATCCAGCTGACTGGCTGTGTGGCTTTGAATGAGTCAGTGCTCCTCAGCCAATCTAGGCTTTCTCCTAAGTTCAACGAGGAAGTGAAACGATGTGAGTCAAAGGCTGGCACGGTACCTGCAACACGAGAAGGTCTCAGCAAATGTTAGCCAGAGCTAAGATGTGGATTTAGGCAGGCTTTTCCCTGGGTTGTGTCTTGAGGAAATGAAGACAGCTTCCACATATAATGAATGCTACCCTAACCCCAGTGTCCTGGTCCTTAGTAAAAGCTCGGGGAATAGATGGGACAGGACCCTTTTCACTGCCTCTGGTTGAGTTGGGCGATTGTTCCGGAGACTTTGAGACCTGGAAGTCAGGCGGTCTGTAGCTTCGGTTTCTACTCAAGGGCAGAGAACTATTGTTACTGAGCTTAGAAAAGCAGAGGGTAAGTGAAGAGTTTTCGGGAATTAGGAGGTGTCCTCGGGCACCAAAACACAGAATTTTGTTCACAGACAGTGCTCTTCAGGGGCCTGTGTCTCTGCTTGGGCTTGAACCCTTGCTCTGCTTTTTCCTCATCCCAATTTTGTGGGAATTAAAAGGAGCCGGGTTGTCTGACCACTGGTTCCAAAGTAACAAGCCTTAGTGTTCAAGTATCAGATTTCATCCCTCAGGAGGAATGGGTTAATGGATGTCGTTGTTAATGTCTGAGAACTTTTTAAAATGTACAAACACTTCAAATCTCGTTTGCAATCATGTAGAGTATTGACACTTAAATTTTTTGCTGCTCTGCCTTGCCCATTTTGGGCATGGACATAAAATATTTGGAGAAAAATGAAGGCTTCTGATGCATCTAAGTTAATATTTAATAATAATGATGATAACAACTAATATTTAATGATGACTTAAAACATGTCAGGTACCGTATGAAGTACTTCACCACGTTATTTCATTTAATCTTCGTAACAACCTAAGGGGTGGGTACTATTACTGGATAGGTCAAATTCTTTTTCATTTGGAGTGATGGAATCCCAGCTCATCAGCTGATATCACTTAATCATAAAAGGGGATTTACTAGCTCATTAAGCTGTGATGTGCAAAGGAGGTAAAGCTTCAGTCATGGGTGTGTCCAGGATGTGTGACCATCTTGCCTCCATCTTTTAACTCTGCTTCCTTCTGTGTGGGCCACACTCTCAGGTCAGATTTTTCCATGTGATAGTTCCAACGGGTCTGGGCTTAAGTCCTCCTGCTTTAGTAACCTTGAAGGGGAAGACTTCATCCAGCAAGAGTCCCAGGGCTGCCTCTAACCGCCCTGGCTTGGATCACATGCATACCAAACCCCTGATGGCCGCACCTGGGGGAGGATGCTTCAGTCCATCCAAACCTCATGAACTGAGAACAGTGGTTTCCCCCGAAGAAAACTGAGGTGCTCTTACCAGAAACACCTGGAAATGGACGCTAGTAAGAAACACCAAAACCAAAAGCAAAGAGCCACTAGAATCAACAAGCCCTTTTTACAGATGGGGAAACTGAGGGTGAGAAGTAGTTAAAGTGTTTGCCCAAGATGCGACAGCCAAGTGGCAGACCTAGAATTTGAAGCCAGGTCTGTGTGCATCTAGATTCATATTGCTTACAACCATATTGTACTTGGGAACAAATCTTGAAATTTGAAGTATTTGATGGCTTTCCAGAATCCCTTTGAAGAAGATCCCTTTGATAAAATCTCTTTTCTTTTTTTAAATTTGAAAATTGTTCGTATCTGTAAGGGAAAAAAAACAGATTATAAAAATTATCCCATTCTTTAAAAGTTTTTACATATTTATATACACACACCCACATATAGTGGTTATAACTCTGGAAGATGGTATACCAAAACGTTAACAGAGGTTATGAAGTTGGTTTGGTTACCACTCGCCCGCCTTTGCTTGTCTGTATTTTACACTTTTTTCTGTGATAAGTATATGCATTACTTAAATATTTATAAAATAATTTAAAGTATATTAATTATCATAAAAATTTAAAATCCCTATTTGCCTGAGGCATAAGAGGATGGAAATTAGCTGGGGAGACCACTTTTCCTTCGTTTAAATTGTTAAGTCCCTTGTGCTCTTTTTCAGGAAATGAGATAGAGGTGCTCATTCGCAGAATATGTAATCCTCATGCTTCTCCCTCGTATGTCACCAGACATTTATTTCAAACCAGCGCTGCTGGTCCATATTTTTAAAATCTCAATAACATCTTAATTTGAAAAGAAGAGGGAGATAGAGAAATAGAATCCCCTGTGTGTCAGCAACAATTACGGGGGGAAGAATGAAATGAGAATCAGTCCAGGCAGCATCGTAGAGTTTTGGAAGGAGAAGAATTATAAACCCATTTGTGCGTGACCTCAGCTAAGGGCGAGAGGATGGATTATGGAGGTAGAGATGGTGCAGGTGTGCCCTGCGAGTCACACCTGGCAGGGCTGTGGGTGAGGACTGAAATCCAGTCCACCTTCGGATCACTGAGTCAGGAGCTCTGAGTAGAGATAAAGGCTTCATCTGCCTGGAGGAGCTCCTTTTCTGACTCGCTTGTGTGTGACCCCAAATACAGCATCATAACTAAAAGCAGGGCTTCTTAGGTCCAGCCCCCTGAGTTTGAATCCTTGCTCTGCTACTTCCTAATCATAAAGCATGTATATGTGTACAATGATGGCTAAAAGCAGACACACACACCTAGAGACGCACAAAGTCACCAACTTTGGACATTAAACACCTACTGTGTGTTAGACCTAGACTTTGTTTAGGAACACAGCCATGTTTCAAATATCATGATCCAAACTAAATACAAACTATTAGTAATTGGATGCACTTATCAAATGATTTTATCAAGCCTCCCCCTCATGGCAGATATTTTTGGCACTGTGTCAGCACTGTTCAATGTAATGCTGGGACTTCAGGCTTTTCTGTCTGTCTTGGAAGATTAAAGATAGTTAGTTGATTTAACTCCAAACCATGGGTCGTTAAAAGTGATTTAACTGTTAGCACAGTCCTGAGCGTCACGTCTGGGTTGCTAAGTGAAGGCTCTACTTACAGCTTCAGTGCGGAAATTTTTTGTCAGGGGTCTCTCGTGTTCCCAGACCTGTGGTTTGTGAAGAGCTTCACTAGTGCCTCTGGCTGCCAGCACTTAAGGCAGATAGAAACACCCATCACCAGACGCTCCTACTAGGGGCTGAATCAAGGTATTTCCGCCACTCTGACCTCATTTGCAAACTTCTACATTCAGATAGCCATGGCTTCCTCTTGTAAGAGATTCCACTAGGGGAGAGGGGAGTGGCATTCTGCTAGTCAAGTCTTCCCCTAGGGTGAGCATATTCAACCTCTTAAAATTTGTCTGCCTCCCTCCCCACCCTCACATTTCTGTGTTTCCTTCCCTGTTAAAACTCGTCACCAAATGTTTCAGGCTGTGTTTGAAAGAACTGTGATTCTTTCCCATCCAGCTCACACTGCCGGCCCGTATCATAGCATCAGGTTTACCTGAGTTAATTTAGCCTGTCAGTTAAGAAGAAGCCCTGGAAACAGAGGTAGCAGCAGACGGCAGAAAAGAGGGTCTGAGTAGAAGCAATTACTCGCTTTAATAATTCAGTGTGTTTTGCAGTAATAGGCTCCAAAGTAAATAGCATACACACAAATGCCGTATTTCATTATTTATACACTCCAGAAATTGAAGTTTAATTAAGGCACACGCTTGAGACTTTTTAAGCAATTAAGGAGACGCTTCGTCTTGGGCAGCGCGAAGGTGGTGACGCTGCTTCTGCTCTGAGCCTTCTGTGTTATTATAAGCATCATTTCTCATTGGATCACAGGGCTGGCTTAAGCCAGGACAATGGGGGCGGTGTTTTCCAAGCCTCAGTTGTTCCCACGTCAGTATCATGATTCTTTTAACATGACTACACTACCATATGCTGACTTTAAAAGGAAAAAGTTTAAATCTATCCTGTTGTAAATGTGTGCCTTTATGTATTTAATAAACAGCTTTATTGCAATATAATTCAAATACCCTTAAAAGGTGTACACTGTGGAGGTTTTTAGTTTACTCACAGAGTTGTGCAGCCATCCCTGCTATCCAATTTCAGAACAGTTTCATCACCCAAAAAAGAAACCCTATACCCATAAAAACAGTCACTCCCCATTTGCCCCTTCTGTGAGTCCCTGGTAACCACTAACCTGCCTTATGTCTCTATGGATTTTTCTATCCTGGACTTTTCATACATATGGAGTCATAAAACATGCGGTCTTTTATATTTTCACGAGGTTCACAGTTCATGGTTTTAAAGGTTCGTACATGTTGTCACATGCATCAGTACTTCATTCCTTTTTATTGCCAAATAATATTCCATTGTATGGATATACCACATTTTGTTTATCCATTCATCAGTTGATGGACATTTGGGTTGGACTTTTTGGCTATTGTGAGTAATGCTCCTATGAACATTTATAAATGTACACGTTTTTTGAGGACATATGCTTTCATTTCTCTTGGGTAGATACCGAGAAATAGGATTGCTGGGTCATATGGTAGTTCTATATTTAAAATTTTGAGGAACTGTAGAACTGCTTTCTGAAGTGGCTGCACCATTTTGCAATCCCACCAGCAATGTTTGAGGGTGCTAATTTCTCCACATTCTGAGTATAATTGTTTTTAAAGGAAATTTTATAACATCACCATGAATTGTCAGCAAAAACATAAACAGAAGGTAATTGTCAAATCAAACACTAAGAAAACCAAACAATGTTGTTCATTTCTAACTTGATACTCCTGCTGAAGGTTCTGTATCTAAAGTCTGCTGTCTTTTCAGTTGAAAGGGAGGATTAGGCAACATTAGAAAGGTGTTCATGGGACTTCCCTGGTGGTCCAGTGGTTAAGACTCCGTGCTCCCAATGCAGGGGGCCTGGGTTTGATCCCTGGTTGGGGAACTAGATACCACATGAATGCTGCAACTAGGAAGTCTGCATGCTACAACTAAGAAGTCCACATGCCGCAGCTAAGAGTCTGCACACCACAACTAAAGATCCCGCGTGCTGCAACTAAGAGCCAGCACAGCCCAAAATAAATAAATATTAAAAAAGAGAAAAAGAAAGGTGTTCAAGACGTATTAGCACCAACTGAGACTTTCTTATTGCATTGTTGAAAAAGAACTGAAAATGGAATAACTTCTCACTATGAGACTCAATGTTATTTGATGCAGTGTCTAAATGATAACTGAAACCTAAGCATCACCGCTTCAGAACACAAGGAATTTGGAGGCACTGATGCCATATGCAAGTGTGTTTCATCTTGTTTCGGCAGTCAGCTACACGGTTACCTCATACAAGGAGCTCAGAGGTGGCTGAGCTAATGTTTATTACATTTTTTTGTTTTCCTTCTCATGGTATGGTGTTTTCCAAGAACTCTTGGGTAAATTTGAGAAACTGTCAAAATTACTACATTCTTGGGCTTCCCTGGTGGCACAGTGGTTGAGAGTCCGCCTGCCGATGCAGGGGATGCGGGTTCGTGCCCTGGTCTCGGAGGATCCCGCGTGCCGCGGAGCGGCTGGGCCCGTGAGCCATGGCCGCTGAGCCTGCTCGTCCAGAGCCTGTGCTCTGCCATGGGAGAGGCCACAACAGTGAGAGGCCCACGTACCGCAAAAAAAAAAAAAAAAAATTACTACATTCTTGCTAGGATAATAGCTATTAACCCAGTAAATCCATTCCAGGGAATGTAGTGTAAGGAAATAATGCAAAGAAAGAAAGAAATCTATTGGCCCACCCATGCTCAGTGCAAGATTTTTTAATATATATAACTGAGAACAACTGGAAACAACAACACAGAGGAAATGATGATAAGCCATGGTGTTTTAGCTGGATGGAATAAAATGATGGTCATGAAGACTTAAAAAGTAACAAGAAGAATAAAAGAAGCAGATGAAAAAAGTAGGATATAAAATTATATGTACAGCATTACTGCAGCTGTAAAAATATGTATTCAATGGAATAAAGACCAGAATGTAACATTCAAAAACACCCATTTTTTATGGGGCAAGAAGTTTTTTCATGTACCAACTTTACTATTTCAACACATGTTTTACATTTTTTAAATTGAAAATGTGCATTGTGTTTTATTCCAGTCTTTTATCTAAAGATATTTTCTGTTTATTGATACACTGTCTTATATTGACTGTAAATAATATTGTGTACTTGCTATAAATTACAATGAAAGAATATATAATCACCAGCTGAGGTTCATTTTTGGAATGAAATAAACAAAGACCATGATAGAAAATAAAAGGGACGGTGCTCCTTCAATGAGGTGTCAGGGGAGTCCATTCTACTGTCCAAAAGAGAAGGAGGCAGCTTTGCAAAGAGCTAGGGAAGAACATTCCAGGTGGAACAGTTTGTGTGAAGGTCCAGGATATGAGCCCAGCACTAGGTGCTTCAGGAAGTAAGAAGGAAAAGGCGCAGGGTGTTCAGCTCACAAAACTGAAGGATCGGGAACCATCTTTTTTTTTTTTTTGCAGTACGCAGGTCTCTCTCTATTGTGGCCTCTCCCGTTGCGAAGCATAGGCTCCAGGCGCGCAGGCTCAGTGGCTATGGCTCACGGGCCCAGCCGCTCCGCGCCACGTGGGATCTTCCCAGACCGGGGTACAAACCCGCGTCCTCTGCATAGGCAGGCGGACTCTCAACCACTGCGCCACCAGGGAAGCCCAGGGAGCCCTCTTCTAAAGCGCAGATGAAGTTCCGAAGAATGTTGAGGAACGGGGGTGAGGAGAAACACTGTGGGCAAGCAGCTCAACTCATTGAATGAAGAGGAGTAAACCGGCAGCTGAGAGACGACAGCAACACGGAAGGTGGAATAGCTGCATCCACGGACTTCGCCATGGAGACATGGTCCGTGTCTGGGCGCGGCAGCGAGAAGCAAGGAGAAAACCAGCCCCGCCTACTGCCCTGAGGCCCCTAGGACAGGGCTGCCCCTCGAGGGGTCTGCTGGGGAGGTGGCGTCCTCACAAGGCAGCATGTTTTCATTAAGGCAAGAGGTGAAGAGGAGGCCGTGAGAAAAGGCAGAGGATAGAATGGGCGTTCCTGAGGGCTCGAAGAGTTTGGGAGAGAGAGGAGAGGTGAGAGGTCAGCTCAGATGATGAGTTCCTGGCTGGAGATGAACTGCAAGTGGTTGTAGTCCAAGTGCAAACTCCAATACGCAAACTCCGGGGCCTCACCCCAGACCCACGGAATCAGAATCTCCGTGAGCTGGGGTTTCAATACTAACAAACACCTCCCGGGATGATGATATGCAGCCAGGTCGGGAATCCGCTGTGCGAGATGGTGTCTGGTGTCCCCTCCACCTATGAAACTGGTAGAGTGATGGAGATTTGATCAAGGTCCTAGCAGTGAGCTACAGAGAGTGAATGGATTCATGGAGCATTTCAAGGATGACTCCTGGTAAGAATATGAGAGAGGCGGAGTGAGTCCAAGGTGATTGGAAACCTATTTTTTTTTTTTTTTTTTTTTTTTTTTTTGCGGTATGCGGGCCTCTCACTGTTGTGGCCTCTCCCGTTGCGGAGCACAGGCTCCGGATGCGCAGGCCCAGCGGCCATGGCCCACGGGCCCAGCCGCTCTGCGGCATATGGGATCCTCCCAGACCGGGGCACGAACCCGTATCCCCTGCATCGGCAGGCGGACTCTCAACCACTGCGCCACCAGGGAGGCCCCTGGAAACCTATTTTTAAGACCTACCTTAAGACACTTTTTTTTTTTTTTTTTTTTTTTTTTGCGGTATGCGGGCCTCTCACTGTTGTGGCCTCTCCCGTTGCGGAGCACAGGCTCCGGACGCGCAGGCCCAGCGGCCATGGCTCACGGGCCCAGCCGCTCCGCGGCATATGGGATCCTCCCAGACCGGGGCACGAACCCGTATCCCCTGCATCGGCAGGCGGACTCTCAACCACTGCGCCACCAGGGAGGCCCTTAAGACACTTTTGATTGCTAAGTTGTAAGTTTGTTTCAAACTGACTTAAGTAGAGGAGAATTTATTGGCTTGATCAATGAACTTCCAGGGTTAGGGTCAGTGCACCTGGATTCAGGTGCTCAAGTAATGCCACCCGAGATCTGACCCACCATCTTGTAGCTCTGCTTTCTACTCTGCTGACTGCCTTCCAGGCTCTACCAGTGTGGTGGTCAAGGTACCTGCCATCAGCTCCAGCCTCAGCAACAGGTCCTTAAAAATCCTGGACAGCAAATGTCCACTCCAGTCTTCTTTTATAAAGTGTAAATAAGAACATAGTTAACCACCAGTCAGAGCAGGGGAAGTACAGTTCCCCATCTCCCATTTGCCACCAACACCTGGTGACTCAAGGGGTTAAGAAGTCCTAGGTTCATAGACTGGACTTCCCTTGATCCTTGCAGAGCCTTCAGGTGACATTTGAGAGGGGCTGAGTGTGCTGTTGGTAAGATCTGGTGAAAGGCACACCATTTCAGCACCCTTAAACTTGACTATTCCGTGTGACCACACAGCACAGACGCTTATTACCTGAAGCCCAGGATTTTTAATGTAACGTGAGAGGTAACACAGTAGGGGCAGCAAAGGTCTCGTTAAACCCCAGCCGCTGATACTTGAACTGCCACCAGGAGAGGCTTTTATTTGTCTTTTTTAGTACCTGTCACCAGACACCAAAAAAGATTGCAGGCCCCAGCCCCTGCTCTGTGTACCGTGCAGTCCTGTATCACTGAAGCCTGCAAAGAAAAGAAGTGGCCTGCTGTGCTGCAGGGAGGTGCAAGCTTTTTTAATCAAAAAGAAAAACAAAGTATATGTCAAATAGTTTGGGCATAGGAATAAAACAGACAGTTACGTCATGAATTTCTGTGAACCCTGCACTCATCTTAAGAAATAAAAACTTAAGTCCACGAATAAAACAGACAATTACATCATGAATTTCTGTGAACCCTGCACTCATCTTAAGAAATAAAAACTTAAGTCCCTGGAAATAACCACTGCCTTGCCTTTGATGTTTCTCATCCTCGTGCATGATGACTTTTACTCCATATGTCTGTGAACAACATGCAGTGCTGTTTTGCTGGTTTTCAAGCTTCATCAAAATGGTCTCATTCTATCACCGTCCTGCTACAAATTGCTCTTTCTCCTCTTTATCCTTAAGTTGACACGTGACTTTCTGAGTTGTTCGTTTTCACTGCTGTGTAGTATTCCACTTAAACTTGTCAAATATATTCATGATTCTCCTGTGCGTAGACAGAAAAGTTTTTTCCAACTTTTCACTATTATACACAGGGCTGCTGTGAGCGTTCTTGTGTGGGTCCTGTGCAAACATGCAAGAGTTTCTTCAGGTCACATACGTAGGGGTAGAACCCGAAGAGTGAGGGCGTATATATATATATATCTTCACTCCGGATAGATGTTGCCAAAAGGCTTTCCGAAGTGTTTGGGTCAACTTCCACTGCCGCTAGCAGCATCTGAGCTGTCCCCCACCTCCATATCCTCTCTGAGACGTGTATGGTCCAACTGTTTTCTTTTATGCTTTGCCAGTGCGAAAATAACGTGGAATCTCTTTATTGTTTGAATTAGTATTTCCCTGATTACTGAGGTTAAAACTTTTAATTTATGTAAAAGCCCAAGGTGTAAAGCTAAACTAGGCGGAGTTGTTCTCTTTGGGGGTGGGGTTATGGTTCGTATTTAAGATATCTAAGCTATTGTATTTATTATTTTAGTACCTTTGGATACCTGTGTTTTTAAATATTGCACATAATTTTAAGCAAGTGAGTTTGCATTAAATCTCTTTTGTAGCATATTTTGGCTGGTATTTTGACTGTCTTTTTTTTTTAATTGACTGTGATTTTAGCATTATCTGTGACACATCCTTCCCACCCCTTTACATAAATTGGTTGGGAGTTGGCTTTAATAGCAGGTATGAAAACCCATCCATGAAGCTGAGCGAGAGAAGACGTCTGAATCCTGAAGGCAAGGGTTCTTGAGTTCACCAGGCATGCTCCTGATTTAGTGTCTTTGCTCTGACTGTCCCCTCTGCCTGGAATCCTCCTCACCCAGAAAAGCACGTGACTCCCTCCTGCCCTCCCCACCGTCAAGTTGTCATCGGGTCTCACTTTCTCAGTGAGGACTTCCCTAACTTTGCACTGTATAATATATTCCAGCCCATCAGTCACTCCTGTATCCCTCCTGGCTCCATTATCTATTTCCTCCTAGCACTTACCACTGGATAACTTTCTATGTAAGTTACTTAGTTACTAAGTTACCATGGAAGTTACAATAGTTTGCTTTGACCATTATTCTTTCTTTGTCTTTTTCCTACCACCTGTAGAATGTAACTTCTGCAAGGGCAGGCATCTTGGTCTGGTTTGTTCACTACTGTCTTCCTGGCACCTAGAACAGCATCTGGCACATAGTAGGCACTCAGTATAGATTTGTGGACTAATAAATGGGCTGCAGTTAGCAAGGCAGAGAGAGCAGAGAAGAGCATTTCTGAGAGACAGTGTATGTGCCAAGGCCCAAAGGCAACCCAGCGTGGTCTCATGACTAGGAGTGAGCTGGAGAGCTGCAATATAAGTGTGACTGTGATTATGCATGGCTGCCCATGCAGGCGGAGTGTGCTAGAGGCAGTTACAAGAGATATAAGTAGGAGCCACAGTCAGCAGTTTGGACTTGACCTTGAAGGCAGTCGGGAGCCTTACATGATTTTTATCAAGGGAGTAACACGATCCTATGTGCATTTTTAGAAGAACGTCACTCTGGCACCCACAAGAAGGAATCATAGGATGGGGGCTGAGGATCAGACTGGAGACAGGTGGACCATCTAGGGGGCTGTCACAGCGATCAGGTGAGGGAAGATGGTGATCTCATCAGGTAGCAGCAGGGGCATGGAGAGACGTGGGCAATTTCAGGAGATACGTAGGACATCTCTACTTGTCTTTTCCTCCGATCCCCGAAATAACTAGAATCTCAGTGACTCCCCGAATCTGAGCTTAACTAAGCCAGGAGGCTGTGCTTCTATTCAGCGTGCTCTTAAGTAATCAAACTGGAAAGCTATCGAAAGTGCTCCACCCACATCTTCAACTTTCCTCTTGGTGAAAGAAATCTGGAGCAAGGCTGCCTTTATTCGAGCGAGCAGTGAATAATGGAGCAGCACGCTGATTGAACTCGAAGCTTTTGGAAGGAAGGTAGCATTCCACGTCCAAGTTCCCCTGGTCTCCAGATCTTTTGTGCAAGTAAATTAGTTTCATTTGTCTCAGGGCACCTTTTCCAGGCCAGCTTCTTCCAGCTTGCCTGCAAATGTTTCTCAGTGGTGTGTTTGAGGCTTGGCTGTGTCTCCTTGTCTGGAACAAATGTTTTATTACGAGGAAATAGCTGGATGATGATTCTGGACTTCTTGGACCCTATTCCCCTCTCAGCTGTTGACTGGATATTTGATACCTTGGTAATTTTCAGCTTAACCTGCCCCTTCTCCTGCCTGCTTCTCGTTAATATGCATTTCACACTGGAAACTGAATTTCATACCTACCAGCTCCACAGTCTTGAGCGACACAGCTAGGATTAACACCTGTTTCTTTAAGACTCTCCCAAGATGGAATGGAGGCCCATGTGTTGTTTTCTTTGCTCACTTCCCGGGTGTGCACGATTTTCCTTTGGTCCGGTGGTCATGCATTCCACTGCAAGCTAAAACCATCCAGATCATGGGAGTATCATGTTGCTCGTTTCACATGGGAAAGCCACCGCCCACCTTCCTCTTGTTCAAGTTGTGTTCAAATCTAATTTCCATGGCCCATGTGAGTGGGAGCTCCACAGCCCTGTGTCAGCTGTCAGAGTTTAGCAATACCATTTCCAAACATGGGCCAGTAGGCAGCCAGCAGGCACTAGACAGCTGAATGCTGGCGGAAAAATCCTCAGACACCTATAGCGGTCCAAACAGTGACTCATCCTGCTATTGCCAGGATAAATATGGGAATAAACGGTATTTTCTCTAAGCAGGAAGAATTGTCAAAATGCTTATCATTTTATAAAATATAACAGATTGTGCCTGTTCATGTTTTGAAATGTTCCAACCCTTCACTAGCTGTTTTTTTTCTTTTATGAGTTTAATAACAGCTTTCACCTGTTTTTCTTCTTTCTAGGAGGCCTGGAGAACTCAGGAGTTTCCAAGCTGTGCTGCCCCCCGATCTCTGGATCCACCTGGCCGTGGTGGCCTGTGGCAATCGGCTGGAGGAGACACTGGTCATGCTCAAATCGGCCGTGCTCTTCAGCCACAGGAAGATGCAATTTCACATCTTCACCGAAGAATCTCTGAAGCCCGAGTTTGACAAGCAGGTGAATGTGCAGGAATTGTGGCACGATGTTTACTGAGTGCAGACAGACTGCATTGCGGGAAATGCATATCCTGTTTCCTAATTATTTTGCTGCATACTCAGCTGTGCGCCCATGAACCCTTGACTCCGAGCCTTACTGTTCTCATCTATAATATAGGGATAATTACACCCCCTGTAGAGAGACATGGTGAGGTTTAAATGAGATGATGTGCTTAAAGCACTTGACCTAGGGCTCCATCCCTCCTGGTGTTATTGACATTGTTCTTAGTGGGAGTCACGTAGCTAATTTTTATCTATGTATGTGTGTTTTTTGAATGACAAGTAATATACGCTCATCAAAATAAATTCCAACAGTATAGATGTTATAAATTAAAAAGGTAGAAGACCTTGCTACTGTTCTTTCCCACACAAACTGTCAGAGTCAACACTTTTTTTTTTTTTTTTTGTGGTACACGGGCCTCTCCCTGTTGTGGCCTCTCCCGTTGCGGAGCACAGGCTCCGGACGCGCAGGCTCAGCGGCCATGGCTCACGGGCCCAGCCGCTCCGCGGCATGTGGGATCTTCCCGGGCTGGGGCACGAACCCGTGTCCCCTGCATCGGCAGGTGGACTTTCAACCACTGCGCCACCAGGGAAGCCCTAACTCCACTCTTGCTGTGTGATCTCGGGCAAGTCTTGTGGGCTTTTTGGGCTTCGGTTTCCCCCTCTGTAGCTTGGGACCAGCAGAAGTGATAGAAGAGATGCTTATCTGTAATCTTGATAGGCTAGCTCAGGCTGCAGTGACAGCTTCCAGAAAGCTCAGAGACTTTCCACATGCCTGCTGCATGTCTCATGCAGGCACAGCAGGGTCCCTGTCCACACGGCCCCCTCAGCCTGGGACCACAGTTGACAGAGACCATTCATGCACGTAGCTGCACCTGCTGGAACATTTGGCCTCTGCAGTTCTTGAGATGCCACTAAAGGAAAGATTGGGACTGTCAGATCCCCACTGTGCTTTTCACTCCCTCAACTTGACAGTGATATTTCTGCTCCTAATAACTGTCCAGAAGCAGTTGGTCACGAGGCCCACCCAACTCCAAGGGGACTGAGAGGTATCCTACATGAAGGAATGGAGGAAAAGTGGCTATGGGTCAACACTAGTCAGGTCATGTACAATATCCATTGGACAAGTATTTATTGAGTACCTACTGCATGCTAGAAATTGGGGCATGAGGACAGAGCAGAACAGAATACAGGCTTGGACTTAAAAAAGACAAGAGAAGGGGGCTTCCCTGGTGGCGCAGTGGTTGAGAGTCCGCCTGCCGATGCAGGGGACACGGGTTCGTGCCCCGGTCCGGGAAGATCCCACATGCCGCGGAGCGGCTAGGCCCGTGAGCCATGGCCGCTGAGCCTGCGCGTCCGCAGCCTGTGCTCCGCAACGGGAGAGGCCACAACAGCGAGAGGCCCGCATACCGCAAAAAAAAAAAAAAAAAAAAAAAAAAAGACAAGAGAAGGAAGATGTGTATGTGTAACTATAGATGTGTAACAGACTGTGTTTTCCAAAGGACCTCCAGTGGTCCCGCCTCCTGTTATTCACACCTTTGTATATTTCCTTCCTGCACTGCCCCAGGCCTGGCCTGTGTGACCAGTAGCATAGGGAAGAAGTGAGGCTACGTCACTTTTGACATTAGGTTTAATAAGGCACTGCACCTTCCATCTTGGTTGCACTCTTTCTCTCTTGGAGGTCAGCTTTTATGTCAGAGCAGCCCTTGCAGAGGCACGTGTGTTAAGGAATGAGGCCTCTTGCCGACACTCGTGTGCTTGAGCTTGGAGACAGGACCTCTAGCCCCATCCAGCCTTCACATGACTCACCCTCATGAGAGGTCCTGAGCTGGAACAACCCAACTCACAGATTCCTGACCCTAAAAAATGATATGAGTTAATGAATGTTTGTGGTTTTAAGCTACTAGCTTTTGGGGTAATTTGTTATAAGGCAAGGGCTAATACAGATACGTCTATATACATAATATGTATGTGTATATAAAATAGAGTATGCCAAATGTCCTGAAGCTAGATCATTGAAAGGATACAGCTTGTGCCTGGCTCTCTCTTGGGATGCCTGGCCCTGGAACCTGGCCACCATGCAGTGAGGAAGTCCAAATTCGCCCACACAGAGAGGAGCTGAGGTCCCTAGTCGGTAACTGACCTCCACCACCAGACATGTGAGAACGAGCCTTCAGATGATTCAAGCCCCCAGCCTCCAAGCCTTCTAGCTGAGGCCCCAGACATTGTGGAGCAGACTCAAGCCGTCCCTTCTGTGCCTTGTCTGAATTCCTGATCCTTGGAATCTCTGAGCATAATAAATGGTCGTTTTATACTACTAAGTTTTGGGGTAATTTGTTTTGAGCCATAGTACCTGGGACATCATAAATTAGGAGCTAAAGTATGGGGAAATATTGCAGATACTTGTGAAGTTGAGCCACGTTTTATGTTGCCCTGCTGACTTTATCCCTCTGATGGCTTATTTCCTCAGTTCTTTGTTAGACCAGTGAAGCTCCATTGGCAAAGGAGATTATAATAGGGTGTTTACATCACGGCAGGGCATATGGAGCCACCCCTTTCTTTTCCATGCTGGGATTATGGTGCAAGTTTAGATGTTAAATATTGGCTCTTCCATAAGTCACAGAACTTTTCTCAGTCTCAATTTCTTCATCTGTATCAAGCAACAATCTATAATAGATATACAAAAGGGACAAGTGATTCTTGCTCTGCTTATTGCAGAGTGTAATTGTGAGGCTGAATCAGAAAACCTATTTATTCTCTCATTCCACAAAGATTCCTTGGAACATCTCCCTGAGTTGGGCACTGTGTCAGCCCTGAAGCTATAGATCAGTAGCAATTGGTTTCCGCTCAGCCACATGAGATGCTGGTGTGGAGGGGCAGGTTATACCATCCTTCTGAAGGCTGTCAGTTTCAACACTGAGGTATTGTGGGAGTATCTAGAGTGTCTTGTGATAACTTCCGGAGATGCTCAGGGCCACATACCTCAGGGTCAAAACAAAACAAAACAAAATGCTAATTGCCATGATTATCCCTCTGGAAACGGCATTGTGGACGAGTTCTGTATATTTAAGTTCTATATATTTAAGTAGACGAGTTCTCTATATTTAAGTAGAAATTTTTTTAAAGCTGCTTAAGTACACTGTCTGGTGGTATTTACTGTCTATGTTGTTGGTATTTAATATTTGAAAGTTTCATTTATTTTTGTCATCTCCCAGTATAAAAGCTGAAAATGCCAGCTGGTTGATTTCTTAGCCTCTCCAGGCAGTTCAGGATCAAATATATGATTTAAGTTTGGTTAATTTGTGCTCTTGCCCCAGACTCAGAATCAGGAAGTAGTACGACACAGAAGCGGGGATGGCCACCAATCCGCTCTGGTGATAGGTGGGGCCCCGTGGGGCATTGACATCGTGTGTGTGTGTGTGTGTGTGTGTGTGTGTGTGTGTGTGTGTGTCTGTGTGAGGCTGTGACATAGGAAGAGGTGTCAACAGGAATTTCTAGTGGCTGGAGTCAGTATACTATTCAAATATAGACATAGAAGCAAATATAAATGGACTGAATATTCCACTTAAAAGACATGGATTGGCAAAGGTAGATAAACCCTTCTAGAAGATAGGATGCTAAAGATCAAAGAGTCAAGGAAATCAGTAGACTGTGGGACCTTCCCGTTCTCCTTCCAGGATGATTTTGGGCTGTTGTGCAGCGGCACAGTTGTCCTGGGTATTTGTGCCCAGTGTCTGTTCTGATTGGTTGGTACTGTTGCACTGAATGTTCATGCCCAGTGTCAGTTCTGATGTGTTCGTGCACTTGTATTGGGTATTTATGCCTGAAGATTTCTCTCCCAAATATCCATCTCAAAATTGCAAATTTAAAGCATTCCCAATGGTGTGGTTTTTCAAAAAATTTTATGCAACTATATAAGCAATATATGTACACTGTAAAAAAAAGTTATATTAGTGGACAGAGAGTAAAAATGTAAACTATCAAAAAAAAGTTATAAAATCAGAAATGAACAAAATCAACCATCATATTAATGCTGAGGAGAACAATTTTTGTGTATTTATTTACATTTCTTTTCTTGTCATATCAACATCAGAAATGGGATTATATTCTATATTTTCTATCACTGTTACTTACATTACTGAATTTCTTCTAAAATAGGGGTTGACCAACTTTTTCTGTGAAAGACCAGAGAGTAACTATTTTAGGCTTTGCAGGCTGTCTGGTCTCACAGCTACTCACTTCTATTCCTTCTTATGAAAGCAGCCATAGATATACCTAAACAAATGGGTCTGGCTATGTTCCAACAAAACTTGTATTTATGGACAGTGAAATTCAAATTTCATGTGATTTTCACATGTCACAAAATGTTATTCTTGTTTTCATTTTTTTCAACTATTTAAAAATGTTTAACCCATTCTTTGCTTGTGTGCTATTTGTAGCAGGCTGGGTTTGGCTCTTCCACTACCATGGTTTGCTGACCTTTTTCTGCAACAGTGTCACTAGTAGCTGCATAGTATTCTGTTGTGTAAGCCTATCCCAGAGCTTATTTCACCAATTTCTTATTTACCTTGTTTCCTATTTTTCACTGTTACAAACAATGCTACAGTAAACAACCTTGTAATAAGTGTGTATGTACTTCTGGAATTTTTCCTTAGGATAAATTCTTAGAAGTGGAGTTACTGTGGCACTGGGAAGGCATTAACTAAAAAGAATTAAGAAGATACACAGATACATATGCAAATAAGCATATGAAAGGATGCTTAAGATCACGTGTCATTAAGGAATTGCAACTTAAAATGATGAGATACAGCTACATACCATTAGAATTGCTAAAATCCATAACACCGATAACACCAAATGCTGAAGGGGATATGGAGCAACAGAAACTCTCACTCATTGCTCGTGGGAATGCAAAATGGTACAGCCAGTTTGGAAGATGGTTTGGCAGTTTCTTAGAAAGTCAAGTGTAGGCTGACCATACAATCTGGTAATCGCACTCCTTGGTATTTACCCAAATGAATTGATAAGTTGTCCACACAGAAACCTGCACATGAATGTTTAGAGCAGCTTTATTCATAGTCACCCCAAACTGGAAGCAACTAAGATGTCCTTCAATAGATAAACAGGCAAGCAAACTGTGATATGTTTATACAATGGAATATTGGTCAGTGATAAAAAAATTAAGCTATGAGGCTACAGAAAGACATGGAGGATCTTTTTTTTTTTTTTTTTTTTTTTTTCCGTACGCGGGCCTCTCACTGTTGTGGCCTCTCCCGTTGCGGAGCACAGGCTCCGGATGCGCAGGCTCAGCGGCCATGGCCCACGGGCCCAGCCGCTCCGCGGCATATGGGATCCTCCCAGACCGGGGCACGAACCCATATCCCCTGCATCGGCAGGCGGACTCTCAACCACTGCGCCACCAGGGAGGCCCCATGGAGGATCTTTAAATGCATATTGCCAAGGAGAAAAGCCAATCTGAAAAGACTGTATGCTGTGTGATTCCAACCATATCACGTTCTGGAAAAGACAAAACTGAGAGACAGTAAAAAGATCAGTGGTTGCCAGTAGTTCAGAGATGAAAAGGAGGGAGAGAGGAGGGATGAATAGATGGAACAGAGGGGATTTTTAGGGCAGTGGAACTATGCTGTATGATACGATAATGGTAGACACAGAACATCATGCATTTGTCAAAACCCGTAAAATTACACGACACAAAGAATGAACCCTAATGTAAACTATGAGCTTTTCTTAACAATGTATTGATATTGGTTCATCGGTTGTAACAAACGTACCACATTAATGCAAGATGTCAATGATGGGGAAACTGGGGGGTGGGAGGGGAAGGAGAGAGGGTATATGGGAACTGTCTCTGTACTTCCTGCTCAATTCTGTAACCATAAAACTGCTCTGAAAAATAAAATCTATAAATTAAAATAATTTTATAAAATTAATTTATGCAGACACAGTAATATACACTGTCCATAAAAGTCTTAAAGAACACAGAAATATAAACTTAGAAAATGAAACCACCGCCACCTCCTCCACAGGTACCCACGTTTAACAATTAGGCGCATATCTGTTCAGAGTTTTCTCTACGTGTAAGTGTATGCATATATTTTTCCCTGTAAGATAGAACCATATTATACATTTCGTATTGTACTTTGCTTTTACTAAAACCTAACTATATGTTGTAACCATTTTCTCATGACAGCACATATAGATCTGCTTTAACTGCATCTCCCCAATTCCTTATCGTTGAGCATTGAGTATTGACCAAGGTTTTTTTTTGTTTGTTTGTTTGTTTTATTACAAACTATGTTTCGGTGAAAGTCCTTGTGCCTCTGTCTTGGGATTTGTTGTTACTGGTCTCTAAATTGCCATCTTGGTAGTTTGTTTAAATTTACCCTTGCAGTTTAGGTGCCGGTTTCCCATCATCCTTGCCAACTCTGGATGTTATTTTTTTAAATCTTAGCAATGGTCTTTTTATTCAGTGAGCATAAATTGTGGTGATAAAATTAGACTTTCTTTGTATGCTACCTGAATAATTTCCACCTGGCCATGCAGAAGATTTAGGTGTTTTTCATATTTCTGGGGTCTAATCACCCTCCCCTGACCTTCCATGTTTTTCAGCTACGACAGTGGCCAGACTCATATAAAAAGAAGTTTGAGTACAGAATCTACCCCATCACATTTTCGGTTGGAAACCCTCAGGAATGGAAGAAATTATTCAAACCGTGTGCTGCCCAGAGACTCTTTCTTCCGGTAGGAACACCTGCTTTTAATAAGATGCTGCTTGGGAGAGAATTGCTCTTGGAAACATCATGGAATTAACTAGGGTGTGTTTAGAGACATTTAAATTACAGGGGAAAAAATGTTCCTCTTGGATTCTGTAGTTGATGCTCTTAGTCTTCAGGGTGTAGAGAGAGGGTCCCTGTGGTTGAGAAATTGTCTTTCCCAAAGATTGAGGGACTGAGCATCCAAAGCATGTCTTGGATTGTGGGTCTTTGTGACTATGGATGCACCATTTACTAACTGTGTGGGCCTCACTAAACCTCTTAACTTCTCTAAGCCTCACTTTCCTCCATAAGCTTGGCACATAGTTGGTGCTCAATAAATGTTATTTTAGATTATTATTATTTCTCTTATAATAATAACTATTTCTAGATGTAGCTATGCTAGGGGATGATTCAGAGAAGGTCCAGAGTTCTGGTTCACCTCTCCCATTTTGAATTTTCACATTGAATGTTTTTGTTTCCTTCTTTAAAATTCTAAATAGAAAAGTCACCGAAGATATTCCGAAACTGAGAATATCACTGAACAAAGATGGCAGCTTTGAATTGTGAATTGCAACCTTGACATTTGTGAAGGTCATGCCTTCAGTAAACATTTATTGAGCGCCCATTAGGTGCGAAGCCCTGGCTTAGTGATGTCAATATGGTGGTGAGCAAGACAGTTGTGGTCTTTTTTTTTTTTTTACTGGAGTATAGTTGATGTACAATGTTGTGTTACTTTCTGCTGTACAGCAAAGTGAATCAGTTATACATATACATATATCCACTTTTTTTTTAGTTTCTTTTCCCATATAGGTCATTACAGAATATAGAGTAGAGTTCCCTGTGCTACACAGTAGGTCCTTATTAGTTATCTATTGGTCTTGCCTCCTTGGAGTTTGAGTCTAGCAAGGCGTTGAACAGGTAATTAGAAATGTGATCCATGCTGAGGTGGAGAACAGTCTCATGGATGTATGTAACATGGGGTTCCACTCTGGTCTGGGGGATGTCTAGAAGGTTCTCTCGAGGAATGGCTTTTATGCTGAGATGTGAAAGAAGGAGTAGTAGGGGGTCACTGAGAGACTAGGGCCTGGGGTGGGTAATGAGAGAAAAGAGTTCCAGGCAAATGGAATAGTAGGTACAAAGGGGCCCTACTGCAAAAGTGGACAGGAACATGTTTGAGAAGATAGAAGGTCCAGTAACCAGAAAATAGAACATGGTAGGATAGAAGAGGTCAGCAGGGGCTGGAGCTTGCAGACTCTATAAGCGATGTTGGAGTGTGGTCTTTGCGTTAAGGGCAGTGAGGCGCCATTGAACAATTCTTAGCACGAAAGTGAGATGATCTGACTTGGGTAATACAGAGGACTCACCGGTTCATTGCAGTGTGGACAGTGGAATTGCTGAGGCCAATTAATACTGACTTCGGCTATGGCGGTTGCCTTAGAGATGGATGCAGACCGTACCTGAGAAATAGAATTACCAGTCCCCGTGACTGGCTGGCTGTGGGAGTTGAAGGGGAGAGGAGGTGATAAAGATTTCACCCAGGTTTCTGACCTGAACAGCTATGAAGGTTCATCTGTTTGAAATTGCCAGTATTCAGCTATTTATGACCTACAAAAAAGACAATTTCTGATAGTTCAGCCTACAAAATGGATGGCAGTGCTATTTAGAGATGGAAAAGGCTAAAGAAAGACCATTATTTGTAAGGGAGAAGATGACTTTAATTTGGGTCATATTTTGATTTCGAGGTGCCTGGGAAACACCCACACAGGGAGGTCTTACCATCTGTTGGTCTGAAATCCCAAATGGCAAATGGCAGCTTTAGCATTTCCTGTACAGAACCTGTGAAAAAAACAAGGCCTGGCTGTACTCTTGGTGCTGATTTGCTGCACAAGCCCACTCACTACTAAATGACTTATTTTTTCACATGCCACAGCCTTTTATACAGGTTGTGAGATGGGATTCATTGCATAAAAATGGGAGTAAGGGGCTTCCCTGGTGGTGCACTGGTTGAGGGTCCGCCTGCCAATGCAGGGGACGCGGGTTCGTGCCCCGGTCCAGGAGGATCCCTTGTGCCGCGGAGCGGCTGGGCCCGTGAGCCATGGCCGCTGAGCCTGCGCGTCCGGAGCCTGTGCTCCACAGCGGGAGAGGCCGCAGCAGTGAGAGGCCCAAGTACCACAAAAAAAAATGTGAGTAAGAAAAGACTTCCCCAAATCAGAACCAAAATCTCCAGACTGGTGAAATGAAAACTAACTACTATTTGAGAAGATGAGAGAAAATCTCAGGCTTCTGCTTCTTATCTCTGTTTTAGGGGAAAAAATATTAGAAATCCCAAGTTATTTTTGGAAAATTGCAAAAAAATAGTAACAACCCAGTAGAACACATTTGAATTTTCCCTGACCTTGAATTGTGAGTTTATTGCCACTACTAAAAAAACAAACCCACCACATGATGGTTTTCATTCATCCCCAGCTAAACAAGTCTATTCCATTTTGAATGACAAATGAGTGCTGGCATTCCTTATCTGCTTTTGATAATGGAAATTAGCCCTCCTTAAAAATAATAAAGAGAGATTGCAGTTGACAGGACATTTACCTTCCCTGAGTTGTATATCATAACAGAAGATTATAAACATGGAGTTTCTGGACATCAGTGAGATATATTGATCCTCAGGGTAATTTGAAATAAAGTCTAGGTGATGTTTTCCTTGAAATTCGTCTCTGTAAAACCAGATCAGTGTGCTGCTGAGGCACTGCAGAGGAGATGGAGATTCTAAAATGCAGGGACTTCCCTGGGGGCACAGTGTTTAAGACTCCGTGCTCCCAATGCAGGGGGCCCAGATTCGATCCCTGGTCAGGGAACTAGATCCCACATGCATGCCACAACTAAGAGTTTGCATGCCACAACTAAGGAGCCCGCGAGCTGCAACTAAGACCCGGTGCAACCAAATAAATAAAATAAAATAAAATGCAAACATTCTAGCCCTGGTGAGTCAGTTGACTGAGAATCACAGTACCTCTTTTCTTTCTTTTTTAAAATCTAAATTTATTTTTTATTTTTTATTTTTATCTATTTTTATTTTTGGCTGCGTTGGGTCTTTGCTGCTGCACGAGCTTTCACCAGTTGCGGGGAGCGGGGGCTACGCTTCGTTGTGGTGTGCAGGCTTCTCATTATGGTGGCTTTTCTTGCTGCAGAGCAGGGGCTCTAGGTGCACAGGCTTCAGTAGTTGTGGCTCACGGGCTTTAGAGCACAGGCTCAGTAGTTGTGCACGGGCTTAGTTGCTCTGCGGCATGTGGGATCTTCCCGGACTAGGGCTCGAACCCGCGTCCCCTGCATTGGCAGGCGGATTCTTAACCACTGCACCACCAGGGAAATCCTTACCTCTTTTCTGAGGGAGTACCATCTACCACAAACCTATAGATGAAACCCTTTCTCGGGTAAGATTTTACTAATCAGATCATGTGTCTTTGCAACTCAAGACTGTTAGATTCTCAAGTACAATTAGTGGAATTCAGATCCCACCAATTCAAGATTTATGAAGTCCTAAATCAGTGGATGCTTACTTTTCTATTTCTGTGAATGGTGGATCTAAGGACCATTATTAGTGCAAAGTAAACAGCAGATGACTTGATTAAGCTCCCTAGACTGCATTATGCTTTCAGGTAATTCAGAAGCTCAAAGTATTTAAAACAATATGCCAATCACAAATAAATCAAATCTGTCAATTAAAATTGACCTTGGAGGACTTTTCCCTTTTTCCTTAGTGAAGGCCAAAAGGCTTTATTCTATAAGAATAATTGAGTTTTGTGAATTCACATCACCTTTTCCTCATTTAATAGGAATTAGTGAGATTGCATAATGGATCTCTACATTTTGTTACACACTGTGCCTGTTTGATTATAAAGACCTGTCTTCTCAATAATGTGCTCCTCTGGAGATGCTAGAGATATTTAAAATATGACCAGAGATCACTGGATTACAGAATCTACAGAGACTTTATTGGCAAGTGGTACCAAACATGGTAATATGAGGTAGGTTAAGGCACCTTCCAGTCATCATCCAGAGAAAGACTTTTTTAACCAGGTTTTGTAAGTTCCAGGATTATAATAATGTCTGATGCCTTGCTCATAAAACTTGTCATAAGTATCCATATTCAAGGAAGGAGTTAGGGCAGAATATTATCAAGAGAGATTGGATAAAATTGCTCACAGTCTTGAACTATAAATACATCCTGAGAATTTCTAACTCTTATGTTTCCAACAAACTTGTCCTATTCTTTAATATGTCAAAGTCGTAGCATGCCAAATAAGCAAAAATCTTAATTACCTAGATTTTTTATATCACATCAAGGGCAACAACATAAGTCTTCCCTCTTTCTACTTCTAATTTGTTAAAGAGGTCTTTATCTGGTTCAAATATTTGGAAAACTGTATGCTTACCAGAAATGTTCTAATAAGTTTGCCATAGACCGATGGAAAAGAGAGGTTTACCTGACTTATTAGAACTTTTTATAACTAAGGTTAGGCTTCTGTATTATTATTAATATTATACCTCAGAATTAGCAATTAACATTGAGACTTCCTTGGAAACAACCCTTTGGGTAGCAACAAATATTGACAGACAAATAGGAATGTATTAAAAATCCTTATTAAGAGGAACATCAATTAGAATCACCATAAATGATGTCTATATATTTCTTCAAGCACTCAGAGGCCATAAATTATCAGGATGAGATTAACTACCTAAATATCACATGAAAATGACCCTAGATACTAATTTTGTTGAACAAGCTTTCCACAGTACTTATCATTTACTCACACATTATTAAAAGTTTGACATTCAGGGTATTAATTACAACTCTTGGTTACATGTGAGAGGAACTCAATTTCAACTAGCTAAGCAAAGAAGGCAATTTATTCACTTATCTGACTGTGGAGTCCAGATCAGAGGGCTAATCTCAAGCACAGCTAGATCCCAAGACTCCTATAATGTCACCAGGGCTCTGTCTGTCTCTCTCCCCATCCCTTGCAGGGCTCACTCTGTGAGAATGATAGTTACTTGAAGCAGCCTGAGAGACAAATTCTAAAGCTTAGCTACTGCAGCAGAAAAAGAGCCTGGCAGGGTGGTGACATCTGAAATGGTGGCATGAGAGCTCTGGAAATTGTTCCCCAGTGAAACAAGCATAACTGTGAACATTATTTTTAAAACAACTATCTAGAGTCTTTGGAAATTGTCCTAAGGACCTAAGCGCATTAAGAAACAGATTTCTTACTCAAGAAAATCTACTAACACTTAATAAGAAAGAGCAAGAGTCTGTGACACTTGAATCATGACCCACTCCCTCCCTCTCCCCTTCTAGCTCTGGGTGGTGGAAACCCAACTCTAGACAATTCAGTCAAGAACACAGGGATCCTCCCAGCTCCCAGTTGAGGGATATGGTATTTCCTTGGCAGGGGCAGGTCATCAGCATTTCTCATCTCTACCAGCTATGTCTAACAGAGCTTAAATTTCAGGTAAGTATGTCCAAGGGTTCAGAGGCTCTGTTCATTAAGAGAAAGCTTCATGAGAGCAACAAGCTAAACGATAGGCTAGGTGGTTTACAAGGGAGAACCAGGGAAAGAGACAAATAAAAAGCGCCCTCCTGGTGTCAGAACAAAGTTCAAAGACCAATCTCAAAAACTATCCCTGCAAATGGGCCAGAATTTAATGGATCATGCTGCAGGATCAACTTGTGCTCAGGCCGTTGTCAAAAACAGTAGAGCAATCAGCTGGCAATTAGTGAAGGCTAATAGCTGGGTGTAATACCAACAGAGATGCACAGCCTAAGAGGATGATTAGAAGAAGAGTCAATCAGAGAGAGCCCTGATAAAACCACTGTCATCCTGGGTAACTGTGGGCATTCACAAGGCTGCACCCACTGAGGAAAAACATCATAGGTTTCACACAGTGGATAAAGTGGACTTCACTGAAATAGTCCAGTCAAGATACTAAACAAATAAACAAGCAAACAACATGAACAAGCCCTGTATATTGAGTTGGGGCATGAGGTGGGCAGGGGAGAGTTATCCAGAGTTGCTTAAACATCCTAAAATGTATTATCATGCTAAAATATATTAACATGCTAAAAATATGGTCTAAATTTTTTTCAACAAAAAAATATGAGGCAGGCAAATAAACAGGAAAGTGTGATTCATTCACAGGGAAAAATGCAGGCAGCAGAAACTGCCTGGTGAGAGGACCCAGCTGTCAGATTTAGTAGAAAAAGACTTCAAGACAGCCATTATAAATATATTCAAGCAACAAAAGGAACCTGTGCTTAAAGAAGTAACGTAAGATGTGATGACAATGTTTCATAAAATTGAGACTATCAATAAAGAAATTTAAATTATTTTTTAAAAAAAGAGCCACATGGAAGTTGTGGAGTTGAAAGGTAAAATAACTGAAGTGAAAAAAATCATTAGAGGGTCTCACTATTGATTTGAACTTAAAGTAGAAAGAATCAGTAAACTTGAAGATAATCAATAAAGATTATACAATCTGAAGAACAGAGAAAAATAACAAATAAAATTGAACAGAGACTCAGAGATGTGAAACACCATCAGATCCACCAGGACATGTATGATGAGAGCACCAGAAGGAGAGGAGAGAGAGAAAGGAATAGAAAAAAAATTTTTTTGAAGAAATAATGGTTGAAAACTTGCAAATTTGATGAAAAACAATCTACACATCAGAAATCAATTAACTCCAAGTAAGATAAACTCAAAGAGATCCACACACAGATAAATCATAGTAAAAGTCCTGAAAGACAAAGACAAAATCTTATAAGCAGCAAGAGAAAAATAACTTGTCACATGTAAGGGAACTCCAATGAGATTATTTGCTGACTTCTCATTAGAAACTGTGGATGCCATAAGGCTATGAGATAACATTACTTGAAGTGCCAAAAAGTAGGGGGAACTGTCAACCAAAAATCTTATATCCAGCAAAATAATTTTTTAAATGAAGGTGAAATAAAGTCACTCCCAGATAAACAAAATCTGAGATAATTCATTTACAGCAGAATCACAAGAATAAAGGAAGTTCTTCAGGCTGAAAGCAAGTGACTCCAGGCAGTGATTCAAAACTCACATTAAAAAAAAAAAAAAGAGCACCAATAAAGGCATTAATGCAAAAGGCAATATAAGTGAGTATATTTTACCCTTTATTCTCTGGATTGATTTTAAAAACAATTGTATAAAACATTATGTATATAACAATCATGTGTTGAGCCTGTACCATAGAAATGTAATATAAGTATAAATATATAAATATAAATAAATATATAATATAATATATATATATATAATAGCACAAAGGAGGTTGGAATGGAGGAAAAATTGTATGGAATAAGAAAATGACACCAGATAGTAACTTGAATCCACAGGAACAAATGAAGAAAATTAAAAATGGCATATGAAAAAGTTAATGTAACAAACTCCATAAATATATACTTGCTCTTCTTCCTCTCTCAGCTTCTTTAAACACATAAAATTGTAAGAAGTAACAATTATACTGTTGGGTTTGTAACAGTATAGATGTAATATGTACAACAATGTCGTAAAATGGAGAAGAGGGAATAGAATTATGTATGACTAACATTTGTATATCTCACTGGAATGAAGTTAGTATAAATCTGAAGTGTATTCTGATAAGATATATATAGGTTAATCTCCAGGGCAACCGCCAAGGAAATATCTCAAAAAATATGGTGAAAAAATGTATTAAAATGCTACGTTAGTGGGCCTCCCTGGTGGCGCAGTGGTTGAGAGTCCGCCTGCCGATGCAGGGGATACGGGTTCGTGCCCCGGTCTGGGAGGATCCCATATGCCGCGGAGCGGCTGGGCCCGTGAGCCATGGCCGCTGAGCCTGCGCATCCGGAGCCTGTGCTCCGCAACGGGAGAGGCCACAACAGTGAGAGGCCCGCGTACGGAAAAAAAAAAAAAAAAAAAATGCTACGTTAGAAAATACTCAGTGCAGAAGAAAGCAGTTAAAAGAAGTCTACAAGAATAAAAAAGACATGCGATATTGCAAACAAAAAGCAAAATAGCAGACAGAAACTCAACTATATCTATAATAACATTAAATAAGAATGGGTAAAATTCCAATCAAAAGAAAGCAATTGCCAGAGATAGATGATAAAGAATACAATCCAACTGTGTGCTGTTTACAGGAGACATACCTTAGATTCAAAATACAAATAGGTTGGAAGCAAAAGGATGGAAAAAGATACGTCAATCAAACAGCAACCACAAGAAAGCTATAGTAGTGGCTATACTAGTATCAGATACAATCGAATATAAAAGGCAACATGATTAGAGAAAACCAGAAACGTGTTACAATGATAAATGTGTTAGTCCACAGAGAAAATACAACAGTTGTAAACATTCATGCACCTAACAAAAGAGCCCCCAGAATACTTGAAGCAAAAGCTGACAGAATTAGAGGGGGAAATAGGTAATCCACCAGTCAGAGTAGGAGATTTCAGTGCCTCACGTTCAATAATGGATTAAGCAGTAGTCAGAGCATCAACAAGGGAATAGAAGACTTGAACAACATTATAAACCAGCTGGACCAACAGACCTCTGTAGGACAGTCCACCCAATACCAGCAGAACACACATCCGTCTGAGTGCATATGGAGCATTCTCCAGGATTGACCATATGTTAGGCCATATAAAAGCCTCAGTAAACTTGCAGAAATTGACAAGCTAGTCCTAAAATTTATATGGAAATTCAAGGATCTATAAAGTCAATAAGCCTCTAGCGAAGTTATAAATAAAAGAAATGACACAAATTACTAATATCAGAAATGAAAAAGGGGCATTACTACAGATTCTTTCTAATGGACATTAAAAGCACAATTTAAAACATGCTATGAACAACTCTTATGACCACAAATTTAATAACCTAAATGAAATGGACCAATTCCTTGAAAGACGCAATCTGTCAAAACTCACCCAAGAGGAAACAGATGTTCTTAATAGTCCTATATCTATTAAAGAAACTGAATCAATAATTAATAACCTTCCAAATAGGAAGCGCCATGCCCAAATGGGTTTGCTGGTGAATTCTACCAAACATTTAAGAAAGATGTTATACCAGTTCATAGAAATAGAACCTTAAATAGATCAATGGAACAGGATAGAGAGTCCAGTAATAGACCCCCATAAATATAGTCAATTGATCTTTGACAAAGGCGCAAAGGCAATACAATGGAGCAAAGATAGTCTCTTCAACAAATGGTGCTGGAACAATTGGACGACCACATACAAAATAACGAATATAGACACACACCTTACACACTACAAAAATTAACTCAAAATGGATCATGTAGATGTAAAGTGCAAAACTATAAAACTCTTACAAGATAGCATAGGAGAAAACCTAAATGACCTTGGGTATGATGATGTCTTTTTTTTTTTTTTTTTTTTTTTTTGCAGTACGCGGGCTTCTCACTGCTGTGGCCTCTCCCGTTGCGGAGCACAGGCTCTGGATGCGCAGGCTCAGCGGCCATGGCGCACGGACCCAGCCGCTCCGCGGCATGTGGGATCTTCCCAGACCGGGGCACAAACCCGTGTCCCCTGCATCGGCAGGCGGACTCTTAACCACTGCGCCACCAGGGAAGCCCGGTGATGTCTTTGACAACAGTAAGGACACAATCCATGAAAGAAATAATAACTAGATAAACTAGACTTCATTATAATTAAAAACTTCTGCTCTGTGAAGGACAATATCAAGAGAATGAGAAGACAGGCTACAGACTGGGTCAAAATATTTGCAAAAGACACACCTGATAAAGGACCGTTACCTAAAGTACACAAAGAAGTCTTAAAACTCAACAACAAGAGTATAGATAACCTGATTTTAAAATGGGCAAAAGACCTTAACAGATGCCTCATCAAAGAAGATACACAGGTGGCAAATAAGCATATGAAAATGTGCTCCGCATCATATGTCATCAGAGAAATACAAATTAAAACAACAGTGAGATACCACTGCATACTTATCAGAATGACCCAAATCTGGAATACTGACAACACCAAATGCTATCAAGGATGTGGACCAAGAGGCATTATCATACATTGCTAGTGGGAATGCAAAATGGTACAGCCTCTTTGGAAGACAGTTTGGCAGTTTCTTACAAAACTAAATCTGTGCTTACCATATGACCCAGCAGTAGTGCTCACTGGTATTTACCCAAAGGAGCTGAAAATTTATGTCTACCTGCACTTGGATCTTTATAGCAGCTTTATTTATAATTGTAAAAACTTGGAAGCAACCAAGATATCCCTCATGAGGTAAATGGATAAATAAAGTGTGGTGCATGCAGACAGTGGAATATTATTCAGTGCTAAAATGAAATGAGCTAGCAAACCATAAAAAGTCACAGAGGAACCTTAAATGCATGTTACTAAGTGAAAGAAGCCAATTTGAAAAGACCAAATACTATATGATTCCAACTATATGACATTCTGGAAAAGGCAAACCTATGGAGACAGTAAAAAGTGTTTGCCTGGGGTTTGGAGAGGGGGAATGGATGAATATGTGGTGCTCAGAGGATTTTTAAGGCAGTGATAATATGCTATATGATATTATAATGATGAATATATGTCATTATACATTTGTCCAAACCCATAAAATGTATAACACCAAGAGTGAACCCAAATGTAAACTATGGACTTTGGGTGATTATGATGAGTCACTATAGATTCATCCCTAGTAACAAATATACCACTCTGGTGAGTGACGTTGATAATAGGGGAGCCTATGCTTGTGTGGAGGCAGGGCGTGTATGGGAAATCTCTGTACCTTCCTCTCAATTTTGTTGTGAACCTAAAACTGCTAAATATATATATATAAAGTTTTTTTAAAAATTCAAGACACCCAAAATATCCAAAACAATCTTGAAAAAGAAGAACGAACTTGGAAGACTCTCACTTCCTGATTTCAAAATTTACAACAAAAGTACAGTAACTATGCCAGTGTAGTACTGGCATAAAGGTAGAGGTATAGATCAGGGGAAGAGATTTGAGAGTCCAGAAATAAACCCTCATATTCACAGTCCATTTACTTTAGACGAAGGTTCCCAGGCAATTCAGTTGGGGAAAGAGTAATCTTTTCAACAGATGGTGTTGGAAGAACCGGATATCCACATTCAAAAGAATGAAGTTATATTCTGTACCTTATACTATATGTAAAATTTAATTCAAATGGATCAAAGACCTAATATAAGAGCTGAAAATATAAAAGTCTTAGAAGAGAATATAGGAGTAAATCTTCAAGACCTTGGATTAGACAGTGGTTTCTTAGATGTGATACCAAAAGCACAAGCAATAAAAGAAAAACTAGATAATTTGGACTACAACAAAATTGAAAACTTTTGTGCTTCAGAGAGCACCATCAAGAAAGCAAAAAGATATCTACAGAATAGGAGAAAATATTCACATATCATATATCTGATAAAATACTTTTCTCTAGAATATACAAAGAACTCTTACAACTCAGTAATCAAAGACAAATGACCCAACTAAAAATAGGCAAAGGATCTGAATAGACAGGTCTCCAAAGAAGGTTCAAAAATGGGCAATACACATGTGAAAAGATGCTCAATATCATTAGTCATCAGGGAAATGCAATCAAAACCACATTGAGGGGCTTCCCTGGTGGCGCAGTGGTTGAGAGTCCGCCTGCCAATGCAGGGGACATGGGTTCAAGCCCTGGTCCGGGAAGATCCCACATGACGCGGAGCAACTAAGCCTGTGAGCCACAACTACTGAGCCTGCTCTCTAGAGCCCATGAGCCAAAACTACTGAGCCCGCGTGCCACAACTACTGAAGACCACACGCCTAGAACCCATGCTCCGCAACAAGAGAAGCCACTGCAATGAGAAGCCCGCGCACCGCAACAAAGAGTAGCCCCACTCGCCGCAACTAGAGAAAACCCGTGCGCAGCAACAAAGACCCAACGCAGCCAAAAATAAATAAATAAGTTAATTAATTTTAAAAAATGCAATGAGGTGCCACTTCACACTACTAGGATGACTTTAAACAAAAAGACATAGTAACAAGTGTTGGCAAGGATGTGGAAAAATTGGAACCCTCATGCACTACTGGTAGGAATGTAAAATGGTGTGGCTGCTTTGGAAAACAGTCTGCCACTTCCCCAAAAGATTAAACGTAGAGTTACCATATGACCCAGCAAGTCTACTCCTAGACAATGAAGAGAAATGAAAACACATGTACACAAATATTCATAGCAACATGATTCATAAGAGCCAAAAGATGGAAGCAACCCGAACATCCATCAGCTGTTGACTGGATGAATAAAATGTAGTATATTCATACAATGGAGTCATATTTTGCTGTAAATAGGAATGAAGTACTGATGCAAGCTACAACATTGGGTGTGCTTTGAAAACATTATGCAAAGTGAAAGGAGCCATTCAAAAAAGGACACATTTTCTATGATCTTATTTATATGAAATCTCCTAAATAGGCAAATCTATTTATAGAGATAGAAAGTAGATTAACAATGGAGAAAAGACAGCCTCTTCAATAAGTGGTGCTGGGAAAACTGGACAGCTACATGTAAAAGAATGAAATTAGAACACTCCCTAACACCATACACAAAAATAAACTCAAAATGGATTAATGACCTAAATGTAAGGCCAGACACTATCAAACTCTTAGAGGAAAACATAGGCAGAACACTGTATGACATACATCACAGCAAGATCCTTTTTGACCCACCTCCTAGAGAAATGGAAATAAAAACAGAAATAAACAAATGGGACCTAATGAAACTTAAAAGCTTTTGCACAGCAAAGGAAACCATAAACAAGACGAAAAGACAACCCTCAGAATGGGAGAAAATATTTGCAAACAAAGCAATTGACAAAGGATTAATCTACAAAATTTACAAGCAGCTCATGCAGCTCAGTATCAAAAAAAAAACAAACAACACAATCCAAAAATGGGCAGAAGACCTAAATAGACATTTCTCCAAAGAAGATATACAGATAGCCAACAAACACATGAAAGGATGCTCAACATCACTAATCATTAGAGAAATGCAAATCAAAACTACAATGAGATACCATCTCACACTGGTCAGAATGGCCATCATCAAAAAATCTACAAACAATAAAAGCTGGAGAGGGTGTGGAGAAAAGGGAACACTCTTGCACTGTTGGTGGGAATGTAAATTGATACAGCCACTATGGAGAACAGTATGGAGGTTCCTTAAAAAACTACAAACAGAACTATCATACGGCCCAGCAATCCCACTACTGGGTGTATACCCTGAGAAAACCATAACTCAAAAAGAGTCAGGTACCACAGTGTTCATTGCAGTTCTATTTACAGTAGCCTGGACATGGAAGCAACCTAAGTGTCCATCAACAGATGAATGGATAAAGAAGATGTGGCACATATATACAGTGGAATATTACTCAGCCATAAAAATAAAACGAAATTGAGTTATTTGTAGTGAGGTGGATGGACCTAGAGAACGTCATACAGAGTGAAGTAAGTCAGAAAGAGAAAAATAAATACTGTATGCTAACACATATATATGGAATCTTAAAAAAAAAAAGGTTCTGAAGAACCTAGGGGCAGGACAGGAATGAAGACACAGACATAGAGAATGGACTTGAGGACACGGGGAGGGGTAATGGTAAGCTGGGACGAAGTGAGAGAGTGGCATGGACATATATACACTACCAAAAGTAAAATAGGTAGCTAGTGGGAAGCAGCTGCATAGCACAGGGAGATCAGCTTGGTGCTTTGTGACCACCTAGAGGGGTGGAATAGGGAGGGTGGGAGGGAGACACAAGAGGGAGGGGATATGGGGATATATGTATATGTATAGCTGATTCACTTTGTTATAAAGCAGAAACTAACACACCATTGTAAAGCAATTATACTCCAATAAAGATGTTTTAAAAAAGAAAAGAAAAACAGAAAGTAGATTAGTACTTGGCTAGGGCTAATCAGGCTGGGGGAAATGGGGAGTGACTGCTAATGGGTACAGAATTTCTTTTTGAGGTGCTGAAGATGCTCTAAATTTAGATTCTGATGGTGGTTGCACAACTCTGTGAATATACTAAAAACCACTGAATTGTTTACTATGAATGGGTGAATTCTCTGATGTGTAAATTATGTTTCAATAAAGCTATTAAGAGAGGATAAAAGCATGGTCCCTAATAACTCTATCATAAAAATCGTGGTGTATATTTTGATTGGCCCCTCATGGTTCATGTTCTTGTCCCTGAACAATTACTATGGCCAGGAAAATAGGATACTCTGATTAGCCCAACTTAAGTCACATTCTCTCCTTTGGACGACAGGGACCAATTGCATCTGAACCACGTGGATTCAGTTTTTCCACAGGAGAGAGGGTAGATATAACGTTTATATATATATAGATAGAAGTAACTTTTCTTTGCCTCAATTTACTTATCTGTAAAATGGGAATAAGAATATTACTAACTCATAGTGTGGTGAACACTTAAATTAGTTAATAAATGTAACACCCTTAGGAATAACGCACAGCACATAATAAGTGTTATTTGTAATTATTATTATTATTGCTGTTTTTATGAGTACTGATAAGTAGCATCAAACTACTGAGATCGTTAACTGTTTTCCCCAAAGGACCTTATCTTGCTTAACAATAGCAAATTTTTTTTCAGTCTATTTGGCCAAGCCATAACCAACACAGAACAATTACAACATGCCCCAGCAGAGGATGCTCCTATTTTGATATCAGACACATTGTAGTCTTTTTGACCAACATGATTACCATCTTAGTAATTCTGGAATTACCATGTTTGTTATGAAGCATAGTATAAGAATCATGACTAATATTTGTTGATTACCTACTGTTACATAATTCTTTGATTGCAAGCAATTATAATTGACTTAGGCTGAGTTAATCAGAAGAGGACTTGATTGGAAGGATGTCAGGGACTCTCAGAATGGAAAAGAAGTTTAGCACACTAGGCTTGTGTCTGATTAGAGACTGCAAGCAAAACATTTGATTTATATTCATTATTTCCCCAAACTATACTAAAATGGATAATTAATTTTTTAAGTAGCATAAACCTTTTATTCTAGGATAAAAAGTATAGAAGAGGGGGCTTCCCTGGTGGCGCGGTGGTTGGGAGTTCACCTGCCGATGCAGGGGACATGGGTTCGTGCCCCGGTCCGGGAAGATCCCACATGCCGCGGAGCGGCTGGGTCCGTGAGCCATGGCCGTTGAACCTGTGCGTCCGGAGCCTGTGCTCCACAACGGGAGAGGCCACAGCAGTGAGAGGCCCGCGTACCGCAAAAAAAAAAAGTACAGAAAAGGAGGCAATTAAAGCTTGAAATAGATTTTGCCACTAAGTTGGTGGTAGCCAACTTAGTCTGCTTGAGACATCTGTATCATTAACCAGCAATGGAGAAAGCCCAGGAGCAAATGACTAACATGACACAATCCCAAAAGGCCAGTGAACTGGTGGCATCAGCTGGAATTGGCGGTGAAAATATTCCTAAAATCAGTGGTTTCATTGCAAGATTCTTTGAGAAACGCTTAAGACCCCCAGATTGCCAATTTTATATCATGTAACTGGGATTCTGCCTCTCTCTTTCCCTGGGCAAAAGATTGGCGGTCCCGTTTCTAGAGAAGATAAAATAGATTATTTCTGGACTATAAGAATCCAGGCACAGTGGTGGGCATCATGTTGAAACACGAGGTTCAATCTAAAACTTAAATATGAATGCTGAGACCACAGACCTTTCTTCCCATATAGCTCTCAGAACCTCGCAAGGAAAATTATGTCTTCCAAACAGGGATTTGGAAGAAATATCTTTGGGGATTTAAGGACACTGACATCAGGAGTTTCCCCATTAAAGTGGCCCAGCCAGAGCTTCCTACACTGAAGCGTACAGCTGACAAGTTCCCTCCACATACCTCCAAACTCCTCTTAAATCTTAATGGAAATCCAGAAATCACTAGATATTTGGAGAAACACTCTACTAGGAAAGACAGAGGTCAAGACAAAAAACATCCACATAGAGGAAGACCATCTATGAAGGATGAATGAAACTTCTAAAAAAAATTATCATCAGTATTCTCAGAGAAATAAAAGAAGGTATTACATGAAGAAGCCTAGGATTCTATTTTAAAAATGAAACATTTAGAGGATTTTAAAAACTTCATAAATTTAAACTGTGGTAGTAGCAATGAACAAATCAATAGAAGAACTGGGAGAAAAAGGTTTTTATTCAGAAAGTAGAATTAAAAAACAATAAAACCAATGATATGGAGGATAGCAATACAATGTTTATAAAATTAGAGGATAGATCAAACATCTAAAGAACAGGAGCCCTGGAAAGAGAACATAGAACACAAAGGATAGGAAATCAACAGTGAAACTAATTCAAGAAAATTTCGGGACTTCCCTGGTGGTCCAGTGGGTAAGATGCCACGCTTCCAGTGCAGGACACCCAGGTTCGATCTCTAGTCAGGGAACTAGATCCTGCACGCATGCCACAACTAAGAAGCCTGCAGGCCGCAATGAAGATCCCGAGTACTGCAGCTAAATTCTCTTCCAGGGTAAGAAGTCAGTAGATGAGGCATATGTGACATAATGAAGAAATATATATTTGGTCTCTGGTCCCAGTTCCTGACACAGAGTTCCTAAAACCCTTGTAATTTCTTGAATAATGGGTGTGATAGAGGCATCTTACATAGAGCTTCTTAGTCCCTTGGGATTTCCTGGTTAATAGGCGTGTCTTTTTTTTTCTAATGAGGTGACTCTTGGTGGACTTCTGGATGGGGGCCGGTCACTAGAAAGACCAAGCCATGATTGGAACTTTCAACCCTACTCCCCATCCTCTAGGAGGGGAGAGGGAGATTGGAGATGGAGTTAATAATTGATCATGCCTACGTGATGAAGCCTCCATTAAAATCTGTAAACGATGAGGTCCAGAGAGATTTTGGATTGGTGAACACATCCATGAGCTGGGAGGGTGGTGCAAACTTTATGGAGACAGAAGCTCCTGGGCTCAGGACCCTTCTGGACTTCACCCTACATAGTCAGTGTCATAATTGAATTGTAGGACACCCAGTTGGTGTCTGGAGTGTGGGCGAATTGGTTGGTGTGGGGAAAAGCCCCACACACTTGGTGCCAGAAGTTGTGAGTTCGGAGAATTGTTTTTCTTTTAGCATGTTATTTAGAGATGTGGAGGTACATACCCAAAGAATCAGTTTAAAGAATTGGAATTGGTTGTTTTTGGTGAGAGAGGGAAATGTGGTGGGAGATGTTGAGGACATTTTTTATGTATTTGTTCATATGTCTGTCTGTCTGTCTATCTACATTAAATTATTTACCAAGCCTTTGTTAACAGTTCGACCCTTGTGTTTCTCAAATACTAGAAAATTACTCACTGGTAACTCTTGAAATCAATTTAGTGGCTAATGATCAGCTCTTTAAAAAATTAAATAACTAAAGTAGTATCGGATAAGGGACATGCGTTACTATAGTAAGGACAAATTTTTTTTTTTTTTTTTTTGCGGTATGTGGGCCTCTCACTGTTGTGGCCTCTCCCGTTGCGGAGCACAGGCTCCGGACGCGCAGGCTCAGCGGTCATGGCTCACGGGCCCAGCCACTCCGCGGCATGTGGGATTTCCCCGGACTGGGGCACGAACCCGCGTCCCCTGCATCGGCAGGTGGACTCTCAACCACTGCGCCACCAGGGACGCCCAGGACAAATATATTTTTGAGAATGTTTCTGTTTTATATATTTATGTGTGCACGTACTACTGGTATCATGATATAAATGCATTTCTTACTGTGGGGTGCAGTTGAAAACAGTGTGAGAAATGAGGCTTTAAGACAGGTCTTCAGGACATACCACTGAAAGGAGAGATCTGAATGGTTGGTGGTCAATGACCAGGCAGTGACTGTCACACTAGTACATTCTGGGATCCTCAGGTTCATGATTTCATCAACTCTTCACTTTTTGAGGAACGTACTGATTGGTACCATTTTTTTCTAACGAGGATACTGAAGTTGGGGGAAGTTAAATCATTTTCCTGGAATAAATCTTAGAGCCTGGATTGGAGCCCAAGTTTCTCCCATAGTATAGTCTTTCTGCCCTGCTTCTTGTAGTTTCTAAATGCCAGAATTTTCTCCTGTGTTTGTAGAAAAGATTCCCAAAATTTTTCAAAATACCTCCTTTGGAAGATTCCCTGGAACCTTCCATCCTTATCTGTTAAATGGGTATAAAAATAGTACACATGTCTTTGTTCACACTCACTTGTTCAGTGAAGCTATTGTATTTAAAATTGCTCCCCTCCCTCACTTTATTTTTTCCTCTATGCTACTATCTTTTTTTTTTTTTTTTTTTTTTTTTTTTTTTTGCTGTACGCGGGCCTCTCACTGTTGTGGCCTCTCCCGTTGTGGAGCACAGGCTCCGGACGCACAGGCTCAGCGGCCATGGCTCACGGGCCCAGCCGCTCCGCGGCATATGGGATCCTCCCAGACCGGGGCACGAACCCGTATCCCCTGCATCGGCAGGCGGACTCTCAACCACTGCGCCACCAGGGAGGCCCTATGCTACTATCTTTAAAGTTAGAATACTATATACTTTACTTATTCATTTTATTTTTGGGTTTCTCTCACTAGCATGTAAGCCCTATCATGGGAAAGGTCTTTGGTCTCCAACAAGGAGAGTAGTGCACTGCACATGTTAGCAGAAGGCACTCAATAAAACTATTAGGATGTTTGGATGAGAAGGAAGGAAGGCAGGAAAGGAAGGAGGGAAGGACGGGAAAGAGGGAGAGAGGATGGACGATTGGATGCATGAATGAATGGACTTACAATAAGGGCTTTACCAAGTTCATCAAAGGGTCGTAGAGAGGATTTGAAGATTTAACACTTATAACTTTCTAGACTTGAAGCCAGTATATATTCAGTACATGTTAGTTGGATTTGATTCTCAAATACAAGGAAAATGAAAACATTTGTTGAAAACCAGTCCAATTCGAGGGAAGAGCTACAGTTCCTTGTGACCCAATGATCCTGTTTCCAGCAGCTCCCTAGCAGAGAGCATGTTCTCTGGGAAGGCATCATCTGACCAAGAAACTGGTCTCTGCTTTAAATGACAGTTGCCAGGGCTAACAGGATGTCTACAGCCTGCAGGAGAAGATAGTGTGTACTTGCTGGCCGGGATTGCAACACCTGATAAGAGGAGGAAGCAAGCCAAAGGGATGGAAGCAGATGGAAGATCTGAGAGAGCCATTATCTCAGAGCATGCCAGAGAAACCAGACACCTTCAGTAACGCAAGGCCTGTGGAAAACGTCCTGCATGCAGTTATAACAGCTGACCCAACAGCTGAGATGATGAAATCAAAGACCAAACACAAGCTTGACGAGCCAGACTTTTAGGAGAAGCGTCCTGAACAAAGCCATCATTGATTTGCCCAACTCAGAGGCAATCTGAATCTTGTTTGCATGGAGATCAGAGATTAAACTGATCAGAAGAGTCTACTTTGTTGATGGGAATATGTGTGAATGTAGTAGCCAGGACATGGGTACAATCTGCTCTTTGTTAAAACTTCACAAAAATGAGTATGTAAGTTATATGTCATTCCACAAGAGGGCACAATAGAAGCAAAAATAAAAATTGATGTAATTTTTCTCCTGGGCCACTGCATTTTAAGCTAGCGATTTAGTGACCCTTAAAAATCTCCAAACAGTTTAAGTGGTGACTCACTATTTAATCAAGAATGGATATTTATTTTTGTACAAGTTCCCAATGGAACGGGGAAGAAAACACTATATGGGAATGATACATTTCAAGTGTTCATAATTCTCTCCCCTGCCTTAAACTATTTTAACATTATAAAGGATGTTTGAGAATATATAGAATCAAACAGAAAGTTCTTTGTTCTCTGCACATCCAAAACAAAAGGGAAATATCTCAAAGTAGAAAATTAGAAAGTATGTATAGAGTGAATCCATTGGTATTTTTAAAAATCCAAAATATGTGTTGGTGGGAACATAAATTGGTGCAGCCACTATGGAAAACAGTATGGAGGTTCCTTAAAAACTAAAAATCGAGTTACCGTATGATCCAGGAATCCCAGTCCTGGGCATATATCTGGAGAAAACTCTAATTCAAAAAGATACATGCACCCCAATGTTCATAGCAGCACTATTTACAATAGCCAAGACATGGAAGCAACCTCAGTGTCCATTGCCAGATGAATGGATAAAGAAAATGTGGTACATATATACAATGGAATATTACTCAGTCATAAAAAGAATGAAATAATGCCATTTGCAGCAACATGGATAGACCTAGAGATTATCATGCTAAATGAAGTAAGTCAGAGAAAGACAAATATATGATAGCACTTATATGTGGAATCTAAAAAATGATACAGATGAACTTATTTACAAAACAGAGACAGACTCACAGACATAGAAAACAAACTTATGGTTACCAAAGGAGAAAAGGTTGGGGAGGGATAAATTAGGAGTATGGGATTAGCGGATACAAACTACTATATGTAAAATAGGTAAACAACAACATCCTACTATATATAGCACAGGAAACTATATTCAATATTTTGTAATAAACTATAATGAAAAAGAATATATATGTGTATATTTGAATCACTGTGCTGTACACCAATAAAACACAACATTGTAAATCAACTGTACCTCAATATAAAAAAATCCAGAAGTATGTACATTTGTGTGTGTGTATATATACACACAAACATTCATATACACAAACATTCATTCAGTAATACTTATTCAGCCCCAACTATGTGACTGGCCCTAGAAATATGACTGTGAAGAAGTTATCCAAATTTCCTGCTTTCATGGAGCTTACATCCTAGTCAGGGGAGAATGACAAAAACAATTAAAGTTCATTTCAGGTAGTAATAAGAATAATGGGGAAAAATTCAAGTGTTTAGAGAGTGATGGGGAGTGGGGCTCTCTGAGGAGGTAACAGTTGAGTTGAGATCTGAATTCCTGGCCTTGCAAAAGTCACATATATAGATAAATGTGTAGAAACTGTCTGGGGTGATATTCACTGAACTGTTATGGTTAGTTAATGCAAAAAAGAGGAGAGAGGGTTGCAAGGGCATGGAGTGATGGTGTGGTGGGGATAGGCAGAAAAAGAAAAATTTGAATTTCTTATTCTGTGGATTGCTAAATTGTCCATACTTTTATAACACACAAGCATGAATTTGTATATTGTATAATTTAGACAATTTTTTAAAATGGCAAACCAGTCAGAAAAAAAAAAGAGCATCAAGGCTTTTCGTAATGTATAGAAACTTTTTGTTCACATTTGCAAATACATACAGGCATGCCAGAATTACAGAAGGTGCTGGCCTCTTTCTGACCAGGTGTTCTGGTTCTGGGTATATTTACATTAATACAAACAGGAAATGTGGCAATGATAACAGAGAAAATGATGATGGTACTGATCTATTTATTTGTTTCCCAGCCATCTGCGTCCCTTCCCTCCTGCATGCCACTCCTGGATTTTTGGCTTCTGAATGATATTCTCATGTGGATTCTCAGCCCAGAGCCTTCCCAGAGTCTCTGTAGGATCAAGTCGCACCCCCTCAGCCTGGTGTTCAGGGCCCTTTGCATTCCGACCGAGTGCACTTATTAACTTTTCAGCATTACTCCAAATCATGAATTCCCATTCTAGCCAGGCTGCTCTGCCATTGTCTTTCCGAGATGCTGTGTGTATTACCCCCCTCCATACTGTTGCTTGGGGACCACGCCCCTCCATTCTTCCACCTCCAGCCTCACTTATTAAAATCATGCCCAGTAATTCAGAACTCAGCCCAATACCCTGATGATCTAAGCTCAGAATTTTCTGTTTCTTTCAAAATTATTTTTCAAAGGCACATACAGGCTCGTGAGATCAGGTATCAATGTGAATTCATGTTTTTTTTAAATAGATAGATAGGTAGTTAACTAGATAGATAGAGATATGTATGTATACTACTTGGGTAGTATACATACATGTACTTCCTAGAGATCCACTAAGAGAGGCTAGAAGCAGTGACACCCCAGTAGCAATGAGCACACCTTGCACCCAAATCTTGGTTTCTAAATTCCATCCTCCAATAAAAGGAACCAGGGCTCCTTGTAGAACTTGTTGATTCTAGAACAGAGGGCAGGGAAAGTGCAAGACGAGCCTGGAGTGTCTTGTGGTGGTAGAAAGTAAGGATGTGGAAAAAAAGGAAGGGTGTGCATATTGAAAGCGCACAGGAGCCAATCTGAAAGAGCTCCAAATGACCAAAGTTGAAACAGCTTGAGCAACAAAATAAATAATTATTTATTTAAAAATATATATCAAATTTTAACCCCCAAACAAAATAATTTTCCTAAGTCCATACTAATACAAATAAATAACTGAATAAATAAATGGATGGGGAGAAATGACAACTCTTTCTTACAGAAGAATTCAATTAATACATGTAGAAAGAAATGTGGGAAATAGAAAATCACCATTAGAATACTACAGTCCTAATTACTGCAGGTAAGATCTGCCAGTGAATACTAAAATTAGGGGGTGTAAGTTTAACCAGAAACAGGATATTTTCATGGTTTCAAAGTGTCTCCTTTACAATATTTAGTAATTACCAAGGAGAAATGGTAAGTTTACTGTGAAGAACACTGATAGACAGAACCTTAGCCAGCCAAGGGACCAAGGGTCACGTCACCAGTAACGTATTGATATAACAACATCATGTACACCCAGAGACGGGCATGCACAGAGAAAGGACACTTCACCTCTGTAGTATTTTTCCTGACAGTGCATACCCTCAGTCTACTCATGAGAAAACACCCAAATTGAGAGACTTTGTACAAAATAGCTGACCAGTATTCTTCAAAGCTGTCAAGCTTGTGAATAGACAAGGAAAGACTGAAGAACAGTCACAGACTGGAGAAGAGTAAGTACTCCTAACAGCTCAAGGCACTGTGAGATACCAATTGGATTTTGGAACAGAAAGAAGACATTAGTGGAAAAACTGGTAAAATCAGAGTAATTCTGTGGTTCATAGAATTATACCAAGGTTAATTTCTTAGTCTTAACAAATGTTGGGTGGTTACATGAGATATTAACACAGGAGAAGCTTGGTGAAGAGTACATGGGAGCTCTCTGGAGTTTTTGCAACTCTTCCGTAAGTCTGAAATGATCTCAAAATAAAAAATTTTAAAAACACACGCATACATACATACAGGCACATTCTAGGGGTCCAGGTCAGACCTAATAATTCAGAATCTGGAGGAATCTGAGGTAGGGCCTAGGAATCTGCATTTCAACCCAGCTTCTTAAATGAATCTCATGTACGCTGAGGTTTAAGAACAATTGCTTTAGCACTAGTCACATCCATCACTCCCGTTGTGAACAAGGACAATTACTGCTTTGCGGTGGATGAAAAACAACGTGGTAGAGCACAAGGAGTGTGAGCTTTGGTGTCAGAGAGCCCTGGTTTCATCCAGGTGCTACCATTTACCAGTGCTAACCTTAGGTAAGTTATTTAAGCTCATCTATTAAATGAGAGTAATAATACCACTCTGGCAGGGTTGTTGAGGCACTGGAAACAATGTACTATGTATAGGAAATGGCTGGAATGATGCTTAGCACATAACACGTGCTAAAAAAAACAGAGGGGTTATTATTCCTTTATGTGTGTAAGTTACTTTATTGGCAAAAATATCTGCTGATTGGGCTTCCCTGGTGGTGCAGTGGTTGAGAGTCCGCCTGCCAATGCAGGGGACACGAGTTCGTGCCCCGGTCCTGGAGGATCCCACATGTCGTGGAGCGGTTGGGCCCGTGGGCCATGGCCGCTGGGCCTGTGCGTCCGGAGCCTGTGCTCCGCAAAGGGAGAGGGCACAAGAGTGAGAGGCCCACGTACCGCCAAAACAAAGCGAGGAACCTAAGTGTCCATCAGCAGATGAAGGGATAAAGAAGATGTGGCACATATACACAATGGAATATTACCCAGCCATAAAAAGAAACGAAACTGAGCTATTTGTAGTGAGGTGGATGGACCTAGAGACTGTCATACAGAGTGAAGTAAGTCAGAAAGAGAAAAACAAATACCATATGCTAACACATATATATGGAATCTAAAAAAAAAAAGGTCATGAAGTACCTAGGGGTAAGACGGGAATAAAGACACAGACCAACTAGAGAATGGATTTGAGGATATGGGGAGGAGGAAGGGTAAGCTGTGACAAAGTGAGAGAGTGGCATGGACATATATACACTACCAAATGTAAAATAGATAGCTAGTGGGAAGCAGCCGCATAGCACAGGGAGATCAGCTCGGTGGTTTGTGACCACCTAGCGGGGTGGGATGAGATGCAAGAGGTAAGAGATATGGGAACATATGTATATGTATAACTGATTCACTTTGTTATAAAGCAGAAACAAACACACCATTGTAAAGCAATTGTACTCCAATCAAGATGTTAAAAAAAAAATGCTAGCGAGGTAAGGAAATGGGATGATATACATATGAAGCGACTTAGCTGTACCATCAACAGAGGCCTGGAGGGTGACACACTGGACTACACCAGCAAAACAATGATATTCAGCATGGTAGATGTTATGTTGGTTTTCTCTTCAGGAACTTAGGTCTTCTATTCTTCAACTATTCACAGACCTTCTTATTTCTCAGGACCTGTCCTTCTGTAATCAGCCGTGAAACATATTTAAAGTTACAATGTTTCTGAGACAGTTCAGCAGTTGAATTCCTTACTTTGTGTAAATATTTATCGGATGCCTAATGTAGCTATTAGGCATTGCATTAGGCACATAAACTTTGAGGAGTTAACTAGACCCAGAAGGTCCCTGTCTTCATGGAACTTCTATTGTAATTGGAGGAGGCAAGCAACAGACGAGAAAATAATTTAACAAAAGGCCGCTGGTTGCAGAGAGAGGTACATAGCGTGGTGTGATGGGGAGCCTGGAGGGAGAGAGGAAGGAGGCTCTTGGGTAAGCCTTTCTGAGGAGGTCACACCTGAGCTCAGATCTACAGCATGAGTTAGAGCTGGGCATTCGAGAATGGTAAGTGGAAAGCGCTGCCTCACATCCAGGAAGCTGTTGGTAGCACTTCCCTCACAGGCCGGGGAAGATGCTTATCCTAAATCACAGGAGCTCCCTAGAGCTTAATCTCCAGACCCAAGGAAAGGGGGAGAAATGTGAAGTTACTGCTAATTGATTTACATCAACAGATACAATTTGGGGACATCATTAATTTTCACCCTAATCATAGTTTTGATACTTCAGGCAATTATCTAAAATGAGAACTCACACACAATGAAACTGAGTAAAGCATCAGGGCTGTACATGTATTTCATAATTGATACTGTTTTTCAGCAAATTTGAGCACATTATCTTCTTCACCTTGGGTGCATTGAATTTCCGGAATGAAGTGAGAAAGAACATTCCAAAAGATGATTCCATTATTAAATGAGATAGTTTCTACTTTATGTTTTCTTTCTGAAAGGGGGAAACTAACTGTGTTAGTTTCTAACTAAAGAAAGACTTAAGAGCATCTCCCACAGAGGAAACCCTGGCTGTAGGCAGGAAGAGAAGTAGGAGCTCGTTAACTTCCTATTAAGTCCATTTTCCTCCTCACCCTCTGTTGACTTGGACAGTAACTGAGCCATAATGGAAAGTTGTGCTAGGAGGTGAAAGATCACCACTGATAGGAACTCGGTCCCCTGTGGGGACAGAGTGTGTCCATCCTGCAGAGCCTTTTAGGGACCATGGTTCATGTGTAACGAAAGCACAGTGAAAAGTCTTGAAGGGCTTTAAAGATGAAAGGGGCATCCTCTAATGTAAGTTTTTTTTAAAAAGCCCGCTGGATCTTTCATAACGATAAGGCTCAGTCCCTCAGGAAGGTGTATCTACCCTAAATGAGTATGCACCTAACAACAGAGCCTCCAAATCTACAAGGCAAAACCATGCTTAGAGAAATAGACAAATCCACACTCAGAGTGAGAGACTTCAACCCTCCTCTTTTGATAATTGTCTTTTAGTGTGAAAATAAATGATGGCTCCCAAATCATATCTGTTTTTTGTTTGTTTGTTTGTTTGTTTTTTGGCTGTGCCACGTGGCTTGTGGGATCTCAGTTCCCCAACCAGGGATTGAACCCAGGCCATGGCAGTGAAAGCCCGGAATCCTAAACACTAGGCCACCAGGGAACTCTCCCAAATCATATCTGTTGATGTAAATGAATTTGCAGTAACTTCATATTTCTCCCCTCTTTCTTCGTGTCTGAAGATAAAACTCCATAGAGCTCCTGTGGTTATAATAAGCAAACAGAAGATCAGTTAGCACCTAGAAATCCTTGACAACACTGTCAACGAACTGACCTAATTGGCAGCTACAGAATTTACAGAATGCTCCACCCAACAACTGCAGAATAATAAACATTCAGCATTCACCAAGATAGACCATATGTGGGCCATAAAACAAGTCTCAGTGAATTTGAGAGGATTGAAATCATGCAGAGAGTGCTCCCTGACTACAAGGAAATTAGATTAGAAATGAATAATAAAAAGATATCTGGAAAATCCCAAATATTTGGAAATTAAACAACCACCCTTGTAAATAACCCGTGGGTCAAAGAAGAGATGACACTGGAGATTAAAAATCCCTCTGGCCGCTCTGTGAGGAATAGATTGAAGGGGAAAGTGTGTACACAGGGAGGCCAGTGAATGGACCCTTCCAGAATTCTAGGGGAGCTGTAATGGTGCCTTGAACTCAGGGCAAGGCAGTGGAAAGGTAGAGAAATGGGCAGATTCAGATGTATTTTGGAGGAAGAACACATGGGACTTGCTGAGGATTGGATGTGGGCAATGGGGATAGGAGAGGAAACATCAGACCTCAAGGTTTCTGGTTCATGTCATTTCACATCTCCCCATGGCTCTTAGGATCACGTCCAAATTTGTCAGCATAGCTCTTGATCGGGCCCCTGCCCACTTGGCCAGCCTAATCTCTCCCCACCCCTGGCTCCTGGCTCTCCCACTGTAAGCTCTGGCCCCACCAACCCATTTGCTATCCTCCCTGGTGTGTTGCTCTCTCCTGGTCTCTGGGCCTTTTCACATGCTGTTCTATTTATCTTCAGGACTCTTTGCCCTGCTCTTCACTTGCCTATCTCTCAGCTTAGTTGTCACTTCTGTCCTTTTTTCACTCCAGAATGGTTTAGTAGCCTTGCCAAGTGCTTCTGTGCTGCTCCTACCATTAGGCACATCTTATTTTGCTTTGCCTCTTATCTGTCTGCCCCACTAAAGTTCTCTGAGAACAGAGCACATGCCTCACTCTTTTACCACCATCACTACTGCAGCCAGTTACTGGGCTATGAATCAAGGAACTAGCCCTCCTGAGAGTGAGCCCATAAGAACGTCACATAGCATTTATTGAGTCTTTACTGTGTGTATGTCAGGGGCTTCACATGCATTATCTCATTTAATCATCCTGACAGCACTCTGAAGTGAGTGACCAATCCCATCTACAAGATGAGGAAACAGGGAGTTCCCTGGTGGTCCAGTGGTTACGACTCCGTGCTTCCACTGCAGGTGGCACGGGTTCGATCCCTGGTCGGGGAACTAAGATCCTGCATGCTGCACAGCATGGCCAAAAAAAAAAAAGGTGAGGAAACTAAGGCTTAGAAGGCTTAAAGCAGCTTGCCCAAGACCACAGTTTGTAGTGGAAACAGAATCCAAACACAAATGGTTAGATTTCAAACCCCGAACTTTCAACCACAAAGTTGTACTGTCAAAGTCAGAACAAAGTTGCAGCAAAATGAACTTGAAGGAGAGCCAGTGGCCCCTGATAATCTTGTTGCCCGTGGCCAGAGGCAGCTGCCCAGGTTGGGGTGGTGAACGGAGCCAGAGCAGCATCGTATACAAATAGCTATTGTCTGTCCTCTATTTGCCCTTCTCTAAGAAAACAGAGGCCTCATTTCTAGTGCTAATTTCCATAAGGGAATTAGAATGGCTAATTTTATATCCTTTTGGTAAATATTCCTCTGCCCATTATAAAGTGGCCACAGTGATCCTCTTCAAATTAATACCACCAATAATTGCTGCAGAATTAGCCTCCAGAGACACAATGTTATAAGAAGAGTGGAGTTTTTCTCCTGGTCTTTTATTTTTTCAGATAAAGAGTAAAAAGCCCTGGTGCTCTTGTTTTCAATCGAGGTAATATGTGGATTATGATACTAGAAATGTTCGAAAACTTCAACTTTTCTGAGCTTGACTTTGTTTATATAAAAGACACTTTGTGGTCGACACATGCTTTGAAGTGCTGTGAGCATTGATGTGCATGGTAACTAATTACACATGAGTTTTAAAAGAAAAAACACGGAGACTTCTTAGAGTAGCAACACCGTTATTTATTGAGTACTTACTACGTACCAGCCACTGTACCGAGTTCCCTGTGTGTGTCTTATTTCACTGGATGTTAGTGACAACCCAAAGACAGGGGACGTGGTGGAGGTCTTGCTTTCCACTTTTTATGCATGGGGAACTGAGGAACTTGTCCAGAGTCACGGGGTACATGATGCCAGGATTTGAACTCAGGAATGCCAGACTCAGTATTCCTAAGGACTATCATCTATTCCGTCTCTGAGATGTACCATTAGGGCTACTTTTGTGTGTCAGTTTTGAAATATGATCTACCTACCAAAAAGAGACCACCGAAACGCTGTATGCTTAGTTTAACATGCTCACACCTGTGTAACCACTACTGTGGTCAAGAGCTAGACAAACGACCATCACCCCAGAAATCCGCCATCAACGCATCCCTTCCTAGGACCACTACAGTCTTCTTTCTATTTCAGGAAGGGCACATGCAGAGGAGGAGGGAGGGAGCGAGGCTTTAGCATCTGCCAACTCCAGTACATATGTGCCAGGGCCAGGCAGGTAACTCGGGAATGACACACATCAGGTGCAATCTCAGTTAAAGGCGATTCCATCATACCTGTTGCTCAGGTTAAAATCCATGGAGTTGCCCTTGACTTTTCTCTTACTCTCACATTCCACATCCAATCTGTTGCGGAAATCCTGTTGGCTCCATTTCAAGCTGTGTTATGGATTCAGCCACTTCTCACTCCCTGGGTTGTTACCACCTGAGCCAAGCCGCCATCGCATCTCACTTGAATTATTAAAGTAGCATCCTAACTGGTCTCCCTGCTTCCCCTGTGTGCCCCAATTGTCCTTTCTCTGTGTAGCATCCAAAGTGATCCTTAAGCTAAGTCAGACCATGCCACTCTTCTGGTAAAAGCCCTTCAATGGCTTCCATCTCACTGACAGTGAAAGAACAAGTTCTTTCAAAGGCAAACAAAGCCCTAAGTGAAGTGACTGGCCCCCACTCTGCTCCATCCTCATCCCTGGCTCTTCGTTGCCCACTGTGGTCCAGCCTCCCTGGCTCCCTGCTGTTCTAAGAGTGGTCCAGCCTCCGCTATTTGTACTTGCCCTCTTTCTTCTCAGTGAGTCCTTCCCAAAGTCCCTAATTAAAATTGCAAGCCCCTTCCTACCTGGGACCCCCGCCCCTCTCCCTGCTTTATTTTTAACCAGCTTCTATACTGTATAATCAATATATTTATCTTGCTTATTATTTCATGATGGAATGCCTCCATCCTGAAGGGTTTTTTAGTTTTCCTTTTCCAGACCTTTTTTCAAGTCTTTTTGTTTTCTTTTTTGTTTTGATGAAAGATGGTAACACTTTTATTTTATTGAAGAAAGTGATGATAACTTTAACAATAGCATTGATTTAAGACTGAGAAAAAAATTAATCAAGTCAGTGAGCTTGAATTTAGGGACTAGATGTCTGCATAACCCTTAATTGATTAAAACATTAATATTAATACAGTTTTGTTTAGGCCTTGTTAGATAATCAGCCATAAAGAGAAATCTGTTCTCTTTCACATGGGTTGAAATAGCTTTCTCGTCCTCTGATTCTCTAATTCTAAATTAGCTTTTTAGTGAAACACTGTGCAGTCTCTCATTTCCTTAAACACATTCTAGAAAGTGACTTTACCGTGTTGAACTTTATTAGCTCCAAATCCAGCGATTGTTAGCATTATTTGACACATTAACTTGGACAGAACGCTTTTCGGTGCATTAGTTTTCCTTCCCAGTAAAATAGGATTGGCAGGATGTTGAGTTCTCTGGGTGGTCTTGAGCATGCAAAACATCAAAATTGTATTTACATGTGATAAGTAACTTGTGTCATGATTGTATAATTTACTATTACTTTTTTTTTTTTTTTTTTTTTTTTTGTGGTATGCGGGCCTCTCACTGTTGTGGCTTCTCCCGTCGCGGAGCACAGGCTCCAGACACGCAGGCTCAGCAGCCATGGCTCACGGGCCCAGCCGCTCCGCAGCATGTGGGATCTTCCCGGACCAGGGCACGAACCCGCGTCCCCTGCATCGGCAGGCGGACTCTCAACCACTGCGCCACCAGGGAAGCCCACTATTACTTTTGAAGAGAGTTTGCCCTTCTTCCACAGTACTCTGGAGTTGTGATTTAAAAAAAAAAACAACAACTCAGCAGACTAGTGCTAATCTGTGGCAAAGTTTTTACCTGTCCATGGTTAAATAAGAAAAAATAAGTATAGTGTGGTAGATGTTTGTTTAAGTGTGTGTATTCATTTTAAAGAATTCATCCTAATTCTGGAATTAGGATCTTTAAACTGTTAAGACGGATGTCTTCTTTTATGACATGGTAGATGATCATTATTTTTTAAATTTCATTTTATTGATTTGTAAATTCTATTCCTCTAGTAGATGAGGAAGGAAAGATAAATCCTGCAGTTAATCATGTAAGTTTTGAAATTATTCAAGACTGAAATCTCCATGATGCCTGTACCATACAGTGCCCATGTTCATCAGTTTTAAATATTAGAATCTCAATGGAGTGGTGTCTTAACTTGCCATAACAAAATACCGTAACCGGATGGCTAAAACCACAGAAATTTATTTTCTTATAGTTCTGGAGGCTAGAAGTCTGAGATTAGGGTGCTGGCATGGTTGGGTTCTGGGGAGGACACTCTCCCTGGCATGCAGCCTGCTGCCTTCTCACTATGTTCTAATGTGGCAGAGAAAGAGAGAGAATATGAGAGCAAGCTGTCTGGTGTCCCTTTTAATGAGGACATGAATCCCATCTTGAGGGTTCCACCATCAGGACCTCATCTAACCCTAACTACTTCCCAAAGACCCCATCTCCAAATACGCTCACATTGGGGAGTTAGGGCTTCAACATATGCATTTTGTAAAGACACATTCAGTCCATAACAAGTGTTGTTGTGATTTTAGGATGATGATCCTTCTTTGGTTAAGCTACCTCTAAATTGGGGGAACAATGGCAAAACAAGGCAAATAACTCTTTTACTAACTATGACTTTAAAGTCTCAAACTCGGGCTTCCCTGGTGGCGCAGTGGTTGAGAATCTGCCTGCTAATGCAGAGGACACGGGTTCGAGCCCTGGTCTGGGAAGATCCCACATGCCGCGGAGCAATTAGGCCTGTGAGCCACAACTACTGAGCCTGCGCGTCTGGAGCCTGTGCTCCGCAACAAGAGAGGCTGCGACAGTGAGAGGCCCGCGCACCGCGATGAAGAGTGGCCCCTGCTCGCCACAACTAGAGAAAGCCCTCGCACAGAAACGAAGACCCAACACAGCAAAAATAAATTAATTAATTAATAAACTCCTACCCCAAACATCTTCTTAAAAAAAAAAAAAGTCTCCAAGCCAAAAAAAATTAAAAAAATAAAATAAAATAAAAAATAATAAAGTCTCAAATCCCAGGGCAAAATTCTGGTAAACGAAGCATTTAGCATAGCAAAACTTATTTACTTAAGGTGGCTGGCTTGAATGATCTACAACAGAGATTGACAAACCACAGCCTTTGAGTCAAGAATGGCTTTTACGTTTCAGATGGTTGAAAAAAATCAAAAGAAGAAGGCTTTGTGACATCTGAAGATTAAATGAAATTCCAATTTTATTGTCTCTAAATAGTTTTATTGGAACCACCCATGCTCATTTGTTTATATATTGTCCATGGCTGCTTTTATGCTAACAGCAGTTAAGTAGCTGCAACAGAGCCTAAAATATTTACTCTCTGGCCCTTTAGAAAAAAACATTTGCCAATCCTTGCAGACAAATCTGGCCAATGACTTGTTTTGCCTATTTCCAAGTCTAAATCTTAGCTGAAAATACTATTTCAAAAAGATGCAGAGACATATGCATCAACACTAAAAGAAATGGATCCAGAGACAGAGTATTTACCCTAAAGCCTGGCATGAGCTAATCTACGGATTGTCCACTTCAAGTAGTCTAATGCTAGCCCTAGCTTTTCCAAGAAAAAACTGAGAAAGACAGATGGCCTTATTGGAGGAGGGAGGAAAAGAAAGCCACAGTCATTTGCTAATGTTTTCATTCCTTGCAACGTTCAACCCTTAACAAACATAGTCCAGGGTCCTGGAATTGGACCAATCTGAATCAAGATGGATCTTCCTTTGAGTCTCTACCCTTTGACTGACCCTTATCCCTGAAGTCCAAGGAGAAGGGAGGAATGGAGGCTAAGAGTGGGACCCTTTCTAGAATTAACATTAATCAACAAAATCATTGGCAGTGTTGACTTATCAGGCTACTTCCCTTTGTTTCTTGTTTTCCCCCTCCTCACCCAATACACACAAAGGTGATTTTAAAGGATGTGGACTCCCTTCTCTACGTGGACACCGATGTTCTCTTTCTGAGACCTGTTGATGACATCTGGAAGCTTCTGAGGCAATTTAATTCCACGCAGCTTGCGGCCATGGCCCCCGAGCATGAAATCCCCAAGATCGGCTGGTACAGCCGCTTTGCTCGGCACCCTTTCTATGGCTCTGCAGGAGTTAACTCAGGAGTCATGCTGATGAACTTAACTCGGATAAGAAGTGCCCAGTTCAAGGTAAGGAAGTATGTTATATTTCCTTGTTTAAACATCGGGATTTTGTCTCCTCAACAGTGACGTTCCAGAAGTTTCAGTGTATTGATTTTGGAAGTAGCTGGCTTGAAGGTGAGAATGGAAGAAGCCAGGGAAGAGAAAAGTATTTGGAGAGTTATGGAATATTTGTTGGCTTAGGAAAATTCCAGGTGATTATGGAATTTAAACTGTTCAGCAGAGTTACTATTGGGGAATATTATGTTGCATTTCTGAATTCCATGTTTAAACACTCTGTGTATCCCAGGCTTCAAAAACCCTGGAAAACTTTTTGGAGTTACCCTAGGGATGTATTTATGTAAATGTACAGAGATAAACATACGAGGCTGTTCATGGCCTTGTCTTTTATCCTAGCAAAAAACTGGAAGAACTTAAGTGAACATCAGTAGAGAACAAGTCAAAAAAATTATCCTCCTATTAAAAAGAATTAGATCAAATCTACAAGTGAGATAAGAGCTCTAAAAAATATTAAGTGAAAAAATTAAAATGCAACAGAGTATGATGCCATAGAGGTGATCCCTTTTATGCCTTAGAAACTTCCAGAAGAATATCTAAGAGACTGGTCATTAATTGTGGATACATCTAGGGAAAGTGGGAATGGGAATTGCAGGAGGCAGGAGGAAAACTATTTTTACTTTTTACATCTTTGTGTGCTGGTTGAATATTTAGTCTGAATATGTTGCTTTTGTCTTAAAAGTAAATAATTTTTTTAAAAAATGTTTATTGGAGTGTAGCTGATTTACAATGTTGTGTTAGTTTCAGGTGTACAGCAAAGTGAATCAGTTATACATATATGTATATCCACTCTTTTTCAGCTTCTTTTCCCATATAGGCCATTACAGAATATTGAGTAGAGTTCCCTGTGGTCTACAGGAGGTCCTTGTTGGTTATCTATCTTATATACACTAGTGTGTGTATGTTCATCCCAAGCTCCTGATTTATGCCTCCGCCACATGGGGCATGGTTTTCTGAGCAGAAGCCGTAGGCCCAACTGCCAGTTTCTGGTCCACCTACCATCCATGGGTACACCTATAATCGCCAGCCCTACTTCTGCTTTGTCCTATGCCTTGAGGCCAACAGGTCCCCTCCTCTGCTGATTTCATTTTCATTCTGGGGAGCGGGGCGGTGAAGGGGAGAACCCGTCCCTGTACATTGATTCTCAGCGGATGAGATGTATTTGCCATGCCTTAGCCACTCTGATGGTTTTCTCTTTTCCAGAACAGCATGATTCCAACAGGCTTGGCTTGGGAGGACATGCTGTACCCTCTGTACCAGAAGTACAAGAATGCCATCACGTGGGGAGACCAGGACTTATTAAATATTATCTTTTATTTCAACCCAGGTAGGTTCTCTTTCAAGAATGCAGTTCTCAGAGGAGTCCGCCCACCTCGCCCCACAGAGCACATTCCAGCCTGGGCTGCATTGGCGAAGCCTGAATTGTGCCTGTGTCCCCTGCAAAGGGTGCCTTTTCATCGCCCACCCCACCCCCTCCCCGGGGTCTCACGCGGGCGGTCCTTGCGCCGCTGACACAAAAGGCCAAATGTTGAAACCCCCAACACTGGGCTCCGTTCTTCAAGAATATCTTTTAGGTTTTGCCACGCCATTCTTCCAAGAAGTACAGGCGAAATCAATGGGCGGCACAGAACTAAATGAAAACATTATAATCTAGGCACAAGGCCCGCCATAGCCTGAACAATTGCTAGACTGAAGGGAATTGATTCTTGGGATCCTTACAATAAAGTGACTTGTTCAGGGTTAAAAGGGCCTAGAAGAAGGACTTGGATTCCCACATCCCTCTTTCTTTTCACCTAGGGCTAAAGAAATTCGTCTTATATTGTTAAGTCAGTGTTTGGGTAGTTGGGGAAGGAAAGAGATGTAAATTTCTGGTCTGTGTTTTTGTATGGACACCTAAAGCTAAAATTTTTCCTTCTTTTCTTTCATCTTTGCTACAACCTTATTTGATGGTATTAAAACCAAAAGCATGTTTTCTCTTTGAGAAAGATCTCTAGGGAAAAAAGCACTCTTCACCCCAACCTCCTCAGGCCTCTCCTGTGTCTTTAAAAATCCTGAACTAGAGACTCCTGTTTATAAAGACTTCTCTGTATGTACCTTTTTTTGTTTTTTAACAGAATTCTGAAATAAAACCTAATCTCACATGCCCTTGGATCAAAAAGGAGCAAATCCTGGAAAAGAAAAAAAGCAGGTTGATATGGAACGGGGTGCATTTCTGGCAGAGTCCCAATACCAGTTCATTTGATGAAGGGGATGTGTTGGCTGTTCGTTTGTGACATGTTTTAATCCATCTCACTTTGATAGCACCAGGGATCAACGGGGATTTGAAAGTCTGCCCCTCCTTTTTCTTCTAAAGTGGATTTCATCTTTTTTTCTAGGTGTAGTTATACTGAGTAGGACTCTTGGCTACAAATAAAAGGTCCCTGGAGCTAGTCTAAGCACAAAGGATACTTTTTTTTAATAAGCAAACTGGTGTCCTGTAGAAAACTAGGGCAGAAAGGCCAGCAGGCTGGGCCCAGGACCTAAAGCAGGAGAGGGAAAAGGATGAGGAACCCAGGTTGGACTTTCCTTCTCCTGGTGAGACTGTGTATTCCTCTCTTTGAAGGTTCTCATTCTGTACTCAAAGCAAAGTACCAAGGTTTCATGCTCCACGTCCAGCCATATGGAAAGACTAACTTCATCCCAGTTCCAAATTCCTGGGGGAGAAATCAGATGTTGGCAGTGTGGGTCCCCTAGGCCAGGAGCGTGGAGCTAAGGAATCATGGCTGACATTGATTATTTACTGAGTGTCAGGTGCTGTTCTGAGCATTTTCTTATGTAATCCTCACAACAACCCTGAGAATACAATCCCCATTTTATAGACAAAGATACCAAGGGAAAGAGAGTTAAATAATTTGTGGTATAGCTAATGAGTGCCAGAGCAGGGGCACAAACCCAGGCCACTCCAACTCTGGCCCCGTGTATTTGGGGGTGAGGGGAAGGTCCCAGAGAAGGGGGGCTTCTAGAGAGCTGGGCAGGTTTCCCCAAATGTGTCTCTCTCTCCTGCATTATTTCTGCTCTTTAAATATTGCATTTTTTCTTCTGTGTTGTGTGGCTTAAACTCTCTTCCATAAGCCTATCTGTCCATATTCCCAAACTGAGGAATTCAAAACATTTGCATAGTTGCCTCCCCAGAAATCCTCTTAGCCTGTTGCAGATTATTTGAGGACGTGATCAGTGAGTAAATAACACTCAAAGACGGTCGCAAGCAGCTCTGCCATTAGATGCGAGCCCCTTGTCTTTAATTAGGGCTGAAAACCAGCTGAGTTTAATGGCGTCACACTGCCCATCTTAGGTCCACTGAGTACAAGGATATTATAAAATAATTATGAAGTTGTTCTGAATCTTGGGTCTGAGCAGTAGAAAGTAAATAACCGAGTTTCCTAAATTTAGATCAGTGAGTATTAGGTAATTCCTTTATTGTTCTTTGTATGGCCTGCCTTTGATCTTGCATGCGTTATCCAGGTACTTTATCAAACATGAGCTCTTTGACCTGAAATCCAGTGATATCCATCACATTGAAAGGTTTTTCTTTGTTTATATTGATTGGGAGCATTTTCTACAAACCAGAAATAACTATATTTGAAAAAAAAAAGTGTGTCACCTTTATCCCTGGAAAGGAGAGAGAGAAAATTAGCCATGACTCAGGAGATAAACATGCTTATTGTTATGATTCTTTGGGTTGCCATTAGTGAAGCAGTAGACACAAAACCCAAGCCCATATCTAGAATGTTTTTATTATTATAGCCTCTCGTAGCCAATCGCATCGCTTTTAAAATGTGTTTAAAAGCCATTAGCTTAAAAATGTTTTTAAACTCTTGCTATAATTAGATAGTAAATGCCTGTGGGTGTGTAATTGCCGTGCTGGGTACTAGACTGACTCACAAGAAGACAGCTGAAGCCCATGGGGGACATGCAGGTAGCTCATCCCACAGGACATTTCCTGGCAGGTGAGCCAAGGCAGCTTCAAGGGGTGAAAGACTGAACTCACATATTTACAGGTGAATTTGAGTCAAGAGCAGACTTCTGTAGAAAGGGTAGCTTTGACAAGGGCTAAAAGAGAAGCCTATGTAGAAAGGTATGCTTGGATTCATGCGCTTAGGTTGCAGGGAATAAAACTTAACTCAGACCACCTAAGTAAAGGTCCAGGTGCCAGTCCCATGAACACATGGGTCAGATCATGCCAGGCCTCATGAGAACCATCTCTGGGTGGCTGCTCAGGATCAAAGCTCATTTCGTCATCCCTCAGAGTCCTCGTGGTGTATGTTGTGTTGCTTCTCTTCATGCCCATCTGATTCCATTCCATCTGTCCAGCAATAATGTCTGCTTGTACGTGGTCCAACCCCAAGTCAGCACAACCTTACAAGCCCATGCCAATGCTGATGGGTTGTCTAGGTTTCTTAATTCAGATTCTGGAAGGTAAGAGAGAGAGGGGGACGGGGGGTTGGGCTGTCCCGGCCTATTAACTGATTCCCAGCCCAGCTATGAACTGGTTCTCTTTCGATGGGGAGACCCCCCTTGATCCGGTCATCAGGGGCCAGGAGAGCAAGATCACATGGCATTTTCCTCTCTCAAACATGAACACCGAGGTCTGTCCCTTCTTTCAAAGCAATTCCTAGAAAAGTGGGGGTGGCCAGGGGAAGAAATGAAACCAGCCAGGTATAGATGACAAGGCAGGGCATCCAGCCAGATGAGAAGCACTAGGGCTCTGTCCACGAAGAGAGAGAAGAGCTGAAACGCGCATGGAATGTACATAGATCCTCCGTGAGTTGAATGTGATACTGGGGAGTCGGGAGGGTTTGCTGGGGCCACAGAGAGCAGGACACACAGTCACACAGAACAGGCCTCCTCAGAGGCCCTGTCAGGCCTTGTTCTCATCCTGCCTGGGTGTGCAACCACACTATCTACTCACCTCACCAAAAGCTTCCAGCAGCTTGTAGTTGTGAATGTGTTTTGGGGTGGACAGGCCCAATTATTTGGTTTTAGGACTGTCCTGGAAAACTGGAAACAGATCATTGTTTTGGGGGTCTGAGAAGTTCATGAGTTCTGATACGAAGCTCAAGAATGAAGATAGGGGCTTCCCTGGTGGCGCAGTGGTTGAGAGTCCGCCTGCCGATGCAGGGGACACGGGTTTGTGCCCTGGTCCGCGAAGATCCCGCATGCCACGGAGCGGCTGGGCCCGTGAGCCATGGTCACTGAGCCTGCGCGTCCGGAGCCTGTGCCCCGCAACGGGAGAGGCCACAACAGTGAGAGGCCCGCGTACCGCAAAAAAAAAAAAAAAAAAAAAAGAATTAAGATCGTAGGGTCCTTGTGAGAAGAGGTTACGTCTACTTTGTCTTCATTGAGTGATTCCAGTATGAGGGTTAGTGCCTTAACTGGAGTTGATCTTCAGAGGTGTTGGCTGGTTGGAGGAATGGGATTAAGAGACTGGAATGGAAGAAGGAAGGAAATGGAAGAGAAAGAGCACAGCCAGGAAAGTGAGAGGAAGGGATGTTGGGGAGAGAAAGGAGAGGGAGAAAGCAGAGAAAGGGGAAAGATACAGAGGGTAGAGGAACGAATACGCTTTGATTCTCCCGTTCCTTCAGTGGATATCTTTTGAGCATCTACCTACTAGGTGCCAGCCACAGGGCTAGGCAGAGGGGATATGGTGACATGCAGAGGAGACAGAGTCTCTACTTTTACAAAACCTACCTTGTATTGGGAGAGGTCAACTTCCAAAGAGTAACAATGAGTCATTCAAAATCACAAATTGTAATCAGTGCTATGAAGGAAACAAATGAGGGGTTGAGAGAGCCACGGTCAAGGCTGGGGAGAGAGGGTTCCATCTTTCAATTGTGTGATCAGAGACATCTTCTTGGAGGAATGAATTGCCCTTTTCTGGAACAAGGTACATTCTGGAAGAAGGAAGAAGAGGAGGCTGGGAAAGCTCCATTCCAGAATGAGACATTAAAAAACAAAGCAGGGGGCTTCCCTGGTGGCGCAGTGGTTGAGAGTCCGCCTGCCGATGCAGGGGATATGGGTTCGTGCCCCGGTCCGGGAGGATCCCACATGCCGCTGAGCCTGCGCGTCCGGAGCCTGTGCTCCGCAATGGGAGAGGCCACAGCAGTGAGAGGCCCACGTACCGGAAACAAAACAAAACAAAACAAAACAAAGCAGATCAAACAAAACGCTATGAGTCATGCAAACAGCCTCCGTTCTGTTGATATAGTGTAGTAAGTAGCAAGCCTATTCCACCAGGAAGTTAAAATGATCAGACAAACTATTCCATAATCTTAGAGACCCCAAGAGTAGGAAATGATCAGAAATGTAAGGAGAAATCAATTCACACAGTACTTTGCAAGTAGTTAGGAGGCTCTGGAAATAAACATAGACTCCGGAAAAGGATCACTAAGGGATTTCAGACTCATAAATAATCAATTAATGAGCTGCTTTATCTACGTAAAATGGAGAGGAAAAATAGCAAAGACCCAGGGTTTGAAGAGAGATTGGCTTGAAAAAAATTTTTTTAATAAATTGCAGTGTTTTGAGGCTTTGGAATTTAAAAACCATTCACTGTATTATTTCCTCAGCAGCAGAAAAAAATAACCTGCACATTTCACCATGCTGTCATTTTTAAACATTAGATTTTGACAGCCATGATAATCTTGCTTAAACTAGATTCGTTTCAGTATAGTTATTCATCGTGTGCCAAATAACCATCATTAATCCACGCCCCGTGTTCATCAGCTGCTCTACAGAGGTTTTCCATCTTCAACCCAGCCCAGGGTGCTGGTGTAGCCCCTCTCCTCCTCCTTGCCCCCATGGAGAAGGAGATTTCACAGTGTAACCCACGCCAAATGTATCTGTGAATGAAAAGTCACATCTGTTTTATTCACCTATGCACTCTTTTTTTTTTTTATTGGAGTATAATTGCTTTACAGTGTCATGTTAGTTTCTGCTATACAGTGAAGTGAATCGGCTATATGTATACAGACATCCCCCAGCCTTTGACCTCCCTCCCCCGCCCATCCCACCCATCTAGGTCATTACAGAGCACAGAGCTGAGCTCCCTGTGCTATACAGCAGGTTCCCACTAGCTATCTATTTTACACATGGTAGTGTATTTATGTCAAACCTAATCTCCCACTTCATCCCACCCTAACCCTTCCCCTCTGTGTCTACATGTCTGTTGTCTACGTCTGTGGCTCTATTCCTGCCCTGCATATAGGTTCATCTAAATGTCCACCTGTGCACTCTTGATTGCCCTTTCTTTTAGTAATAGCACGCAGTTTTCTCAGGGGAATTACTCTTCCCCCATTGCATGCAGTCTTAGAGCCCTGCCCGCCCCTGACTCGCACTTAACTAGTCACACCATCTCCTGGGAACCTGAGTCTGGGAATCCAAGAGCAGAAAGTAGGCAAGGCTGGTCCATCCTGGCAGCAATGCCAAGAAGCTGACATTAATTAGTCCCCACACCCAGACCCCAGGAGCCACCCCACTTCCTGCCCCAATTCAGCTTTCCCTCTGATTTTATGAGCTACCTCCTCTCTTTCCAAAGGAAAAAAAAATATTTTTTGCCTCACATGCTAGAATCAGAGTTGATTACTTGCAACCTAATATAGATTTATATTTCTTGAATATTTTAGGGCAAAGCAGTCTATTTATATAACAACTTTCCTAGCATTATCTTACCTCTCTGAAGAAATCGAGTTTGCCCCCCCCCCGCCAAAATTAAATGCTTTATCTTTTCTAAAACACGCTCTGATTTCCAAACTCTTCGCCATGATCAGGCCATTTTCTCCTCCTCAAATGCTCTTCCAGGCTTCTATTTCTAACTGTCAGAATCCTATCCTTACTATATAAGTCTAAGTTTAAGTAAAGCTTTACCAAAATGCCTTCCTTTCTATAAACTCTGAAAAAAAAAGTTCATTTCTGTACTATCTCCCTTAGAAGAGTATAAATTCCCCAAGGGCAGGGGCAGTGCCTTATCACCCAGTGACACCAATGCCTTGCATTGTGGTGAACAAATACTTGTTTCAATTCTATTCTCGCGGTATTTCGCGTCTCTTCCTCTGGAAAATTCTGAAGGGAAGGTAAACACGTGAATTGAATTCTGTCTGGGACCGAATTTCACATGGGATATTCAGTAGCTGTGGTTTCTAGCTGATCTTTGGGAAATCTACAAACCCCTAAATTTGTAAGCAGATATTCTTCATATATTTTTTCCAAAGACAGAGTCTAAAGCTTTCATTAGATTCTCAGAGAGATCTGTGACTCATAAAAGGTTAAGAAAGTCTGGCCACCTGCATGTCTAGAGGCAATTGCTGTAAAACATTTACCACCAATGTGCTATGTGTCTGGAAGGATGCCAGGCTCATTCCATTTAAGTTATCTTGTTTTAGCCTTCTAGCAGCCTAATGCAATAGTTCTTGTTATGGCAATAGCAATGATAATAGTAATGATCACAGCTTACATTTACGGGGTGTACCTTCTGTGTGCAGCGAGCACTGTTCCAAGTACTTCTAGATATGGATTCATTTACTACTTCCCCAAATCCTACAAGTGATATTTACAATTCTTCCCCCTTTTACAGTTAATGAAATTGAGGCCCAGAAAAATCATGTAATTTGCTTGCGTTCATGCAACTAAGGCAGAGTTCTGTACTGAAACCCAGCAGCTTGACTCTAAAGCTTGCTCCTTAGCCACTCTGCTGTTAGTTAGGTCACGGCTAACACATGGTACAGCTGGGATTCAAATCTGCATCATTTAACTTCTCTTTAGTGCCTCTAAACTGAGGCTAAGGGTTTCAGCAACTCACCCAAGTTTTTAGAACTAGGAGGTGGTAGAAGCCAACTTTGAACCTACCTGTCTTATTACCAAGCCTTTCAGAAGAATTTCAGTAAAGTAGGTGTTAACTCTTCACTAAATGTTTGACAGAATTCGCCTATGAAGCCATCTGGTCCTGGACTTTTGTTTGTTGGAAGATTTTTTAATCACAGTTTCAATTTCAGTACTTGTGATTGGTGTGTTCATAGTTTCTATTTCTGCCTGGTTCAGTCCTGGAAGAATTTGTCCTTTCTAAGAATTTACCCATTTCTTCCAGGTTATCCATTAATTGGCATGTAGTTGCTTGTAGTAGTCTCTTATGATCCTTTGTATTTCTGTGGTGTCCATTGTACCTTCTTTTTCATTTCTAATTTTATTGATTTGAGTCCTCTCCCTTTTTTTCTTGAGGAGTCTGGCTCAGGGTTTATCAATTTTGTTTATTTTCTCAAAGAACCAGCTTTTAGTTTCAGTGATCTTTGCTCTTGTTTTCTTCATCTCTATTTCATTTATTTCTGCTCTGATCCTTTTGACTTCTTTCCTTCTACTACCTGGGTTTTGTTTGTTCTTCTTTCTCTAGTTCCTTTAGGTATAAGGTTAGGTCGTTTATTTGAGACTTTTCTTGTTTCTTGAGGTAAAATTGTATTGCTATAAACTTCCCTCTTAGAACTGCTTTTGCTGCATCCCATAGGTTTTGGACTGTCATATTTTCGTTGTTATTTGTCTCTAGGTATTTTTTGATTTCCTATTTGATTTCTTCAGTGATCCATCGGTTATTTAGCAACATATTGTTTAGACTCTATGTCTTTGTGTTTTGCCTTTGAGTGATGCCCTCATTGGGCTTGGTCCTCTAAGGAGGCTGCAAAGAGAGGAAAAGTTTTCTTTTTGTAGTGGAGTCCCTAAACTACTTAGGAAGAGGCAAAAAACCTTCATCACCAATCTTAAACTCAGTGAAGGCAGGACATGTACACATAGCAGGCATTTGATAAATATTTGTTCATTCCATCAATCTGTGCGTTTACAAAAACAGAGGTAGTATCTAGGGCAATTCATTCAGGAGAGAATACTGGCAGGTGCTTAAGCAGGGGCTGTAAATCCAAATGACCGGGCAGGTATCGGAAAGGAGTGAAGTGACTCATTGGATTAAAAAAAAGGCAGCTATTGGGCTGGGGTCAGGTCACAGTTCAGAAGCACAAAAGCATGTTTAGATATTTGCACTCCCACTATCCTCACATCCACCCTCTTCACAGAAGTGCAGAAAAGTCACACAACTAATAGAGGAGTTGGGATTCAGACCTTGATAGTATAACTTCATGATGAGCACTGCTCTCTCCCAGCTGTGGATTATGTATGCGCAAGCGTGGAGGTGAATGCAAGTAAGGGAAACATCCTGGTGGAATGGAGTTCTCCCAAGAAAAGGAAAATCTCATAGTGTGTTGTGAGCAATTAGGAATTAGAGGGTGCTTGGATGTCACAGCAGTCTGTGAGTTTTATGTTTTGTTTTGTTTTGTGGCCGCGCCACGCGGCCGGGATCTTAGTTCCACAACCAGGGATTGAACCTGCGCCCTCGGCAGTGAAAGCTCCAAGTCCTAACCCCTGGACTGCCGGGGAATTCCCCAGTGGCATGTAATTTCTGAGTGGTAGAAATATTACACACCGTCTGCCAGAGGGGATGTGCGATGATGTCTTCATTCTTTGCTTTCCATCTTGAAGGTTTCTGTAAATAACCTCTAAGCAGGGGTCCTTTCCACGAGAAGGGAATGCCATCAACCCAACCAACAAGCACATCTTTATGATGCTCTTCTGACACTGGTAATTGATTTGCTCTAAGCCTTCTGTGCTGTCACTGACCTTTCTCATGGTCAGTGGCACACGTTTGCACTTTGATCCATCCTCCTCTAGCCCCAGCCCTTAAAGGCACCAGGAAGGAGGAGCCAGGAAGCTCAGGGGTTATGAGCTTATTGCTGATTTTATAACCCCTAGTCACCAAGAGGAGTCCAACAGGATTAGAGCGGAGTTCTCAACCTTGGCACTACTACAGTGGTGGGGCTTACTGTTCACTGAGAACATTTACAGCATTCTTGGCCTCTACGCACTAGATGCCAGTAGCAGCCTTGTCATGTATGACGAACAATGTCTCCCTCCAAACCCTGCCAGGTGGACCCCGGAGACTGCGGGGTAACATCACCCCTGGCTAAGAACCACTGGCTTAGAGATGCAAACACACACAAGGACACGTGTGCACATGCTCACCCACAGTGTGTATAGTCACCTTGACAGGGGGACTTCTTTTTGTGTTGCTTTTTGTTGTTGTTGTTTTCCTATTGTAGTACTTTGTTTGTTGTTTTTTTCCTTCACTTTGTTTCTGTTGGTCGGTTGCTTTTTAATCTGAAGAAGAACCTTTGCTTCCATCTTGACTCTAATTTTTCAAGTTGGTCCATTTCACAAAACCTTTTCAAAGAGTTGATTTTAACAGCTAATGCTATGGACCACCGCCGTGTGCTTGTCAGTCTGCTATGCATTTTACATGAGCTTTTTAAAAATTGAATCATCAAAATAACAGGGCAATCCTGTTACATCCATCTTGCGGATGAGGAAATTGAAACACAGGACGGTTAAGTCACTGGACCCAGGTCACACTGATTTTGAGTGACAGGGTTGGGATTCTGATCCAGGTTGTCTGCTGCCCTCATTCGCCTTCTTGTCTAAGATGCTATATTGCCCTCCTCTTTGGGGTAAAACCTCCAACATCACTAATGTGTGCTCCTTCAATTCCTGATCTCAGAATATCGACAAACGTGGTAAAATCTGAGCTACAGGTCACAATCACAGTCACGCGCTTTGAAATCCTGTGTGGTGTGCAGTTTATGGAAACGTTGGTTTCATCGCTGACACTGATAGTACACACATATCTTTCTCTTGTCACCACCAGAGTGTCTGTACGTGTTCCCCTGCCAGTGGAACTACCGTCCTGATCACTGCATGTATGGAAGCAATTGCAGAGCTGCCGAGCGGGAAGGCGTGTCTGTCCTTCATGGGAACCGAGGCGTCTACCATGATGAGAAGCAGCCAACTTTCAAAGCGCTCTATGAAGCAATCCGAGATGTAAGTGTGTTCTCAACCCCCATTCAGCAGACATGTACTTATCAGCATGAAGCAGTGCAGGCGTTTTGGTCACCCATCCCTTTGAAGGCCAAATAATTCCCAGAAGCATTGAGTTCTACCACTTTTCCCCAACCTCACTCACACTATGTCACCCCATCCACTTGCCACCTGATACTATACTTTGTCCACTCTTGACTTAATATTTCCAAGAAAGTCACTCATTTTTTTTTCTCTGAAATAAGTTTGCTGAAGGAGGAAGTGTCCTATCAGAAAGAGAAACCCTTGGTAACTGACTATACTGTTGAACTGAATGAATAAGCATTTTCAGAACTCTAATGGAAAACTGATGAATTCATAAAAGTGTTAACAAAAGATCAAGATGAAAAAAAAATTAATTACATGGGACTGAGTGAACTGATGAGGATGATTATAATTTTTGTGACTTTCTGTTTGAATAAAAAAAAAAAACTCCCCCCCCAAAAAAAGAGAACAGTAAGCAAAAAAAAAAAAAAAAAAAAAAAAAAGAAAGAGAAACTCTGTGCCATTTGCCGTAATAAAGGGTCAGAAGTTAGGATATAGGTAATACAATAAAAATAAAATATTATTCAGCTCAGGCTAAGTGTGTTGCCTGGTTGCCAGCTCCACCCTATTGAACAAGCAGGTGTCGCGGTGGTCATTTAGGACAGCGGTCCCCAACCTTTTTGGCACCAGGGACGCATTACAAGGAAGACGATTTTTCCACAGATGGGGTGGGAGGGTGGGAGGGCGTGGGGTATGGTTCAGGCAGTAATGCCAGCGATGGGGAGCGGCACATGAAGCTTCGCTTGCTTGCCCGCTGCTCACCTCCTGCTGTGCAGCCCAGCTCCTAACAGGCCGCGGACCGGTACCAGTCCGAGGACCAGGAGTTGGGGACTCCTGAGTTAGGACCAGGAGTCAAACCAAAGTGACAATCAAGTCTTTATTTATGGACTGCCACAGTGCAAGCAAGAGTCAAGAAGAGGCGCCAGCTCTTGGTGGTCCATTTTTATACACCAAAGGATGCTGGCTGAGGGTCAAGTGGCTGCAACACGGAGGCAGGAATATCTCCTGAATAAAAGGCTTTTGCATCTTTATGGACCCATGAACCTTGGGGAAGAGGAGAGGGAAGGAAGAGGGGAGGAAGAGAAAGGTACCCCCCCACACACCTCCCAAAGGAGGCCTCCACATGGAGGTGCTTGGGGCAGGGATGCAGATGTGCGTATAAACCAGGGTGGCTTATACACACAAAGAAAACTGCAGCTCGCTGCCATGCACCAAGTCTGGGAGGGCAGCTTTCCCCTGAGACCTGCCAGACAGCCTTGTAATTGCCTCTGGCTGAGTGTGAAGATCACACCAACTATTCTGGCATGGAGCTGAGGCCCCCTCTTACTCCCTTGAAGAGGCTGATTTTAGCAGGAGCAGTTAAAGACCTATGTGAACTATCTTCTTGCAGTAACTGGGAAGGTCGAAAGGACCTTGCTTTGTGGTTCACCACCTAATATCACGTCAAGTACTGCCTGCTGGAACCTGCATCCCTCACTTTGGGAAACACTGCTTTCCACATTGCCTTTCACCTTGAAGTTGCTGGGGCAGAACCAGCAACAGCTACTTTCAGAGATTTCCCTTTTGAAACTTTCATTCCAAAACATAGAGTGTAGGGGTCGGCCAACTTGGGCCAAATATTGGGCCAAATCTGGCCTGTTTTTGTAAGACATGTGGGGTAAGAATGGTTTCTTAAATAGTTGGGAAAAAAATGAACAGAAGAATATTTCGTAACACAGGAAAGTTTTATGAAATTCACATTTCTCTGTTCATATAGTCTTATCGGGACACAGCAACAACTGTTCATGTTATGTATTGTCTGTGGCCACTGGTATGCTACAAAGGCAAAGATGAGTAGCTGTGACAGACAGTAAGGCCCACAGAGTCTGAAATATTTACTATCTAGCCCTTTACAGAAAAAATTTGCCAACCCCTGACAGAAGGCATGTAGACTTTATTAGAGGCTTTTTTCCTTGGGGATCTGGGAACCCTCATGATTCATGAAATGGATTTGGCAGGAGTGAGGTGAGGGTGAATCCTGCAATATAGTAATGCATTTTTGCACGTATGAAAGTATGCATTTTGCTAAGGAGAATCCCAGAGTATTCCAATTCTGGAGTCCACAGAATTGTCTTCTGTGGAGGGAAAGAATTTCACGAGCCAATAAACTAACACCTCTTTCTTCTCCTGGGATTCCTGCTGTTGTTTCTCAAAAGCCAGGTGATTTAATTACATAGAAAATTTGTTCTGTACTTAGTGATATCACATTTAGATATTCAAACACTGCCTCCAGGCGCAAACCCATTCAGGAGTACAAATGGAAGTTAAATAAGAATGCAGCAGACGTGGCCATCAGAGCCATGCCCCAGGTTGTTTTGTAATCTGTCAGCCCTGGCCTGGGATTGAGCAACTACATACGGTTCTAGAATTACAATCGGTCTTGTTTGTTTTCTGGGTGGATCAGAAAGAGGGCCATAAATGATCCTGCATACTACACTCACTGATTTTCCTCAGTTGGGACTAAAAAGACAATTTTCGTTCATGCATTTCAATCAGGACAATCACTAACCCCATCCTGAAACTCGAGTAAATATAGACAGACTTCATCATAAAAGACCTACTTCTCCACTTGCCACTGTGCACCCCAGTGCAGTGGGGGTCAGGGCTTGGCTTTGGGCATCGACAGACCTGGGTTCAGGTCCCAATTTTGTCACTTTCTGGTAATTAGTCATTAACTCTGTGCTCTTGACTTACTGAGCCTCAGTTTCCTCATCTGTGAAATGGGAATAAGAATATTATCTACCTCATAAAACGTGTTGTGAGAATTCAACAAAATGATTGTTTTTACACTTTTAGTACAGCACCCGACATAGAGTTATTCTCAATAATTAGAAGTTTCACACTCTTTTCTTTTCTTATCTTGTCCACATTTTCTCATTTGCTCTCTCTCTTCCCCTCTATAAATATTTTTCCTCTCTCTCTCTCTCTCTCTCTCTCTCTCTCTCTCTCTCGCTGTATGTCTCTTTCTTCCTTCATCTCTCTCTGAAAATATTCCTCCTGTCCCTCCCTCTTCCTTCTTTTCCCTCCCCTTCTCTCTCTCTCTCCCTCACACACACACACACAAACACACATACTCACATACCCTAACCTTGTGTGTATGTTTGTGTGAAGGGTAAGTGTGATCTCCCCCCATCATGACCCAAGGAAAATTATATACGAGGCAGACATTCTGCCAGTAATTTTTTCAACAATCATCTCTGAAGAGCTTATTTTACGCAGGAACAATTCTAGGTTCTGGGAACTCAGAAGTCAACAAGACTGACAAAGTGCACTCCTCATGAAGCGTATATTTTGGGTGAGGAAGCCAGACAGTACTCACATAAACCAAGAAATCAATAAAACTCTTATCAGATAGTGGAAGGTTAAAAGGTGACCAGAGCAGGGTGATGGGCATCCAGGATGGAGAGGAAGGTTCACGAGCTCGGGTCCTCAGGGAGGCTTCTGCCAGCCTGAGCCTTGATCCCTGGGACAATCTGGGGAGAGATCCTGCCAAGTAGAAGAAATAACCTGGGAAAAGTCCCTGAGTCAGGAGTAAGTCTGTGTGCCCACCGACTGGGAAGAGGCCACAGTAACCAGAATGAACAGAAAAGGGAAGCGAGGAGGAGATGAACAGGGAGAGTTCCAGGTCACATTGAACCTTTGGGGACAGGAGAGGGGTTGGAATCTTACTCTAATTGCAGCGGGAAGCCCCTGCAGGAAAACGACCTGCTCTGATTTATGCTTTAAAAATATCTCCATGGGGACTTCCCTGGTGGCGCAGTGGTTGAGAGTCCGCCTGCTGATGCAGGGGACGAGGGTTCGTGCCCCGGTCCGGGAAGATCCCGCATGCCGCGGAGCGGCTGGGCCCATGAGCCGTGGCTGCTGGGCCTGCGCGTCCGGGACCTGTGCTCCGCAGCGGGAGAAGCCACGGCGGTGAGAGGCCCGCATACCACAAAAAATAAATAAATAAGTTAAAAAAAATCTCCATGGTAACTTGGTGCAGGGGGTGCAAGAGTGAAAACAAAAAGGCTAGCTATGAGACTTACTGCAGCCTTCCAGGTGAGAGATGGGGCTGGCGTGCACTTGGGTGGTGTCGGGAAGATGAGAGGCTGGACTCGGGATGTGCTGTAGAGGTAGAGTTTACGGTACTTGCTGTTGCACCGGGTGAAGGATGTGGGGGAAAGAGGAATCAAGGAGGGCTCCACGGTTTTGACCTATTCTGTTCCTGTCACTGGGGATACAGTGATGAAAAGGAGTTTATCAATGGTCTAAATTGTGCTGTGAAAGAAAGTGTTCCAAACATGGTCTCGGACAGAACCTTTTTTTTGCATTACATAATGTGTAATCTCCTTCTGGGAGGAAATTCACATTTCTGATAAACATGCTTAAGCAATATTTCTGACGAACTTTAAGGGATTAAGACTTGTTCTAGGAAACTAGACACCCACCCACTCTGCTGTCAGGCAATAGTATCTGACTTTGCATCATTCTTACTTCCCTTTTGTTTTTTTCTCTAGTCTTTTTGTTTAGAATGTCCTTGCCAACAATGAATCTTTGACTTGACCTACTAGAGGCCTTTTCCTCCTCATGAAGGAGGAAAGACTGTAATAAAGTCTTTCATTCGACAAGACTGTAATAAAACTTTGACTCTTGCTCATAATTAGGTGGTCTGAAAGATTTATTTTGGGAAATACAGACACATTCCATAGGAAAACAAGAAAATTTCTTTTTAAAGTCCAATATTAAGTGGGAAAAAACCAACAACCAATATTTGGTATCTGAATTACTAAAATAAAGTTCACTGATGATACATTTCACTAGTAGTTGTTAAACTCTGAACTTCATGAGATTACCATAGTTCCTTCATTAAGATTGCTACAAAGGCAAGATATATGAACAATCCAGTGTTTTATTGTAGTAGATTTCAAGTATCTACTTGAGTCTTTTTTAAAAATTTCATTGAAGTATAGTTGATTTACAATGTTGTGTTAATTTCTTCTGTACACCAAAGTAACTCAGTTATACATATATGTATTCTTTTTCATATTCTTTTCCATTCTGGGGTTTGTCACAGGATATTGAACATAGTTTCCTGTGCTATACAGTAGGACCTTGTTGTTTATACTTGAGTCTTGCATCTACTCAGCAAGGGCATGCTATAGGATATCCTGACCTGGGAAATATACTTCACTCTTAGATTTTAAGAGCTTTTAGAACCCAAATAAATCGTCTTTTTTTTTTTTTTTTTTTTTTTTTTTAAGAGGTAAAGAGACAGGCCCCAAAAGGGTAAGTGATTGCCTGGGGTTGCACAGGACTGAATCAGGATTTGAACCTTGAATCAGGATTTGAACCTCGGTCCTGGGAGGTCCCTTCCTCTGTATCTAAAAACGTACCAAGCTGTGCCTGCATGCTTACAGTAATACCCTGTGTCATTTCTCAGTAAGTTATTTGCGTTTTAAATGGCATTTCAGTAACTAAAATACACTTTTCTTTTTTTTTTATTTTTAACTCATCTTTCAGTTTCCCTTTCAAGACAATCTCTTTCAATCCATGTATTACCCTCTTCAGCTGAAGTTTTTGGAGACTGTGCACACTTTATGTGGACGAATCCCACAAGTTTTTCTGAAGCAAATTGAGAAAACCATGAAAAGGGCTTATGAGAAACATGTCATCATCCATGTTGGCCCGAACCAGAGGCGCTGAGTATTTCCTGTTGTCGCAAGTCAACTAGGCATCTCATGAACGAGGAAATACTCATCTTCAAGCTGCCTGGATCTCTTTTATGTGAATATTTCATGGTGCTCTATGACAACGAAGTTTAAAAAGACTTGTTAAGTGTTGCTAAATCAGTTGCCCCTAAATGGAAATATGCTTTAATTTTTTTCTAAAGTGCTATTTATCTCTCTGTTTTTTTTTAAAAAAATGATATTATTGCTCACTTAACATTGTTGAAGTAGGTTGAGCTACCTGTGAAAAGGAACTCTTGTGAACCTTCTGATTCCCAAGTGTCTGAGGCAATGTCAGTGGCATCTGATGTGGCACATTTTATCCACTTTTCTTGAGACTCTTTCTATGCAATGGGTTCGCCCCACCCCTTGTTATAAAAGTAATACATGCTTGTTGTAAAACAAATTTTTAAAACTTATAGAGAATATATAGGTCATTGGACCAAAATCAAAATGAGATTAGCCATAATCCTATCAACCAGGGAAAAAGATTTTTATTTTAGGGTAGTCCCTTCTAGCCTTTTTTTCCCTACTTCTATATTTACTTGCGGGTTGTCTTTTCCATCGTATAAACATGTATCTAAAACAGGTAGTCTAAGTGAAAGTGGGACCCTATGCTGAGATTTTTATGTAGGAGACTAAAAATTTAGACGAAATGATGATGCCTACAATGCTTTATTTAAAATACGTCTGGGACAGAGATCAAGATTAGTAGACCGACCACCTGAGACGAGATTAAGGGAACACAAGCCCTGCTCACACCCTAATCTTGTCAGAGGTCCCACCTCACCATTGTTATAAAACCCCTCATCAAATCCTCTGGGGTGGGGACACATAGTTTTTCAAGGCAGGAGCCTGCTGTATCCCCCTTTGCCTGGCAAAGCAATAAAGCTATCCTTTTCTACTTCAAAAAAATACATCGGGGAGAAGCATTTGGATTTTAGCTAATTGGGCAGTGATAAAGGATGAAGCATATCTGGGGGTGTTTTTTAAGAAAAACTGTTCAGATTTTTCCAAATCGTAAGACATGTCTATGCAGCCACAGCTTCTGAAAGGAAATTCAGTAATTGTGTTAAACCTAAGCGGTCTATTTAGCAGAGATGTGATTTTGTGCTGACCCAGAGACAAAAGCATTTTATCTCTTTAGTAGGTGTGGCCTTCTCTCTTTAAACTCTTGGGCAATAGGTGGAAATTAAAGGCCGACTTGGAATGTAATGTGTACAAATAAATAGTTCAGTGGATTCCACTGGCAAGAAAATTCATCTTCCCACCAGCCTTAGAAAGGTCTCTCAAATTTTTTTTTTCTTCTCTAGGGTTATCTGGCTGATAGCCAAGGTGTGTCTTATCACCTAGCTACAGTAGAGGAAGTTCGGTATTCTTTCCCCAAAGGAATCAAAGTTAATCCCTAGTTGCTCCTGTAGCTGCTATTAGCATAAGGGCATTTTGCATAATGCTTTATTTATCTCAAAAAACGTGTGTGTAAATGATCTCCTTGATGTTTGCAACAACTTAGTGAACTTAGTAGGGGCTTGTACCATCTCCACTGGGCAAATAAGGAAATTGTAATACAAAGAAACAAATATATTCCATATAATGACTGTTCTATCAGACGCACAGATGTGTATAAGATACATCCCGTTCCCCAGAGAAATTTTTGAAAACAAAAATATTAAATATTTTTCATCATATATAGACAGTGATCTGAAAGTATAAAAGGAAAATTTTTGTTTTGGTAATGCAAATATGGTATCCGATATATTGGAATCCAGTAGGATATCATAGGTTCTATAACAGCAGAAAAAGTCTTACCCTGAAAAAAAAAAAAGAAAGTCTCAGCACTACCAAAGAATATATAGGTATCGATCAATATTAGTATGCAGCACCATTATGGTAGTAACAAATGTAAATCTAAAATGGTTGAGTAATACCCATACTTTCCTTTTGATAAGTTGGGTGACCTGTGGTTTGTTATTTTTGTTAAGGGAAATTACCATTATGATGTGAAACTCTTATCTTTGCTGTTGTATTTTCTATTTCCTCATTTTACCACTGAAGGTGACATCATTCATTATTTGATTTCTAAAGCATGTGGGGGGAATTTCGGGATTGTGTTTTGGACTGGGAAAATGCATTCTGTATCCCACAAATAGGATTTTGGTGAAAGAGCCAGGATGTGAAGATGATTCCCTGACTTCCATTCCAGTGTTCTTTCTACTTGTTCAGCACAGCCAGCAAACCCCACAGATGTCACTCAGATTTGCTGGTGGCTCACAGACCGAAAGAAGTTCCTTTCCTCCTTTGGCAAGTCCCACAAAAAATCTGCTTGTAAAGACATGGCGTACAGCAATTCCTTGTCTTTTATGAGAGTCAGCTTTACCCACAACTCTCAATTGGGGGTTCTAGTCTGAAGATGCACAATAGGATTTCCAGCAAAGGTCAGTGATAGAACTCTAGAACATTCTAGAATGATGCATTATGAGACTGTGAAACCTTAGAATTTGGTGTGGTTTTCTGCCTGGGAATTCCTTTGCTGTATCCTGAAATGTTAGGTGAGTTCGGTGGAGAATTTAGAAAAACTCTGATCTTCTAATCCCCATGCCAAAAAGTGCTAATTATTTTTTATAGTTAGGATGTTGCCATGAGGCAGTATTTTCTCTGCTTGTGATAATTTCCAGAAAGCTACTACATTAGCGCCTTTGAAATATGAAAACCACAATTTTAATTCAGTGGACTCCTGAAACATGCAGTCTGTGGTCTGAAGTTTGCCAGAGGTTACGTTGCCCCCTATGGCACATCGAATCTGTGGGACGACCATGAGACTGGATCTCTTCTGTCCTCCTATCTTCTCCTGTCCTCTCCTTGTTTCCTTTAAAATTCTGTTTAAGACATGGCTACAGAGTTCCACTGGAGAATGAAAGAACACTTTCTAATAGCAAAGTGTAGTATTTTTGTGTGCATGGATATTAGAACTTTCAATAGCAGGGTCACTAGAAATGCTGACCATATTTTTCTTGCTGAGTTTTTCTTTTCCCAATATAAATCTCTGGAATTCTGACTTACATCAGAAATTCCAGTATTTGAAAAATTAACTGGCTAGAAAATCTAAGTTTTCTTTCAACTTCCAAGACAATTTAGCATTTAGGGTATATTGCTCCAAGCTTAACTATTTATTTGAAATGTCTATTCCATATTCAGTGTGTCCACTGCAAATTGTGACTTTTACTGAATTTATTATTGAAATGGATATTTATACGGACGTATAGAAGTTTGTGAGTATTTATTTCATTGCAGTTATGGTGTTTATAAAACAAGCAAACTGTACAAAACCTTACTCACAGTCACAAAATAGTGATCCAATAATGGAATAATCACTCCAACCCATCCTGAAGATGCCACAGCATATATACAGATTTAGGGTTATGTATAAATATTGCCTGATACTTATACAAAAAAGATAAATCACACGTATTGGATAAACCAAAATGAATATGATTTCATGACTGAATTCAAAAATATGTTGAATTCAGAAATATGTTGAATGCCATGAGAGTACAAATCATTATCTCCTCATTTATTAGTATGGTAAGCAAGCTTTTTTATGTGTTTCTGTTTCTCTCCTACTTTTTCATCTTCCTCTTTTTCATTTTTTCCTTTCCCTTCCTGTCTTTTTTTTTTTTTTTTTTTTGAGGTATGCGGGCCTCTCACTGTTGTGGCCTCCCCCGTTGCGGAGCACAGGCTCCGGACGCGCAGGCCCAGCGGCCATGGCTCACGGGCCCAGCCGCTCCGCGGCATATGGGATCCTCCCAGACCGGGGCACGAACCCGTATCCCCTGCATCGGCAGGCGGACTCTCAACCACTGCGCCACCAGGGAGGCCCTCCCTTCCTGTCTTTGATGTTAGCTTCTCAGTGGTACCAAGATGCTTGGCATTAGTGGCAGAGCCAGAGCACTTGGGGATCCCTGTGCAGGCAGAACTAACTTCTAATCCTAAAATCAGATCTTTAGGATGAGAATTTTCCAAAAATTAAAAAAAAAATTACACAATACGTACAGACACACACACACACACACCCCTCACATGCTTTTTAAAGAAAGACAGCATCTATTTGTGCTCTGTGAATTGAAGAATCATAGATGGTGACACCTTAGGTGAAATCATTTCACAATTGCCGTGCTGGCATTTAAAAAGCTGATGAGATTTCTCTGGCAAACAGAGAAATTTTCACAGGTCAAAACTGGAAATATTCTCTTGAGTCTTCAAGATAAAGCACTTTGTTTGTATCACCATATGCATGAACATGTAAGAATCAGATGCAATTTCTGCTTCATCAGTTTTACATGTTTGTGTTGTCACTGAAAAGTGCACCAATTGTTTATAGCTCCCAAGGAGAACCTGAATGCATTTTTTATGTTGGAAAACTTATTTTTTAGTGATTTTTCTTTGGGACAAAATGAGCATATGAAAGAACACTCCAAAGAAAAGGAATTATTACGGCAAATTAAAAGGGACATAAGTATTATGATTTAATTACTATCTTGTCTTTTAAAATGCCATCTCCTGTTTTACTTTTTTTTAATTAAAAGCTTTTTAAAAAGTCTTGTCTTTTGGTGTTATTTTGGAAGTGTGTTACTTTTCTTTTGTAAGATTTCAAGTTTAAGATTTTATAATATTAAATAGTAATATTTAAGTCGTTCCAGCTATTAAAGAGATATTTGGTTTAGCAAGTAGTTTAGCCTATTGCGAAAAATCATTAAAAATCTTCTTTGTTTATAAAATACCACACTATAAATCATGTTATTTGTCTTTAAAGGTGTCTGGTGTTTGAGATACAATGAAGAAAATTTGGAAAATGTGAAATTAGTTCTTGCATTCTTATATTTTATTCAGCAAAATTGAACCTGACTTGTTAGCTACTAACATAATCAAAAATAACATACCAAGGGTTTTGAGTCTACATAAAGGTTTTTTTCCCCCAATACCTAGACTCTTAAAAATCAGCACAAGGTATTCTGTTCATCTACTGAGTTTCCTCCTCATATTTTAAAACTTTTTAAAATGCTAAGGTATTTGGATATGGTTTTCTGGAATAACTGGGAACCCACATCAAATTATTATGTGAGCTATGAGAGTCAGGTACTATATTTAGACAACATTAACTTTAAATCCTAGTTCCACCATTTTCTGCCTGCATGTGACCTAGGCAACCGTTTTGACCATCTTTGTGCTTCAGACTTCCCACTTACTAGAACAGGACAAGGATTCCTCATAGGTGGTTGTGAGGAACAAACACAAAAACATGAAATTCCAAGATTCTAAAAATTCCTTGTTTGTGGCCCCCTTACCTCCAGTAAATACATGGCTGATGGATTTCTTAAAGAGTATCATATTGAAAAAAATGGCATTTTTAGGGACTTCCCTGGTGGCGCAGTGGTTAAGAATCCGCCTGCCAATGCAGGGGACACGGGTTTGAGACCTGGTCTGGGAAGATCCCACATGCTGCGGAGCAACTAAGCCCGCGAGCCACAACTACTGAGCCCGCATGCCACAACTACTGAAGCCCGCGTGCCTAGAGCCTGCGCTCCACAAAGAAGAGTAGCCCCCACTCACGCAACTAGAGAAAGCCCGTGCACAGCAGTGAAGACCCAACACAGCCAAAACAAACAAATACATTTTTTAAAAATGGCATTTTTATTTATTAGTCTGCTATGGGGTCAGATGTTTACTTACCAGAGGGTCCACATGCTGAAGTCCTGCCTTCCTTGTCTTTTTAGAGGAACACAGGTGGAAAAGTTTGAAAATCTCTGACTTCAGTAGTTTTACGGTTCCCAAAGCTATCCTGTTTCTGTTTGGTTCCTATCACACCCTTTAGCTCTTCATAGCTTACAAGTAGCCCTCCTGTCCTTGATCATGATCTCATAATGTTCCCCCTTCTTCTCCTCCTTCATGGTTCCCTAAGTCAGTCAGTGTCACCAGTCCACCCCCTGCCTTATCCTAGAAACCTGCTCATTACTTTTTTCGCCCTCTGTCACATTTCACATCACCCTCATCACTACATCGTCACATCCCCATTGACGCACCCCACTCCTGATACGGATTTCTGTACATCTCTTCAAATTGCAAGTGACAGCACAAACAACTCAAACTAGTACCAAAAAAAAAAAAAAAAGTGTATTGCTTCTACCTCCAGAATATTCACTGAGTCAGTCAGAAATTCCTCTATTTTCACTGTTGTCTCCACTCAAACCATTACTCCCTGGATTCCTCTCTTCTCTGAGCTGGATTGTTGTTCTAATGCCTTTCTTATTTCTCTGCATTCAGTCTGGTCCCCTCCAAACCCTAACCCATCCCCACCCTGTGTAAAGCTCCTCAGTGTTTCCCCTTTGCTCCTAGAATAACGTCCGAAGTTCTCAGGAAGTCCCTGTGTATCTACCTCCTACCGATCTCCCTGGTTTCATTTGAGTTCTTCCTCAGTTCGCTAATGTTCACTTATGCTAGTTTGTTTTTCTGTTCCTTTAGGAAGCTGAGCTCTTTCCCGTCAGGGGGCTTTGCACATGCTTGGAATCATTTACCCTAGAAATTCACCTGGCAAATTCTACTATCCTTCAGGTATCGATTTAAATATCCTTTCCTTGTGGAAGGTTCCCTGGATCCCCTACATAAAGGCAGTTCTGCCTCTTATATTCCCTCATATAATCCTGGCCTTTTTCTTTGCGGTATGTTTTATCACAGCAACAATACTTATTTGCGTGAAACTCTGAGTTAATTGACTGCCTTTCCCACTAGATACAAAGTTCTTTGAGGGTACAGTCCTTGGTGTTCTTTTCCCCTGCTCTATGTGCATCACCTAACTCAATGGCTGATACATTTCTGGTGCTCCAAAAATATTTACTGAAAAGAAGTGAAGTGATTCTGCTGCACCATGAACTGGGACCAGTTCCTGTCAGTGAAGCTTCGTAACACACTATACTTATTTTGAGTGTTGTTTCCAAAAACTGTTTCTCCTACAAATGTTCAGGGTGCTGGGTTATAATAACCCATTCTCTAAAGTATCATTAACTAAAAGTATATTTATTTATTTAATTTCTTGGAAATTTATTTACTTGCCCATAAAATGACTTGGTTGGGTCAGACAGTGCTTAAGTTCCTTTCTACCTGAATGCTCTGTGTTCATGTAATCTCTCTTTTATGTCTCTGTTGTGGACATTTGTGGGATTTTGGCTGCCTGGAAACAACCCCACTCCTGGTGCCAATTTCTGTATTAGTTCAAAACTTTTTAAATTGCAAGTGACAGCAAATACAACTTAAATTGATATAGAGGGAGAGAGCATGTATTGGCTCATGTAAGTGAAAAATCCAGAAATAGCTCTGGATTCAGAGGCTTAATCGATGTCAAGGGAAATGTGTTACTCTAAAATGCTTTTTTTCATTAATATTTTACTGAAAACTACACATCCTTCTAGGATTCCAGCCATAAAATTTTCATGTCATTTCAATAGAATCATTCCATCTTTGGAAAAATACATTGTCTCTGCGTGCAGCCAAAAAATGGTACTGTCAACTTGGGTCAAAACATCAAGGGGACTTTCCTGGTGGTCCAGTGGGTAAGACTTCAGTCCCAGTGCAGAGGCCCAGGTTCGGGGAACTAAATCCCACATGCATGCTTCAACTAAGAGTTTGCATGTTGCAGCTAAGAAGTCTGCATGTCACCCGCATGCCACATCTAAAAAGATCCCACATGCTGCAACGAAGATCTGAGTGCTGCAACTAAGACCCGGTGCAGCCAAAATAAATAAATAAATAAATAAATAAATATTTTAAAAATCAAGTTTAGGGCTTCCCTGGTGGCGCAGTGGTTGAGAGTCCACCTGCCGATGCGGGGGACACAGGTTCGTGCCCCGGTCCAGGAAGATCCCACATGCCTCGGAGCGGCTGGGCCTGTGAGCCATGGCCCCTGAGCCTGCGCATCCGGAGCCTGTGCTCCGCAATGGGAGAGGCCACAACAGTGAGAGGTCCGCGTACTGCAAAAAAAAAAATCAAGTTTAAAACTTGATAGCTATTTATAATGGTTCCCCTGATATTCTGCTGTTCTTTGCATGTGCATGGTGATTTAGGAGAAAGTCAACATAAAATTAAGAGTTTGTGTTCAGTTGAGATGAAATTTAGATAAAGTCAAGAACTAATTAGGAAAATAGTTGGTGTATTACATGTTGAAATGTCAGCTTCTTAAGGTTGCTGTCTATTTAAATACCACAGTATGTGGCATGTAATGGATGACCAGCACAGCATGCCCTGCCTTATTTCCTTAACACGCATTATTTCCATGAATGCCAGCTTAGAATCTAATTTCCAGCCCCTGTGACTCTCTGCCTGAAGACTCTCCTTTTCCACTGCAGCCTGCTCTACTTGCCTATGGGCAGGCTGGAAGTGTTGGAAAATTAACACATCTGGAAGTAGCTCTCAACCATTGAGTGACGGGAATTGGTGGATTAATACCCCAGCTCCTTTGCCTCTCAACTCTTAGTTGTCTGTTCTGGAGTTCCATCCCAGAATTCTACACTGGGAGCAAGCTCAGACTGCCCACACTAGTAACTTCCTTGATAATATATTCTTTACTGGCTTCCTTCCCTTCTCTGTCTCACTTCCCCACTCTTCGACCAGCCTTTCCTTGGATTTGGGCCCCACTGTACTGAAATCTGTGTTTCATCATCTGCAACTGATAATTTTTTATATGAGTAAAGTAATTGAATTTCAGTAATGCTTATGATCTTATTTTACTTATTATGAGAATTCTTCTTCTTCCTTGTCCTCCTCCCTCTCCCCCAGCTTAGATCCCCAAATGCTTTGAATTCTATTATCCATTATTTTCCTTTTTAAGCTATGCACTTTAAATGCATCACATTTTAGACTAGGATTTTTGTTTTGTTTTTGCATTTATGACTTGTGTTTAGCTACTCATTAATATTTTTGTACAACTTTGTTAGAGTATAATTGAAATGCAATAAACTACTTATATTTAAAAGGTACAACTTGATTGATTGTAACTTATGTATGCTCCCTTGAAACCATCTTCACAGTCAAGATAACAAATAGTTCCATCACCCCTAATAGTCTTTTCATACCCCTTTCAATCCATCCGTTCCTCCACCCCTGTTCCCAGCTACCTGTTGATCTAATTCTTGTTACTATACATGAGTTTGCATGTTCTAGGATTTTACATAAAAGGAATCATACATCATGTACTCTTTTTGCTTGGCTTTTTTCACTCAACATCATTGAGATTCATCCATATTATTGCATGTATCCATAGTTCATTTCTTTTTTTTTTTTTTTTTTTTTTTTTTGCGGTACACGGGCCTCTCACTGTTGTGGCCTCTCCCGTTGCGGAGCACAGGCTCCGGACGCGCAGGCTCAGCGACCATGGCTCACGGGCCCAGCCGCTCCGCGGCATGTGGGATCTTCCCGGACTGGGGCATGAACCCACGTCCCCTGCATCGGCAGGCGGACTCTCCACCACTGCGCCACTGGGGAAGCCCAGTTCATTCCTTTTTATTTCATCCCCCTATTGATGGATTTGCTTGTCTCCAGTTTTTGGCTATTACAAATAAAGCTGTTATGGACATTCTTGAACATGTCTTTCGACATATTTTTCCATTTCTGTTAGGTAAAATTTAGGATTGGAATGTCTGAGCTCTATGGTAAATGTATGTTTAACTTTTCAAGAAACTGCTAAACTGTTTTCCAGGTTGGTTGTACCACTTACATTTTCACTAGCAGTTCCTGTTTCTCCACGTGCTTGCCAAGATTATGTGGACAATCTTTTTAATTTTCACCAGTCTAGTGAGTATGAAGTGGTATCTCATGTGGTTTTAAGTTGCATTTTCCTAGTGACTAATGACGTTTAGCATCCTTTCATGTGTTTTTTGACATTCATATGTTTTCACTGGTAAAAAGTCTGTTCAAACCTTTTGCCCATTTTAAATTTTTATTATTTATTTATGGCTGTGTTGGGTCTTTGTTGCTGCAAGTGGGCTTTCTCCAGTTGCCTTGAGCAGGGGCTACTCTTTGTTGCACTGCGCGGGCTTCTCATTGCAGTGGCTTCTCTTGTTGTGGAGCACGGGCTCTAGGCACGTGGGCTTCATTAGTTGTGGCACACGGGCTTAGTTGCTCTGTGGCATGTGGGATATTCCCGGACCAAGGATCGAACCCGTGTCCCCTGCTTTGGCAGGCGGATTCTTAACCACTGCGCCAGGGAAGCCCCCAAAGCTGTGTGTTTCATACCACAATCAATTTAAAAAGTCACAGCCAGCTTAAAAAAAAATAGAATAGCAGAGTGCATGTTAAGGTAAGTATTATTTTATAAAATTGTATGTTAATTTTATGTAATATATCAGTATATGTTTATTGGGTTGCAATATAAAATGAATTTTTTCTACTGGTTTTGGTCAAAAAAGTTTTCATGCTCCTATGTTAGAGATATGTACAAAGTGTCAGGCAATCCTGGGGAACACTCAACACAGAAGGGATAACATTTGAGCAGGGTCTAAAGGGAATGCTTGGGGGAAGGGCATTACAAGGAGAAGGAACAGCATGTGCAAAGGCCAGCAAGTGCACAGTTATGACAAGTTCTAGCAATGATGAGAACTTTTCTGTGCCAAGAGCAAAGAATGCTAGGGGTTGGCCTAGTGCAGAGAGTGGGTGGACCAAGATGAGGCCAGAGAGGCTGGGAGATATTAGGAAGAACACTTATGGAATAGTAGCAAGATTAGCTTTAGTCCCTGGGCCTGTGTTTCTCTAAGTGTGGTCCCAGGGATCACCTTTATTAGAATCACCCTGGACCGTGGTTCTTAAAACATGGTCCCTGGACCAGTAGCATCAATATTACTTGGGAACTTGTTAGAAATGAAGATTCTGGGGGGGCTTCCCTGGTGCGCAATGGTTAAGAATCCGCCTGCCAATGCAGGGGACACGGGTTCGATCCCTGGTCCAGGAAGATCCCGCGTGCCACGGTGCAACTAAGCCCACATGCCACAACTACTGAGCCTGAGCTCTAGGGCCCACATGCTGCAACTGCTGAGCCCACATGCTGCAACTATTGAAGCCTGCGTGCCTAGAGTCTGTGCTCTGCAACAAGGGAAGCCACCACAATGAGAAGCCCGTGCACCGCAATGAAGAGTAGCCCGCGCTCGCTGCAGCTAGAGGAAGACCATGTGCAGCACCGAAGACCCAACGCAGACAAAATTAAAAATTAAACAAACAAAGAAGAGTCAAAGATTGTGGGGCTCCACTCCAGGCCTACTGAATCAGAAACTTTACAAGTGGGGCCCAGTAATCTGTGTTTTCATAAGCCCTCCAGGTAGTTCTGATGCAGACTGATGTGAGAACCACTGACCTGGGAGTTTGATGAAATGGAGATTTCTGGCTCCTACCTCCAGCCTACTAAGTCAGGATCTTTGGGGTAAGGGCCTAGAATACCCATTTTTATCAAGCTCCCCGAGTAATGCTAACTCACTCCAAACCGCGAGAATGACAGTCTAGGTGGTGTGTCATCAGTTGTAGATTTTAGGATGCTAGAGGAAACGACAGGAACTGGAAATCCCTGAAAGAAGAGAAGGCAGGGCTTCCCTGGTGGCGCAGCGGTTGAGAGTCTGCCTGCCGATGCAGGGGACACGGGTTCGTGCCCCGGTCCGGGAAGATCCCACATGCTGCAGAGCGGCTGGGCCCGTGAGCCATGGCCGCTGAGCCTGCGCGTCCGGAGCCTGTGCTCCACAACGGGAGAGGCCACAACAGTGAGAGGTCCGTGTACCGCAAAAAAAAAAAAAAAAAAAACAAAAACAAAAGAAGAGAAGGCACTGGGCGCTCCTAGAAAGGAAGACGAGACAAGAAACTATGGTGATTTTGACAAACACACATTGGCGCATGCCATTTCCTTGCTTAAAACATCCTACTTTTTATCACCCTAAAGATGAGAACCAGTGTCATTAACATGGCTTAGAAGGAATCACAGTTTCCAGATTCTGGCTTCCTTATCCTTGCTGTGCTCTCCCTCACCCACCATTCTCCAACCCTCCTCCAGTTTCCCTGAACACATCTTCCCCCCTACTGTCTGAAAGCCTCTGCATCTTTAATTTCCTCAGCTCTTCCCCAACATGGCTCATTTTCAAGTCTCAACCCAAACATCACCTTTCAGAGAGATCTCCCCTGATCACCCCACCCGAAGTGGCTTCCCCACATGGCTTTCATACCATATTATCCTGTATATTTCCTTCTTAGAACTTACTACAATCTATAAATCCTGGGCCTTTACTTAGTTGTCTACTTCCTTTACGTTTCTCTGTCCCACTAGACTGTAAGGTCCAGGAGACTGTGCCTTGCTCACCACAGTCTCCACAGACCAGTTTCTGGCATAAAATACACACTCTCAGAATTTCCTGGGCTCAGCTTTATGTTCTAAGTCTGCGACTTTGCTGATCAAGGCTGACTCCTTCCCCACTTTCCTACTCCACACTTCTGGGTGGTGACACTAACAAAATCTACATATAATTAGGCCATTGCAGAAGTGACATAGCTTGTGACAACCCAGAAGATAGAGCCCATCAATGTGATTTGGGGTTGTCTGGAAAGTCTTTAGGGACTGAGTTGGAATAAAAGATGAAATTACACTCTTGGCAGAAGGGAAAAAATATTCCAACTAACAGATACATCTTGGAAACAAAAAACAACACAGAGGTATTATTTTTCATACTCATCAGATAGACAAAAATTACTGAGTCCACAAGTGGGTGTACAGTGACATACTTTCGGAAGGTGACAGCTCTGTTTGACGAAGTCCATAGGCACTGCTGATTAAAAACGTGCCTCTCCAACAATTAGTGTCCTGGAGAAATGGTCATGAGGAGGCTTGCAGTAGCACAGGTAATAATAACAGCATAAAAATGCAATAAAAGATTTGCCAAGTCCTGAGCTTCCCTGGTGGCGCAGTGGTGAAGAATCCGCCTGCCAATGCGGGGGACACGGGTTTGAGCTCTGGTCCGGGAAGATCCCACATGCCGCGGAGCGGCTGGGCCCATGAGCCATGGCCGCTGAGCCTGCGCGTCCGGAGCCTGTGCTCTGCAACGGGAGAGGCCACAATAGTGGGAGGCCCGTGTACCGCAAAAAAAAAAAAAAAAAAAGTACATCATGGAGGTCACTGAGGCCCGAGTGCTTGAAGAAGGGCTGGGGGCAGGGGAGGTTGGGGGAGGGAGGGGCAGACTGTGCATAGAGGCCCCAGGGCAAGGACTGTGGCTTTTACTCTGAGTGGAATGAGGGGATTGGTGCAGGATCGGATCTTCTTATTAAAAACCCTGGCTGCTGTGTTGAAAATAAATTGTAGGAAGGCGAGGACAGAAGGCAGGAGAACATTTGGAGGCTGTTGTAATACTACAGGTGAGACACGTAAACACCTAATAAACATCTGGAAAGATTTACCACAAATTCATAAAGCTTCATCTAGCTGTGGTGGGTATTGGGTGAGGGAGAGCATCTTAAGGGAGGTTTGCTTGCCCTGTAGTCTGTGAATTGCTTTATAAAACATTATTTATCAGTTATTTGAAAAGTTTAAAATTACTATTATTATCATTATAAATACTAGTAATATTTACCCTTCCTTCTGGAATAATTCAGTCTCAAACCAGTTAAGTGTGGCCAAGAAAAGCAGGAATTTGCAAGGGGGTGGGGGGAAGTAGCCTGGTGCAGGGTGTCAGAGCCCAAGACAGGTGAGAGAGGCAACTGTTTAAGGGACTGGTGCTAGGTCGCTTGTATAACAGGGAGATTGATAGAATAAAAGACTATATTGAGGAGAATGGCAGCCAGGTTCAATGTTGGAGAGTTATGTATATGGAAAGGGAGAAAACTAGAATGAATCCTCCTGTGTTGGATTGGAATTGGAAGCTGAGAACTCATAGTTTTCACTATCTATCTATAGATAGATAGATAGATAGATAGATGGATAGATGGATATAGCTAGATATAGAAATAAATATATATGTGGAGGGCCTAGAAGCAAGGACATCCGAATGGTCATGAACACCCTAGCAGCCTCATCTAGTTTTCTAAATAGCATTCTCCACGAAAAGGAATTGGGACTTCTTGGAGAAATGGCTAATTCCAAGGCTGGGGAAGGAAGATGCAAGATGAGCCTGGAATACCTTTTTGAACCCGAGTAAAGAAGTGCTCCAAGACTGATGGGGACATGTCAAAAGTATGCAGAAGCCAGCTTGAAGAAGGTCCCACTGGCCAAGTATAGGACAATTTAGGTATCAAAATAAATAATGATAGCAATGAATCATAACCCATTGAATAAAATAGGAATCAGCAAGTCTAAATTATTATAAATAAAACATGAATAAATGACAGGAGATGACACTTTCCTTTTGGTAGGATGCCAACTAATAAATGTAAAAGGAACGGTGGAATTACAAAACCACCATTTGGCAACCATCATAGTCATAATTAATTCAGCCAAGAAACTCAATGGAGGCGAGAACTCAGGAGTGAAAATTTGATGAGAAATGGGATATTTACAAAGTTTCAAAGGACCTTCCCACAAAAATCGTTTAATTCCTATAGTGGGCTGAATGGTAGCCCCAAAATGATTATGTCTGCATCCTAATCTCTGGAACCTGTGACTGTTATCTTGCTGGGAAAAAGAGTGTTGGTACATGTAATTTAAGTTAAGAATCTTGAGCAGAGGAGATCAGCCTGGATAACCAGATGGGCTCTTAATCCAATAACTAGTGTCCTTTTAAGAGTAAGGTCAAGGGAGAAGTGATAGACAGAAGAGGCAACGTGACTGCAGGGGCAGAGGTGGGAGGGATGCATGCAGCCACACGTCAAGGAATGCCGAGGTAAAGAACAGACTCTTCCCCAGACCCTCCAGAGGGAATGTGGGCTGCCTTACCTCCTGATCTCAGACTCCTGGCCTCCAGAACGGAGCATCCCTGATCCTACGGCGTACCCTTCCCTCCTCATAAATTCCCATTTCGTTCACACAGTTTGAAGCGCACCCCCATGACTGCAGTCAGACTTCATGCAGGCATCCACCCAGGCGGTACTTACTACTGTCTGCCAGCCTCCTCTCTTAAGGCTGCTCTTCAGCCCAGAGTGGCTGCCAGTGGCCACCACACTCTCATGGCACCACAGAAAACAACCCTGGGTCTTTCGGAGCACACCCTTTGTTGCTCTTATTTCCAATAAAGAAACAGTTAGCTTTTGAAAGTCTCTGGAAAAAAGTGAACCTTGCGGATAGGTGAAGCTATTCTCTTATTTGTTTAGAAACCTGGATTCGCCCTAATTTGTCCACCTTCCAACCTCAGCTTCATCCTGGCACTCGTTGCGATATACAACTAAGGACTAAAAAGCATGGATAAAAGGCCATGAGAATCAAAGAGCCTCCAAGTCTTTCTATTCATATTTTAACGCAGCCTGTTCTGTGCCCTTCAGCCCTTGTAGACGGTGTGTGGATTTTTCTAGACTTTTCTTCAATCTCCCATTCTTGTCCCTCCCCACTGTAAGGCCAACTGGCCCGAGGCAGGGGAACACAATCAGATTCACAGGTTGCATCAGACTGAAACTCTTCCGGACCACCCAGTTCCAGAAACTGACCTGGAGACATTCCGGACCACCCAGTTTCAGGAACTGACCTGGGGGCTTTCCACCCGGCCCAGCCTTCCCGCCTTTCGAGGGGCGGGACTAGCGGTTCCAAGACTGGTGCAACCGGCACCAGATATTGCCATGATACCCGAAGAGACCACCAAATAAGGAATACCCTGCGCCCTCCCAGATTCACCACACCCCTTTCCCTTCTTCCCCTATAAAACCTTGCCCAACCCTCGCCCGGGTGCGCCCCCTAATAAAGCTCACTTGAAGCTTTCCTCTGTTTCGCGATGTTAAGATCCGACCTTACACCCACAGGCTTATCTCAGAGGGATGGCCCAACTCCAATCTTTCTCCCTTTATTTGAAGATCCTTGCACATTTTTTTCTGACACAGTCCTAGCTGTTTTCTCTTTCCCGTTCTTCTTCTGTCTCTATCTTCTACCTTCTCCTCTGTGTCATCAGGCTTTTCCCCTCTTGTGTACCCTCAGAGGAACAGGCCAGTCTTCTTGCATGTTTGCATTTAAGGACATCTCTTCCATTACACCCTGACTCTGCGGGGGAACAGATTCCAAGCACGTGTTCTCTGTGGTACCTAGGAGGCCCTCACGGACAGTTTGCCTGGTTAATACCGTTCCCTCTGCCTGGAAGCCTCTTCTCTTTTGGTGCAAATCCTTTCCAGTCTTTAAGTGAGGCCCTTCGAAATAGTAAACTTCTATCTCTGCCTGAAAGAGATGTCACAGGCCTCTGACCACCTGATTTGCATACTTGCCTTCTACTTTGCATCAGAGTCTATGTCTTATCTCTCCTGGTCGTTTGCAAACTTCTTGAGGACAAGAAACAGTCTGAGCCTCTGAAACCAGTCTGGCTTTGAATCATGGGTCAGTCCCTTGCCTGTGTAGTTGTGTGACCTTGGACAAGTTAGTTTACTTCTTTATACCTTAGTTTTCTCTTACGTTAAGTGGCAATAATAATATCACATATAGGGGGACTTTCCTGGTGGCGCAGTGGTTAAGAATCTGCCTGCCAATGCAGGGGACACGGGTTCGAGCCCTGGTGCCACAACTACTGAAGCCCACACGCCTAGAGCCCGTGCTCCACAACAAGAGAAGCCACCTCAATAAGAACCCCGTGCTCCTCAACGAAGAGTAGTCCCCGCTCTCGCCACAACTAGAGAAAGCCTGTGCGCAGCGAGGAAGACCCAATGTAGCCAAAAATAAATAAATAAATATTTTAAAAAATATACCACTTATAGGATTTTTGCAAGGATTAAATTAAATACTTTTTTTTTTTTTTTTTTTTTTTTTTTTGCGGTACCCGGGCCTCTTACTGTTGTGGCCTCTCCCGTTGTGGAGCCCAGGCTCCAGACGTGCAGGCACAGCGGCCATGGCTCACAGGCCCAGCTGCTCCACGGCATGTGGGATCTTCCCGGACCGGGGCACGAACCCGTGTCCCCTGCATCGGCAGGCAGACTCTCAACCACTGCACCACCAGGGAAGCCCTAAATTAAACACTTTTATACAGTGCTTAGAAGAATGCTAGACACATAGAGAATACTTAATATTAGCTGTTACTATTAATATTCTCCTTTGTGCATTATTTATCTAGTGCTGTGTAACAAATTACCTCAGAATTTAGAAGCTGAGAACAATTATAAACATTTGTCATCTTTCATAGTTTCTGTGGGTCAGGACTTGAGGTGCAGCTTAGATGGGTGGTTCTGACTTGGGATCGCTTATAAGGTTGCAGTCCAGATGCCAGCTGGGGCTGCAGTCATCGGAAGGATTTCCTGGGGCTGGAAGACCCACGTTAAAGCCATCAATCCTTTCCATTTGGGCGTTTCCACAGGGCTGCTCTGATGTTCTTGTGACATGGCAGCTGGTTTCCTCTAGAAAGAGCAATCCAAGCACCCAGAGCAGAAGCCTCAGCACCTTTTATGACCTAGCCTCAGAAGTCAAGTACCATCCCTTCCACCATGCTTATTGTGCACATGGACCCACTCTTCCTGATTCACCTGGGAGAAGACTACACTGGGGCATGAACCCCAGGAGGCTAGGATCTTCAGGGTCATTTGTGGAGGCTGGATGTCACATTTTATTCTGTTTTGCTCTCAGGGAGTTAGTACCAATAGGAGGCTCTAGCAATCGCAGACATTGGGAAGCATGCTGGCTAGAGAAGAATTCCACAGAAGAAGGAAGAAATGAACCAAAGAAAATATTTCTTCAGCCTCATCCCTTGCCTCTTCTGCCCTTGCACTCTCAGCTTAAGCCAGACTGAACCTACCTGGCTCTCCTGTCTCATTTCAGCGCCCGTGCACCTAGTTTTTCTCTTTGAAAGCATCTCCTCTCCACTTCACTTGCTTCCCTCCTCTCAGAATTCAGCTCTCAAGCTTAAACGCTTCTACTTCCTCTAGGGAAACTTTCCCTGATTCCCTTCGGCTCTCACTGCTGTGTGTACTTTGTCTCCTTTCATGGACCTTATCCAGTTTTGGGAAGTTGAGGCATCTCCAAGTGAGGAGAACAGCTGATGAAAAGGGACAGAGCAAGGTGGAAGAAATTAGCATGGTACGTTCTCTAACAGAAAGTTCCAGAAGAACTTTGGGCGATCATGGAATCTTCTCTCAGTGCAAAAGTCACTAGCCACATGGGCCTGTTGAACACATGTAATGCGGCTAGTGTGACTGAGGAACTGAATTTCATTGACGAACTCAGGAACTGAATTTTAAATTTTATTTAATTAAATTAATTAAATTAATTAAATTAAATTAAATTAAATTAATTTTAATTAATTTAAATTTAAATACCCATACATGGCTAGTGGCAACTGTATTGTCCTGCACAGGCCATACGGGAAGACAGACACCTGCTTAAAGAGAGTAGCGGGTGGCAGAGAGAGTGGCGGCTAAGCTTTGCTATGTAGAGGATGGGCCCCTTCAGACTGGAAGGGACCATAATAAACTAAATCCAGGGCATTGAAAGTGTTGGCTCACTGTGATGATGCCACCCTAATACATCCCCTGCAAGCCTATTTGTAACTGAGCAGGATGCTTAGAACAGTGAAAGGGTCTCAAGATACTAGGGATTGGTTCTCTGATGGCAAAATCCAGAAAAGTATTTTTTTGCAGGGGGGGCTTTTGTCTACATCTGCCACCTAGGTTCAGGGTCAGAGCCACTATCTTTGAAGAGGGTCAACACTTGTGATGGCTGTGTCCAAATTTGCACCTTCTAACACCAGTCAAGAAATAGCTTTCTGTCCTCCCTCTCTCCCTTCCTTCCTTCCACAGATTTGTGTTAGACTTTGAGATGAGAAGGTGGAACAGTTCAGTATCTTTTTCTTGAAAAGCTCACAGACATGAGAGGATAATAAAAATGTCCACACACTAGCTAGTTGCCAGATGTTCTGGATTCTGCTGCTAGACTAGCTCTCCGTGCCTCAGCTATCCCATTTGTAAAATGTCAGGGCGGGAGAGTACTTCTGAGGTCTCTGCCCTCTCTAACTTCCTGGGCGCTTATGTAATGTAATCAAAATCATAATGATAATAAAAACAGCAGCCACAGTAACTGAGTGCTTAAGTTCCAGGCACCCTGTGTGCTCAGGGCTTCATCATCGCCGTTTCACTCAAGTCTCAGGGCTGTTTTACAAACTTCCATTTTGCGGATGAGGTAACTGAGGCTACCGGAGTTTAAGTACGTCAGACATGGAGCAAACAGTTGAGTTGGGCTTTAAATCCAGCTGGTTCCATTGCCTAAGCTTTTCATCCCTTTGCTGTGTGCATTGCTTCTCTTCAAGGGTGGGTCATCGACGAGCTTTGGATTCAGGCAAGGAGGTATTTTTGCTACGATTACTAGTAATACTGAGTGCTTTTAAAATGCGTACTCTGACCGCTAAGTGTACACACTCTCACTTGATTTTCGCAGCCACCTTATAGGGTGGTCCATACTAGTGCTTTCTTCGTACAGATGGGGAAAGTGAGGCTCAGGGAGGCTCAGTAAATTGCTCAAGGTCACACAGCTAGCAAATGGCAGGGACTCACATCCAGGGGGTCTGCGTCCCACCCCCCCTACCTAGACCACTCCGTCTTCAGGTCGGCGTAGGTAGCTAGGGCCATCCCGGGGGAGAGGCGGGGCGGCCGCCCCTGCCGGGTCTGCGGGGCACTGCCGGGAGGCGGTGGGGTGGGGGGGCACACGCCTCACCGCGCACGCGCTCTCGGGTTCCGGGTCTGGGCGCGCCGCGGGCGCGAGGACGGCGGCGGGGAGCGTGCGCGTGATGACGTGCCGGGCGCCATGTTGGAGGGCTGGTGGTAGCGGCTCGGGGAGGTGCTCGCTCTCTCGGTCTCGCTCTCTCGCTCGCTTCCCCCGGCTCCCTTCGGTGCCCCCCCCGGTCGCCTGCGTGCCGGAGTGTGTGCGAGGGAGGGGGAGGGCGTCGGGGGGGTGGGGGGAGGCCTTCCAGTCCCCGGGAGACCCACGGAAGGAGGCGGAGGCTGTGAGGGACTCCGGGAAGCCATGGACGTCGAGAGGCTGCAGGAGGCGCTGAAAGGTGGGGGTAGCTGCCCCCTCTCCCTTCCTTCTCACCCTCCGCGGTCCTATCTCCCTTCGGGGCAAGTGGTTCCGCGAGGCCGGGCCGGGCTGGGGCGGGGGGGGGCGCGCTTCCCCGGCTCCCATCCCCCTCCCGCTTCCCCGGGGGCGGGGAGCCCCGTGGGCAGCTCCCTCCCGCCCCGCTCTGGGCTTTGTGTCGGCCGCCGGCGTCTGGGCTGGGGGAGGGGAGCCGGGAAGCTCTCGCGGGGGCCCCGGCCCCTCTCCCACTCCCGGGGCACGGGTCTTGGGCCCGCAGCTCCCTCCCAGGCTGGCTTCGTTCTCCATCAGGCCCCCGCACGCCGGGCCACGGAGCGGAGGAGAAAAGTGAAAGGTTTCGGGGGGTGGGGGAGGAGAGGGGGCGGCAAAGCAACTTTGAAGTGTCTCAGGGAGCCTTTTTCAGGGCTTCTGAAGTCATCTTTCCACGCGCCCTCATTCTCAGGTGGTCGCCTTCCCGGCTCTGAATTGCTCGCCTTCCAAGCAACAGGCTTGAGAACAGTGGTTCTCAAACTTAGGAGAGCATGATTTCAGCGTTCTGAGAATTAGGCTTTGATACCCAGGATCATAGGGGGACGGCTCCGAAAGGGAGCTGGTGTTTTCTTCAAACGCAGATTTATGAACTTCACGTAAATAAACAGTCTGTGGGGTCGGGATCTGGGGTTTGTATTTTAGCCGGTCTCTGAGATGAATGTGGTCCCGGTGTTCCCCCGGAGCACACTTTGAGAAGCACTGCGTTAGGGCTGGTTTGTGGCGAAGTTGAGTGCCCCCTTTAGGAGGGGTCTCCTTACCTGTGAAGAGTGACATTTGAAATTGGAGAGAGTATGAGGTGGCTATTTCATTGAGAGGCTTTTCTAAATTAAAAAAAAAAATTTAATTGCTGCTCAATATGAGGAAGGACTGAGAGGAAAGTTTGTTGTTGGAAGGCATTGGAAATGGTTGGTGGACTTTTAGAAATACTAATAACTTTTCTTCCTTCCCTTGTCTAGATTTCGAGAAGAGGGGGAAAAAGGAAGTTTGTCCGGTCCTGGATCAGTTTCTTTGTCATGTAGCCAAGACTGGAGAAACAATGTGAGTTGAAAACATGTAATCGTTGTTATAGATCTGTGGATCCTTCAGAATTGCTCAGGAAAGGACAGAAGTGTATTTCAGAAGCAGTGAATACTCCATCTGTCTAAACTGCACAAGCTCCAGTAATTTAAAGCATTTACTAAGTGTCTATGCTTTATTTACTTCATATGTGCTCTGTAACGAATTTTAAAGCTTTGTTAAAATTTTCTTTATGCTTTTGCGCATTTAGAATGTGTTAGTCTAGAAGAGCCAGAGAAAAAGAAGAATGCATATTCCATTATGACTGTTTTTGGCCATAACAAACAGACTTATTTCCAGAATTTTGTGGATTTGATTCTGTTTCAGATTCTTTTATTGGTGGTATTTTTCTCATATTGTCCTGTATCCAACCTTTTGTTGTCATATTTATATATGTGGGTGCTTGAAGTGTCACTTATATTTATTCTCTTGAGCACTCAGGGTGATTATCTGACAAATTCCAGATGCTACAGCCTTGACTGTCCTGTAAACTTTCTAGGATAGCTAACTTGTTAACATACGCTTAGCATTTTATTAGGCTTGTTTCCAAATGCTGTGATTCTGAAACTTAAGAAGTTAGCACTGTTTTCAGAGGAACATTTCAGTTCACTGTTGTGTGTGTAGTAGTTTGGCAGGAGTTGTTTTCACACTCAGGCTAACTTTATTTGTAGAGAGCAGTGCAGATTGGGTGCCTTGTAGTCTTTGTGTAGGAGGCAGGGAACAGGAAGGGGAGAGGGTTTTTTGGGGGGTGGTTTTAAAAAGTGGGCTTTCTTTTGGCTCCTCTACGTCATGCCTAATTTTAAAATTCTTTTTGAGGCCTAATAAAAGAGTGTAAGCTTCAGCAAATGATGTATACTTTCTTTGGCTTTATTAGCAAATGTTCATTTCTCACAAGATTTGCTTATGGTTGCAGCGTAGCCGTCTAATAAACTGGCCTGATTTTAGAAAGGAAAAAAAAAAAACCCTCTTTAATGGTCATGCAGACAAGCTGAAACTCCTTGCTGCTTATTAAAATCACCAGTCACCTTAGGAATATGACTGTGATGTGTTCAATCTTAAATTTCTATTTAGTGCTTTTAAAAAATGGAACCCTTCAGGAAAGAAAGGTAGTTTTCGCTTCTGAATTATAGTCTCTTAGAACATCTTGATTTTAAAAAATTGATGCAGAATAACTAATTTGTGTTTGTATTGATTGCTAGTTGGTCCAAACTTACACCTCTCTACAGTATCAAGAGGAAAAGCATTTTACTTCTTAGTTTTGATAAACAAGATTATTTGGAGTTAAATACTTAACACCTCTTACCAGGTGTGTACAAACTGCCGTCCCTTTTTGATAAAATACTTCGGCTGTAAATGTATAAACAGTTGAAAGTTTCTACAAGAAAGCTCTTTAATATCCTGTTTGACTGGATCACTAAGTGGCTAGGGTAATTCAGCCTGATTTTTCTGGACAATTATTTGTCCTGAGAGAGGACTTAAAAAGGTCATCAGTTGTCCCATCCCTGTCCGCCCCTCCCACCCCCCCCAAATCTTTAGGTCTTTGTACATTTACTGAGGGTATTTTGTATTAAAATGATTGGTGGTGTTAGATTCTTTATGGAGTTTGGAAAATATTATTTAATTTATGATTCAGACAGCTGGTGTTTTTACATTTAGCTTTATTTAGCCTTTGTTGGGTGTTTTTTTTTTTTAAATCAACATGGGCATGCCTTAACTTTTGATACTGAAATTTGCAGTTTCTGTCATCATTTATGGCTAAACTGAGCTTTGTCTAACTTCTAAGACTGTAAATACAAGAATGAAAATCTAAAAGATAGCAGTTTAGATCTTTTTGATGTTTTAGGATGGATGAGTTTCTTAAGGTAAGAATTCCTGGATTTTTTTCCTCATTTCTGTTTTTAGAAAATAGCTTTACTTAATAATGCTTATTTTTAAAAAACTTCATTTATTGAAAACAGTAAGCTTAGTTTACTAAAAATGTATAGTTTGGTAAATTTTGACATCTACACTCATGAAACTATCACCACACTCCAGATGGAGAATATATCCATTACTCGCAGAAGTTTCCTCATGTCCTTTGTAATCTCCCCTCCCTGTGTGTGCTCTCCTCCCCTCAGGCAACTAAAGATCTGCTTTTTGTCACTGTAGATTAGTTAGCATGTTCTGGAATTTTATATAATGGAATCATACAGTATATTCTTTGTCTGCCTTTTTTTACTCCACATAATTTGAGATTGATCCACGTTGTTCAGAAATCAACAGTTCATTCCTTTTTACTTCTGAGTTTTATTCATTACATGGATATCCTACAGTTCTTGCTTCATTCACTGGTCGATGGGCATTTGGGTTATTTTCAGTTTTTTTTTTTATAAATTTATTTTAGGCTGCATTGGGTCTTCATTGCTGCGCATGGGCTTTCTCTAGTTGCGGCGAGTGGGGGCTGCTCTTCATCTAGGGGCACAGACTTCTCATCACAGTGGCTTCTCTTGTTGCGGGGCATGGGCTCTAGGCGCGCAGGCTTCAGTAGTTGTGGCACACAGGCTCAGTAGTTGTGGTTCGCGGGCTTAGTTGCTCCGTGGCATGTGGGATCTTCCCGGATCAGGGCTCAAACCTGTGTCCCCTGCATTGGCAGATGGATTCTTAACCACTGTGCCACCCCGGAAGCCCCAGTTTTTTCTTTATTAAACAAAGCTACTGTGAACATTTGTGTATGTGTCTTTGTATGCATTCTTTTTTTTCTTGGGTAAAAATCCATCCAGGAGTGGAATGGTTGGATCATATGGTACATGTATGTTTAACTTTACAAACTACTGAATTGTTTTCTTGAGTGATTGTGCCAATTTGCTTTTCCACCAGTATCATGGGAGTTGAGATAGTTTCTCCATATCCTTTCCAACACTTAGTATGGTCAATCTTTCTCACTTTAGATATTCTAATAGGTGCCTATTGTATAGTGGTTTTAATTTGTATTTGCCCAATGACTAATGATGTTGAGCATCTTTTCATGTATTTATTTGCTGTTTGTATATCTCCTTTAGTAAATTGATTCTTCACATTTTTGCCCATGTTAAAATGGGGTTGTTTGATTTGTCATTGGGTTTTGAGCGTTCTTTATATGTTATGGATACAAATTCTTTATTAATGTGGTTTGCAAATACTTGCTACCACTCTGTGGCTTGTCTTTTTATTCTCTTAACAGTGTCTTTTAAAGTGAAATTTTAAATTTAATTCCATTTTGATTTTTTAAAATTTCCTCTTTTGAGGGATTCTTATTGCACTGTGTGTTTTGATCATTTGTTCTTGTGTGCTTTCTAGTTTAGTCTTTATTTCCTGAAGTAATTCTTTTCTGATTCTTTTCTGTATTCTATTGCTTCATTTTCTGAGTTTCTCTAATTCTGACTTGTATCATTTTTCTCAATGTGTTTAGCTCATTTTGAAAATAGCACAAGGTTTTGATCTGTTTCTGAGCAAGTCTTTCTAGCTTCCATTTGCTGTCTTGAGGGATGTTATTTTGCTCCTTATTCTCCTTTTTTCTTACAACAATTTCATATTAGATGTGATCTTGATATCTTTCTGTTTTGCATTTTTATGTGAAAATAGTTTTTCTGCACTTTGAGGAGGAGGTATGGTTCAGAGTAGCTGTCCTAACTTCACAGAGTTTGCTCATTATTTTTGTGAAGTGTTAGAATATAGAGCGTTCTTTCTGAAATTTCTAGGCTCTGTTCTATCAATACTTTTATTTGGACCTTGTCTTTCCTTCATCTCTGTTGTCTCTTTCTCTTGTCTTTGGGGTCTCCTTTGGATGGGAACTCTGGTGGGTCACTTTGAAGAGCTCATGAAGCAAGACTTTGTCCCTTTCAGCCCTCACCGGAGGTCCTTTCTCTTCACTTATTACTGTGTGTGGGCAAAACCTATCTCAGTTTCAGCTACTGTTCTCACATTGACCTGCCATGATTTCTTGTGAACACCTGTTGGCTATTTTGTGGTTCTCCTATTTGTAGGCCCTTCCGGTTCACTGCGACTTCTGTTTTCTCTTGTACAGATTCTGATAATGGTACAGGTCATGTGACCATAAGTTGTTCCTCATTAACTTACATTTTGGGGTTTGTGAGATAACCTTGTCAGGGAGTTTTGTTGTAAATGTTTTTGCTTATTGGTTTTGGGTTTGCTGTCTAGTTACGTTTGACATAAGGGGTTTTGGAGAAATGAAAAATTGTAGCACCTCTGCCATCCTCTCAGAATTACACTATTTAGGAGAACTTTTTCTTTTTTTTTTAATTTATTTTTGGCTGCGTTGGGTCTTTGTTGCTGCATGCAGGCTTTCTCTAGTTGTGGCGAGCGGGGCTACTCTTCGTTGTGGTGCGCGGGCTTCTCATTGCAGTGGCTTCTCTTGTTGCGGAGCATGGGCTCTAGGCGCGTGGGCTTCAGTAGTTGTGGCACGCGGGCTCAGTAGTTGTGACTCGCGGGCTCTAGAGCGCAGGCTCAGTAGTTGTGGCACACGGGCTTAGTTGCTCTGTGGCATGTGGGATCTTCCCGGACCAGGGCTTGAACCCGTATCCCCTGCGTTGGCAGGCGGACTGTAAACCACTGTGCCACCAGGGAATTCCCTAAGAGAACTTTCTAAGTCAGTCCCTGTTAAGTTAGTTTCCTCATCTATAAAAGGGAATAATAATACTACCTCATAGCATGAGTACATAATATATGGAAATACACTGCTTCATAAACAGTGTTAACATTATTAGTTTAGTCAATAAATAGTAGCTGTTACTGTGTTGATAATGCTTATATTGAGTCTACTTTTTTTTCCTCCTTGCAGTTTCAAACTTTGTGTTCAGCAATTTTGAAATACTACTAAGAAAATAAAAGTTACTTAAAAAGTAGTAGTAATCAACAACTGAGATCTGCATTATTATAAATAAAATCTCCTTAAGTCCATGTGACTGTTAGATCCCTCTTCTGTGGCTTTCTTTGGGGAGGGAATTTTGTTTTGTGTAACGTAGTATCAAACACTTGAAAATTATTTCTAAAATGTCAGTTTCACATACTATCTTCGGGATTTTTTGCCACATCCTTGTAGCATCTGTATAATTATTTACTTAATGTTCTTTTTGAGGTCAGCTTACTTCTATTCAGATTTTTTTAAGATGGAAGAATACTACAGATAGAGATTAAGCCCTCATTTGATCCCTCCCCAGAAGTATAATCAACATGTTAATTTCTTCCTCTTAGTCTTGTGAGAAATAAGGAGGTCTGAAACCAGTGGTTTGTTGCATTAGTTATATTTTTCTATGTCGTTTTAAACTCTGTAAATACTAAAATATTAATATGAATTACCCATGTGCCACCTAAATTCCTATCATGTACCATTATCACAGTGGTACACAGAGGAAGCACAGTAGATTTTCAGTAGATATTAGTTAAATGGTTGCCCTTTTGCATCTAAATATTGTAGTAACTGCAGTGACTAAGATAGGAACATGAAGAAAATTGTAGTTGTTTTTATTTGTTTCATCACATCAAACCTGTAAATCTGATGTGTCATGTACGCTCTACAAAATCTACTGCGTGATGCACTGGAAGCTAGATGTGTCAACTCTGTTTTCTGACTGGAATTAACTTCAAATCGTCAATCTTTTTGGTGTGCAGGTGAGTTCCTATTTTCCATGTTCAGTCCAGTTTTTACTAGTAGTTGGCTAGTCCTCTAATTTCATGAGAGTTAGCGTGTGGTAATGTCATTCTGGGAAGGAGCATGGCTTGATTCTGAAATTAACTTGTCAGAATTAGCTGTGTGAATTAGGGCAAATAATTTGTGAGCTTGTTTCCTCACTTCAGAAGTGGGGTTTATACCATGTAGTTGCTTCAGCTTTTGTGAGGACTTGAATAAATGAAAATATGTAGCTATAGATGCTAAAATTTGGGAGAGGGTAACAGTTAGAATTGTCTGTGTGTTGGGCATAAATAGAGTGCATTTGGCTCATGAAACAAGTCTGAGGTACTTAATCTTGTGGAACGAGCTCTGGTTGGAGAGTCACGAGAGCACAAGACAGACCTGGGTTTGAATTCCCAGCTCTACCACTTAGTTACTCTGTCACCAAGGCCAACTCCTCTGTGCCTTAATGTCCTTATCGTAAGATATGGGAAATAAAGTAAATCCACCTCAAGGGATGTTACGGGGATTCACTGAGTTTATACTTTATAAGTGCTTAACCCTGTGACTAGTGCATAGTGACAACTCCCTCCTCCCCACAGCTACTATTTTAGTCTCCAGTAAGTCACTTAAATTACTGTGGGCCACACTTCCCTCAGGTACTGAATGAGGAGCTTACAAAAGATGATTTCCAAGTTTCCTTCCATCTCAGAAGCCTGTGGGAGTCTGTGTTGTGGCAGTAGCTACCAGGGGTGGTATTGCAGTAATGGTGGTAAAGGGTGGGGCACAGGCACAGTGGTTGTCGTTAAATGTCTGCTGTTGGTGAGGATGTTACCTCTTGGGAGTATGTTACATAGGTTAGTGGTTTGGAGGCAGTAAAAAACTTGAGAATCCCTTGGGTGAGAGAGACCCGTCTGTGTTACCACTAACGCACGAGAGCCACAGAGCGGTTCCCAGAGTGTCTGTCTTAGTGTTACCTACATGTGTGCCTTTTTATCTATACCCAGAGATCCTCTTTGTGCCTGCCAGTAAATTGGAGTTCATAATGCTTACGGACTGTTACTGAAAGCCTATCACCAACTTCATGTGGCTTCAAAACATCTTATTAGTAAGAAGATGAGGAATTTATGGTCCAGATTTACAGTGGTTTCCCTCTCTTCTGTGGACTGTAGGTCTTTTACCTTTCTGATATGGGAGTCTATTATTGGGGGGAATGGGGGGCGAGTGAGTGAGTGTGTATGTTTGTGTCTGTCTACCTACATCAGTATCAATAGCAAAAAAGCTTAAATCACTTACTAAAACAGAGTATAGACAGTTGAAGGGGAGCACATTGACTGTTATTTTATTTAATACATATGCCTGTGAAAGCATTGTACGTTAAAATACCTGATGAACGTGAGAAATGTGTTTTAGATCTTCATTTGTGCTAGGCCTTCAGATGTGTTCAGTTGCTCATCTTTGTTCTCTCTGGTTTCACCCACCGCGATCCTTTTCCTATATCAGGCTGCCTGGGTTTGGCGCTTGTAACCACCCTCCAAACTCCATTCCTACCAAAATAGATTGAATATTATTGAGAACGTACACCATTGACTGTAAAGTGTATAAGAGCTAATTTAAGTCTCAGTAAAAATGTAAAATAATAGTAATAGTGACCCATTGCTTTTAAAAAATGTGCCATATATGTGGTAGTTCAAGTAGAGCTTTTTTGTTACCACTTACCAGTTTGACTTTGTTGGGGGGGGCGAGGGGGATAGCTTTATTGTAGAGTGAAGACACACTTGGAGCTGTGTATGTCAAGGTATCTCTGTTGTCTCTGTGCTTATAATCTGCTTGACTCTAGGTTAGCAGGCTGTCCTGGTTAAAATTCTAGTTTCATTGTAACCTATTTGAATGACCATGATGGAACAAGTTAGTCACCTAGGCCCTCTTTTCTTCTGTTCCCCAGCTGAAAATATGAATAACAACACTTAGGTCGCAGAGTTTTTGTGAAATAGCAGGCATTCAACAGATCTTAGATGCCTTGTTTATATACTGTGATATAAGAAATAAAAATTCATAGTAAAAATAACATGTATTTAATAGCAGTTTTGATACTTAAAAGTTTTTGCAGCTTACTGAAATGAAATCCTAAGAATGAAAACATACTGACGAGTAACAGTGATCTGTTTTCAGGTCCAAGAGTTCCCTGATCTCATCAAGCTTCTTTATACTTGTGACTGAGCTAGCTGTTCATTTTACTTGCCAAAACTTTGCTTCAGCTATTATCGTTTCCTTCTTTCCTGTAGCCAGGTCTGACTTAGACTGTGCATACCTGCACTTGTGCATACCTGTACTTGTACTATCTCCCTATGATTTGTCTGGGCTCCCTGCAGGGAGTGGAGCCTCTTGAGTATTTTGACTCTTTAAATCTTATTCTCCTAATGTTATTTTTTGTTGTATGTGGTGCTTGTGAGTACTCCTACCTAGTTAGAGTCTTTGATTGATTTTAAAGTGGTGAATCAGAAATCTTTAAGGGACTAGGATTTTCACATAATAACTTCTGTTTTGGGTTATCGGGTTTTTTTCTTCCTAAAAGGCAAACTTTTAATGAACATTTCTTTTGTGCCAGGCACTATCAAATGTTTCATATGCCTACCCTAATTTAATCTTCACAACTACTCTTTGAAGTAGTTGTCTCCTTTTTAAAAATAAGGATACTGGGGCTTGCAGAACTTAAATAATTTTGATTGTGCAGCTGGTGAGTGATAGAATTGGGATTTAAACTCAGCCATTCTGACTTCAGATTCTCCCATAACCAGTACTTTATACCACTTGTCACTTGTTCAGTTGTCTTCTCACATCTTTCCTGTTTACTGTAGCTATCTTAGAATCCTTACAAAACTACTTAGAATTTGAAGCTATACATTTGGTAGGAATCTATTACCACTGTTATTTTTGTAAATTCTAAGACTTTCATGCTGCTTACCTAAGCCAGATCCCGCATAGCTGTCCACCCCTCCTTTCCTTGTGCTTTGGTATAATGTGGGTAATGTGACCTTCTAGGCACTGACACCACAGGTGGTTTCCTGGGGGAGGGATTGTGGCAAGTATGGGGAGGTTGGGTGTGGTGGTTTGTGGTTTAAGAAAAACTATGTTAGGGGATACTTATTGAAAGGGTCAGTAAGGTAGGTGACTTGATGTACCCTAACATTTGCGATTTTGATCATTTTCTGGTGACCCCCAATGCTGAAACCTTTCAGTAATTTTAATTTTGCAGTATACATATGAAGCATATAGGTGATGAGCTGATGTATGTATTTTAGGTGGAATGTGTAAGCCTCTTTAATACATGCATCTTGGATTTGTTATTCTGTCACTCCAAAATCTTACCTTTAAGGTATTGGGAGATAGGTGATAATATTTACAGGTGATGAAACGAGAAACTACATATTATAGAAGGATTTGAAATTTGAGATACATAAGAGGTCTTACAGGTGTATTTGTAATTTTTGCACTGCTGTGTACTGCTGGGAAGGCGGGTGAGGTAGCTTTTTTATTAACAACAAAATATTTCTATTCAGAATTGTTTGTGCTAAAGTGAATTTAATATTTCTGGAGATAGTTTTTTTTTTTTTTTATAAATTTATTTATTTTTGGCTGTGTTGGGTCTTCGTTTCTGTGTGAGGGTTTTCTCTAGTTGTGGCAAGGCGGGGGCCACTCTTCATCGCGGTGCGCAGGCCTCTCACTGTCGTGGCCTCTCGTTGCGGAGCACAGGCTCCAGTCGCGCAGGCTCAGTAGCTGTGGCTCACGGGCCCAGTTGCTCCACAGCGTGTGGGATCTTCCCAGACCAGGGCTCGAACCCGTGTCCCCTGCATTGGCAGGCAGATTCTCAACCACTGCACCACCAAGGAAGCCCCCTGGAGATAGTTTTATTCTGGTCTTATTTTAGGGATATTATTCATGAGGACTCCAGGATAACTTTTGAGATTGTAGGTATTTCTTTTCTCAAAGTGGTTCTTTAAGTGGAGACTAGTCCGCCTTTTCTAGGGCCTTTGCACATTAAGAGTATTTCTGCAAGGAGTAATCTTAAATATGGATAGAATGTGGCCTGGTTTTCTTTTTTCCCCAGTGAAGACTGTTGGTGAACCCTGGGTTTTCCTGTTAATCTGTTGTAAGACAAGTTGTCTTTCTCTTGCTCCTGTATAGCTATTAATACCCCTCTAATCTTATCCTAACTGTTCATGTTAGAGGGTTCATGGGGATAATACCTTGTTACCTTGTCATCCACTTTTCTTGTAAATATTGTCTGTGGCATTTGGTTTTGCTATCTTAGTTGCTCTAGCACATGGCAGAAGTGAATGCCACAGCTAGGATTTGGCCACTTTAAAAAATTCCAAAAGGGGCTTCCCTGGTGGCGCAGTGGTTGAGAGTCCACCTGCCGATGCAGGGGACACGGGTTCGTGCCCCAGTCCGGGAAGATCCCACCTGCTGCGGAGCGGCTGGGCCCGTGAGCCATGGCCGCTGAGCCTGCGCGTCCGGAGCCTGTGCTCCGCAACGGGAGAGGCCATAGCAGTGAGAAGCCCGCGTACCGCAGAAAAAAAAAAAAAGAAAAAAAAAATCCAAAATATTGATATTAGGTGAGTATATGGACAGGTGGTAAATATAAATACTTGTAGAACTTTCAGTGTTTCTGAAAGTATCTTAAATATGGAGAATATCATATATATGCTTTTAAAATTCACATCTCCATATTGGTTAACAAGTTTGGTGAGAATAACTGCATTTTGAGTTTAATGGATCACATAAATTAAATAATTATTATCGTGCCCATAATATGAAAAAGCTCATGTACAAAGATTATGGAAATTAATACTCCTTTAGATAAGCCTGTCTAGTTTTAAAAGTTTTTTATTACAAAAGTGCTTACAGGAAAAAAGAAAAATCAAACTAGACTGTTGTTAACCTGTTTCATGTATATTCTTAATAGAATTTTTCTATGCATATATGTTAATTCTTTTAAAAAATATTGTATCATACTTCTGCAATTTGTGTATGTCTTATTGAAACACATCATTTTTTGGGTGGCATAGTATTCCATCATTTTGGCTGTGTTGTAATTCACTTAACCTGTCCACTTTGATGGTCTTAAAGATTGTTTACAGTTAAAACAATGCTTAAGTGAGCATAATTATGTTGGCACAGATGCAAGAATGGGATTTATGGATTGGACTTTATGTGCATTATTATCTGGCCTTCAGAAATCCTTTTGTTTCAACATATGCCTATAGAAACAGTGTATCAGAGTTACCTGTCCAGTATCAGTACTGAACATTATTAAGCTTTTAAGTCTGAAAATCTGATAGATGAAAAATGGTATCTCATTTTAATTTGCTTTCTTTTATTTTATGCCAGCATCTTTCCATTTGTTTATTGCTATTTGTAGTTTTCTGTTTCCCTCATTTATTAAGCTATGATTTGTTCCTTAGTTTTTTTTGCTAGATTTTTATTGATAAAATAATAGAGTACCTTGATAAAGTTAACTTCTAAATAAGTTATACTTTTGTTGTGTTAGGAATAATTTGAGTTTAAGACAGTCTCGAGGACTTCGCTGGTGGCGCAGTGGTTAAGAATTCACCTGCCAGTGCAGGGAACACGGGTTTGATCCCTGGTCCGGGAAGATCCCACATGCCGCGGAGCAAGTAAGCCCACAAGCTGAAACTGCTGAGCCCGCGTGCCTAGAGCCCGTGCTCTGCAACAAGGGAAGCCAGCACAATGAGAAGCCCGCGCACCGCAACAAAGAGTAGCCCCCGCTCGCCGCAACTAGAGAAAGCCTGCTCACAGCAACAAAGACCCAATGCAGCCAAAAATAAAATAAAATTTAAAAAAAAAATCTCATTCCAAAAAAAAAAAAAGAAAAAGACAGTCTCAAGCAGCAAGTTGTTTAAAAAGGATGTCCTAGACTGTATAGCAAAGGATAGTCTTTGTTATAATGGGTGGATTGAATTGTTATTTCTGGCATGTATCTTTTTATTCACATTCCAAAGACAGGTAGGCATATTTATCAGTAAAAGAAACTTCAGATACAAAGTATGAGCAATGTCTTCTTTCATTTTTATGACTGTATTTGAAATTTTGTCCTGGTAAACCCCCCCCCCCCGACATGTGGTCCTGGTCTATTTATTTGTAAATAGGCCAAAACAACCAGTTAGTTTGAGAGGAAAAAAAAACAAAACAAAACTACATTCTGTCCTTAGGTTGGCTGAATACTGAGAACACTCTGAGATCTCAAAAGTGTCATAAAGTCTAGTCAAGCAGAAGAAATGAAAATACTACCCCAAAAAAGGGATGGATGTATCTTAAGATTGTTTCCTACTATCTTAAAATTAGTTTTGAATAAATACATACTTTTATTTAAATGTAAGTAAAATACTGATGTGTCTAAGTAAAAGTAATTGAAGATGTGTGAGATTTTTGAGATGTGGGATTTTTCTTCGAATTTGCATTTAATTCTGTAATATTTATTTCACTTTCTGTTTCAATCATTCTTAACAGTGGTTCTCAACCAGGGGTGACAACGTCTGGAGACATTTTTGGTTGTTAAAAGTGGGAGACGCAACTGGCATATAGTGTGAAGCCAAGAATGCTACAGTGCACAGGGTAACACCCAACAACAAAGCGTTATCAGACCCAAAATCTCAGCGCTGAGGTTGAAAGATTCTGCTTCATAGGAAAAAGCATACGTTAAGCTTTAAAAAGTGTCTAATAGTTTTGTTCTGTGACCTGTGAAATAAAAATAGTGATGGGTATGATAAGACCATCAAGGTCTTTAACCAAGGCTTCTAGTTTTATTGATACCTTTCAGGATTCTATTTGACAAACTTAGAAAAGTCTGATTCTGGGAAATAAATACTACTTATTGAAGATTTGATAGTTTAATTAAAGTGTTCTCTTTCCTGACTTTCAGTTAAGATGAAAGTCCCAAATGTTTTGCCTTTTATCTAATCACATATTGTCTAGAGCTCTTTCTCCTTGCTGGTCATACTCACAACACTTTTGACGTTAGATATGTGATACCACCTGAGTCTCCGACAATTCAGTAGTGCCATTTTCTACTTGGAGTTAGCATCAGATCTCACATGTTAAGGACTTAGTCCCACAAAACTGCCACCTACCTACCCCCTTCGGACACCAGTCACAAGTCCAGGTTGTTATACCTGTGTTTCTGACCAGCAGGCTAAAAATTAGAGGTTTCTATGACCCCTTCCTCAGGTTCTGTTAATTTGCTAGAGTGGCTCGTAGAACTCAGGAAGTTGACTATCTAGATTATTCGTTTATTAATATTACACAGGATGTTCAAGGTTATGAAGGAGTAGCCAGATGAAGAGATACATAGGGTGAGGTCCAGAAGGGTCCTGAGCACAGACGCCTGTGGAGTTTGGGTGCACCACCCTCCCGGCAGGTGGATGCATTCTTGCTCACCAACCCAGAACCTCTCTGATCCCCATAGTTGATAGATGTTTATGGAGGGTTCATGAAGTGGGCATGATCGATGATTAACTCCACTTTTAGCCCCTCTCCAGAGAATGACAGTGGGAAGTGCGGTTGAAAGTTCCAAGCTTCTAATCATGACTCCATCTTTCTGGTGACCAGCCCCCATCTAGGAGCCTACCAAGAGTCAGAGTTGCCTCATTAGAATAAAAGACATTTCTACGGCATGGACATATATACACTACCAAACGTAAGGTAGATAGCTAGTGGGAAGCAGCCGCATAGCACAGGGAGATCAGCTCGGTGCTTTGTGACCGCCTGGAGGGGTGGGATAGGGAGGGTGGGAGGGAGACACAAAAGGGAGGGGATATGGAAACATATGTATATGTATAACTGATTAAATTTGTTATAAAGCAAAAAATTAAAAAAAAAAAAGACATTTCTATCACCCAGGAAATTCCAAGGGATTTAGTAGCTCTGTGTCAGGAACTGGGGCCAGAGACTAAATATTACAACAGAAGATTCTCTTAGGACCTTTATTTTCAAGGGTTTTAGGAGCTCTGTTAGGACCTGGGAGCAGACAGCAGTATGCATAGTTCTTTTTTTTTTTTTAACATCTTTATTGGAGTATCATTGCTTTACAATGTTGTGTTAGTTTCTGCTTTATAACAAAGTGAATCAGTTATACATATGTTCCCATATCTCTTCCCTCTTGCGTCTCCCTCCCTCCCACCCTCCCTATCCCACCCCTCTAGGTGGTCACAAACCACCGAGCTGATCTCCCTGTGCTATGCGGCTGCTTCCCACTAGCTATCTGTTTTACGTTTGGTAGTGTATATATGTCCATGCCACTCTCTTTCTTTGTCACAGCTTACCCTTCCTCCTCCCCATATCCTCAAGTCCATTCTCTAGTAGGTCTGTGTCTTTATTCCCGTCTTACCCCTAGGTTCTTCATGACCATTTTTTTGTTTGTTTTTTAGATTCCATATATATGTTAGGATATGGTATTTGTTTTTCTCTTTCTGACTTACTTCACTCTGTATGACAAGACCCTAGGTCCATCCACCTCACTACAAATAACTCAATTTCGTTTCTTTTTATGGCTGAGTAATATTCCACTGTATATATGTGCCACATCTTCTTTATCCATTCATCTGTTGATGGACACTTAGGTTGCTTCCAAGTCCTGGCTATTGTAAATAGTGCTGCAATGAACATTGTGGTACATGACTCTTTTTGAATTATGGTTTGCTCAGGGTATATGCCCAGAAGTGGGATTGCTGGGTCGTATGGTAGTTCTATTTGTTGTTTTTTAAGGAACCTCCATACTGTTCTCCATAGTGGCTGTATTAATTTACATTCCCACCAACAGTGCAAGAGGGTTCCCTTTTCTCCACACCCTCTCCAGCTTTTATTGTTTGTAGATTTTTTGATGATGGCCATTCTGACCGGTGTGAGATGATATCTCATTGTAGTTTTAATTTGCACATAGTTCTTATTACTGCACAAATATATCCATTAGCTAGCTTCATTGGACCATTCTTATATGTGTAGGGGAGAGAGAGAACCTTTAATTTCTCACTTCATTGGTGGATTGCTAGCTTTGTGTCTTAATTAACTGCTCTGCATATACCTAATCTGTAATTACCCGTGAACTCTGCTGACTGATAGCTTGGCAGCTATGTGTATCTCACAAAGTCACAGGCTACTACACAACTGGCCAGTACACCAATGGGACATTAGTGGCAGCAGTGTTGACCACTTCTCCCACCTCCAGAGGAGTTAGCTGCCATAGCCACCCCCTGCATACTGTCTTTGACAGGGAAGGGTTAAATTGAGCCTGGAACAGGTGAGAAAGATTTCTGTCATTTTCAGATTTAACTGTGTGTTAAAGTGAGGACTCTCTTCATTACTCATGCATTTCACAAACAGTCTGACAAGGTGAGAGAAATTGGAAGTACGAAGTAGAGAGGTCTACCAAACCTGCATATTTTAATGTAATTATTAATAATACTTCATTAAATATGATACACATGGTAAACTGGGCAGAACACCAGGTGTAGACTAGGACTGTTCTAACTAGGGTGTATTGTCTCTGTTTCCTTTGAATTCTCCCTTGTATAGCATTACTAGTTTGTATCATTCATTCTTATACTTTTATCCTATTAGTTAGGCAAATACTGTTTTATTCTTTAAACTGGTTTCTTGATCTGGGCTTTTTTTTACCTCCAATTTGTCTCTTGCCACTGTATGTAACTTTGCCAAGTGACTTGCAGTTCACTGAGTATGCAGTAATCTGTTTTGCTAGTATTCTAATGGCATCTGTTTTTTTAAAAAATATTTATTTATTTATTTTTGGCTGCATTGGGTCCTCGTTGCTGCACGCGGGCCCTCTCTAGCTGCGGCGAGCGGGGGCCACCCCTCGCTGCAGTGCGCGGACCTCTCACCGCAGTGGCCTGTCCCTGTTGTGGAGCAGGGGCTCCAGGCTCCCGGGCTTCAGTAGTTGTGGCGCAAGGGCTCAGCTGCTCCCCGGCACGTGGGATCCTCCCGGACCAGGGCCTGAACCCGTGTCCCCTGCATTAGCAGACGGACTCCCAACCACTGTGCCACCAGGGAAGTCCCTCTAATAGCATCTTTCTGTTTCTTGCCTCTGACATTCTTCCTCATGGGATAACTTCAACTTGTCTTTGAAGACTGTTCAGACAGCTCCATTCAAATACATATGGATCCCCTGAGAAGCTCTCTTGGATTTCCTTTTCTCCATAGAAACTACCATATTTATGACATGCATTGATCATATTTTCTGTTAGTCTGTTTCCACTTGTGGTTCTGTAGGCTTTGAGCGTGCTGAAATTGCCTTGCTCAAAACGTGGCTCAAAGTTAGGAGCTGGATTAAATATCTAAATGGGAGAAAAATAAGAATCTTCATCTATTAAAGAAATATCCTTTTCTTTAGGAAAAAAATAGAAAATATTATTGGTATCAGAATTTTGAGCTTTGTGTATGTGTGAAAATTCTGAGTTTGCTTGCTTTCTCTCTTCCCTTTTTTTTTCTGTGTCCAGATTCTATTTATCCTTTGTCAGTTTTGCTTGTTTTTACGCCTCCCTAGATTTTAAAACAAAATAGTAATCTTGCCTTTCTATAGTCTTCATTTTACCATTTTCTACTCTGTATGGGTACCTTTTTTTTTTAACGGTTTCATCAATTGGCTTTTTTATTTTAAGTAAATTTATTTGTTTGTTTATTTATTTTTGGCCACGTTGAGTCTTCGTTGCTGTGCGTGGGCTTTAGTTGAGGCGAGTGGGGCTACTCTTCGTTGCGGTGCGTGGGCTTCTCATTGTGGTGGCTTCTCGTTGCGGAGCACGGGCTCTAGGCACATGGGCTTCAGTAGTTGCAGCACGCGGGCTCCATAGCTGTGGGTCGCTAGCTCTAGAGCACAGACTCAGTAGTTGTGGTGCACGGGATTAGTTGCTCTGTGCATGTGGGATCTTCCTGGACCGGGGATTGAACTCATGTCCCCTGCATTGGCAGGCAGATTCTTAACCGCTGCGCCACCAGGGAAGTCCCTGTATGGGTACTTTAATATAAGTATTATTTCTTCTACCAAGCTAGGCCCTTAGAGGCCATAATTTGTTTTTTATCATTATGTGCTTCTGTATCATATGTCACTGTTCCTTCAAAGTAGTAGACTTGCTGTCTTAGCTTGGGCTACTGTAGGAAAATACCGTAGACTGGGTGGCTCAAACAACAGAAATTATTTTCTTACAGTTACGGAGGCTGGAAGTCTGAGCTCACAGTGCTGGCATGGTTGGGTTCTGGTGAGAACTCTTCCTGGCTTGCCCAAGGTCACCTTCTTGCTGTGACCACACATGGAGGGGGTGGGGCCTGGGAGACCTCTCCTGCCTACCCTCCACGCCCCCCATTTTTTCTACTAAAAGTAGTAGTCCCATCAGGAGGGTGTTACTCTCAGGACCTCACTCATACCTAATTGTCTCCCAAAGGCCTTATCCTCAAATACTGTCACACCGTGGCCTAGGGGCTTCAACATAAGAAATTTGGGTGGACACAAACACAGTCTGTAACATTCGCCAATGATTTGTATGTCTTTTTATATTTACTGATTACATTTGGATATGGATTGTTTTATGCAGATGTATTCTTAAAAATTTTGATGTTAATTGAGTTTTATGAAGTAAACATTTTAGGTGTACACTGTTAAAAAGAAAGTGGAAGGAAAAGGGGCTGGGATTTATTGAATGCATAGTGTATGATAGTAAATGCATATTCTGTGACATTTTATGTAAAAAATGCTGGTGTGAAGTTTTCTGAATGCAGAGGTTTCCTTGTTATATACTATTCTTCAAGTTAGTTTCTGTGTAATTTCTGTGTATCAAGTTTGCTTAAGTTCCTTCAAATCTTTATTGAGATGTCAACAAATGATTATTGAGCATATATTCTATACTGGGTACTGTGCTAGGTACCTTGGGATGCACTGGTGAGCACACAAACCACAGTCCGTTATAGTGTTTATTATTTTAAAAGTGTTATATTTCATTTAATATTTTTCTCACTGCTTTTATCAGTATTTGCCAGTATCAACTATGTTAAGTTTATCTTTAAAATTAGGACTGGGGAAACTTAAATATGTAGTTCCTTAAGAGAGTAATTTTTTTCAGTTGCTCCTTAAGTCAGCATATGCTGTAAGCCTAAGAGTAATCTGATATCAATAATCATTTTTGATATACATTTCTATTTTTAAGTTTCGGGTGGGGGAGGTGAAAGCTTTAGTGTCAAGTAATACTAGCTTCATAATGTGTGAAGTGCAGTAGAACTTGGTTAGATTAGATGGGAATAAAATTGAAATTGCTGTAAGATTTTGCTTTTTGAATTTTTTCTGCTATGTATATAAATTCCAGATATACCTCAAATTTTTGACATAATTACAAATTGTATTAAATTAGCAGTTTAACCCTAGAATCTCTTTGCTACCCAGAAAGACGTTTTAAAATTAATTTTTTGTAAATATTCCTCATCAGCATGTGTTTTTTCCACGTTTTAATGTCTTTGAAACTGAATGTCTTTCAAGCGTCAGTAGTGTCCTAGTTTTCCTAAAACAATGGAGAGTCTTACAGTTGCTCCTGATTGAGGTTTGATTAATACAGTGTTGTTAGCTCTTTGAAGGTTTAGGGAAAAGTACATATTTAAGTGTTTTGGATGGGTAGTGCAGACAGTTTGGAAGAATTATTTTAAAAGAAAGGCTTCTGAGATTACAGTGTAAGTAGAGTGATTTAAGTGTTGGTATGTTTCAAGTAAGAAAATGTTTTAAACATTTTAAAAGTATATTCCTTTTATATTTAGTTGGTAGTCTTTAAAAGTTGTTGGTATGAGGATTTGTGGATCAAATCATATTCTTGTTTGTGATTGTTTGAAAGGTTTTGCTTTTTGAAACATTTGTAGTTGAACTGTACAAAAACTTCAAATTATAGAATCGCATTAATGGAATGAAGTTTTCTAAATGTGGTAATTTTTAAAATTATTGAATTTGGTATTGGTGTGAGGCATAGTGTTGAGAAATGTGGCCGAGTATTTAAAATGTTTTTTTTTTTTAATTATAAGATCAAGATAACGTACCTTATTTAAAACAATTTGAACAGTGCAGTATTTCATAAAAGAAGTGAAAGTCACTCCCATTTCTGTGCCCCCAAATATGCTTAATATTTATATACTTCAGTAAAATAAAAAAGGAGAATTTAATAGTAGCTTTAAAAAAAGTCATCAGAAAAAACTAAAGCACACTTGAGCAAACCTTTGTGTTCTGAGGAATTAAGTTCAGATTTTTCAGGCATATGTGAAAAAGAAATGCCAGTAGCTCTTTACAAATGTAATTGGATCAACTTTGCTTTTTAGTTTCCAGTTTGAATGGTTTTATTAGAAAGTTTCACCATTCGTGGTTTAATTTTTCTAAATTTGTAATTTCACTGACTTTAAGCAATTAATTACACCTTTTAAACCTTTAAAAGGCGAAAAGCTCACATTGAAAAAAAATGTGAAGATATGATTGGCTGAAAGTAACCTTTAGTCTTTCAAATTCATAAATACATACATTTATAAATTCAGATCTAATTTCTAATGTAGGAAAATCAAGCTTTAGGGGGCCGATGCAGGAGCGTTTATGTATTTTGAAGGCCTAGGATATTTATATTGGAAAAAGATAAAATTCACCAAACTATAGTCAGTGTTGAAGTTCTGATAAAGAAGAAAATAGCCATAAAATGATGTGTCATAAAGAGATTTTCAGTGTGTATAACGACATGCCAGATCTTTGACATTCTGGAGTTACATGTGGAGAAATTTAAAACCCAAATTCTCTGAATACCATGGGTATTCTGCTAGATTGAATATTTAAATGGCACATTTGGGAAAGCCCACTCAGACTTAAATTAATTTACTAGGATCACAGCATTTTAAATAAGAAAATACAAGAAATAAACTTTTAAGTTGCAATTTGAAAATCCAGAAGAGCCTTTTTTTCACAGCTCAGATTTCTGCTTAAAGCTAGGACATTAAAGATGTAATTCTGAAGGTATCTTTAGCTTTTTGAAAGCATCAAATTAATTTAAAACTCTTTTGTTTGCAAGCAACACAAACTGATTTTGGTTCACGTAAGCCCAAAAGAAAACAAGAAGAGAAAGAAAGATTTATTGGAAGAATATTGAGGTAGCACTTGGAATCAAAGTTTGATCTATATCACCAAGCCAGTGATGAGGATGGGGTACTTCAGGGCATCAGCAGTAGAAGTTGCTGGACATGTTTTTTAGGTTCCTGCCAAAGGGGTGACTTAGTTCCAATAAATTCCTGTTCCTCCCTATTTCACATTTCTGGGTGAGAACATCCAGTAGGCCCACCCCAGGATTAATTCACTTTTAGAAGGGGAGCAGGTGGTGTGGTTAGGGAAACAGCTGGCTACTGGAGGTCCATCCTTGTATTATTCTGGGAAAGTGGGGAACCAATTCATTGGTATACGCTGTAACCAGCATATATGCATATACAGTACCCCCACTTCATCATACAGGTAAAGTGTATTAAACTTATCTCACTGTTGTGAGGTTATAACTGTGACTTACATGTCAGCAGGAAGTGTCCTTGACCTTTAAGGATCTAGGTGAAGTTGGAACTAATCCCTGTTCTATTATTGAGAAATTAGTATACTTACCAACCTCTCTGAATTGCTGAAATGCTTAATTATGATTTAAAGCTGTAGCTTTTGCTAAGTTAGTTTCAAAGTGTTTTCATGACAAAGACAGTTCCCTCCCAAAAGAGAAATTCTGTTATATGATTCTTAGCTTCCTAAGTTTCCTAACCTGATCTTCTAAGGAAAAAAAGACATAGAACTAGTGATTGATCATGGTCGGGGGCAGAATTTAATAGTTGTTTTAAGGGAGTTACAAATTAAATGCTTTGGGAACAGTAGAGTCAGGTTGATTTCTGGCAAGGAGAATTAGGAAGAGCTTCATGGTATGAGAGACATGCTTAGTCCAGCTAGAAGAAACAGTGAACAAAGAAATAGATAAGATGCAGGGCTATGAAGGTAGATTTGTGATACATCAGAGAATGTCTTGCTGTTGTATAGAATTTTGCATTTACAAAGACTTTACACAAGTTATTGATGATTTTTGAGCAAGGGAGAGAGAGCGCTTTGCCTTGGCAAACTTGGGAGTTAGGGCCGTCCCTCAGGAGGCTATTACAGGAGTTTAATCTAGAGGAAATGAGAACTTGAAATAGGGTGGTGTTAATGTGAACGGACATGAGGATTCACAGGCCGCATCAGGTTATGGTTCTTGAGACACTGTGCATCATTCCCATCTTGCTTGAGTTTCTGTATAGGCTTTCTAAATAGTTTCCTAACTGGAGTTTTACTGGGAAGTCTGTCTAATCTGTGCTCTTAGCAGTGGCTGTGCTACAGTGTAAATGCGTTCCTCCCGTCGTTAAAATCCTTCTGCACTTTTCCCCTTGTCAAATTAAAGTTTAAGGTAATTATAATGATACTTAAAATGATCATGTCTCTACTTGTTGTCCCCCAGTTTTGCTTCCTTTGTTTTTCTGCTCTCCTAAACTCCTCAGTTCTCTGGTGGACCATGCTCCCTCATCTTAGTGCCTGTGCCCATATTGTTTCCTCTCCTTGGAACAAAGACCTTTCTTTTCCTTTTTGCTCATCTTTTAAGATACATACTAAGGGTCTGGGAAGCTTTCCTTGACCCTGGGTTAGGTGTGTCTTAGTCTGCTACAGTACTTCATGATTGCTTCTATCATTGTATGTGTATTTTGTTATGTTACTGTTTTTTGTTTAGATTGTGAATTCCCTGAAAGCAAGTAGACTTTTTTTTTCTTTTTTTTTGTGTGGTACGCGGGCCTCTCACTGTTGTGGCCTCTCCCGTTGCGGAGCACAGGCTCCGGGCACGCAGGCTCATCGGCCACGGCTCACGGGCCCAGCCGCTCCACGGCATGTGGGATCTTTCTGGACCTGGGCACAAGCCCGTGTCCCCTGCATCGGCAGGCGGACTCTCTTCCACTGCACCACCAGGGAAGCCCAGCAAGTAGACTTTTAAAAATCTTTTCCCACTACAGTGTAGCTTAGAGATACATATTTGTGGGGTTTTTTTTCCCCTTATACTTTTCCTATAACTAGATGTATTGACTTATTAAGAGTATAGATTCTGAAGCCAGAGTGCCTGGGTTGAAATTTTGGCTCTGCTACTTTCTTGCTGTGAACCATGGGCAAGTTGTTTAACCACTTTATTCTTAGTTGCTTTATTGATAATACAGTGGGTGAAATAATACTACCTGACTCGTGGGTTGTTGTGAGGATTGAGTTATTAAGTACAAAGTGCTTAGAACAGTGTTTGACATCAGTGGTTATGTGCTTGCTGCTATTACTGTTAAGCATTGCAGTTCAAATATGAGTCTGTGCTCCTATTGCTAAAGCAATTGCACATATAATACTTCCCACATCTGCTTGGAAAGTGGTATTTTTCTTTCTGATTTCTTTTTTTCCACTGTAGGTGGGTTGTGAATATTATTCCAGAGTAGGCTTCAGGATGTTTACCAAATAATTATTGAGCACTTATTTTTTGCTATACATATTGTTGGTACTTGTGATATGTACTGGTCAACAAATATGTGAGCAGATAGATAAATATAATAAATAACGTTTTGTGTTATGTTACTAGATTGTAAGGGCAATGGAAGAATAAGAAAAATGGTAAGGGAAATGAGAGTTTAAGGGTGTAGAGGTAGTTGTACTTTTAAATAAGGTGGTAAGAGTAAGCCTCATTTTGAAGGTGACTGTTGAGCGAGACAGGAAGTTGGCCATGCATATATTTAGTAGAAGAGCATTCCAGGCAGAGGACTTCCAGTGCAAAGGCCCTTAAAAAGGAGTGTGTCTCACCTTTTTGCAGACTAACAAAGGTGGCCACTGTGGCTGGAGTAGACTGACCAAGGAGAGGAAATCAGAGAGGTTAAAGGGGATTGGGGTCAAATCATGTAGGCATTGTGGACCATGGTAAGGACTTAGACTTTACTCTGAGTGAAATCAGGAGCCAGTGTGGGGTTTTTAGTTGAGAAGTGACATTGTCAGACTTAAGTGTTAAGAGAGTTGTATGAACGGCTGTGCTGACAATAGACTTTAGGTAAAGTAAACTAGAAGCAGCAGTTATTGAAGATAATAATGTTTTTGAAGAGGTGGATTAAGTGGTAGCAGGAGGTGGTGAGAATTAGTCAACATTTTAAATACACTTTGAAGGTGCAGCTGGCAGGATTTCCTGAAGAGAGGGTGTGGTGTGTGAGAGAAAAAATGGAGTCAGGAATGACTCCGGTTTGCCATAGCAGCTAGAAGGATGGAATTTCTTCACACCTGAAATGGGAAAAGGTGTGGGAGGAGCAATTTGGACCGTGCTGAATGCTATTTTGACGTGGAGCAGGTGGTTGAATGGGTGAATGTGGAGATCAGGAGATTTCATGGGCAAATAGTATTTAAAACCTCCAGACTTTACAGTATCACCAAGTGTAGACAGAGAATTGATTGGTTGAGCTTTGGATTACTCCAGCATGGAGCATTTTGTGAAACCAGAAAAGGACAATGAGTAGGAAAGATCAGCAAGTTAAAAGACAGTATCAGAAAGTAATTAAGGAAAAAGGATCAACTGTGTGAAGTACTCTTTATATGCTCTTAAGATGAGGTGTGAGAAACGATCATTGGATTTAGCAATATGGAGGTAATTGATGACCTTGATAAGAGCAGATTAATTTTAGTGGTGGGACTGAAAGCTTGTTTGGGGTGGGTTTGAGGGATAGTGGGAGGAAGACAACTATTCCAAGGAGTTTTCCTTCAAAGGAGAGCAAATAAATGATGGAGGAGCTAGGAGGGTAAGTGGAGGGAAGAACAAAATTTTGAGATGGGAGGAATATAGATGTATTTGTAAGGTAGTGGAAATGATCCATTAGAGATTTTAAAAGTTGATATGGTTGATAGAAGAAAGGGGAGAATTACACAAGTGATGCTCTTGAGTAGGTGTGCAAATGGAGAATCTGGCATGTAAGTAGATGAGAACATGGGTAGTTTATAACAGGTGGGAATTTGGGGTGTGCATGAGCCCACTAGTAGGTGGATAAATGTGGTGGGACTCTGGAAATTCAGGGTCATTAAGTGTGAGAGTGAGGGAGAACTCAGTGGGGGTTTGAGGAGAGAAGATATGAAATAGTTACCTAGAAGAGTCTGGAAGTGAATAAACTAGGGAAGAAAATATTAATCTGGTAGTGTACTTGAAACAAGCGAGCATGGTGATGCATTTTTCTTTAATTTTGTGTTTGTGCCCATGTGTGCTGCTGTATAGGCACAGATTTGGTGGGGATTGCATTTTAACCTACTAGTGAAGTTGATTTTGTGAGTACAGTGAAGCCGGAGAGGGGCTAGAGAATCAGCTGTATGCAAGGGGATGACTAATGGTTAATGATTAACTATAATTTAATCTTGATAATGAAGGTGGTGAGGGACAGTAAAAAGGTGGTAGGATCAATGGATTGGAGGTAATGGTAGAGTCAAAGAACTTTTGCAGTAACTGCAATATATTTAAATATCTTCTAGTTTAGACCTATTAAAAATATGACTAGCTAAGGTTTGACAAAGCTGGGTGATGTGTAGGTTTTTTTTTCCTGTTCTGAATTCTTAACGTTAGCTAAAATATTACGTTAATTTTGTTTGTTTGTTTGTTTGTTTTGCGGTACGCGGGCCTCTCACTGTTGTGGCCTCTCCCGTTGCGGAGCACAGGCTCCGGATGCGCAGGCTCAGCGGCCACGGTTCATGGGATCAGCCGCTCCGCGGCATGTGGGATCTTCCCGGACCGGGGCACGAACCCGTGTCCCCTGCATCGGCAGGCGGACTCTCAACCACTGCGCCACCAGGGAAGCCCACGTTTAGTTTTTAAAAGGAAATAATTTTGTGAATGGGTGAAGAAGGAATATTGGGTAAATTTTCTCCTTTCTCTAATAGAAGGGAGTAATTAAAGAGGCTCTAGAAGTGCTCTTAGGCTGCAGAGATTGCCTCAATTTGTTATATATCTGTTATGTGAGAGTATATAAGATAAGCCCAACCATCTTATGCGCTAAAAGAGGTCTTTCTCACTGTCCCAATCCATTCTTACACCTGGAAAGCCGTCTGGAAAACTCTCTGCATATTTCTACAATATTACTCAGATGTTCTCCACATCCTGAGTTTCTTGAGGACAAACAGCCATTGATTGAGTGCTTACTAGGTGTCAGCCACTTTGCTAAGCAGTCTGCTTACACTAATGTAATCCTCACAGCAGTTCTGTGAAGTGTAGATACTGTTACCTCCATTTTAGAGATGGGAAACAAAGAGAGTCTGGAGTTATCTCTCTTAGGTCATACAAATGAAAAAGTGGCTGAACTAAAATTTGAACCCAACCAAGCTTTCAGACTCTAACACCAATGCTTTTTAATTTTTATTTTTACCATGTGATTTTTACTTTCATCGAAGTTTTACATGCACAGGATTTAGTGAGTTTATTAATACAACAAAGGGAACAAAAAAAAATCTTCTATGTGCTTTCCTTTTTTTCCCCTATTCCCTAGAGATAACCACTTTAAAATCATTGTTTTCTTGGGGGAATGGGTGTTAATCTGCCTATTTCTAAGTTACCGTCTTAGAAAATCACTTTTTTCTTTAAATTTTTGGAATTAATTATTGATTTCATAATAATTGCAGTGAGGATTTAGTTTTTTTTACCTCCTCTCCTTCACTCCATACATACATCTCACTTCCATTGCCCAATGTCTTCAGTATAATTATATTGCAAATTTGGTCAGTTCAGCATTTGTTTCATACATGTCTTAGTGAATGCTGTGTTTTCCATTTAATTTTCTGTATACTTATGGCTAATTCCACCCCAAACTTTAGTTGTTTAGATCTCATTGCAAAATATGACATATTAGGTCTTCTACCAATTTTGTATTTTTAGAAAATCCCTTGTGGAGCCTTCTTAACTGCTCCATTCTGGAGTGGTTGCTCTTAGACCTGCCTTATTCCTCCACTCTTGGAATCTGCCTTTATCATTATTCTGAAATTCACTTTCTCGTCTTGGGTTTTTAGTTTCCTTGATAGCATGTCACATGCTCTTTCTTGGTTTACTTCATTGTTTTGGTGGACTGAGAGAAAGCATGATAGGAAATACATCTTTTTTTGTACTTTCAATGAAAATGTTTTTTTTTTCCTACCCATTTACTTAAATGGATAGTTGGGGTACAAAATTCTAGGTTGAAAAGAGTTTTTTTTGAATTTTAAAGGCATTTTCCTGTTGCTATCTTCCTGCACTGTTGTTAAGTCTGAAGCCCTGTATGTGACCTGTTTTGTATCTCTGGAGTTTTGCAGGATCTTCTTTTTGATTCCAGAATTATGCAGTTTTACTATGATGTCTGATCCCTTACCTATTTGTCAACCTTTATGAGGCTCTCTCAGTTTGAAAAGTAGTATCTTTTAAATATGGCAATTTAAATTTATATTCTAATTTACTGCGGTGAGACATACATAATATAAAATTTACTGGGCTTCCCTGGTGGCGCAGTGGTTGAGAGTCCGCCTGCCGATGCAGGGGACACGGGTTCGTGCCCCGGTCTGGGAAGATCCCACATGCCGCGGAGCAGCTAGGCCCGTGAGCCATGGCTGCTGAGCCTGTGCATCCGGAGCCTGTGCTCCGCAACGGGAGAGGCCACAACAGTGAGAGGCCCGCGTACCGCAAAAAAAAAACAAACAAAAAACCATTTTAATCATTTTCCACTAGCTTTATTGAGATATAATTGACATATAGTCATTTTTAAGTGTACAGCTCAGCATTAGTGATGTTGAGCACTTTTCCCTGTACCTGTTGGACATGTGAATGTCTTGTTTGCAGAAATCTCTGTTCATATCCTCTGCCCATTTAAAAATAAGGTGTTTTTTTTTTTTTTTGCTATTGAGTTATATGAATTCCTTGTATATCTTGGATATTAACCCTATCAGCTATCTGCTTTGCAAATATTTTCTGCCATTTCATAGGTTGCCTTTTAATTTTATTGATGGTTTCCTCCACTGTGCAGAAGGTTTTTAGTTTGATGTCCCATTTCTTTATTTTTGCATTTTTTGCCTTTGCTTTTAGAGTCAGATCCCAAAAAAACCATCTTTAAGAGTTTTATGGTTTTGGGTCTTACAAGTCTTTAATCCATTTTGAGTTGATTTTTGTGTAGGTGTAAGATAGTGATCCAGTTTCATTCTTCTGCATGTGGCTGTTCAGTTTTCCCAGCACCACTAATTGAAGAGACTTTCTTTTCCCCATTGTGTAGTCTTTGCTCCTTTTCCAAAAATTAATTGACTGTACTTATACATGTATGGGTTTATTTCTGGACCCTCTGTTCTGTTCCACTGAGCTGTTTGTTTTTTATGCCACTACCATACTGTTTTGATTACTATAGCTTTGTTATATAGTTGAAATCAGATTGTGTGAGGCTTCCATCTTTATTCTTGTTTCTCAAGATTGCTTTGGCTATCCAGAGTCTTTTGTGGTTCCATACGAATTCAGGATTTTTTTTTTTTTCCTGTTTCTCTGAAAGATGCCATTGGCATTTTGGTAGGGATTGCATTGAATCTGTAGATTGCTTTAGGGAGTACTTGGCCATTTTAACAATATTACTCCATTCCATGAGCATGGAATATCTTTGCATTTGTTTGTGTCTTCACTTTCTTTCATCAGTGTCTTAAAATCTTCAGTGTACTGATCTTTCACCTCCTTGCTTAAATTCATTCCTAAGTATATCATTGTTTTTGATGCTGTTGTAAATGGGGTGGTTTTCTTAAGTTCTGTTTACAGTAGTGAATTATTAGTGTGTAGAAACACACTTGAGTTTTCTATCTTGAGTTTGTATTCTGCAACTTTACTGAATTCATTTGTTTTAACAGTCTTTTGGTTGTGTCTTTGGAGTTTTCTATACATAATATAATGTTACCTGCAAATAGAGATAGTTTTACTCTTCCTTTCAGACTTGGTTGCCTTTTATTTCTTTTTCTTACCTAATTGCTGTGGCTAGGACTACCAGTACTATGTTGAGTAAAACTGGTGAGAGTGCACATTCTTGTCTTGTTCTTGATCTTAGAGGAAAAGCTTTCAGCTTTTCACCACTGAGCATGATGTTAGCTTTGGGCTTGTCAGTTACCTGTTTTAAAAACATTTCCCTGAAAAAAAAAATTCCAGTTAATCTTCTTAGTTTTATCTTACTTAGATGGAGATTCTCAGGAAGGGTTATCCATTTCAGTGTTGATGTGTTCGTTTTTCACATGTTCACACAGTTCTTGGACTAGAGTACAAATTGTTTTCTCAGTAGATACTGTGCTTTTAGTGGTTATTATTTTTTCTTTGTTTTGAGAGTATGTAGGTAGAGAAAAATGCTTTCTAAATAATTATATCTTTATTAGTAATTGTAAGATAGCATAACTCTGGGTCATACTTCAAAACACTAATAAAAATAATCTTTAAATGGAATAGCACAAAATAGACACATACCACACTATAAAAAGCCAATATTGCAAACACTATAAAGATACTTTGAGCTTCACCTTCAAACTCTAAAAGGATTCTCCAGGATGAAACCTGTGTCCTAAAGTGTACAGTAATCTGCCACCACTGCTGTGTTAACTCATTTTATATTTCATTAACAAATTATAAAACCATTTATGTATGTTCATTCAATCTCCTTTAAACACTTGAGTATTTAAAACTTCCTTTGCACCACATGAATTGATATCTGGGTCCAGGTGGAAGGACTTTTTGCTGTTGTTTTTTTTCCTTCACCTTTCTGAATGAACAGAAGACTACACCCGAGGAAAAATAAATTCTAGATCATATCTCCACAGCGCATTTTCTTGTACGACTAGAAGTGATTCGTGAGATAGATTTTAATGCTAATGAGCATTTTTTGAATGACTCATGTACATTTTAGAATTTCTCCTCTGTCTCTTAAAGTATATATATTCGTGCTGTTTTATTCTTCAAATTTTTTGAGAGTTTGGTGTTGCACCTCTGATTTTGCCATCCTTACTGTTTTTCAGGAACCAGTGTAATTCTCAACAAAAGAGATGGTGTATTGCAGTGCTTTTCAACTGGGAGCAAGCCTCCCTGCCCCCCAACCCCAGGGTTCATTTGTCAGGGTCTAGAGGCAGTTTTGATTGTCACCATTTGCGATGGGGATCACTGGCATCACAGTGTAGGGGTCGCACATGTTGCTGAACATCCTGCAGTGCACAGGACAGCTACTACAGTACAGAACTCTGCAGCCTGAACTGTCAGTAGTGCCGAGTTTGAAAAAGTCATTTGTCCATATTAAAGTCCTTCTATGTTTAAGTCCTATACTTTCCCACTTCCTTTTTCATACTCTACTCATGCTTTTCAGGTTCACCTTTTAAAGTCCCACTTTGTCCTGAAGGCTTTTCTTGATGGCTCTAAACCTGCATTTCATCTCCTTTTTCTTTGTTCTATTATACCATCACTGGAATCTTTGCATCTGATAGTTTATGCTGTTTTATTTCTCTTTGCTTATTGTTTATGTGTCTTGTTTTTCAAACTAATTTTGTTAAGGATCAATGTCTTACATTGTTTCTGGGCTTTCTAACTGCTGTTGACACTGACATTACATGGTGAGTTTGTAGAATGAAAAAAGGGCCCATGGCCTACCTAGGCTCTGGCAAATGTGGTAAAAGAATGGACTCGTCTCCGTTGATGGCAGTTTGGCATTAGTATCAAATGGATTATGGAAGAAGTGATAGCATCAGTGGTGAATGGGATGAGAAGAGTGACTCTAGTAGCAGGGAGGAGGGTAGATCCACTGCAGCCATTAAACTAAGTGCTATTTAAAAAAACCTAGTACCCTCTGAATTCTAAATCAGCTGTCTTCAGCCTGAGTCATACTGTTAGAGGAGATCTATCTTTGGTTCATACTTGTTTGGTTCAACTGTCTGTGTGGAAGGGAAGGATCCATGCTGATCTGTTAATAAATTTTGAGAAAGATTTTCAAAAAAGGGTCAAAGGTTAGTAAGAGTTAAGCATAAGTCAAGCTAACCAGAACACACTGTTTCTTGAACTTTTTGTTTTAATTGGTAGAGAGAGATGGGTGAGTAGAGGAGTGTAACTTGAATCTTTAGACATGTTAGAGTCCTTATCATGAATATACAAGTTGCCAAAGAAGAAACCCAAGTTTGCACTAAGGTATTACGTGAACGTTAGCGTTACCTGCTGAAGCTTTCTTTTCCATCTGATTGGATCCTTTTTGTGTACAATTATCATTAGATATTTAGCACTCTTAATTTGAAAACTTCACTTCTAGTGCCAAATACTTTCCCTTCAGAATTTGTGTCATAATTTTATTGCTTGGGAGCAGGTACCATTCCATCTTCAGATATGAGTTTCTGAGCAAAGAAATGTATGGCATTTCAAAGATAATTTCAACATAGGAACAATTAGATAAATATTTTAGTGTCACTTCAACATTTATATGAAAACAACAATTTTTATTTTTGCAGCAGTCGGTACAAAATGAGAATTCAAAAGTTCTGTTCATACTTGTGTTACATAGTAATTTTACTTTTTCTGTAATACCATGAGAGTAAGAAAAAGACAATTTTAAAGGGGTGGAGTAGGCAGTGGTTTTTAACCGGGGATGCTTTTTGTCTCCCAGGAAACACCTGGCAATATTTTATAGACATTTATTATTATTGTCAAAATTTGGGGGGCAGTTGAAGGTTGGGTGCTAATGACTTCTAGTGGGTAGAGATCAAGGATTGCTGCTCACCATGCTACAGTTCACAGGACATCCCCCTTTGACAAAGAATTATCAGGCTTACAGTGTCTTTGGTGCCAAAATTGAGGGACTGCAGGATGAGGGATTGCAAAGGACCTATTCAGACCCAAAAGAAATGTTTTGTGGGTAGTAAACATAGGTAAAAATACTCAGTTTCACTTGCAATGAATGAAAGGCAAATTAAAGTGTTCTTCTACTATTAAATATACAAGAGTTTTGAAAAGCGTGTAATACTGGAATGAAATAGGTGTTTCTATACTGATGACACTATAAAGTGGTACAGCATCTCTGAGGGGCTTTTGAATATATGTATCAAAAGTTCTTATATTTCATACTTTTGACTCAGTAATTCCACTTACAGGAATTTATCCTAAGGTAATAAACAGATGCCTACAAAGTTTATTATTGGGATATTAAATACAGTTATTTTTAATTGTAATGAGCTGGAAGCAAGCCTAAATTCTTTGTTTAAAATGGTGGTTATTAAATAATGGTACTCTACCATATGTGATACATATTAAAAATCTTACTTTTCAGAGACTACTGGTCCCGTGACAATACCCACAGTGAATGAGGTAGGGAAACAAAGGGATATTAATCAAGGATACCCAATTTAAATAAATAAATATTAGTGAAAAAATACACTAAACATGTACTTTAGTAATGATTACTGGGCACATTATGGACAATTTTCATTGTTTCTATGTTGTGTAATCTTTTTTCCAATGACTGTCCTATTTATATAATCAGAAAGGGGGGGAACAGACATCTTTAAAATTTTTAAACTCTAGTAAAATTTTGTAGTAGCTCTGTCATTTCTCAGACTATTTGCTGAAAAATCTGTCCTTTACCATGTACTGAGTTTGCATTTATGTATGGGTCTGTTTCTGGGCTCTCTGTTCCACTGACATTTTAATGCTTGCTCAATTAATTGATAAAGTATAATGTATTTTAAAGGTATAATTATGCAAAAGAAATTATGCAAGGAATGTTCTCTTGGTTGGGACCCCACTTGTAGAGGCTTTCTGAGCTAGTGATTTGTATTTTAAAGGAAGTTCTTAAAAACATTGTCAAGATTTTATGTAAGCAGTTGTGTTCTGATTTTTGCCCATCTTTATCACTCATGTAATTCGGTATTCAGATTAAATTTACTTGTCTTCGTTTGCTCCAGTCAGATAGTTACGACTGAATTCTATGGCACTTTTAAGTCTCCTGATTCAAAGCCTGTCACCTTGTGTCAGTGATCAGCCCTATTAATTTTCTTTTTGTTTTCATTCATTCATTTTTTCCACATTCCCCTTTGTTTACAAATGGTACAGTATCTGCTCTCCGTTGGAGATAGTGTAGGGCTCTCCTGTGCTCTCTTCTGTTAGCTTCCCACACAGATTTTGTGTGGAAAGCAGTTAGTCTGAGTAGGAAGTAATCTTAATAGAATTTGGAACTGTAAGGGGCAACAAGTTAAGATGTGGCTACTGGCCACTAAAATGTTCTAGAACTAGCTGGGAGATGGATTTTCGGCTCTTGAGTCTCTGAAAAATACCTTTAACCTGAGAATTGTGAGGGAAACACGTTTGTTTTAGTACTTGAGAGTTCCTGTGGAAGAAAAAGGTCAGTGTGGTGTTTGGAAGGAGGATATATTTATTAGTGATATGAGTTGTTTTGCCTTCATAGAGGAGAAACTGCATAAAGGGAAAAATGGAAGAGAAAGAGAAGAAAAGGAAGTGAAGGGAGGTGAGGTTACTTAAAAAAATTAATGAGTAATGAATTTCAGTAAATTCTCAAGTTAATTTTAGCAAAGTAGATTTAAATTCTGAGTATGTATTTTATTTTTGGAGGAAATTTTTATGTGGAAGAGTTGATTCTAAAGTTGAAAACGTGTTTATGTTTCATGAGCATCTGTTTAGAATAATTTTATTTTCATGTGAAAAATAAGGGGTTTTTTGTTTTGTTTTTGTTTTGTAGTTTCTTGTCCTGTGAGTACATTCCTAAGAAAATTATTTCTGTTGCCAAATTTTTAGTTGATTTACTCTTGGCCTGTTCTTGTGCTCAAATTACATAATTTTCAGGGAAGCATTTTCTGCTTTTGTTTTTATCAGTGTGTTACATCAAATAGTGTTAGCTTTCACATTTTATAGAAGCATTTTTTCAATTATATATGGCATAGGAATTTGACTTGCATCTATTGGATCTGATTTAGAGTAACTGTGCTTGATACATTTGGAACTTAAAATACAAATTGTACGTAATTCATTTCATTTTATGGGACTTAATTACCGTCTGACCTAGAATTGGTGACCTAGAGTCTTGGAAGCTCCTCATAGTTTGCTTTACCTGGTCTCTATCACTCCTTGTCTCCCTATTCCCATTAATGTGTTGCTGCTGTTGTTTGGATGTCATGGGTGGATTCTCAAGCAGTTAGTGGAAAGGTGGGTTAAAAAACCCATGTGTATATGGAAATTCTAATTCATGAAACAGGTTATGACTTAGTGGGTGACTATTAAAACTACAAAAAGATTCTTAATTTTAGAAATGAAAAGTGTAAGACTCCCATTTCAGTACCCTCCCCTGGTATGTTTAAGTATTAGTTAAATGACTGTAGGGAGTCTAGTGAAATTTAAAGATAAATTTTAGTAACCATTGACAATTGTATACTACTCAGAAATTAATATTAGGCATGTTAGAGATTATAATATGCTGCCTCTGCTTGTTCAACCTCTGATTCCCCTTCCCAAAGAAGACTAGGGAAAGGAGGGAAAGCGTAGTCATGCAGATAGCTTTAGATAATCACCCTCACCATATTTTAAAAATAATAGTAGTAAAATTTACCTACCATGTAATTCACTCATTTAACAGAGTAAGTTGGCATCAACTCTCCTTAATTTTTTGAGGAACTGCCAAGCCAAACTGTTTTCCAAAATGGCTACACCATTTTGCATTCCCATCAACAATGTATAGGTTGCGTTCCTATCAACACCATTTTGCATTTCCCATTAACAATTGCCCTGCATCCATCAACAATGTGTAGGTTGCATTCCCATCAACACCATTTTGCATTTCCCATCAACAGTTGCCCTGCATCCTTCCCAACACTTGTTTGTTTTTTAATTTATTATTTATTTACTTATTTTTGGCTGCGTTGGGTCTTCATTGCTGTGCGTGGGCTTTCCCTAGTTGTGGCGAGCGGGGGCTACTCTTTGTTGCCGTGCGCGGGCTTCTCATTGCGGTGGCTTCGCTTGTTGCGGAGCACAGGCTCTAGTCACGTGGGCTTCGGTAGTTGTAGTGCTTGGGCTCAGTAGTTGTGGCTCACGTGCTCGAGAGCGCAGACTCAGTAGTTGTGGTCCACGGGCTTAGTTGCTCCGCGGCATGTGGGATCTTCCCGGACCAGGGATCGAACCTGTGTCCCCTGCGTTGGCAGGCGGATTCGTAACCACTGTGCCACCAGGGAAGTCCCCCAACACTTGTTTATTGTCCATGATTTTCTTTTTAGAAGTATTTGCATATACCTTTATTGGTAATATAAATTGGTATGCACAAGAACGTTTACCAGAATATAGGTTTTAGTGCATTAATTGTGAAAGATAAATGAAATACACGCCTGCACACACATATATATATCTGTCAGTAAGAGATTGTCATACATCTATTCAGTGGACTGAACCATTAGAATAATGAAAGTCAGTATATTTTGAAAATGGAAATGTGAATGACACATTGTTGAGTGGAAAAAAGTACATAATTCAAACTTCATTTACATAAAATGAAAGAAGTAGTGCATATGAAAATTCATAAATACTCTCTGGAGGATCTTAATAATATTAATGATGGTCATGTTGAGGTGAGATTGCAGATGATTTTATATTTTTCCTGTTTTGCTTGACACATCTACAATGAGCTTTACTACTTTCATAATCAGAAAAAAAACTGTAGTTTTTTTTTGTATTTCATTTTTTAATACAGCAGGTTCTTATAAGTTATCTATTTCATACATGTTGGTGTATATATGTCAATCCCAATCTCCCAGTTCATTCCCCCCTGCCCCACTTTCCCCCGCTTGGTGTCAATACTTTTGTTCTCTACATCTGTGTCTCTATTTCTGCCTTGCAGACCGGTTCCTCTGTATCATTTTTCTAGATTCCACATATATGCGTTAATATACAATATTTGTTTTTCTCTTTCTGACTTACTTCACTCTGTATGACAGTCTCTAGGTCCATCCACGAAAAATATGGAACGCTTCACGAATTCGCGTGTCGTCCTTGCACAGGGGCCATGCTAATCCTGTTCCTGTATCACTCCAGTTTTAGTATATGTGTTGCTGAAGCGAGCACTGTCTGTCATTTTTATTATAACAACTTTAGTGGGTATGAAATGGTATCTTGTGGTTTTGATGTGCATTTCCTTAATGACTAATAATGTCAAGCATCTTTTCATGTGCTCATTGGCCATTTATTGATCTTTTGTACTTATGTGCCCCTTTAAACAGTAACATCTCTCCCATCCCTTCTTCAGGACCCTGGCATATGCCTTTCTGCTGTCTCTTTGAATTTGACTATTCTGGATACCTCTTAAAAGTAGAATCAAAATACTTGTTCTTTTGTGTCTGGCTTATCTCACTTAGCATAATGTGTTCAAGAATAATCATTGTTTTAGTATGTGTCAGAATTTTCTTCTTCTTTAAGGCTGTATCCTATTGTATATACCACATTTTGGTTATCTCTTCATTTGTTGAGGGACACCTGGGTAGTTTCTACCATTGTGTATAAGTGAGTTTCATGCGATTGAGTTTCTGTTTTCACCTCTTTTGGGTGTCCAGAAATGGAATTGTTGGATAATATGGTAATTCTTTGATTTTTTTGAGGAACCGCCGTGCTGTTTTCCACAGTGACCCCACCATTTTACATTCCCACAAGCAATGCACGTGGGTTTCAGTTTCTCTACATACTTGCCAGGCAGTAGTTGTTATTTTTTGTGTGTGGGGTTTGTTTGTTTGTTTTTTGGGTAACAATCAATCTGATGGATGTGGAGTTCCGTCTTACTGTGATTTTTGATATTCATTTCCCTAAATAGTTATGTTGAGCATCTTTCCATTTGCTTGTTGGCCATTTCTGTATCTTTAAAGAAATGCCTATTCAAGCACATTTTTACTTATTTTTAATTTATTTATTTTTGGCTGTGTTGGTTCTTCGTTGCAGCGCGCGGGCTTTCGCTAGTTGTGGCGAGCGGGGGCTACTCTTCATTGCGGTGTGTGGGCTTCTCATTGCGGTGGCTTCTTCTGTTGCAGAGCACAGGCTCTAGGCGTGCAGATGTGTCAGTTGTGGCAAATGGGCTCAGTAGTTGTGGTTCACGGGCTCTAGAGCGCAGGCTCAGTAGTTGCGGCGCACAGCTTTAGTTGCTCCGTGGCATGTGGGATCTTACCCGACCAGGGCTTGAACCCGTGTCCCCTGCGTTGGCAGGCGGATTCTTAACCACTGTGCCACCAGGCAAGCCCTGCCCATTTTCAAAATAGAGTTGTCTGTTTTTTTGGTGTTGAGTTGTGGGAGTTCTTTATGTGTCCTGGACATTAAAACCTTATCAGATAGATGATTTGCAAATAGTTGCTCCTATTCTGTGGGTTGCCTTTTCACTCTTTGCTGATAGTGTCCTTTGATACACAGCTTTTTGACTTTGATACAGCTCAATTTATTTCGCTTGTTGCCTGTACTTTGGGGGGGCGTGTCACATAGTTTTTATATCAACAGTGGTAGGTTTTGAAAGTTCTTGGGAATGTATCAGGAACCTTTGAAGCTCACAGTGAAGAACAAACATTTTCTAGATTTTACATTTTTTATTTTGAAGTTGAAATTTTATCAGTGGCCACCAATACTGCAGTTGATTTTCTTCAAGTGATAGACTCACTTGTTCATTTTTGAGGTAATGTCTAAGCAATTTCTCTTGGTCTGAATAAGCATTGTTTGTTTGACATTCCTTTCAAGTAAAAATGGCTTTCATTCAGCCGGCAGCAGTATTTAACTTTTTGTGACTTGAGATGTCCATAATGTTTTGTTATGCAACAGAAGTCCTTTATGTGTACTTCTTATCTTGTTACATGGGATATTAAAAAGATGTGTGTTTTCAAAGGTTCAGATTTAATTAAGTTAGTAAATTTGTTTTATTAAACTTTCCAGTGAAACAGGTTTTTTGTTTTGTTTTAAACTGTGAGTCTCTGGTGATAAAGAAGGTAACGACTACTTCTAGTATGGTTGGGTACTGCTGCCTTGATTTGTGCTGAAGTGTTGTCCATTTTACCCACTGCTGCTTTTGCACCTACTGTCATTGCAAATGTCAACTCAGTGAAAAAGTCAACTCTATTCTTATGAAAATAGCTTTGACCTCTTGGGCCTCACTTTGAGAACTGCTGCCTTATTTGTAGGGTTGCTGGATGGGATGGAAGAATGATTGCAGACCAGCAGTCTTGTCTTGCCTAAGTCATCTCCTGTGTAAGAGATCTATCCGCTGCCAGTAATGGTTATAGTGTTTGGAGGAATGGTTGGCATTCCTGACTCTTGAATCTCCTAGACTTTAGGCTATTTAGGCAGGTAGCACAAAATATCCTTATATTAATGGTAAAATGTGAGGGAGCAGGGGTAAAAAGATGTTTATATTAAAAGTTCATGAACATGTGAAAATTACACAAGGATATTATGTATATTTTTACTTTGCAGGCTACATCTTGGATAGAACCTATGATATATACCTTTTAAATGACAAAATACTAAAAATTTTAGTTGAAAGCAAAAGAAAAAGGAGAAATTGAAGTTTATTTTGCTATTTAAGAGGTAAAAAACAAGAAACATTTACTAGTCTATATAAGCATTATACCTTGGATGTTAAGAGCTTAGGGTATGGAGTCATTCTCATTTGTCCACTTAAATTTATAAATGTAAGGTTGGGCCAATTTCCAATAGCCTCTTTTAAATGGGGGCAGTAACGCCTCCTGGGTTAGGTTTGTTATGAGGGATAGAGTCAGAACAAGATAATGTTTTAAAAATGTGGAGAGGGGGACTTAGACAATAAGCTTTCAGCCAGAAGTGGTTAATTTTAACGATTTTAATCTGATTTACGTTTTGTTTGGGTCAGGAGTTTGGGAGAATTGGATGGAACCAAGTTGGACCTTGTGAGTCAGATTGATCAGGCGTGGTGCAGGCTACTGAACAAAGACATTTTCATGACTACTTTTCCAGATCTTAATTTTGTTAGCATTAGTGTCATGGTAAATTCTGTATTTGTGCTTTTTGTTCAAGAATTGTGACCCTACATGGTATTATATATATTTTTAATTTTTTTCTTATAGGATTCAGTGGTCCCAGTTTAAAGGCTATTTTATTTTCAAACTGGAGAAAGTGATGGATGATTTCAGAACTTCAGCTCCTGAACCAAGAGGTCCTCCCAACCCTAATGTGGAATATATTCCCTTTGATGAAATGAAGGAAAGGATACTGAAAATTGTCACTGGATTTAATGGGTATGTTCTACTTTAAAAGTTTAATTTTTAGGAGAACATTAGATTTTTCTCTAAGTTTTGATGTGTCTGTTTTTTTGATAACTGATTATCCATTAGAACAAGTTCTGTGTCTTGTGATCTATATAGTAGCTACTGATTTCCAGCTTACAAGTATTTAAAATATTGACAGCTTGTTTTAAAAAAAACTTGAACCACCTTTATATGGGTCAGTGGCATTTAGAGTTTAAATGTGTATGACAGTGGAAACATTAATCAAATATTAAAAAATTTTTTCTTTCTGTTTTATATTTGATAATATAAATCTTTATACTTTGTCTAGAACCTGTCTATCACTGAAAAAAGTAAAATAAGTAACATTTCTTTTAAAATGAAAAGTAACAATTTATGAAAAGATTCTACTTAGTGACTTTTCGTTTTAAAACATTTTTTTAGAGTCCCTCTTTTCCCTCCAGTAAGTAACCATTTTTAGCCCTTTGTAAAACATTGTACTGAAAAGTTAGTCTCCACTAAAATGAAGCTGACCTTTAAATTGTGTGTCATACTCTGTGTTATTTTAAATACTTTCTTTTCAGGGCTTTGTATTTTTAGGGTTCCCTTTATTGAAGGGAAGAAGTATTTGTTAAGTTGAATTGTTCAGTATTTAATTAATAAATTTTTATTTTTGGCTGCATTGGGTCCCTGCCGCTGTGCATGCCCCCCACCCCCCAGCTGCGGTGAGCAGGGACCACCCGTCTGCCGTGGAGCGTTGGGGGGCGGTGCACCGTGGTGGCCTCTCCCGCTGCGGAGCACAGGCTCCAGGCACGCAGGCTCAGCAGCTGTGGCTTGCAGGCTCCAGAGCGCAGACTCAGTTGTAGCGCACGGGCTCAGCTGCTCCGCGGCATGCGGAATCCTCCCCGACCAGGGGTCCAACCCGTGTCCCCTGCACTGGCAGGTGGATTCTCAGCCGCTGTGCCACCAGGGAAGCGCGAATTGTTCAGTATTTAAATTGGCATTAACAATTTGGAGTGTGGAGTGACAATACCTAATTTAATGAATTGTGGGTATGTTAACCATGAATTCATATTTAGGGGCAGTTTTTATTTGATCACATTTCATTTGTGAGTATTTTTAGGTAGCATAAATGGTCTCATTTTTTTCTTCAGTTACTTAATCACATGGGATTTGCAACAAGATAGTGTAATTCACCTAACCCTTTATTATATGTTATGTTCTCCTGCTTAACAGTTTGGCTTAAAATATCAAATTCTTAAGCTTTGGTTTTAAGTATGCTGCCAAAATACTTTCCTTTTGGGAGAAATTAGAGCTTTATCATTGAGCTGCTCTTGGGGGTTTGGGATTGGAGGGAGACTTTATTTTCACTGTGTACCCTATTGTACTGTTGAAAACTATTTTAACTGTATGTGTATGTTTACTTACCAATACTAATTTTATTTTTTTAAAGCACATGCCAAGATGAAGACATGCTATGTATTAGAAGTATACGTAAGATTTACTGTTGCATTGAATGTGGTTAAGCATACTTCTTGGGGATGTTTATAAATAGTGCAGAGGTAATTAGATAGTACTTAGACATTATGGTAACTCATCTTTTACTTCAGTAAGTTATGGCTCTCATTTAAAATTACGAGTTATGGTGAAACAGTGTAAGTTATACCACTGCTTTGTGAATGTGAAGCTCCTTGTGATTCTGAATTTAGTAATACCATTTTCAATTCTTTCAAATTAAATTGGATGAAATACATATATGTAGGTATTAAATTAATCTAAATATTTGTAATGTCTTAATTTGCTAAATAGGTAGTCGACCTACCTCTGAAAATGACTTGAACAGTCATTAAATGCCTAAGCATATATAAACATAATTACTTTTAAAATATTTTTCATCTTTGAACCATAAATACTTTGAATTTATGTTTTTTTCTCTGATTTTTCAGAAAGGCAGTTTACGAATTATTTTTCTTAATCAGGCAGAATCCAAGTCTTTTTTTTTTTTTTTTTTTGGCCACACTGTGTGGCATGTGGAACTTCCCTGACTAGGGATTGAACCTGTGCCCCCTGCAGTGGAAGTGTGGAGTCAACCACTGGACCACCAGGGAAGTTCAGAGTCCAGGTGTTAATCAGGGATACATTAATATTTTTCATTTCAGCCATTTTTGTCTATATCATAATATATTGGTACATGGTACATAACAACATGTCTGTAGTATTTTTCAATTTTACTTTTGTGTTTGAATAGACATAGATAAGCTGTTGCTTTAAAAAAATTTTTTGCTAAGAGTGGTGGGTAGAGGTAGCATTTTGTTCTTTTTTAGCTAGTTTGAGAGTATGTCCTTGCCGGTATACCTCTCCTGCTATTTGTAATAGATCATCTTTTAAATTATAAAAGTGACATAAGTATGTTCATAGTTTTAAAAAGATCCCCAGTTGTCCTAGGAATATATAAAGAAAATAGGAACATGTTATATGCTAGTTTTATTTTACTTTTAGAAGAGCTTTGAAATCTTCTTCTGATTATCAGTACGTTTACAGCTGTGTCTTCTGTTTCTGTTTGTCTGTATTGGAAATAGCAGCATTATTTTCTGTTATATGAACAGACGATATGTATATAGTTCATTTTCTCTGTTCCCACTGGTGATGGGCATTTATTTTTTTGGCTGTTACAAGTAGTGCTTGTAGTGAGCCTCCTTGTAAATACATTTTTGTGTTGATGAATGTCATATGTTGAATATATGTATAGATTTATTGTTTTTTTATTTTTTATTTATTTTTTTTAATTTGTAGAAAAGGAGTTGCTAGGTCATGGTGTATGCACACTTAAAATTTTTATTAATATTGCCAAATTCACCTCACAAAATGTTTTCATGTATGCTTCTATGTTCATATAAATGCAGATAGTTTATTTCTTCAGTATTTTTGTGGGTATGTACGTGAATTTGTGTCTCTCTGATTGCAAGTGAAATTGAACATCCATGTCCTTAATGAGTCTTTTATGAATTGTGGTTTCATATCTTTTTTTTTTAATCTTTTGGTGATTTTCTTATTGGTAACTTCATTTTGTTGTTTTTGTTTTTTGCTTTTAATTAGTGAAAGTTCTGTGTTAAATGCTTCAATATATTTTGGCATGGGGACTTCCCTGGTGGTCCAGTGGTTGAGACTCCATGCTCCCACTGCAGGGGGCACAGGTTCGATCCCTGGTTAGGGAACTAAGATCCCATGTGCCGCATGGTGCGTATATCTTAAAATATATATATTGGCATGAAAAGATAATCTGTTTCCTAAAATTAGTATTGTCAGTATGTAAATTTTCCCTCTTTAAAGCGGAAATTGTCCATTCACTTGTTTGCTTGACTTCCTGAACTGTAAGATTCTGGACACCAGGGAGGACTATCTTTTCCATATAAGGCCTAGCACAGTGAATGCCTGAACATAGTAGGTTTTCAAACAAACAGATATTGAATGAGTGAGTGAAAGGAGTAAAAGCATGTTTCTGTATCTGTATTTTGTTTAATGGGGCAGGGTAGATAGAATTACATAGTTGAATGCTTAAAGTTCTTTAAAAAAATTTTTAGTAATATTTTCTTGTCCTTTTAAAATTACTTTTGAACTTTAAAATTTTATAGGGGAAGATGGCTTATAGCTACTCTCCAGAACTGAAGTTACAGTTTCTTAGGTGAGAAACACCAAAAATTAAAAATTAACAAAATTAGAAACTTCAATGAATGGTCAGTTAAAAGACAGTTGCCTTTTTTTTTTTTTTTTTTTTTTTGCGGTACGTGGGCCTCTCACTGTTGTGGCCTCTCCTGTTGCGGAGCACAGGCTACAGACGCGCAGGCTCAGCGGCCATGGCTCACAGGCCCAGCCGCACTGCGGCATGTGGGATCTTCCCGGACCGGGGCACGAACCTGTGTCCCCTGCATCGGCAGGTGGACTCTCAACCACTGCGCCACCAGGGAGGCCCGACAGTTGCCATTTTATGCCCTCTGTGTGGGGTTATAATGAACAAGAGTATATGTAGGCTTACTCAAACTGAGGCCATTTATGAAAATTCTATTCCTATCTTAGGTGCCATGAATATAATTTAGAAATTGCTTGTAGCTAGTAGTTCATTCCTATAATGGTACACAAAGAGAGATTTCGAGAGGTAGAGAGAATAACTTACATTCCTAGTAGTTTTAAAAAGATTATTTTAAATCCTAATTATTGAAATGGAAGAATAATGAATATAAATTAATTACTTAAGTCTTCCTCCACCTTTTGACAGTCTGTTAGACCTAAGACCTCTCTAAAATAAGCAGTAAGTTTCACTTATTGTGGGTAGTTGACTAAAACAGCGTGGCTATGTATTTATGAAGGGTTCTAGGCACACTGCACAACTACTTGATACCTAAAAATCTTTGTTACATCATCTGTAAGGTGTCCAATGCATATCTTTTGGCATGATTATAGTCTGACTATAGAATTTCTTCTCTAAAGTTATTTTATTAAAAAAAATTTTTTAACATCTTTATTGGAGTACAGTTGCTTTACAGTGGTGCATTAGTTTCTGCTTTATAACAAAGTGAATCAGCTATACATATACATATATCCCCATATCCCCTCCATCTTGCATCTCCCACCCTTCCTGTCCCACCCCTCCAGGTGGTCACAAAGCACCGAGCTGATCTCCCTGTGCTATGTGGCTGCTTCCCACTAGCTATCTATTTTACGTTTGGTAGTGTATATATGTCCATGCCACTCTCTCACTTCATCCTAGCTTACCCTTCCCCCTCCCCACGTCCTCAAGTCCATTCTCTATGTGTGCGTCTTCTAAAGTTATTTTAATGTACATAATTAACTAGATTTTGCTTAGTCTTGAAAACTTTCACGTGATTGTTTTATATGCATGTGTGCACAAACTCAGATGTCTTGTAAGTTTCTGCACCTGAGAGTTTGCCTCTTCATACTTTTTTTTAAAGGTTCATATACAAGGTTTTTAATACTTTAAAATCTAGATTGTAGATATAAAACATTTACTCCTTTTTTGATTTTGTATTGTTTGCTTTACAGTTAGCTCAGATTATTCAGGGATGAAAGGATGGGTTCCAGCCTTTTGTTACTTTGTTCTTTTACTCCTTTTACCTGTTTTGTTGCTTGCTGGAATTTCTGTTCCTCTGTTGAGAAAAATAGAGTTACTGCATTTTTTATTAGTTATTTGTGCCAGTATTTGTTGAGCATATTGAATCCTTTAGCTGAAATATGTTTATTTCTTTTTCTTTACTCCCTTTCTTAGCATAACTAGTTGAGAATCGGAATTATTTAGTAACCTTCCCTCCTTATTCCCCTTCCTGCCTTGCCTTGTCTGATGGTAATAGGGTTTGATGTGATGCTCTCTAATAAAATTTTATAATTGAAAGAGAGGAAATAAACCTGCTGTATTAAAAAAAAAGAGAGGAAATAGCAGAAACCTAATTAGTTTTTCTTAACATTTTTATTTGAGGCAAGTAAAGTAATTCAGGCACTGTAGAAGATGGTTAACTTGATTAAAAGTGTTGACAATTGCTATAGATTTGTTTTGGAATGGGGAATGGTATAGATACTAGTTTACGGTTATTTACCATTATTGTAAGAGGCTAATTCTTCATTTTCTTAATTTTCTATGCTTGCCATTTTACAGCGCTGTTTTCAGTAAATCTCAATTACTAACATTTGATTTGAGTTGTAAAATATATGCATATGAATATTTATGTTGTGTATATTTATACAGATGTTAAATAAAGCCTGATCCAGAAAGAGCAGATTGTTTCAGGTCAGATAATATCACAAGATTCCAGTGGTGATTTCTGACTTCTGTAGGACTTACGAGTAAACAAAACTTAACCCATTTAACCTTTGATATCTAAGAGATATATAAGTTAATTTCTACTTAAATAGTTCAGGTCAAACAAGTAATTCTGTTTACTAAGACACAGTATAAATGTGGTCATTAATAGAAAATAAAGATGTGGTAAAAATCACCTTTATGCGTAAAGCAAAAGTGATTGGTTGTTTTAGCAGTTTTTAAATAGGATGTCTGGTTTTGTGGTTATCTCTTCAGCCTTTTACTTTAATGGCCTCTGTGTTTTATACTCCTTTATCTTTTTTTATGAGGAACGTTGCTTATATAATAACATAGAGGCAAGATACAGGTTATCTGATTTTTAAAATCTTAGACTCTGAATGAAATGTGCATTTCTTCTTTTTGGATGCCTTCTTAATACCTTGGTATATATCCAGAATATTGGCACATCTTGATGATCAAACCTTTAAACAGACTAAGATAAATTAAAAAAAACATAAATTTTAGTTACTTAGAGTCTTTCTCAAGTTAAAATACAGGATAGGAAATTCTATCTTTTGGGCTTAGTGTTAGTGTTTAAAATTTCTAATTTGTGCTTAGATGTCTTTCTCTGCTGTTCAGCAGCTTTCTTGGTATTTGAATCCCCATAGGTTTTAGATATACAAGACTTGGTCTTTTTTTTTTTTAAGTCAGTAGATGGGGACAGATTGCAGTCAAATTCAAGTATATAAGTAATGTAAAATGTGTGATGCTGTTTCATCAGGGTTAGTTACTTTCTTCGGAGTTAAAAAGAATTTTTTTAAAAAAATAAATTTATTATTTAATTTTGGCTGCATTGGATCTTCGTTGCTGCACGCGGGCTTTCTCTAGTTGTGGTGAGCGGGGGCTACTTTTTGTTGTGGTGTGCGAGCTTCTCATTGCGGTGGCTTCTCTTGTTGCAGAGCACGGGCTCTAGGCACACGGGCTTCAGTAGTTGTGGCGCAAGGGCTCAGTAGTTGTGGCTCACAGGCTTAGTTGCTCTGCGGCATGTGGGATCTTCCCGGACCAGAGCTTGAACCCGTGTCCCCTGCATTGGCAGGCGGTTTCTTAACCACTGCGCCACCAGGGAAGTCCTAAAAAGAATATTTTTGAAAACATTTTTTGCTTTGTTTCACTGTAGTTGGTCTTTGGAGGGTTTGTGCCTTCTCACAATCTACATTAAAGGTCAGATGGGATCGGGATGATGATAGGAACTAAGATTTATTGGACACTTTAAAATATTTCAGGCCCTAAGTGATTTATATGCATGATGTCGTATTCAGTGCTCATGATAATCACATGAGAAGTGCACTTTCAGAATCTCTGTTTCCCAGGAAAGGACATGAAGGCTTTAAAGAGGTAAATTCGACTCAGGCAAGGTGTCCCAGTGGGCTAGCTGGTATTTTTTTTTTTTTTTTTTTATAACAAATTTAATCAGTTATACATATACATATGTTTCCATAACCCCTCCCTTTTGCGTCTCCCTCCCACCCTCCCTATCCCACCCCTCCAGGCGGTCACAAAGTACCGAGCTGACCTCCCTGTGCTATGCGGCTGCTTCCCACTAGCTATCTACCTCACGTTTGGTAGTGTATATATGTCCATGCCGCTCTTTCACTTTGTCACAGCTTACCCTTCCCCCTCCCCATATCCTCAAGTCCATTCTCTAGTAGGTCTGTGTCTTTATTCCTGTCTTACCCCTATGTTCTTCATGACATTTTTTTTTCTTAAATTCCATATATATGTGTTAGCATACAGTATTTGTCTTTCTCTTTCTGACTTACTTCACTCTGTATGACAGACTCTAGGTCTATCCACCTCATTACAAATAGCTCAATTTCATTTCTTTTTATGGCTGAGTAATATTCCATTGTATATATGTGCCACATCTTCTTTATCCATTCATCCGATGATGGACACTTAGGTTGTTTCCATCTCCGGGCTATTGTAAATAGGGCTGCTATGAACATTTTGGTACATGTCTCTTTTTGAATTATGGTTTTCTCAGGGTATATGCCCAGTAGTGGGATTGCTGGGTCATATGGTAGTTCTATTTGTAGTTTTTTAAGGAACCTCCATACCGTTCTCCATAGCGGCTGTACCAATTCACATTCCCACCAGCAGTGCAAGAGTGTTCCCTTTTTTCCACACCCTCTCCAGCATTTATTGTTTCTAGATTTTTTGATGATGGCCATTCTGACTGGTGTGAGGTGATATCTCATTGTAGTTTTGATTTGCATTTCTCTAATGAGTAAAGATGTTGAGCATCCTTTCATGTGTTTGTTGGCAGTCTGTATATCTTCTGTGGAGAAATGTCTATTTAGGTCTTCTGCCCATTTTTGGATTGGGTTGTTTGTTTTTTTGTTATTGAGCTGCATGAGCTGCTTATAAATTTTGGAGATTAATCCTTTGTCAGTTGCTTCATTTGCAAATATTTTCTCCCATTCTGAGGGTTGTCTTTTGGTCTTGTTTATGGTTTCCTTTGCTGTGCAAAAGCTTTTAAGTTTCATTAGGTCCCATGTGTTTATTTTTGTCTTTATTTCCATTTCTCTAGGAGGTGGGTCTAAAAGGATCTTGCTGTGGTGGTATTTTTTTTTTTTTTTTTTTTTTTTTTTTAAGCCACACTGCCTTATACGTAATTTGTGCATTAAAAGTGGACTGGTTGATAGTGTTCTGTACCATTTGTGAGTAATACAATTTGAAATACTTAATGTTTTTTTTAAGTCTTATTAGATATTGTAGGCATAGTTTTTTTTGGTTTGCTTATTAATAAAATGCAAGTTAGTCATATCCTAAAAGTTTTTTTCTTTCAGTTCCTTATATAATCTTAGTTTTCATCTTATGATGTGGGTAAATAAGGTAATATATTGGTGACATCTTGCAGAGTAAACTGACTGCATTTTACTTCAAATAACCCAAAATATTTTTCTGCTAAATTACTTTACAGTACATCTTTGCTAATGAACATCCTCCCCTGTTCTCCCGTTTTCAAGATTGTGGTTCATGCTTTTCATTGAGAGTTAGCAGCATGCATTTTTGCTCTTTTTTTCTTCTTAGCATGTGTCTTAATTTAGCTAGTGATATTTTTTGGGTAACGCGTTAATATTTTCCAGAGTTAGAATAAACTAGCTTGTGTGCTTATGTGTAATGGAAGAGTAACAGAAAGCAGAACTTTCATATAGTTGTACCAGGCGTTCATTTGGGATTTATCTGGTTTATTCTTATACCTCCTTTTAAAGACCCACCTTAAATTAAGTGTTCCCACGTTTATCTTCGATTCCCTGGCATACAGTTTATTCTGTCTCTGTAGCACTGTGTACACAATTTTATTAGCATTTCTTGTAATTGGGTTGTTTTTAATTGTAATTGTTTACATTATGTGTCTATCAGTTCCACTACTGAGTAAATATTAATATTTCTGCTTCATAGTAGGCTCTCATGTTTACTTAAAAGTTTAAAAAATACAAACTTTATGAAGAGACCTTCAATGCAGTTGTCAGAATTATAATATTGTTTCCAGTGGATACTTTGATTTACAAGAAATGTTTGTATTTTAAGCCTGTTCACTTGAGGGAGAGTTGTATAACATTTTAGTGCCATCTATTGGACACTTGGTAAAATGACTTTAAAAGCTTCTGAAAGTGTGTAAGAATGTAAACTCATTTTGTCATAGGCTGACATCGTTATGCAAACATAATACATTTTTCCTCATAAAGCAGTATTAATATTCACCCACAAATACAGTGTTAATAATTGACTAACATTTTACCTACCTTCCTAGAGAAAATTAGCCAAAACATTTAGTGTAAAAACATTGTTAAGCAGGGAGTTGGAAGATACTCATCTTTTAAAGTTAATTTTAAGAGAAAGTACTAGTATCAGTGTGTGAAAGAAATTTAGTTGGAGGAATGGACCTAACTAGACAATGTCTGTTTAAGTAGTTGCTGGTTAAATAGTATTCGAATGTTCTTAACACTGGGTGCTATTTTTGAAAAATGTGTAAAAACTCCTTTTTAGTATCACTCTGAGCTCATTAATGAGGGAGTAGCATTTGGAAGTGTGTGTGTGTTTAGGATTTGGAAGGTAGTGAACTCAAAGAGGGGCTAAGGTACAGGTATACCAGTAATATTCTGAAATCCATGATGGTACTGCATTTCAGATACATATGTATATAAATAAATTATATATTGACTATCTTGTATGTGAAGATATCCTGCCCTTAGGAAGCTTTCAGTCAAATATGAAAAAAGACAGTTTGGAAAAACAAAGATAATTAGTTTTGACAGTGTACTTTACTATGAATTTTAAGAAAAAAAACATTACTCTTCCTTAGAAACCAAAGAACTTTCCTATAGCAGTCTTGATGAATATCAGAAGTTCTGTATTTCTGTCTGCTTCTGAATATTTGTGATCATGAGACAAATGTTTCGCCTCTTAGTTAGTGCCCAATCTTTTGGCACGATGATAGTTTTCTGACTTTTAGGCTTTGATATACAAGTTGAGAGAAGATTGATACTTGGTCTCTCGCATAACTAAAATATTTGTTTTCATATGAATAATATTTATTTTATACCTTGTCAAGATTTGTCATAGGTTGTATATTGAATTTTTTTTTTTTTTTTTTTTTTTTTTTTTTTTTTGCTGTACGCGGGCCTTCTCACTGCTGTGGCCTCTCCCGTTGCGGAGCACAGGCTCCGGACACACAGGCTCCGCGGCCATGGCTCGCGGGCCCAGCCGCTCCGCGGCATGTGGGATCTTCCGGGACAGGGGCACGAACCCGTGTCCCCTGCATCGGCAGGCGGACTCTCAACCACTGCGCCACCAGGGAAGCCCTGTATATTGAATTTTTAAAGGAACATAAGAATAGTGTTGATGCTAAGAACATGAGAACTAAACATCGTTTGTCCAACTAGAAAATAAACATTTACGATTTTACGTATGTGCAGTGTAGTGGAAGGGAGAACATGGGATTTGAAGTTAGACTGGGGTTTTGAGTCCTGCGCTGTTAATCATTAGTGGCCTTACTTTGTGTGGGGGAGGGAATTTTGTGTTGATCTGCCTGTAAACAAGAAATAACTTTGCGGATAATAACTGTTAATCTGAGGCTTTGTAATTGTCTTTATAAGGAGAATAAATAAATTTGTGTGGCAAATAACTGAAGTCTAAAGTTTACGTTTACACTTTTTAGCTGCATTTGTCATCTCTCTGCTCACATGTTTGCTGTTCATATTGTAACTCTCAGGAATGCTAATAGTGTGTGAGATAAACACTGCTGTTTATAACATGATTTTAGGTCCAACTTATGTTTCAGTTTTGTATTTTCTGTGATCAAGTGAAAATTTGATTGTGGTTGAAGTATTTGGTAAACAGTAAGGTACCTACCAAAATATTGAGTGTATTTGTATGTATTTTAAGTTTGATGAAACATGTAGGTTGTACGTAAAATTTTAATTATGGAGCGTAACTATATTTATAATACTTTTTCATTGGAATCACTTGTGTTATTCTGTCTGATAACAAAACATTTGTAGTTTTATTTGAACACTAAAGAAATCTTTGTGTGCAAAGGAATACTTGAGAAAGTTTCTGTATTTAAATAAACTCTTACTTGATTATTATTTGTGTTGCCTCTCTTGTAAACTTAAAATTGAATTGTCAGAATTAAGAATGTTAAAATTTTTTCTCAGTTTTGAAGCTTTCCGTTAATTTTGAATGTTCTTTTTTATTGCTTTTGAAGGCAAGGGAGGGAACATTGTTTTCTTTTAAATTAAGAGGACAGGTGTGCTTATTGCCCTGCCTATTTTTAAGTGACTCATCCATTCATTTTTGTAGCATTTTCATTTGTAGCTTAACACAGGGGTGACTAGATAAAGCTTGAAATAATGAGTAATTATTATTACAGGAGTAATAATGTTCCTAATTTTCTTGCTAATTAATGACCCCAAACTATAAAATTATATTCTTTTGCAGTATACCTTTTACTATTCAGCGACTATGTGAATTGCTCACAGATCCAAGGAGAAACTATACAGGAACAGACAAATTTCTCAGAGGAGTAGAAAAGGTATTTATTTTACTATTGGATTTATATTAAACTGTAGCATAATAGATTTCAGAAAAGAACTTTGAGTAGGCTCTGTTTCAGGCACCTTTTCTTGAAATAGGTTTCTCAGCCTATCTGAAGTTTTTCCCAATTTGTTTTCCAAATTATGTCCTAAGTTTCAGAGAAAGATTTAATAGGAGGGAGGCGGAGGAATGCTTGAGGTCACTTAAGCTTGGGAAAAGCAGTTTATTATTGTCTCGTGGAAATTCTTAGTATACCTTAACATATTAATAGCTCTGAGAAGTTCTATAATTGATATTTTAATAATAGAGGGTTTTACAAACTTGTTTATCCACAGAATTCATTTCTTTAGTTCTAGAGTTCAGAGGTACACAACTTGGAAAATCGCTGATACAAAGCATTTAAGTTAGATATTGAGAAGGACATATATCATGTTTAAGAATGAGAGAAGCATTAGGTTTTTAGTGGGTGACGGGATGTTAAAGGGGCAGGGCATTCTGGACAAAGGAAACAGTCTGAGAGAATGAAAAGCAAGACATAGACTTGTCTGGAGTGAAGAATGAATGAAGGAGCCCTATGGGAACCAAGATTGTGGACCAGTGGTTTTGTTAAAACCATTGGTTTTAGTGATTGATCCTAAAACAGTCTAGTGTTATTTTAAGGTTCTAATTGAAGTTCAGTTTATTTTACCCTTGGAGCAGGAATCCAAAATCCTTACCTAGTGATTTATAATAGATCTTAGGGCCTTACTGGATTAATGTGTTTTGTTGAGCTTCTATGCCTTCAATTTAGTAAGATTCCTGAAGGGCAGGAAACTGAGATGGTTCTTCAGTACTTATTTTCAGTTCAGAGACTTTCAGTAATTCCACTTGGGCAATCTTTGGATAACGAGGCAGTGTCACAGTAATCACAGTTGTGTGACCATGGACCAGGTACATAACCTAAGTCTCAGTTTCCTCATCTGTATAGTGTGGATCATAATGAGGCTGTGAGGAGGAGTAAATGTAAAAGCACTTTGGCTCAGCAAACTTTCAATGAATATTGACTATTAATAAAGTTATTGTTATCAGGAAGATTATATTATAAAAAAGGTTTGAGTCTCTTTCCTTGAGGTATAGCATGCTACACATCAAGCTTTTGATTGGGTACTGCTTTAAAAGGAAGTTCGTTATAGTAGGCCTAAATACTTCAAACTCTAAATATCTTGGTGTGATTCTATCTCAAATAAGAGACCGTGGTTCTGTTCTATTACCTGTAATACATAATGTCAGGGCTCTAAAGTAACTAGAGTAGAGTTAAAAAAAAAAAAATGAGGCTGGCAAAAAACAAATAGTTTAGTGGGATATTAGATTTTGGGCTTTTGCTATTGTTTTAGTTTTCGTTGCTTGATTAGAGATTTTTATTTTTAGCCATTTCTTTTATTAGTAAAAATGTAATAAAATGGAAACTTAATACCAGGGAGATTTTGAGAGATTAAAAACAAATAATTAAACTTTATTTTGTGGTACTTTTCCTCGTATTAATAACCAATTTTTGTTATTGCAGAATGTGATGGTTGTTAGCTGTGTTTATCCTTCTTCAGAGTAAGTATAGAGATTTTTCTTCTTCTAGTATATTCTAATTATTAAATCATTTCTAATGTATTAGTCTTAAAAATAGGTTGCATTTATTTTATATGTAATTAAGCATAACATTTGTAAATGCTTATGAAACTCCCATCCAGTTCTCAAAGTAGAATATTACCAGTAACATTACCTATATGTTTTTCCAGTGAAAAGATTTGTATTAAAGAGATTCATGATTTACTGCAGTCTTAACACTGTTGGATTTATGTACTGTCTGGACCCTGGGATCCCATCCGAGATAGGCCATTTCTAGGAAATAATTCTTAGGTTTGTAATAGCTGCTTGATGACATCACTCTTCATGATGGAAAATTATTTCCAGTTGCTAAGATTTATATAGTAAATTAAGGTTGCAGTTTAGGGCACACTCCTTGGCACCACTGGTATTTTATTATGAGTGGATGTCCTGGGATTGCAGGAGATTTAGCACTGCCCATGGCTTCCACTGAATGCCAGTAGTGTCCACCACTTCCCGTGAAGAATTTCTTTAGACGTTGCTAAGTGTCCCCTGGGGATGTGGAGTGAGGGAAGGGGGATTGTTGGAAGATGTTGCCCCCTGTTGAGAAACACTGGTTTAATGGTTAAAATATCGGATTTCATAGACCAATAACAGTGAATTTGTTTTAGAACTCTTGAAGAATGTATCTGTATATTGTTAAATAACATACTAAGATAATCCCGGAGTTATTTTTCTTAGAAGTCTTTCATTTGGTTCTGTGACAGTGAGATCTTACAAAAGATCTTTTAGACCCGTGATTCTCATCAAAATTAAAGAATTAAACTATCCATAAAAGTGTTTTTTTCTTTTCTGGTAGGAAGAACAATTCCAATAGTTTAAATCGAATGAATGGTGTTATGTTTCCTGGAAATTCACCAAGTTACACTGAAAGGTGAGATTATTGATTCTTATTATTCAAAGAGTTGCAGTTTCTTAATTTTGGATAGGAAATTCACTATACTTATTAAGAATTGGGAATTTTATGGTGGGTTAGGATATACCAAACAGAATTAGTTAATTTGGTAACCCATGGTTCTGAAAGTCAAAATTAAAGAAAATGTTTCTGTGATATGTTTATATAAACAAACCTTGGGAGGGATGACTTTTTACAAAAATGGGAAAATGATGTTCATTTATTTTACCGTAGGTCTAATATAAATGGACCTGGAACACCCAGGCCACTTAATCGACCAAAGGTTTCTTTGTCAGTCCCCATGACAACAAATGGCTTACCTGAGAGCACAGACAGCAAAGAGTCAAACTTAAAGCAAAATGAGGATAAAAATCACAGGTTTGTATGTGATTTATATTTAAAAGAAAAAATGCTTTCCAAAAGAGTTAACATTTATTGGTGTTTTTTCAGCCCTCATTATTTATTATTTACACTTTACTGTTGTTTTGAGGGGTAGAAAAGGTTTTAATGCAGTTAAAAGGGGCTGCAGCTTTTTGCAGCATTATCACATGCTGACGATGGGCAGAGAAAAGACTTAAACTGCTAATTTGGGGAGATTTTATTTATAATAGGGTGTTAAGAAAGTGGTCATGATACATTTTTTTCTTCTTTTTGAAATTCACTTGAAAAGAGAAGATATTTATAAATGAGTTGAAATTTTGTGAATCATTTCTCATTGTAGATCATAAAAGGAAACCTTTTTGTTTATATCCCATCTCAAATTTTCTACATCACATTAAGGGAAGGAAGACTGAATGAGTGAGAGGAATTAAAGAGTATTGGCCTGCCTGGACAGAAGGGTCTTATCAGAACTGATTTCTTAAATTGGTGATGACGCAGAAAGGTGTCTATGTTCTGACTTATTCAGGAATAATGAGCATCTTATCTACAGCTTACTCTCAAATGCTTCAGAAAATTACTAATGACAATAAAAATAAACAGAGATGGAGACAGGGTGATGGAACAAATGCAGTGAGTTGCTAATTAAGGGGATCTGCTTTAGGGGGATATGATAGTTCTTTTTCTGTGAGTTTAAAAATACTTCACAATAAATTATTTAAGAAAAAAAGAAGAGTATGTCCCTGTGGAACACTTGTAGTTTTATTATAGGAGGACATTTAACTTACTGGAGAATTGAACAGAAAGGTCATGTAACTTATTGACAAGTTGCTAGTGGGAAATATTTATTAAACAGTTTAGGTATCCTCGAAATTATTCTCTTGTGTTTTTCTTTGCCCAGATGTTATAATTTAACTTTCACACTGAAATACAGTTAAACATTATTAGATCTTAAAAATGAGAATGTAAACGATGAAGAAACAGTCTTATTAATGACACTTTCAAACAATATTTACAGTGACTCTTCGACATCTGAATCAGAAGGTTCCTCAGTGAGCCCTATAAAAAATAAACATCCAGATGAAGATACTGTGGAAGCTGAGGGGCATGAGGTAAAAAGACTCAGGTTTGACAAAGAAAGTGACGTCAGAGAGATGGCCAGTCAAACATCTTCCAGTGAAATTTCTTCAGTTATGGTAGAAGAAACAGAAGCTCCATCTTCATCTCAGAATAAAGACAAAGAAAGTAGTTGTACCAGGCAGCACTGTACAGAAGAGGATGAAGAAGAGGACGAAGAGGAAGAAGAAGGTACTTAGAGACCATCTGTAAAAGGGTGGAGTAAGGAGATCCTCAAATTCTTGTACTTCAGTTTTGCGTGAAAGAATTTAACATAATGGAACTCCTTGTAATGCTGATGTTGGGCTTTTCTCCCACCTGTATGTATTCTGTAGTTGCTGCTGAGTTTCAGGCATATGATTTGAACTGTAGAATATCAGAATTCATGAAACTTAACTGTGGAGGTATTTTGAAAATCAAATTTAACTACAACAACATTTGCTTATTTTTAGAGTCTTTTATGACATCAAGAGAAATGATCCCAGAAAGAAAAAATCAAGAAAAAGAATCTGATGATGCCTTAACTGTGAATGAAGAGACTTCTGAGGAAAATAATCAAATGGAGGAATCTGATCTGACTCAACTTGAGAGAGGTTTACATTCTGAAGGTAGTGAAAATACAGGCCCTGTAAGTAGTTCCAGTTGCCATGAAACGGAAGAATTAATAGGATCCAATTCCAGTAAAACTGGAGAGATTCTCTCAGAATCATCCATGGAAGCCACAGAAGTCACAGATGAACCAATGGAACAAGACTAACTATTTAGAAATATTTAGATGCAGTATTTTACATACAGTTCTGGTTTTACACTGTATAAAACTTTTATGTAATAAAGTGGACCTTTAGTTTTACAAGAGAAGCAGGTTGTAAAATAAAGTACTTTATGGGATCAATCCTGAAAGAGTCGCACATGTAAGAACTGTGAGTACCAGCTCCTCGGGGTCCTGCTTACCGCTGACTTCTTTTGCTCTGGTCAGATCAGTGGTTTGTGTATAGATTGTTTTGTTTTTTTTTTTAATTTAGAGTTAAAAATTTTAAACTGGAAGATAATAATTATAATTTTGAAAACTTTTGGAGATTATCACATTTAGTTTATACATATGCAAGAAAGCTTTTTGTCTTGTCTCTTTCTGACAGCTCTAGCAGCTTTCATATTTTGGTCATAGTTTCAACATTTTAACATGTGAATTATAGGGTTTCATGTTGGTTTCCAGATTTTATTGTTTGACTATGTACTATGGAACTTTAAGTCATATATACATATATATATATATTATTCTAAGGGGGGAAATGTTATATTTTTCTTTTTCTATAAGAGATGAATACAGTGGATACTTTTTCTATTGGTAATGATTGAGTTCACCTCTTTCAGAAGACAGTTTCTTTCTCTTCTGAGTAATTCAAATAAAATCTGGCCCTTGTGGAACCCTGGAAATCTTAAGTGTGTTGAAATACCAGGTTAAACACATTCCAAGAGATCTGTTCAAACTAAAATTCTTTTGTATACTTCTGAGGTGCCTGAGAAAAAGACTTCATTATTTATGAGAAAATGTGCTTTATCTTGGAAATTGTGTTCAAACATTAGCTTACTATTTTGTAGAATGAATGCTTATAAAGCTGACATGAGACCATCTCAGAAGAACCAGGCAGGTTCCTTTATTTACCTTTTGCTTGCTTTTCTGAACAGTGTGAATACTACACATTTCTTTCTAAATTATTCTAGACTATACAGATGTCAATGGTATGAAACACCACTGTACGGGAAGAATTAATATATTACTTTAGTAATGTACCAGAGCTAAATGACTGAAGCTTTAGGGGTACATAAAAACCACCGTAATTTGTATGACATTTTGAAGTGAATTAAATATTTTTGAACATGCTTCTTCGACAGCCAGTGTTATATTTTTCAGATCAACACAAAGCACAATGGTTACTCTAAACTCAATATTTTCAAATTCACATAAAGTCATGCAAGCTGCAGTTTCCCTGTCTAAATTACTGGCTGCCAAATTTATACCTGTTTCTTCAGCTGTACCTTTTGATATTTAGAATTTTTAAATTTCTGTAAAGTAGATTTTGTAGAATGTAATGTGTTCACTGCCTTTGTGAAGCGGTATATAATTGTATAATTTCTGTGTGTAAACTGAATGCTTGGGCTTTCAATACAGTATTCATATAAAGCAATAAATATTAATGTTATGAAATAATTGAGTACATTTTTATCAAAATATATAAGAATCCCTTTTTTTAATTTCAGATACCTGAAGTACACAGATAAACTTATAAAACTGATGCAAACATTTTCTGACACTGTATCATATGCTCTGGGGTGATTTGGGCGGCAACCACAAGTTTTGCATTTTGCCTACTTCAGTTGCTATGACTAAAAATACCAAAATGAGTTGGCTCCGTTTATGTCTGTAGGATATTATACTACTGACTGACTTGACTGTCAGGTTTACAGCAGCTAGATGATATATTTGTGAATATGTCTCATAGTTGAAATAAAAACTGAGTATTGATTTACTTACTGTTATCCAAGAGGGGAAAAAAATCACACGTTGTAAATTTTTTAAAAATTTTTTGCAAAAATGTTAAAATGAAGCAAATTTTAAATGTGACATTCATTTGTAGTGACCTATTCTTTATTTTCTTGAGGGATATTTTGCCAATGAGAGCAGATTTTAAACATTTTAAGTTTAGAAATTTTGAAATTTTCTTTAGAATATTTATGAAATTATTGTCAATAAACCTATTCTTTAAGATCCTGTGACCTTTTGATATTTTTTATTTTAATTGTGCCATGGACCACTTGTAAACTGATTTACTTTTGTTAAATATAAGTTGAAGATTTAGCATCATGACTTTGAGGTCTGTGGTTTTATTTGTAAACTTGCAATTGCTGTTTTGGCAAGGGCAAATGTATTTCTTTATTAAATAAAGTACAATAATGGTGAATGTACCAAAATGCCATCACTCAACTCTATGAGAGATCTGCATTTTAATCTATAGTTTAATAGTTTTAATATTTATTAGATATTCTTATGTTGATCATAGATCAAACTTGTTGCTGTTTATACAGATAGTTGTAGAATGCTCATGGAATATTTTCTTTAGGATAGGTGGAATAGTTAGGTAGTTAAACTGGGAAACCTTGTTCAGCTGGTTTGAGATACGATGTCCATTGGGAAGTAAATTTCCTCGAGTATATGCGTAGGTGCACTTAACACAGACTTTGCTTCATGGAAATGTCAGTTCTAATAGTAACTGATTCAGATGTGTATTTTTAGAAGGCTAATTTTAGGCACATTTTCTTAACACACATCAGCAAAGTCATATTAAAAGATCTAAATGAAGAATTAGGACTTTGGTGATTAAAATATTATTTTCTGTTTTGGCCTTGAGCAGATTGTTTACCTGTTAGACTCTAGACTCTGAACCCATCATGTAAAAAGAATTTAAAATGCTGATGAGGAGAGCGAGAATATACATGGAATACACTTTCAGCACTTTTCCCTTTTAAGAAAGTGAAAACATTATCCCAGTACATTTTAAAAAATATATCTTCAGTTCTGAAAATGTTGGCAAACAGAAATGAGTAGTGGAAAATGTCATATTTTAAATGTTTGATTATCAGATAAATTTAATTCACTTAGGGTTTATTGTAACTACACCTTTCAAAAGTGTGGATGGAGCAATGAAATTGCCTGTCAGAGCTATAAAACCCTCTGGCTTGGAAAGGCATCCCAGAAACCCTGGGTAAGAAGGCGTGGCCTGTTAAAGCATGGAGGTTCAGAGTGTTTTGTATTGCTGGTGTAGATAGGCATGTACTTATGCATTTTTGCATTTGTAAAGTCATCAATTTTTCAAATAATGTAATTGTAATATACTAGTTTACTTATAAAGATACTTGGGGCAGAATCTAAAGCTACGATGTTTGAGTATGAGAAATGTAACTTGTGGTAAGGACAAAAATGCAATTTGTAGAACCAAAGGAAATAAAAATTTTGGATAGTGTTTCACAATGTCTTCTGAACAGGAGTTTCTTAAATACATTGGTTTTGATCAGATGAAGCTTAGTTCTCTCGAGATTTGTGCTAATCATAAAATGGATGAATGCAAAAACACCTTGTAATTTCATATGGAATTATTATAATTAGGTTTATTGGATTATTGGCCTAGGAAGAATGCTAGTATGTATTGGTTAGAATACATCTAATATTTCACATTTTAAAAATAATTAGTACACTTTCTTCAGAATTTTATTTCATCATCTTGGAGCCTAGATTACTTTGCCAAATAAATGTATTATTTTCATAATGCAATAAAATATAAACTAGAAGAATATCTTTATGTGTGGAATTACTTTATTTGCCATAATAGTTTACGCTTCCTCCCTCCAATGCCCCCTTTTCTCTCACCTTAGGTAGGTTAAGATCCACAAGCATTTCCTGATCCATAGGGAGAGGAGCTGCAGGACTTCATTACAGCTCTGTTGCTTAATTGGTAACAGGGTGTTTCCACAGAGATGGTGCATCTGAGTTGAATGGACGATTGTTCTTTGCTGGGCAACTCGTACCTGATATCTGTAAAATCAAGATTTACCATGTAAAAATTTCTCTTGGCATAATTTGGCACTAGTTGTCATGCACAGATCTACACCATTTGTATTAGAATCACTTTAGAAATGGCAGTTTCAGACAACTACATGGTTAAAAGTGTAGAGTTTCCCTCAGTGGAGAGGGTGGATTCCATTTTCAGTTCTGGGTTCTCATTTCTTCATATGTATTACTGCACAGTAGGTGATAGTAAGTGGTGACATCTGTGGCTCTCAACTCAGAAGATAGGAGTATTAATCAGCATGTTTCTGAATTTAAATATTGAGTTTCAGCTTCTCATACTTGATCTCTAACCTCCCCACTTTATTATTTACTAAATGCTATAGCTAGTATAGAGTTTTGGGTTAATTGATACGAAGACTGATTCTTCTGTTGATTAGGAATAAGAAGCATGATCTCTGACCACTTGCCCATCTAGAATGAAGAGTACACTGCTGTTGTATTTTAACATTTTTTTTTCCAGTGTAAAATTCAGTTGAGTCTGGGGTCTTTGGATTTATTGGTACGCTTTCAGAGTTTTTCTTCCCAAAGGCAATGCATTTTTTTTAACTAAAAATAATAACAAATAAACAAAAATGCCAGTAATTCCCAGTGTCCTAGTCAGAAGACTCCACTGGCTTACTGATTTTTATTATCTTGCGAGCTAGTCCTATGCTTGGCAAGTGGTAACAGTTGAAGTTAAACGGGCTTTGTGGATACTGGCTACACAAACACTTGATTCCTGTGACTACTTTCTCTGCTTTAAAAGGGTTCCAAGTTCATCCCTGAAGCCTTTCATTGTTGCAAAGTTTGTGGATTTGGGAGCAGTACACGCCATTGGATGTTCCTAAATCCAGCGGCAGATAGACTGAATCGCCAGAAAATGTGCATCCAAATAACAAACTTCTGTGACTCTGACCAGCTCCCCTGACCTATAGAAAGTCACCACACCACACCCTTGCCTGATAGGGGACAGGTGTTTCTGGAAGTGACAAGTTGTGTCATTAAATTCGCAAAGTCCTGCATTAATGTGCTATAACGGGACTTGCTATTTGGCCAATAATGCTTTGCTTCAAGAAATCTTGACGGTTGAATAGGTTTGCAAGGCCTTGAATGGTGCCTGTGTGTGCTGAGACTTTGAGGGGTAAATACATGGTTAGTATTTGGCCGTCTTCATTTTGGATCATTGTTTTTCTTTCCATTGCTTGCAGTGCTACAGGATGGGAGGTTAAGCTTAATTGTCACCACCAGAATTCACATACGCATTTAGGAATGCACATAATCTCCCACTTTCAATCTGGGAACCTAAAATTTTTAGTTGGCAACTTGTATGGATTGCTGTGTAGTTGGGGGGCTAGAAGAGTAAACTCAGTCCATTCAGTCGTGTCTGGAGAACAATAACTATGCAAGTTTTCAGCAAAACGCAGCTTGCCACTTGCACAGGACAGACATTAGCGCTGTTGTGGCAGTCTGGGACGGCGTCTCAGATGAGGTGGGGTTCAGTGTGGCCTTGAGAGGTGAGCAGGACAGCCAAGGAGGTAGCACGGTATAAATGGGCAGAGTACAGAGACGTGGGTTAAGTCACAGCTTCCGAGTCCCCACCTCAGTTTCCTTGGGAAAGTTACAGTTTCCTCATTCGTAAAGTGGGGGAAATAACTGTATTTTCCTGGTAGGATTGTTGGGAGCATTCAAGGTAATTATGGGTATAAAGCTAGGTCTAGTCCAGGCGCTGGCATTTCTTTTAAGGAGGAGAGTCATGGAGGGGGAGATAGGGTTTGTCCCTGGGGAATACAACAGTTTTGCTGGAATCAAAGTCGAGGTTTCAATCCTGGTCAGTACCTGGTAATAACGGCAAGCACCAACTGAGCACTGACTTTATGCGCTATGTATCCTTAGCACGTGTCATGCATTATCTCATTTAACCTTCCCATCAACCCTATGAGATGCTTAATAATATCTCATTTTACAGGTGGGGTACTTGATGTAAAGAAAGGCACCTTGCCCTGGGACCCTTCGAAAGTGGACGGTGAGAACTCCAAAGCCCAATGATTTTTACCTATTATGCTTAGCTGCTGTCTAGTCTTAGGAGACCTGTAGACGTAGTAGGGCAGCAGAGAGGAAGCCATTCCGGTATCTGAAGGTTCTCAGAGACCTGCCCAAGTTCAGGTACCTCAAAAGGCTTCGTCAGTCACAAACCCAAGCACTTGGTTTCACACTCCATGAACTTCACAATCTAGCTTCACATCTTTTTTTATCACCCGTGTTTTTCCAGCTAGACATTTGGAGTATATCATCTCTTTTAAAAAATTTATTTAAAAAATTAGATAATGCATACCTGGCAAAAATTCAAATAGAACAGAGCAGTATATACCAGACTGTTGTTGTCCTACTAGTGTTCCTTCAAATCCCTCAGTTTTATCCTCCTCCTGAGCCCCAAGGGAGGTGCAGAAAAACAGGCTTGAAGGGTTACTACCAATAATTGAAAAACCTACAAGTTATCCAGTGGAGAAATAATTTATAAAACCATTGACAAAAGATTGAAAGTTTTTTTTTTCCTCTTCCAGGTGAAATTTGCTTTTCTCCTTTACATGGGATGGTTTCTTGTGAGAGGTGCAGTCTTCTTTGGGGAAAGGAGGGAAAGTGTCAAACTATGTCTTCACAGAAGAGAAATGACAACTCACCCCCTTGGAGCTACTGTCCCACTGTGGTTGCCATTGCCAGTTGTGGTCCCAGCGGTGGTGGAGCCATTGAGTTGGCATCAGATGCCTCGAGTCAGGGGTCCCCAGCCTGGTAGGACCGGCTCCCTGTGTCCACCTGGTCAAGACTTGGCCTAGACCGCTCTCCCCTTCATGAAGGCCTTTGCGTTTGGATGACTGATGCTTGGCTGCTCCCGTGTCCTTCTTCTCATTCAGAAGCTGGAACCACAGGTCCAAGCCTGGTTTCTAATAATAGAATATTAGTCATGCTCTGGAACAGAAACAGATAGATGTGTGTGTTTGGCCCAATATGGTACATCTTCATTTACAACAGCTCATAAAAGTTTCTGCCCAGACTTCATTCCACTAGGATTTGTTCCATGGTCATAAGGATGAACAAATCTGGGGGAAAAAAAAAAGTATTTTTCTGTGTTGTGTCTCCAAAAACCATAGGCTCCTTGGTGTCGTGTCTTACAGAGTCTCCCTGCCGATGAGAAGGGCGGCCCTTCCTCACACCGTTTCCAGAGTGGGTTTTGAAGAAATGCAGAAACCAAGGACGATGTGGAGAATTTCTCACTTAACTAAATGGATGTGAGGTATAGAGCACATCATTATTCTGAGATTGTCTTGCTCCTTTTGAAGCATTAAAATCTCTCTTTTATGAAATGATGGAGGTAGCAGGGGAGATGGTGCTGTGTTAGTGTCTTTAGTTGGTAAAATAAAACAGAACCCTCGGCCCCGCGGCAGACTATTGACAGATACACTCAAAGCCATGATCGTCCACTTTCCCTTCGCCTGCCTTTACTGTAGAGGCTGCAGAGGTGACTAGTGGCCCTTAGGTCCCAGGAGCAGCCACGTTGTACAGCTCTGGCCAGTGATGTGAAGGCAGGGTTCCACAGGGAGTGCTTCTTCACTAGGAGAAAGGGCTTCGTTCTTTGCCTCTGTATCCTTTGCCCTTTGCCTTTTCTCTTCCCTCCCCTGAGCTCCTCTTCTTACATGTAACTCAAACCCAAGTCTTGAAGGGAATAGCCGTCTTCTCCTTTGAGGAGACCAGAATGAGGGTAAAAACCAACACGTGACGCTTGGCTGAGCAGAAATCAGAAGTGTCCTAGTTAATAAAACCCCAAAGTTTGGGAACCACATCCGGGTGTATCAAGAGGTGAATTTGCCAAGTAGCATCTCACCAGCCTTGGCTACAAACTCTTGTGATCGCTAGACACCTGAAATTACATTTTGCTGATGTGATCTTCCAGTGAATGCTTGAGGTAACTGTTGTTGAAACTCCTGTCATTTTTATGGAGAGAGACTCCTTTACAGCAGGGTGTGGGCTTTTTGAGTCCCCTTCTTCCCAGCTCCTCTCTACTGCCTGAAATCTGAGCTAAGCAGGCTTTGGATGCTCTGTGAAACCCGTGTCATTCAAATGCTTCCGAAAGTATTTTGAAGATGTTCTTATTTCAGCCATTGACCAGATGTTGATGTCAACAACATCTAAACGTAGGTCTTTAAATATCTCTCTATCTGCTGTGGTAGGAAGGTCTGAAGCAAATGGCATTTATCAAGCAGTGATAATTTTCATGAATTTATTTGAATTTAAAACTCCTGAAATCTTGCCTGGCATCTCTTGCGGAATTTCAAAAGGGGACCTAATTCATAATCCCCAGCAACACAGAGACATTTCTTTTATGGACACCCAGAGGTGTCATTTTTCCAGTCATTTGACCTGTCCAGCCTGAGCATGTGAGATAAATGATAATTTAGCTTAGCCCTTTCAAAGCATCCGTCATGCATCAGATGATTTAGATTTGCTTTTCCTGACCCTCCCAACCTGGAAATAGATACTCTTATTATCCTCGTGTTGAAATTTTTTTAAAAGTTGGCTCAGAGAGGCTAACTAATCTCTCTAATGACACACAGTTAAACATCCAAAGGGGTTCTCTGAGGTCAGTTTTCCCTTTGGCCTCAACCTTATGTCAGGGCAACTGATAACATGTACTTGCATGTTTAAAACCTTTTCCTATCCCACCCACCCCAATTCTTTCAAACCCATCCATCAAACCATCCTGTTTACAGTGTTACTGAAGGTCAAAAGTTCCCTCTGAGGGTGTTACTATGTAAGAAGTTGATGGAGTAGCAGTGGCCCTTTTTGTGACAAGAGTGCCTAAGTCCCCTTTGTCCCTTTCAACTTCTCCATCAGTCTTGTCTGGAGATTCTGTCATGGAGGAAGTTTTCCTAAAGGCTGTACTTTACAGGATTTTCAGATTTCTTTGGCTTATGCTTACAGCTGTTGATCTATACACTGTCACTCAACCCTGATAAACGAACTTAGAAAGAAGCATATTTGAATAAATACGGTACTTTTGTTAAATTCCTACTAACCGGACAAAGTTCTGCCGCTTGTTATTTAGTGCTGTTGTCGTTCTTATTATTAATGTTCTCTTCCAAGCCTGCTCCCCGAAGGGTGTACTAACCACTGAGAGATGCAGATCTTGGAATGAAGAATGATTAAAGGCCCCGGTGCTTTGCACCATCGCCAGCATCTCTAAATTTTCCATCCATTTTACACGGAGCAAAGCACGGCCTCAGGGTGCCCTCTTGTGGTCATGTTTTTAGTTGCAAGACGGTGATGGAGTTTTTCTTAAAAATGAAAATAAAGAAAAAAGAAGAAAAAAAAGTCGTGCATATGTTTTTAGTCAGCAATAAGTTTCAAGATGTGACAGTCCTGTCAAAACAAAACAATTCAACAAACTTCAAAGTAACCACAACAGAAGATATGCAGACACATATGGAGGCTTGGCGACAGAGCCTTGCCGTGAAATGTGCCAAAAGCATTTTGAAGGACCAACCGTAGGATCTGAAAGGGGATCGGGGTAGAACACACTCAGGTGTGTGAGAATTAGGACTGGGACCCAAAAGAACACTCGCTGAGAAAGACAGGCAGAGCGTTAGTGTAAAGGCAGAACAGAACTCCCATTGCCAGTTTTCTGGTGCTAGAAGCCAAGCTTTCTGCCCATTTCTTAAGAACACAGGTTCTCTGGTTCCTTTGTTTATTCATCTGTCCATGCGAGAACAAGACAATGTCCTTCTATTCTTTGAGCTTACATTCATGGGAGGGGGGAGACAAAATAAACACATAAGGAAATAAATAAACAAGATAATTTCAGAAAGTGCGAAGTCCTTTGGAGGAGATAAAACCACATGATGAGATGGAGATAGAAATTGACAGCGATGAAAAGAAATGGGAGAGAGAGAGAGAGGGAGAGAAAAGGTCTCAGTGAAAGAAGGGGTGCATATCTGGGTACGTACGTTCTGAAGGTGGGCCTGACAAGGTTTGTTGACAGATGGGCTATGGACGGTGAGAAAAAGTGAGCCAGCGTGATGTCGAGATTTTTGACTTGAGCAACTTCCATCCACTGAGATGGGGAGAGTCCAGACAGGGCAACCTGGGGAGCCAGGTCCTGATGACGCTGAGTTTGCCTGGAGCTGTTGAGCAGAGCATGGGATACACTGATGACCTGGGCTGCTCCCTGCCCCCTGGCTCACATGTGCACACTGAGTGGCAAAATCAAAACTTCACAGAGCTAAATCCTTCCTGTCCAAGGAGAGACTTGAGAAGGCCTGGTCTCCAGGGCAGGCGGAGGTGAGAGACAATAGCCCATTAAAGAGCTTCATGGAAAACATCACATGGGTTTAGACCGAGTCCCTTCAGGGGACTGAGCTTTGAGCCTGAAGACCTTGGAGCCAGAGGCCAATTGGCAGAAGGGCCTGAGGGAGGTCCCCAGAGTCAGTGCGGGAGTAGCGGGAGGTGATGGGGCAGTGGGGGAGGGACACAGGGGGAGTTCTGCATGGCCACCTCGGCCTTTTCAGAGCAAGGCTCCTGCTCTCTGCTCTGCCTTCTCCAAAGGGCCACACACCTGCTGGGGGGATTGCTGTGTAGCTGACACAGAGTCCGCTCTGCAGACCCTCTCCAAGGACACACAGGGGTAAAGAGCACCTCCTCCTGGAAGCTATGTTCACTGGCACCTACTGGGTGCCAGGCCGTGTGCTGGGCCCTGGGAGGCGAGGTGTGCATGGCAGGTTCTATTGGTTTCCAAGAGAGGCTTAACGTTTCAGTCTGTTGTATCGAGTTGGATTTTTTTTTCTCTCTTTTTTTTTTTTTTTTTTTTTTTTGTGGTACGCGGGCCTCTCACTGCTGTGGCCTCTCCCGTTGCAGAGCACAGGCTCCGGACGCGCAGGCTCAGCGGCCATGGCTCACGGGCCCAGCCGCTCCGCGGCATATGGGATCTTCCCGGACCGGGGCACAACCTGTGTCCCCTGCATCGGCAGGCGGACTCTCAACCACTGCGCCACCAGGGAAGCCCTCGAGTTGGATTTTTAATTGCACTGTATTGGATTAATTAAAGATCTACTATGCGCCCACCACTGTGCATGGTCCTGAGGCAAAATGGGGTGCAAAGCCAGAGCACTGCCCTCAGGGAGCCCACGTTCTCAAGATGAAGAGCACCACAGCGGAGTCTGCTGTGCCATTGAGCAGCTGTGTGCACTTGGGCAAGTTTCTGATGTCTCCAAGCCTCAGTTTCCCAGTCTCTAAGATGGGTAGAGAAACTGGACCTACTGTTGAAAGGATTAAGTGACAAGAGGAATGAAAACAGCAGCTGGCAAGGCACCTGCTACACAATAAGCCTCACTGCATGTTATTGTCAGTGAATCATCAGTGAAATGGGGATAATAATAGTTCCTACCTCCCAGGGGTGATCTGATGCTGAAGTGCTTTAGTCTCGGTAAAGGGCTAAACCCAGCATCGCACAGGCGGGCTAAGTATTAGGGACCTGGGGGCAGCAGCAACGTGAGGGCTTAGTTCTGCCGAGCCCAGCCAAATCAGCTGTCCGCTCAAGGTCGCTGTTTCCCCGTCTGCGAAATGGGCACAGTCGTAATTTTGCCTCTTGGCCCTGTTGTGAGGATTAAGAGGCAACACTGGAACAGCCTGGCCTGCCCCAAGCTCTGGTGACCTTTATCATTCCAGCCTGGACGTGTGTTGTTGCTGTTCATTGATTTGAAAGCACTCAGTCTGATAAACCGACAGCCTCAGAGAACACAATGATTACGGAGAGAAAGTTGCTTTAAGGGATTCCTGGGGAGGCTGCTGGCTTCTGCGTTGGGGTTCCCACCCTTGAGTTCCTGCCGTAACCCTGCCACTAACCTGCCGGGTGACTCCCTCCCTTGGTCTTGGGTTCCCAGTGGTAAAGATACAGGGGTGGGATGAGAGCAGCGGTTTTTACCTCGGGGTGGGTTTCAGAGTCACCTGGAGAGCCCACGCCCCACCCTAGGGGTTCTGAGGCTCCAGTGGGGGAATCCTGGGGGCCTGAGGTTTAAATAAGGGTCCAGGGGATTCCGATGCCCACAACAGCCAGAGAAGCTCTGGACCAGGGCGTCTCCAGGGTCCCTTCCACCTGCCCTCTCCAGCCGTGGAGGCAACTCTTGGCAATGAGCCTCACACGGGCTCCGGAAGGGGCTGGGTCATGGGATCTCCCTGTGCTTGGCGTGTCCCTGCCACTTGGGGACGGGGAGGGTTACTGTTTGTGCTCCTCAGCGGCTGGTGAGGATGAGGGGGAAGGGAAGGAGAAAGGCGGGCGCACTTGGCCTCTCTGGGATCTGAATCCATCACTTCCACCTGAGGAGCAGGAATAATAACCCCGCCGCCGGGGCTGGAGTGGAGGGAACGAGGCAGAGAGCCGGCAGAGCAAGCTCCCTCGGGCCCACGCAGTTAAGTTAGACGTTCATAAATCAAACAACAACAGCAAAAATGCCCTCCCGTGTTTGGAAATGTAAAGCTAGTTCTAAGTAACTTAACGGTCAGTGAAGAAATAATGATGAAAATTTCAGTAAGTGCTGGGCCTGACCCAGAGCAGAGCTGTTTAGAAACTGGATGGGGGTCTGCTTTTGGAGGCTCTTAAAGGGGCCTCCGGCCAGTCCCATACCAGCCGAGTTCTACCCCCTTGAGGCTTGGGGAGGCAGGCAAACAGGGCTGCCAGGTAACACACAGGACGGCCAGTTCAAGTTGAATTTCAGAGACAGGATAACTTTTTAGTATATGTGTGTCCCATGCACTATTTGGGAGATACTTATGCTTAAAAAATGTCATTGTGTCTCTGAAATTCAAATTGAGCTGGGCATCCTGTACACGTGTGTATGCACGTGTGTGTGTATGTGCACTTTTAGCCTGGTCACCCTAGCAGGGCACTGCGAGGGTGGGAGGGAAGGGCCTGAGCCCAAGGTAGCTCCCAGCGTCCTCGGAGCGGGGGCTGATCCTCCCAGGCCTTCCCCCACCTGCTTCCACTCAGCCTCGCCCTGTTTCACGGCCCTCAGGAGGTACACCTGGGCTGCAGAGGGATCTCGCCTTCCCAGGATTCTGAGGGCCAACGTGCCCCACGTGTTCCACGCCAGGATCTGGCGCCGCCTACCCAGCTCCTGCTCAGGTCCCCGGATCTGCGTCTCCTCTTTGCGGCTCCCACCCGGTGTTGGCGCTGGAGCCCGGACTGTGGGGACAGTTCAGGACTTTGCTTCCTTGTGGTGGAGCAGGAAAGACTCCAGATCTGGAACTGGATTCACCCGGCCTGAAGCCACACCTTTTATTTTGGAAAACCAGCAAAAGAAAACACAGCTGGGACTCTTCAAACAAACAGAAACCCATCCAGTGGACCTCAGGTAAATGGCCTCACTTTTCTGACTTCGGCTTCCTTGTCTGTGAAATGGGGATAACTGCACAGTCTCACGGAGTTGTTATGAGGTCAAGCGAGGGGCCCGTGCCTGGGCCCAAGAAATGGTATCTGTTGTTTGTTTTATTTAGTACTGACTTGGACGGTCTTGAGGGGCTCTCTGGGTGTGGGTCTTGAAGCCGAACTTACATTGGACTTCACATAAACTAGAAAACGTCGTTTTTAAAAATGGGCGGTGCGCTGAGATGCTCATGAAGTTTTTTTTTTGTCGTTGTTGTTGTTTTTTGCGGTACGCGGGCCTCTCACTGCTGTGGCCTCTCCCGTTGCGGAGCACAGGCTCCCGATGCGCAGGCTCAGCGGCCATGGCTCACGGGCCCAGCCGCTCCGCGGCATGTGGGATCTTCCCGGACCGGGGCACGAACCCGTGTCCCCTGCATCGGCAGGCGGACTCTCAACCACTGCGCCACCAGGGAAGCCCTCATGAAGATTTTGAGAGCCCCAAATTTCCTTTTGTCTCTGCCACTGATAGGATTTAAACACTTCTGAGCCTGAGTTTCCTCATGTAAAATAACCCGGGAGTTAAATGAGAATGTCCCTAAGCTTTTGGTGCTATCCTGACCCAGAGCAGGAACTTGCTGTGACTGATGCCATCAGGACTGCTGTTGCCATGGTCACGTCTGCTGGGGTGGCCCCGGGGGCCCTGCAGTGCTTCTGGAGACAGACAGCCAGGGGGATGGGAGGAGTTTGGTGAAAGCTCCCTTTGCTCTAAAGCCTTCTCTCTGGGTCCATGTGGGTCCATAGGAGAGAAGCATTGGGAATTGTTTGATCAGGGAAGTCACCCGCAAAGAGTTCTAGAGAGTTCCAGAGGGGGCTGATGGCTACGAATCGGATCGTCTTTTCAGGTCTTTTTCTGTTTAACTACTGGGGCTTTGAAGTTTTCCTTAAACATTTGAACAAGCTGTCTATATAGCAGACTCACTTACCTTTCTACCGTATTCCATGAAAAATCCTACCTTTCTGTTTTTTTTTTCTTTTATATTCTAGTGTTATTTTTCAGCCCATAAGGTTTTACATTATGTACAGGTAAATCCAGCAGTTCCCAAATCTGGCTATGCCTGAAACTTACCTGGGGGAATTTGTTTCCAAAAAATGCAGACGCTTGGGCTCTGCCCTCAGCTTCAGATGGTAACAGGCCTGGGACTCTGTATTTCAAGAAGCTGAAGGCAGGGGTCTAATTCTGATGGGTAACCACGCCTGGGAACCCTGGGTCCAATCTCACTTTTCTGTTTGTCTTTTCTTCCTTTGCTTAAAAGGCAGTAACTTACCCTGCGATCACAAAGCAGCTGTTCTCAATGTGGGGCTGTGTGGTCCCTGGATGAGCAGCATCAGAATCACCTGGGAACTTGTTAGATATGCAGATGCGCAGGTCTCGCTGCAGCCCTGTGGAATCAGAAGCTCTGGGGTGGGGCTCAGAGCCCATGTTGTAACAAGCCCTCCAGGTGGTGCTGGTGCCCCTGAAGTTTGGGAACCATGGCAATGGACTGAATATTTGGTTCTTTAAATTGACTTGTTTAATTTTCCTGGAGTTTAATTTTTTAAAATTTATTTTAAATTAAAAAAATATTTTTATTTTTTGGGCCATGCTGTGCAGCTTGCGGGATCTTAGTTCCCCGAGCAGGGATTGAACCCGTGCCCTCGGCCGTGAAAGCACGGAGTCCTAACCACTGGACCACCAGGGAAGTCCCTGGAGTTTAATTTGTGTGCATTTCTCAACAAGTCATTTCCCCCAGTTGTTAGGAATTTATCCCCAAATGATTGATTAAATGATTCTTCCCATTCCCAAGCTTTGCAAAGCATTTATTGAGCCCCCATTGCATGCCGGGCTGGCCTAGGTAGAGGGGTTCAAATGCTCAGAATCATATAGGGGTAAATGAGACCCCTGTATGAGCGCTAAAATAGGCCAGAGAAGACCGGCAGCAGCTCCATGGGGGAAATAAAGGCAGGAGAGAGAGGGCGCCTGATGATGGGGAGACAGGGAAAGGCTTCGCAGAGGGGCCTTTGGGATTCACCTGACATGGGAAAAATGTCCATGGCAGGACTGAATTATCTTCTTAACTTGTGGTATCTGGAGTAGAAAGAAAATGCTTCCCGCACTCCCTCCATTCCCCGCCCCCTTGAAGTCCCGGTTCAGTTATATGCATCCTACTCTTGTTCATGCAAACACATTACAAACATAGATGCCAGCTCTGGGGTGTCCTGCCCATGGCTCCACAGCTTTCCTCTCTCAGCAATATACACGGTCACCCCTGCAGGTCAGTGGACAGAGTTTACACTCATTTCTTCTCATAGTGTAGAGTTCTCCATAGTGTGGAATACCTGCTTGATTTAACTGTTCTCACATTGATAGCTTTCAGCCTGTTGTCTAGTTTTTGGCCACTTGAGATGAACAAGGGGGAATTTCGGTAGGTAGGGGTGATGGGGAGCTGGAAGGAGTTTAGCTCTTGTTCAGAACAGGGTAAGAAAATTGGGCATTGTTCAACTTTACCCACAGAAAACACTTATCAAGAAAGAGGGGAGCCTCACTGGTGGCGCAGTGGTTAAGAATCCGCCTGCCAATGCAGGGGACATGGGTTCGAGCCCTGGTCTGGAAAGATCCCACATGCCGCGGAGCGACCAAGCCCGTGCACCACAACTACTGAGCCTGCATGCCTAGAGCCCGTGCTCCGCAACGAGAGAAGCCCGCGCAGCAATGAAGACCCAACACAGCCCAGAATACTACATAAATAAAATAAATTAAAAAAAAAAAGAAAGGGGGGATAATACTGATTTCTGGTTGGGAAATATCTACACATTAAAAAAGTTGAGAGGAGTGAACTGGGTGGGGTTTTTCCAGCAGCGCTGGCACCCCTCAGCACTGCACCCCCAGATTCAAATGGTCTGGGATCTGCCTTCGAGTGGATGGTCCAGGCGACCAGCACACAGCTGCCTTCTGTCTCCGGCTTGGCAGAACCCAGCTCCAGCTTTCTGCCCCAAGCCTCGATTTCCTTTCATGCTCCGCCCGGGTGGATTTCCAGGGAAATCACCTCCACGTATTTTCATAAATTTACACCAGTCATCAAAGGGGATTGCGTAAGAAACGTTGGCGGCCCGAGGAGGCTCTGAGCACTTCAGATCCGGTCTTCTTAGCAACAGGAAGCCCTTTCTTGCTCAGCATAAACAAAGCCGAGCACTTCCCCCACCTCCCCTTCCCCTCCTTGTTCAAGTTTGTTTTGAAATTCACAGCAGAACATTTGATTCGAGGTGTGGCCTCAATCTGGCATCAGCCTTAATTCCCATTACCTTACGACGAGTCTGTACCCACTACCCTCCCCCCCTCACATATAATTTAATAAAAGTCACATGTGAGAGGGGATTATCATTCAGTTAGCTGGAGTAAAAGGCCGTCTTTGTGTCCCCAAGGCCAATTCCCATTGCTTTCGGGGAGCGGGCGCTGGGGGATGGGGTGGTGTGGGTACTGGTGTTGCAGTTTGAACAATGACCACCAGAGGGAGCACTATGCTTTGAAAACCAAAATGGTTTTGGATGGATAGTTCCTTTCCATCCTGGAAAAAGGGAGGCCTCTTTGCTACCAACCCTGTGTAACAGAGGAGTTGTCATCTCCCTTCCACACGTGGAGCAGCTAATGAGATAAGGCGAGAGGTTTCTTGCTGGGAATTTGAGAATTCAAGGAGAGACACGTCCAACAATGCAAATATTAAGCTCTGTAAATAATTCATACCACTGGGTAGCTTGTGGGTGTGGACCTGGTTGGCTGTAGTCAAGTGGCATTTACAAGTCTAAGTGAACGTGGATAGAAGTTTGTTCCCTGCCTTAATGAGTAAGTCAGAACCTGCCTCGGAGGCCCTATTAGTTTTTAAAAACTGATCTCTGGGTAAAGTTGTAAACAAGTGACAATTAATAACACTTTGGTCCCCAGACCTGTTTGATAATTATCTTCAGCTGTCTATAGCAGCTCTAAAGAGACCTGTGCTGTGCTTGTTCCGGGTAAAATTATGGATTTGGAAGCCCAGGGAAGAACTGAAGGTAGCAGCACAGCCTGATGTACCTGGGTTTGCTCTAGGAAGACTTCCGTTCTGCACCTCCCCTGCCTTGGACGCCAGCTGTGTCTGGCACTGGGCTTCATGGGCAACATCTCACTTAATCTTCACGACACTCTAGCAAGGTGGGAGCTTTCATCATACCCAGGAAAAAACAGAAGGAACTGGCTTAGCACAGTTAACTATTTACCTCAGGTCATATGTTTGTGGAGCTGGGATTTGAACCCAGGGCTGTGTGACTTTGCTCATTCATTCATTCATCAGACATGTACCGTGTGCCTTTTGTTCTAGGCAGTGTGCTGAGTGATGATCGGGGTGCAAATAAGGAATAAGGAAGACGAGATTTCTTTCCTTGTAGAGTTTACATTCTAGTAGGCAATGACAGACTGTAAACAAGTAAAGTAAGAAACAAGATGCTTTTGATGGGTGCTCTGGAGAAAATAAAGAGGACGATTTGATAGACAGTCGTGGGCTTGGTGCAGGGAAGAAGGACCATTTTAAGTAGGATGTTTGGTGGAGGCTTCATGGAGAGGGGACAGTGGAGTGAAATCTGAGAGGTGAGAAGTTTCCATCCTGGGCCAGATACAAGGAGGAGCATTCCAGAGGGAGGCCCAGCCAGTGCAGAGCCCTTGGATGGGGACAGGCTCAGTGGGCTGGGGTAAGAGCCAGGAGGCCAGAGCACAAGAGTGGGGGTGACAGAGATGGGGACAAGGTGGGCAGGCTGGGCTGTGGATGCTGTATGTCACCACTGCACTGAGACGCCCCTGAAATTCTCCCCCTTAGAATCCAGCTTCTGGACATATGTGCTGCTGTCAGATGCAAGACGAGCCTGTGGCTGGATTCCAGCTCATGTCACCATTTTTTTTTTTTTTTTGGTTTAACATTTAATTCATCCTTACTGCATCCCCCCCCGACACCCCCCCCCGACCCCCGATTCCCAAAGGAAGACCCAGCTGCCAGTTCCCTCTTTATTCTAATCTCTCTCTGGGTCCCACCATCTGCTTCTGATCAGGGTAGAAACTGCCATCTTCTCCTGTGCCAAAATCAACCCTACATCTTTTTTAACCTAACTGGCACTCAGACACCAAACCTCCAGATCAAGGGCAAGCCAGGCCTTTGGGATGACCAAAGACGTGAGGAAAAGAGAATTCAGCCCCGTTGAGTTGGAAAGAAAAATCCGGGCTGATGCATGTGCCAGGATGGTCACTGTGATTTGTCTACAAAAGGAGCAAAATGGGAACAACTTAGCTGGCTGTCAGCAGGCGCTGTCTATCAACAACATTTTGGTCTCTTAATAAAACGGTGTACCAAGCCATCATTAAAATAATGCCATAGAGCCATATTCATTGACCTAAAATGATGACCAGCGTGAAGAGGAAAAAGCAGACTAGAAAAGAGACTTGTCTGGTTCTGTGTTTGAACAGGTTAGAAGTCTGTGCTTGAGAACATAGGTGCCTAGAAAAAATTTCTCAAGGATCCGCAGCAAAATGTTAACATATTAACATGTCATGTCTGGATGGTGGGATTCGGGTGATTTTATTTGTGTCTTCTCTTGTTTAAAACGCTTCAGTGGTTCTCACTTTTCTTAGGCTGAAGCTCTCCAGTCCTCACAGGACCTGTTCACAAAGACTTGTGTTGTCTGACCGCATCATGGGCTGTCTCTCCTTTCCACCAACGAGCTTTGTCCCTTCCTATCTCAGGACCTTTGCACAGACTCTTTGCTTTGTGGGAATCTTCTTTCCTGATAATCCACCCCACCCACTTGCTGCCTCTCCTTCCTTTACCAGCTTATCTTCACTTTCTTAGAGATCCTGCCCTGCACTGACTGCCCCTGACCAGGCTGCCTCCGTCCCTCCTCCCCCCAATGAAGTGCCTTTCAACCTTTGCTCCTGTCAGGATATCAATTCCAGGAAGGCGGGCGAGTTTTCAGTCTTAGTCCTGTCTGCTGTGTGTCCCTCACAGCAGCTGCTTAGAGCTTTGCTGAATGAAGGACACAAAAACCCTTCTGCCTGTGTAAATACGTTTCTATAACTAGCATTTATCCTTCATTTGGGAAAAAAAAATGACAAATAAAAATATGTTTTCTGACAGTTCATAATCATTGCAGGAGTGTAAAATAATTCAGAGAATATTAAATTACCTCTATTATATCATTCCGTGGATCTGAACACTAAAATGATTCTCATTTGTGGGAAAAAAGGAAAGAAAGGAAAGTATTCTCTTTCTTTCCATATTCTCTTTCTTTCTTGAAAAGTGTGGTGTGGTGGAATGTGGTCTCTGGAATCAGGCTGCCTAAAATCAGTACCTGTCCAGCACCGGTCTTGACCAGCTGTGTGACTTTGAGCAAGTGGCTATACCTCTCTGAGTCTCAGTTCAGATGTATTAAAGGGAGAAAGTAGAAATGCCTGCCTAGGGTTGTTGTGAAAACTAAGTAAGATAATGGATGTAAAGTGCTCAGTAAGGGAATTCACCAGTGAGTATTCACCCAGACACCCACCGATCTCTTCTTGGCTAACCCGGAGCCCCAAGTTGTCCATTTGGTAACTCCAGAAATATAGGGACATGGTCTGTTTTGCTACCTGCCATAATCCCAGTCCTAGGATGGAACCTAAGGCATATTATTAAGAGTTCAATAAATATTTCTTTTTTTTTTTTTGCGGTACGCAGGCCTCTCACTGCCGTGGTCTCTCCAGTTGGGGGGCACAGGCTCCGGACGTGCAGGCTCAGCGGCCATGGCTCACGGGCCCAGCCGCTCCATTGCACGTGGGACCCTCCCGGACCGGGGCACGAACCTGTATCCCCTGCATTGGCAGGCGGACTCCCAACCACTGCGCCACCAGAGAAGCCCAATAAATATTTCTTGAATAAGAAGAAGTTCATGAGCCTCATGAGATGCTTGTCAGCATTACTCAGTTTTCTTAGGCTGAGAAGTGGTAAAAATCACTACTGTTTCTTTTTCTCTGCTTATTTTAGACGCAGCCGTCCTCAGAGGTCAAAAACTGTGAAAATAGAAAGTGAACTTTGGGACTTGAGGTCTGAGGAGCAGTAGCCCTCAGTGATAAGAGAGGGTGAACTGCCCCGGGTTGGTTGCCTGAGATGATGTTCCCTGTGGCCCCTTGAGATGGAGCCTCATTTGACAGGTGTTTGGGTGTTGCTAAGGCCTATTCTTTTGGTGCTCAAGGCCAAGGGATGGCCCTTTGCTGCCATGTCGTGACCAGATCTTTGGGAGTTCATCCAGTCACATTGGCTGTGGGCAAACCTCCAAGATGTACCTTGTCTCACCCTCTTTGGCCTAATGACTTAGAATCAAGATCTTCATTGAAGGTTTTCTTCTTTATTTCCCTCTCTTTTGCTTCTCTCTGGGCATCTAGAGATCATTCCAAGGGAATCTATACAGAGAGGAATCTTTTATGAAAAACAGGAAGAACGGCACACAGGTGAAGGGCTCCAACCAGAATTACGAATACACACTCACCAGCCAGTATCCCATTTGTCTCTTAAAGTGACAGTTGGTTCTAAGCTTTTTCCTGTTCATCCAGAAAAGCTCACAGACCTTTGCTTTGCTTTCTAGGCAAAGGTGAGATCATATCTCTTAAATTTCCTAAACTGTGTCTAGGGGAACTAGGGTCCTGCAACATGTTGTATTAAATCAGTTAAGTAATTTAAAAATGTGTGTGTTTACACGTTGAACATTTATTGAATCTGTACTAGGTGACATAAGGCACTGTTGTATTTGCTTTATCTCCATTAACTCAGCCGATCCCCATAACACCTCTGTGAACTTGGTCAACTGTCATCAGTGAAGAAACTGAAACACAGAGAGGGTGAGTAACTTTCCTGAGGTCACACAGTCAGGGGCCGAGTCAGGATGTGGATCCAGACACTGGTTCCAGAACTTGCACTAAACCACTGTGCTCTGCCACCTCTTAAATAGGTCTGGTGTTTGTGACAGCCCGGGTTACACAGCAGGATTTTGTGCTGTAGGACTTCTCAGAGCCTTTAATAGGCTGATGTGCGTTGTGAGTCTCCAAAAGGTCAGAGGAGGGAGCACCTTTTCTCAAATTCACTTGACCACACACCCTTCGTCAGGCATTCCTATTAACACCTTCAGGATCTGATGTTCCATGAAACACTGGGCAGGGAACCCTATGAGTTAGGTTGGGGCATTTTGGCTGTTTCATTAGGAATTCATTTTTAGAATGAACTATTGCTTTCAAGCGGTTTGTCGCTGGAATTGAACTAAAACTGTAACCCTACTATAAAGATGAACATAATTTTGATTCTATACCTAATTCCTTCTGTGTAGTAAATTCACCAAGTTTGCTTTCCTGGTCCTGAAAAAGGGACAGGTCTGGAACTCAGTGGTGCCTGGGGCTGTGTACGAGCATTAGTGCTGCTCCGGCCCTTGAATCTCCTCCTGTTTCATCTTGAGGAAACATTTGTGATTTAGTCTCAGCTGGTCTGGTGAGCACACGGCCCAGCCCACCTGAGCCTCCAGACAGTCAGATGAAGGTGGACGTGCCAGACCTGCCAAGGCCACCCCCTGCCAGGGCAGCGATGCCCAGCTGTGGCTTGTGCTTGGGGAGAGTCCACACACCTTGAAAGTAGGACACGCTGAATCCCACCTGGCTGGCGACGGGTGTGCGTGATGACTTAAACCCACACCCACACCAGCCTTAAAGTCCTAATTTCAATAAATCCAGCAAATAGTTGATTTTCACGAGAAGTGTTTGGGTGGACATTGTTTGAGTGCTGCTGAGAATCAGACTTGTTTCGATTTCTGGGCACAAGGCAGTGGTCCTCAGTCTTTAGTACATCTGAATCCCTTGGAAGGCTTGTGAAAACCCAGATTGCTGGGCCCGGCCCCAGAGCTGCTGATTCAGGAGGGCTGGGGTGGGGCCTCAGACTGTGCATTTTTAAGACGCTCACAGGTACTGCTGCTACTGCCGGTCCAGGGACCACACTTGGCCAGAGCCACTGTTTTATTTTATTTTAATTTAATTAATTTAATTTTTCTTTTTATTTCAGCCCCTAGTTTAAACTCCCATCTCTGCCATTAAAAAAAAAAATGGAGGAGAAATTCACCTGTCATAAAATTAACATTCTTTTTTTAAAGAGGGGGAATATTTCTTTCCTTTTTTTAAAAAAAATATATATTTATTTGGCTGCGCCAGGTCTTAGTTGTGGCATGTGGGATACAATTCCCTGGCCAGGGATTGAACCTGTGCTCCCTGCATTGGGAATGTGGAGTCTTAACCGCTGGACCACCAAGGAAGTCTCTAAAATTAACATTAAAAAAATTTTTTTTGAATTCTATTTTATTTTTTATACAGCAGGTTCTTATTAGTTATCTATTTTATACATGTTAGTATATATATTTCAATCCCAATCTCCCAATTCATCCCACCACCACCCTCCGCCACTTTCCCCCCTTGGTGTCCATACGTTTGTTCTCTACATCTGTGTCTCTATTTCTGCTCTGCAAACCAGTTCATCTGTATCATTTTTCTAGGTTTCACATACATGTGTTAATGTACAATATTTGTTTTTCTCTTTCTGACTTACTTCACTCTGTATGACAGTCTCTAGATCCATCCATGTCTCTACAAATAACCCAATTTCGTTCCTTTTTATGGCTGAGTAATATTCCATTGTATATATGTACCTCATCTTCTTTATCCATTTGTCTATAGATGGGCATTTTGGTTGCTTCCATGACCTGGCTATTGTAAATAGTGCTACAGTGAAGATTGGGGTGTATGTGCCTTTTTGAATTATGGTTTTCTCTGGGTATATGCCCAGGAGTGGGATTGCTGGGTCATATGGTAGTTCTATTTTTAGTTTTTTAAGGAACCTCCATACTGTTCTCCATAGTGGGTGTATCAATTTACATTCCCACCAACAGTGCAAGAGGGTTCCCTTTTCTCCACACCCTCTCCAGCATTTGTTGTTTGTAGATTTTCTGATGATGCCCATTCTAACTGGTGTGAGGTGATACCTCATTGTAGTTTTGATTTGCATTTCTCTAATAATTAGTGATGCTGAGCAGCTTTTCATGTGCTTCTTGGCCATCTGCATGTCTTCTTTGGAGAAATGTCTATTTAGGTCTTCTGCCCATTTTTTGATTGGGTTGTTTGTATTTTTAATATTGAGCTGCATGAGCTGTTTATATATTTTGGAGATTAATCCTTTGTCCATTGATTTGTTTGCAAATATTTTCTCCCATTATGAGGGTTGTCTTTTCAGCTTGTTTGTAGTTTGCATGGCAAAAGATTTTAAGTTTCATTAGGTCCCATTTGTTTATTTTTGTTTTTATTTCCATTACTCTAGGAGGTGGATCAAAAACGATCTTGCTGTGATTTATGTCAAAGAGTGTTCTTTCTATGTTTTCCTCTAAGAGTTTTATAGTGTCCGGTCTTACATTTAGGTCTCAAATCCATTTTGAGTTTATTTTTGTGTATGGTGTTAGGGAGTGTTCTAACTTCATTCTTTTACATGTAGCTGTCCAGTTTTCCCAGCACCACTTATTGAAGAGACTGTCTTCTCTCTATTGTATATCCTTGCCTTCTTTGTCATAGATTAGTTGACCATAGGTGCGTGGGTTTATCTCTGGGCTTTCTATCTTGTTCCATTCATCTATATTTCTGTTTTTGTGCCAGTACCATATTGTCTTGATTACTGTAGCTTTGTAATATAGTGTGAAGTCAGGGAGTCTGATTCCTCCAGCTCCATTTTTTCCCTCAAGACTGCTTTGACTATTCGGGGTCTTTTGTGTCTCTATACAAATTTTAAGATTTCTTGTTCTAGGTCTGTAAAAAATGCCACTGGTAATTTGATAGGGATTGCATTGAATCTGTAGATTGCTTTGGGTAATGTGGTCATTTTCACAATATCAGTTCTTCCAATCCAAGAACATGGTATATCTCTCCATCTGTGTAATCTATGATTTTTTTCATCAGTGTCTTATAGTTTTCTGAGTACAGGTCTTTTACCTCCTTAGGTAGGTTTATTCCTAGGTATTTTATTCTTTTTGTTGCAATGGTGAATGGGATTGTTTCCTTAATTTCTCTTTCTGATATTTTGTTGTTAGTGTATAGGAATGCAAGAGATTTCTGTGCATTAATTTTGTATCCTGCAACTTTACCAAATTCATTGATTAGCTCTAGTTGTTTTCTTGTGGCATCTTTAGGATTCTCTATGTATAGTATCATGTCATCTGCAAACAGTGACAGTTTTACTTCTTTTCCAATTTGTATTCCTTTTATTTCTTTTTCTTCTCTGTTTCCCATGGCTAGGACTTCCAAAACTATGTTGAATAATAGTGGCGAGAGTGGACATCCTTGTTTTGTTCCTGATCTTAGAGGCAATGCTTTCAGTTTTTCGCCACTGAGAATGATGTTTGCTGTGGGTTTGTCATATATGGCCTTTATCATGTTGAGGTAGGTTCCCTCTCTGCGCATTTTCTGGAGAGTTTTTATCATAAATGGGTGTTGAATTTTGTCACAATCTTTTTCTGCATCCCTTGAGATGATCATATGGTTTTTATCCTTCAATCAGTTAATATGGTGTATCACATTGATTGATTTGCATATATTGAAGAATCCTTGCATCCCTGGGATAAATCCCACTTGATCATGGTGTATGATCCTTTTAATGTGTTGTTGGATTCTGTTTGCTAGTATTTTGTTGAGGATTTTTGCATCTATATTCATCCGTGATATTGGTCTGTAATTTTCTTTTTTTGTAGTATCTTTGTCTGGTTTTGGTATCAGGGTGATGATACCTATGGTATCATAGGATGAGTTTGGGAGTGTTCCTTTCTCTGCAGTTTTTTGAAAGAGTTTGAGAAGGATGGGTGTTAGCTCTTCTCTAAATGTTTGATAGAATTCACTTGTGAAGCCATCTGGTCCTGGACTTTTGTTTGTTGGAAGATTTTAAATCACAGTTTCAATTTCATTACTTGTGATTGGTCTGTTCATATTTTCTATTTCTTCCTGGTTCAGTCTTGGAAGTTTAAAGATTTCTAAGAATTTGCCCATTTCTTCCAGGTTGTCCATTTTATTGGCATAGAGTTGCTTGTAGTAGTCTCTTAGGATGCTTTGTATTTCTGTGGTGTCCACTGTAAATTCTCCTTTTTCATTTCTAATTTTATTGATTTGAGTCCTCTCCCTCTTTTTCTTGATGAGTCTGGCTAAAGGTTTATCAATTATGTTTATCTTCTCAAAGAACCAGCTTTTAGTTTTATTGATCTTTGCTATTGTTTTCTTTGTTTCTGTTTCATTTATTTCTGCTCTGATCTTTATGATTTCTTTCCTTCTGCTAACTTTGGGTTTTGTTTGTTCTTCTTTCTCTAGTTCCTTTAGGTGTAAGGTTAGATGGTTTATTTGAGATTTTTCTTGTTTCTTGAGGTAGGCTTGTTTTGCTATAAACCTCCCCCTTCGAACTGCTTTCGCTGCATCCCACAGGTTTTGGATCATTGTGTTTTCGTTGTAATTTGTCTCTAGGTATTTTTTGATTTCCTCTTTGATTTCTTCAGTGATCTCTTGGTTATTTGGTAACGTATTGTTTAGCCTCCATGTGTTTGTGTTTTTTACACTTTTTCCCCTTAATTGATTTCTAATCTCATAACGTTGTGGTCGGAGAAGATGCTTGTTATGGTTCCAGTTTTCTTCAATTTATCGAGTCTTGATTTGTGACCCAAGATGTGATCTATCCTGGAGAATGTTCTGTGTGAACTTGAGAAGAAAGTGTAATCTGCTGTTTTTGTATGGAATGTTCTATAAATATCAATTAAATCTATCTGGTCTGTTGTGTCATTTAAAGCTTGTGTTTCCTTATTAATTTTCTGTCTGGATGATCTGTCCATTGGTGTAAGTGAGGTGTTAACGTCCTCCACGATTGTGTTACTGTCAATTTCCTCTTTTATAGCTGTTAGCAGTTGCCTTATGTATTGAGGTGCTCCTATGTTGGGTGCATATATATTTATAATTGTTATCTCTTCTTCTTGGATTGATCCCTTGATCATTATGTAATGTACTTCCTTGTCTCTTGCAACAGTCTTTATTTTAAAGTCTATATTATCCAATATGAGTATTGCTACTCCAGCTTTCTTTTGATTTCCATTTGCATGGAATATCTTCTTCCATCCCCTCACTTTCAGTCTGTATGTGTCCCTAGGTCTGAAGTGGGTCTCTTGTAGACAGCATATATATGGGTCTTGTTTTTGTATCCATTCATTGAGCCTGTGTCTTTTGGTTGGAGCATTTAATCCATTCACGTTTAAGGTAATTATTGATATGTATGTTCCTGTTACCATTTTCTTAATTGTTTTGTGTTTGTTTTTGTTGGTCCTTTTCTTCTCTTGTGTTTCCCACTTGGAGAAGTTCCTTCAGCATTTGTTGTAAAGCTGGTTTGGTGGTGCTGAATTCTCTTAGCTTTTGCTTGTCTGTAAAGCTTTTCTCCATTAAATCTGAATGAGATCCTTGCTGGGTAGAGTACTCTTGGTTGTAGGTTCTTCCCTTTCATCACTTTAAATATATCTTGCCACTCCCTTCTGGCTTGTAGAGTTTCTGCTGAGAAATCAGCTGTTAACCTTATGGGAGTTCCCTTGTATGTGATTTGTCATTTTTCCCTTGTTTCTTTCAATAATTTTTCTTTGTCTTTAAGTTTTGTCAGTTTTATTACTATGTGTCTTGGTGTGTTTCTCCTTGGGTTCATCCTGCCTGGGATTCTCTGTGCTTCCTGCACTTGGGTGGCTATTTCCTTTCCCATGTTAGGGAAGTTTTCGACTATAATCTCTTCAGATATTTTCTCGGGTCCTTTCTCTCTCTCTTCTCCTTCTGGGACCCCTGTAATGCAAATGTTGTTGTGTTTAATGTTGCCCCAGAGGTCTCTTAGGTTGTCTTCATTTCTTTTCATTCTTTTTTCTTTATTCCGTTCCGCGGCAGTGAATTCCACCATTCTGTCTTCCAGGTCACTTATCCGTTCTTCTTTCTCAGTTATTCTGCTATTGATTCCTTCTAGTGTATTTTTCGTTTCACTTATTGTGTTGTTCATCTCTGTTTGTTTGTTCTTTAATTCTTCTAGATCTTTGTTAAACATTTCTTGCATCTTCTTGATCTTTGCCTCCATTGTTTTTCCGAGGTCCTGGATCATCTTCACTATCATTATTCTGAATTCTTTTTCTGGAAGGTTGCCTATTTCTACTTCATTTCATTGTTTTTCTGGGGTTTTATCTCGTTCCTTCATCTGATACATAGTCCTCTGCTTTTTCATTTTGTCTGTCTGTCTGTGAATGTGGTTTTCCTTCCACAGGCTGCAAAATTGTAGCCCCTAAAATTAACATTTTTCCAGTGAACAATTCAGTGGCATTTAGTTTATTTACACTGGTGTTCAATCACTGCTTCTATCTTCTTTCAAAATATTTCCATCATTCCAAAGTAAATCTTGTGCTGATTAAGAAATTTCTGCCTATTCCCTTCCTCCCCAGGGCCCCAGGCAACTACCTGTTTGAATTCTGTCTCTATGAATTTCATCTGTTGTGCGTATTTCATATAAGTGGAATCATACTAGTGTGGTCTTTTTTGTCTAGCTTCTTTCACTTAGCATGATGTTTGTGAGATTCATGTTGTAGCATGTATCTGTACTGCATTCCTTTTTATGGCTGAATAATATTCCATTGTATGGATATATTACAGTTTTTTCATCTGTTGATGTCTGTCATTTTTTGAACAGTGTGTTGTTGAACAAGTTACTTTACATCTCTTAGCCACAGCTTTTTATCTGATCACAGTAATGGTAGTTCCTACTTTGTTGAATTGTTGTGAAGAAGAGTGAGAGAACACATGTAAGTTGCCTGGCGTAATTCTAGGCATGTAAAGTCTCATTGAATGGAAGCTGCTATTAATACTCTTTTTTCTTAATGTGTTACTTCTCAGATCCTGTGATGAGGATTTGGGTACCAGTAGCTTATTTGGGAGGTAATCCCAAGAAACATCTTTAGGGGAGTTAAGAAGTAAGATAGGGCAGGACAAGAATCAATCTAGATTGTCTGTCTTATCAAGCCAGCAACCACTGCAGGCACCTGGAGCTTAAACCTGTTGCAATCACACCTCCCAGCATTATCCCACCACAGGGCAAGGGGCCTTGGGTATGTGTACAACAGCTCCTGTCGGCTGTCTGGGAATTCTCCAGTGTTTTGGACCAGAGAAAGGTGTGGTACTCAGAGAAATCTCCAGGTAAAGAGACTCAGGTGCTGGTCATTGGAGGTCTGACCTATGTGTGCTGAAGTGGCCAAGAGGATGTGGGCTGGTACTGGCAGCATCCTTTGTCTCTTCTACCTGGATGGTTCTGTTTTTGTGCCAGCACCTTCCTTATCATTCAAGCCCATCTATGTTTGCTCCATCTTCCTTGTGAGATAGACGGATAGTGCTGTTAGAAGCATCTAAATGGCGCTTCTATCTATATTTCTCACAGAGCATAGCATGGTGCTTGCTCAGTAGAAGCTCTCACAAGCGTCCCCACTTAACATCTGATCAGCTGGTGGTGTTCATGCCTCAGGAAATGTTCTAAGTGAGGCCCTCGGCTTGCCCACCAGGCAGTTCTCAGATGACTGAGCTGAATGTCTCTGCATCCATGCCCCAACCCCCCTTGGACTGAGTTTGCTCCCAAGCCTGTTTATGTCGATTGTGTTGTAATTTAGAATAAATCAATTCAGTTAAATGGATTAATAAATAAATGAATTAAATTGAATATCATGTAATCCAATTAGATAAAAGTGCAAAAAATTTCATTTCTATGAAAACTAAGATGAATACATTAGAAAGATAATTTGCTGGAAAAATGCTGTTGAATTAGATGTGGGCAAGAAAACTGAAATATTGAAAAAGTTTGTTAAAATGTGGAAGCAGTCTGCTTTCAGATGGCTTTGAAATGCTCGTAGGTTTTCTCTCTTTTGGCAGACCCTGTTGACTGGGTAACTCAACATCTGTTTCAACCTTATTTCCTCCTGGTCTGACACTTCCATAGAAGCTAAGTACATAAATTCTGAGCTTTCTTTAGAACTGGTTATGTCTGTGATTCAGTTCTGACTGAAGAATAGGTGAAAGTGTCCTGAGGAGGGGATGATTCTGAGAAAATAGGCTTTTCTGATATAAGGAACAAATGTGTTAGGCTCTACTGTTTCATCTTCTTCCTGCCTTGAATGCAGATGTAATATCTGGAAGTGCAGCAACCATTTTGTGATCATGAGGCTACAAGCCAACACCTAAGGCTAGTAGAGTGGAAAGAGAAAAGAAGCATGGGTCTTTCACAGCATCATGGAGCCACAGCATCAGTGCCAAAATGCCAACTTTCAAACTCTTTGATATATTAAATAATTAAATGTCTGCATTGCTTCAGCCATTGTTAGTTACAACTCAAAGCATTCCTAATTGATACAGCCTCTTCGAAGAGCTTGAAATCAAAATTTACAAATGGTACATTATTGGTACGGTTCATGCAAGAAAGATGGTGTACATCTCCAGTTAGGAAACCTATCCTTGGAAGTATTGAACATTCATCAAAATATTGGCTAGTGAGGGTACATATATGTGTTTTAAGTTAAAACAAAATGTTATATATATAACCTCAATCTAACCTTGAGAAAAACATCAGGCAAGCCCACAAGGAAGAACATTCTACAGGATACCTGTGCAGGACTCCTCAAGACTGTCACAGTCTTGAAAACAAGGAAAGACTGGGAAACTCTCACAGACCAGAGGAGGCTGGGGAAGCCTGACTGCTAAATGCAATGTGAAGCCAGGAGAGGATTCTGGAACAGAAAGAGAACATTAATGAAGAGAACTGGTGAAATCCACCTCACATCTGGAATTATTAGTAATGTGTCACTGTTAGCTTAGTTTTGACAAATGTATCATGAAATTAGAAGATGTTAGTAATGGGGTAAGCTGGCCGAGGGCTATATGGGATTCTCCATTCTATTGTTGCAACTTTGTAAATCTAAAATCATTCCAAAATAAAATGTTTACTTAGGGACTTCCCTGGTGGCCCAGTGGTTGAGAATCTGCCTGCCAATGCAGGGGACACGAGTTTGATCCCTGGTCCGGGAAGATCCCACATACCGTGGAGCAACTAAGCCCGTGCACCACAACTACTAAACCTGAGAGCGACAGCTGCTGAACCCGCGTGCCACAACTACTGAAGCCTGCGCACCTAGAGCCCATGCTCCGCAACAAGAAAAGCCACCGCGATGAGAAGCCCTTCACACAACGAAGAGTAGCCCCTGCTCGCCGTAACTAGAGAAAGCTTGTGTGCAGCAATGAAGACCCAACGCAACAACAACAATAAATAAATAAATAAAATGTTTACTTAAAGAATACTATGTATGCATTATTTATTGTTTTTCATATCCTCACTTGGACAGACTCCTGATTAACTCACCAAGGACTAGCCTTTCAAAGTGAGACGTGAGGGCTTCTAGTGCACTTCGGGGAACTTAGTAATGCTTCTTACCTTGGTCACGTGGAAGAAGAAAGAGTCTACAGGCGACTTCCTCTCCCTTTCCAGTCCACATCTCACAGCTTCCCTATCATAGGGCTGCTCATGTTTTTAGAAGTTTATTTTTAAAAAATTTAAATTTGTATTACTTAAATTGAAATTATTCTCAGTAACTTGTGATATAATTATTTGTACTAATCTAATTTTAGTTTAGTTTTGATATACTTTTTAAAAATTTTTATTTTATATTGGAATATAGCCGATTAACAATGTTGTGATGGTTTCAGGTGCGCAGCAAAGCAACTCGGCCATACATATACAGGTATCCCTTCTCCCCCAGACTCCCCTCCCATCCAGGCTGCCACATAACATTGAGCAGAGTTCCCTGTGCTCTTCAGTAGGTCCTTGTTGGTTATCTGTTTTAAATATAGTGGGGTGTATATACACACTGATATACTTTAGTCGTGCTCAGAGAGCAGATAAACATTGTGGTCAGAGTTGATGTCTTCTGACATGCAGTGATTGGTTTAGGGATACGTGTAGAGCTCAGGACATCGCTGGCATCCCTGGAAGTGGTGCCCTGACTTTCAGCTGGGGATGCTAAGCTGATGGAGGTCTGCCTGGAGCGGGTGACATCTGTGCCATCGCCAGTGCAGAGGCCTGCACGGCAATGAACCCAGAGGTAAGCCGAGCCCACACTTACAGACGAGCCTTCCTAACATTGTTTGAGCCACTGGGATCCAGCCATTGTCAAATTCCTGGGCTTTTCCATTTAATGAGCCAGTGAGTTTCCCTGTTCTTTTTTTTAAAGCCACATGGAGTTGGATTTCTGTTTCTGTCACTTGCAACTGCAGGAGTTCTGTCGAAACAGTCATTTGTCCCTCTTCCTCTAGGTTACAGTTTGGTCCTCTTCCTCTGCCCTCCCATGGTCATTAGCATGGAGCCATCCGCTGCCTTTTCTTGCCCAATATTCCTAACTAGCTCCACTGGGTTGGCATCCCTGCTCTGGCCCTTCCTAACTACGAGCAAGTTATAACCAGAGCGAATTCCTTACCTTCTCAGAGCCTCAGTGCCTTTGTTTGTAAAATGGGAATCAAAACCCTACCTGAAGGCTTGTTGGGAGAGTGAAATAATGCAACACCTGTAAGGCATTCACAGGGTTCCATATTAAATATTCAAATGTCAGTTATTTTTATCTTATTGTCAGCAAATGGCAAGGTTATCGCAGGCAGTAATCCTATCTTATTTTTCTTTGTATCTTCCACCATACCTGGCATATAGTTGGTGGCTCAACAAATTTAAAAAGCGATAAGGGCCTCTGGGCTGGTTTCTAGGAATAAAATGATGAGTAAGATAGTCTGTTGCCTTTAGTTCTTCAAGGCTAGTGAGAGGCACCACCCAAGGGAAGGCCAATCAAAACAAAGAGGGAACATACTTAAAATAACATGGGGTCAGTTCATGAAAGCAACACGTATTTACAATGCCAGGCCCTGTGCAAGCAGAACAGCAGTGAATGGAGACAGGTAAGGCCCTGCCCTCACAGAGAGGTGATGAGACGGATACAGAGCTTGCCTGTACACTTTCAGGCACAGGTAGAGCATAAACGGAATCAACCCTGAGTTTGAGGGCCCCTCGTCCAGGAAGGATCAAAATTTTATGGAATGTTGGATGGATGGCCCCAAAGAAGAGCTTTCCCCCCAAACAGGATGGGTCAGATGGCCTCTCTCAGACAGGTAGCTGCTACTTTTAAGTTCAAGCAAAAGAAACTGGCACCAAACTTGTCACAATTTAAATATAATTATTTTCATGATGTTATTACAGAGCAATGATATATATATACATACATATGTGTGTATATATATGTTGATATATATACATACATATATACATATATATGTGTGTGTGTGTGTGTATATATATATATTTTGGCCGTGTCATGCGGCACCTGGGACCTTTGTTCTCCAACCAGGGATCGAACCCGCATCCCCTGCAGTGGAAGCGCAGTCTTAATCTCCTGGACCACCAGGGACGTCCTGAGAGTGATGATTCAGAGAAAAATAACGTCTCTTGCCACTCCTAGCCCTTGTCGAAGAAAAAAGTAAATTTCCTCTTGCCTCCCTTCTTTATGAAACAAAACCACTTGAGAAGCCAAATCTAAGCCATTTCAGAATTGCAGACGTGCAAAAAAATCTTTATGAAAAACATTTGACCTGATTTGTTTTACTAATCAACAAAGAACCCTCCCCTGAATGGCATGTTTCACCCGACAGCACATTTTTAATCAAGGCATAAATTGTAGCAAACCAAGGTTTTGAAGAAAACCACAAGAGGCCACCTTGCACCAGAAGGGTGGGAGCATGTCACAGCAATAACACAGCGGCAACCTGCATGAAAGGAGCGGGGAGTTACTCGGTGAAGGGAATGAACTGTCCGCAAGGAATCAGAGATTCCTGCCGTGTGGATGTGCCGCAAACGGCCACTAGGAGGTGGCTGGAGGAAGTCTCCTGTAGAAGTTCACGGTGATGCCTGGTTGTCATCAAGGGGCTGATGGCATCCGTTGGCATCCAGAACAATAAAAGGAGAAATCGTTTGGAGAAAAAAGATGTCAAGAAGTGCATTTCCATGTGAGCCGTAATCTTGGGGCCACATAGCCGCATTCAAGACTGAGCAGTTGAAGTGCCAGGGTCCTTGGGAGAGAATTCCCTTGGTTCCCTTGGGAATTGAAGTGCTGAAGAGGTCTGTGCCCTGCTTAGGGTGTGCCCGAACCCTGGTGCCTGAGAGTGGATTGTGACAGCCTGTAGGTGAACTTGGCAAAGACGAGAGAAGCTGATCCAGGAACACAATACCCCAGGCTTTTAGAGAGAGAGGCTGCGTCTAGTTTCAGGGCTGTTTATATTCTGGGGCGTTGCTGTGCTTCATTTCCAACTATAAAAAGTTAGCCTTTGATTTTTCCTGTTTATGCAATAGTTGAAAATAATCTTCTAGGGATTAGAGTGGTTCGGATCCTGCATTAAAGGGGGAGCTGAGTTTCTCTTTCTCTCAATCCCCCTTACCCTCTTTTTCCTCCTTTCTCCCTTCCTTTCTAAGAGAAGTCCTCAGTGGAACTCTTAAACCTAAATGACAGTTCAAATGTTATGAAGTAGATTTTGAAAACCTTAGTACACCCTGCTAATTAAAATTCAATCATTATAGAAATAATCTCAAAAATAAACGTCTCTCATGATCCCATTTCCCAAGGATAATGACTTAGCATGGTTTGGTGTATATCCTTCCAAATTTATTTTTGATGTAAGAACGAACCTGACTGTCTTAACGGAAAGGCACCGTTCATATGTCTTTACTTTGTTCACTGTTGGTGGTTATCTGTATTTGTGGCTGCCCTATCTCTTTGAAGCCTCGTGACATCTTGACAGTTTTCTACACGCTGATCTGCTTTGCTTGCTTAATAATCTGTCATGGAGATTTTTCCATATTGGGACTTACTGATGCACTGCTTCTTTGCTGTATTTGTTTAATGTCTGTGGCTGCATGGTATCCCATTCCAGTGTTTTTTTGTCTGCTCCTCACTGATGGACAGGAGCAGAATGTATAAATTTGGAAACTCTCTCTATCTCTACACATACACACATATAGACAGTTGGAGTTTATAGCTTTTCTCTGTAGGGTTAAGGAAGAGAAAAATGAGGTTGATGTTTGTGAGTGCATGTTTATACATACATGCAGGATCTGTATACCTGTGTGTGAATTCAGAGGTGATGGAATCTCTTCGTGTACGAATTGCTTTTGTATGGTTATATATATTGCATGGACTCTGAGAAAGTTACACTGGTGAAGATGGTGAAGATCCTGTTCTTCCTAGAAAGGCTTGATAAATAAGAAAGAGATGGTAGGCTGCAGAGTCATGCTTTGAGCTATGCAGGTGCTGGGTCAGACCCCTGCTTGGAAAAGAGAAACAGAGGGGCCACAAGTTCCAGATACTGAAGACCAGTGCATAGTAACGGGATGTTAATAAATAATGTTTCCACCAAGGCAACGTCCCAGGAACTCGGGGGCTGTAGGAAGAATGATGCTAGGAAAGAATGCTGTGTTATTCCAAAGTGTTTTGAAAGGCAAGTTGGATAGAGATGGAAAATAAAAAGTAGGCTGGAAGTCTAAAGAATCGGGGTTGATGCTCCTTTGCCTAGGAATTGCGGGGTAAAGTTAACAAGCACATAGCACCCTTATGGTAAGTTTTATGTCCTTTGCCCATGCAGATATTGTGAATTGATGACAGCGTCTTTCTCCCTTTGAACTCAAGGCAGCTTCAGAAGTCTCTCTGTATTGTTTCAGAGCAGTCTTTGTCAGTCAGAGTTAGCCAGCAAGATGAGATCTGTTTGGTCACCCCAATCTGTAGGGACCTTGTCTTGTGAAGGGAGGGATGTCCGGGTGGTGGGACTTAGCATTGCCCTTGATGGGTTCTCCTGCTATTTCCAAACCTTTGTCATCCCCGAAGGAAAGCAACAACAGAAAACGCAGTATGGAATATAGTGAGACAAAGGAAGGACTTTGGGGTTATCCAGAGTAGAAGAAAAGCCACTTGTTAATTTGGGAACTTTAGATAAGCTAACTAATTTATCTTTGACTTAATTTCCTCATTTGTAAAGTAGAGAAAAAAATAACGGCCCCACAAGAGCACAAGAGACATTAAAAAGTGAATGGCATGCTCTTTGAAACAATGTAAGTGCTAGATGGACGATTTAGATTTAAATAATGTAAGAGCATTATTTTCTTCTTTATCATCATCTTGTTTTTATTATTTCTTAGAAATCAGGTTACTTTGCATCTTGGTGGGGCTGCAGAGCTCACAGTGGCCGGTTCAGGATGCTTTCCTCCTCCTGTCCCTCGGCAGCCATTTGATCTGAAGGACAGAGCCATGTCTCTCTGACTGGAGTCCTTGGTTGAAGGGTGGGTCCTGACCCAGCTGGGCCTATCGCAGTATCCATTCCCTGGCACAGTGGTTTGGGAGCATGAGCTAAAAAAATCCACCCTTTTGCCTGAGCTGTTTGGGTCAAGTTTTCTATCATTTGTAACTAAGAGAATGCTAAGAACGGCTAAGGTGCCAGGCTCTGGGTTGTTGTTGTTGTTTTTTAAATAAGACTCCTTGATTGAACATAATTGTTGAGGTGGGGCTGACCAGGGATTTGGTCCTGAGCCCACTGCCCCTGCCTGCTGCTTCTGTCCACTGCTGGAGGCCACACATGCACCAGCCCAGGGCAGGAAAGAGTGGAGACACTGCCCCTTCCAGAAGGGGCCTGAGTGAGGAGGAATAGGACTCAGACCTCGGAGGTTTTGTCTCTTCGCAGGTTATGTTTTCCATAAGGGTCTACCTACCAAGATATCCTCCGTGACTTTTTTTTTTTAAATTCATTCATTATTCATTTTTTGGCTGCGTTGGGTCTTCTTTGCCACACACAGTCTTTCTCTAGTTGCAGCGAGTGGGGGCTACTCTTCGTTGTGGTGCACGGGCTTCTCATTGTGGTGGCTTCTCTTGTTGCAGAGCACAGGCTCTCTTACAATTCAACAATAAAGATAACTCAGTTAATAAATGGGCAAAAGATATGATTAGACATTTCTACAAGAGGCATAAATGGCCAGTAACAGTTAACAAATCAATGCTTAACAAATCAAACCCACAATACATTACCGCTTCACATGCACTAGGATGGCTACAGTAAAACAGATAAATAATGATAAATGTTGGTGAGAATGTGGAGAAATTGGAACTCTCCTACTTGGCTGGTGGAAATGTAAAATTGTGCAGACACATTGGAAAACAGCCTGTCATTGCCTCAAAAATTAAACAAAGAGTTACCATATGACCCAGAAATTCCACTCCAGGTATATGCCCAAGGGAATTGGAAATGTATGTGTGCACAAAAGCTCATATATGAATTTTCATAGTGGCATTATTCATCATAGCCCAAACATGGAAACAACCCAAATGTCCAACAATTGATGAACAGGAAAACAAAACATGGTATATACATACGAGGGAATATTATTCAACTATGAAAAGGAATGTAGTACTGTTACGTGGGTGAATCTTAAAAACTATCTCAGTGAAAGAAGCCAGACACAAAGGCTATACATTGTATGATTCCATTTATGTGAAATGTCCAGAATGGGCAAATCTCCAGAGATACAAGGTAGATGGGTGGTTGCCAGAGGTGGAGGAAGGGGAAGTGGAAGTACAGACAATGTTATCATCTGTGCCTTTATCCACCTTTGAGCTTGTGTCCTCAAACCCTTTTCTAACTAGGCTGAGGGTGTCACTTGTAGCCTCTTAGCTTCCCCACGTCCCATCAATCCTAAGCTCTGATGTCTCCACTTTCTTTGATTAATGGCTTTCAGGATGGATTTTGCTCCTGCTGGATGCTGACAAATTGTGGGATGGACTGAGGCCACAAAACCTGTTTTCTCTTGTGGCTTCAGTGAGGTTTGAACCCAAGTCTCCAGAGAGGAAAAATTACTTCTTTAATCCACTACATCAGGAGGCTCCCCTTAATCTGATTCCACTGGGGCCTGATGTGCGCTGGCCACACAGCTGTTGTGGTAATCGACTATTAATCAGAACTCCCACAAATGGACGGAGAGCTGCTCCATGCTGCTGAAAAGCCTCAGTTGGCTCAGCTGGGCCATGTCAATAAGCCATGTGATCAATGAAGGAATGGCTGTAAAGCATCCTTTTGAAACCTTGAGAGGAATGAGACATTTACAATAGTGAAATGGGATGTTGGGTATCAAAGGATCTGTCACTGCAGCCGTTAAAATAAAGATTTACGGATTTACGGCTCTTTAGTTATTTCCCCCAATTGCAGAGGGATGAGATGTGACATATGGCCTTTCTTGTTGTTAAAGCTCACAGATCAAATGTTATAAATTGTCGTCTCTCACCGGGAGGAATGATAAAGCAAGGGGCTTCCATATTCAAACAAAGAATGAAAGAGTTTATGTTCCAGGTAACACTGTTAGTTAGGATAGGCACCATTCTTCTTTTTTAAAATTTTATTTATTTATTTTTGGCTGCGTTGGGTCCTCGTTGCTGCACGCGGGCTTTCTCTAGTTGCGGCGAGCGGGGGCTACACTTTGTTGTGGTGCATGGGCTTCTCATTGCGGTGGCTTCTCTTGTTGTGGAACATGGGCTCTAGTTAGACGGGCTTCAGTAGTTGTGGCTCGCAGGCTCTAGAGTGCAGGCTCAGTAGTTGTGGCGCACGGGCTTAACTGCTCCACAGCATGTGGGAATCTTCCCGGACCAGGGACTGAACACGTGTCCCCTGCACTGGCAGGCAGATTCTTAACCCCTGTGCTACCAGGGAAGTCCCAGAGCAGACACCCTGCTAAATGCTTTACAGATGCATTCTCTAAGTCTCAACAGCAAACCCAGGAGATAGGTGCTGTTATTATCCCCATTTTATGGATGAAGACACTGAGACACAGAGAGGTTAAGTGACATACCCAAGGTCACAAGGGTAGTGGGTAGTAAACTGAGACTGCATGAGATTTCCAGAACTTTTAATGTAGTAATAAGAACTATAAATCTTTAATATCTGGGTAGAGGATATGGCATTTTTCAAATTAATTGTCCAAAGTCAAGATGTTTGTAATTTTGCAGAAGAGCTGAATTCAGACCCACACAATCTGGTTCCAGGGTCCAAATATTTATTAAACCATTCTGTCACACTGTCTTAATGTGGCCTAATTTCTCAAAGCTGTTTTCCCCTAAAATGATAAAAATTAGAACTGTGAATTCTAAATCTATGTTTAAAAGCTGATCATCACCCTAGTGTAACTAAATACAGCCCGTCTATCCTGGCAGAGGACATCTGTCATTTTTGCCTGGCTAGCATCCATAATCCCTTCTTTTTCCTGTGCCCCACTTTTCCTTTGGGGTCCCACACACTCTCCTTGCATGCAGTCAAGGTGTTCTGCTGTTTCCTGCAAAGAGATGAGCACAGGATTCAAGTGAAGGCAGGTAGACACTCCCCTGGGAATTTGAATCTTTTGTAATTGAGCCAAAGGACTCAAGTGCAAAAAATGGTGGGAGCAGTTGTGTCGCTGCGTGTGGGAGCCTTGATATAGCTGGGCCGCCTACCTTTCTAAGTTACCTTGATTGTGTCTTTTCTGAGATCTGGTTATTGTATCAGTTATCTGTTGGGATAATAATGCTGCATGAGAAACAGACACAAAAACTTCAGTAGCATTCAACAATAAGCCTTAGCTGCATGTGTGTCTGGGGTCAGCTGCCATTTGGCTTTGCTGATTTGCTTGGGTTGCTCACATGACTGCGGCAGATCTGCTGGCTGTCGGCAGATCTAGGGTGGGCTTGGCCGGGCAGCTAAGGTGACTGACTATGCGTCACATGTCTCTCATCCTCCAGCAGGCTCGTCCTGGCATGTTTTCATGGTGATGGTCGAGGCACAAGAGAGAAAGTCCTAATACTCGAGTCCACTGAAAAACAAAATTCTAATTTTTCCCTTTAAAAAACTATTTTGAGATGATTAAAGATTCACATGAAGTTGTAGGAGAGACAGCAAGATCCCATGTACCCTTTACCCAATTTCCCTCAGTGATGATGTCTTGCAAAACTATAGGATCACAACTAGCTGATTGACATTGATGTAACCCACTGATCTTGTTCAGATTTTCCCAGTTTACTTGCACTCACTTATGTGTGCATATATATATATTTAGTTCTTTGCAATTTTATCACAAGTGTAGATTTCTGTATCTACCGTTATGGTATAATTTCAACATGACAAAGATCCCTTTTTATAACCGTAACCACCTTTCTCTATCCCCTACACCCCACCCCCAGTCCTTAACCCCTGGAAACCATGCATCTTTTCTCCATTTCTGTAATTTTGTCATTTCAAGAGTGTTATTTAAATGGAATTATACAGTATATGATCTTTGGGAATTGGTTTTTTTGCAGCACTATTCTTTGGACATTCATCCAAGTTGTTGAGATATCAAGTTTGTTCCTTTTTTTTTTTTGCAACAGAAAATTTTTTTATTTAACTTATATATAATTTTTATTTTTTTGTTTTTGTTTTTTAAATTTTTAAATTTAAAAATTTTTTTAACATCTCTATTAGAGTATAATTGCTTTACAATGGTGTGTCAGTTTCTGCTTTATAACAAAGTGAATCAGTTATACATATACATATGTCCCCATATTTCTTCCCTCTTGCATCTCCCTCCCTCCCACCCTCCCCATCCCACCCCTCTAGGTGGTCGCAAAGCACCAAGCTGATCTCCCTGTGCTATGCGGCTGCTTCCCACTAGCTATCTATTTTATGTTTGGTAGTGTATATATGTCCATGCCACTCTGTCACTTTGTCACAGCTTACCCTTCCCCCTCCCCGTGTCCTCAAGTCCATTCTCTAGTAGGTCTGCGTCTTTATTCCCGTCCTGCCCCTAGGTTCTTCTGACCATTTTCTTTTTTTTTTTTTTTTTTTTTTTAGGTTCCATATATATGTGTTAGCATACGGTATTTGTTTTTCTCTTAAGTTTGTTCCTTTTTATTTCTGAGTAGTATTCCACAGTATCGACCTAGTTTAACCATTCACTGACAGAAATATCTGGTTTGTTTCCAGTTTTTGGTTGTTACGAACAAAGCTGCTATTAACAGTTGCTTTTTGCTGAGTACAGGTTTTTGTGTGATTATAATGTTTCTCTTGATAAACGTCTAAAAGTGCAGTTGCCGGGGTGGGGGGCATATGGTAGTCACATGTTTACTTGTAGAGCTGACCCTTGAACAAGGTGAGGGTTAGGGGTGCTAACCCTCCCTGAACTTACAAATCTGCCTGTAACTTACAGTCGGCCATCTGTATCCGTGGTTCCCTGTATCTGCCAATTTAACCAACCACAGATGGTGTAGTACTGTACCATTTATTATTGAAAACAATCTGCGTATAGGGGACTTGAGCAGTTCAAACCCACGTTGTTCAGGGGTCAACTGTATAAGAAACTGCCACACTCAGCGTGGCTTTGCTACTTATCATTCCCAGCAGTGTATGAAGGATCTAGTTTCTCTACATCCTCGCTGGCATTTGCTTGTCACTATGTTTTTTCTCACACTTGATAGGTATGCAGTGATATCTCGTTGGGGTGTTAATATGCATTTTCCTAGTGGCTGATAAAGTTGAAAATCTTTTGATGTCCTTATTTGCGACCTGTATATTATCTTCAGTGCAATGTCTGTTCATGTCTTTTGCCCATTTTTAAATTGGATTGCTTGCTTTTTTTTACTGTTGAGTTTTGAGAGTTCTCTATATATGCTGTATACCTTTTGATGGATTTATTGTCTCCAAGTCTGTAGTTTGTCTTTCCATATTCTTTTTTTTTTTTTTTTGCTGTACGCGGGCCTCTCACTGTTGTGGCCTCTCCTGTTGCGGAGCACAGGCTCCGGACGCACAGGCTCAGCGGCCATGGCTCACGGGCCCAGCCGCTCCGCGGCATATGGGATCCTCCCAGACCGGGGCACGAACCCGTATCCCCTGCATCGGCAGGCGGACTCTCAACCACTGCGCCACCAGGGAGGCCCTTTCCATATTCTTAACAAGGTCTTCTGAAGAGCAGAAGGTTTCCACTTTGATGCTGTCCAATTTATCAATTTTTCCTTGTGTGGATTGTGCTTTTGGTCTAAGTGCTCCTTGCTTAGCCCTAGGTCCCAAACATTTTCTCCTATGTCTGTTTTAAATGTTTTATAGTTTTACATTTTGGTTCATGATTCATTTTGAGTTGATTGTTGCATAATATTTAAGGTTTAAGTCATGGTTCATTTTTAGCCTATGGATGCTCATTTGCTCCAGCACCAATTGTTGAAAAGGCCATCAGTCATTAAAATGCTTTTGCACTTTTGTGAAAAATAAGTTGTATATATTTGTGTGTATATTTCTGGGTTCTCTGTTCTGTTGTATCAATCAGTGTGTCTCTCCCTAAACCAATACCACATTGTCTTGATGACGGTAGCCATATAATAAGCCTTAATATGAGGTACAGGGAATCCTCCCACTCGGTACTTCTTTTTCAAGATTATTTTTGCTCTTTTAAGTCTTAGGCCTTTCTATATAAATGTTACAATAAGCTTGTCTATGTCTATGAAAAGCCTTGTTGTGATTTTGACAAAAAGGACATGAAACCTATAGATCAATTTGGAAAGAATAGATATCCTTAATGTGTTGAAACACAATCTTTGAATTTGATATAGCTCTCCATTTATTTAGGTCTTCTTTGATTTCTTTAATCAGAATTTTGTGATTTTTAATATACAGATCCGATATTTATTTTGTTGTATGTATATTTGAACATTTCATTTTCTTTGGTGCAATGGTAAACACTGTTGTGTTTTTAGTTTCAGTTACCACATGTTCATTTTTAACATGTAGAAATGTGATTGATTTTTGTGTGTTGGTTGATTCTGTACTCTAATACCTTGCTGAACTCACCTGTTAGTTCTAGAAGGCTTTTTTCTTCTTTCTTTCTTTCTTCTTTCTCCTTGAGGTTTTCTATATAGACAGTTATAACATCTGCAAATAGGGACAGTTTTACTCCTTACTTTACAATCTGTATGACTTTTATTTCTTTTTCTTGCTTTATTGTACTGGCTAGAAATTTCAGTGCTGTGTTAAATAAGGATTATGACAGAGGACATCTTACTTTGTTTCCAGTATTAGGGGGGATGCAGTCAGCCTTTCATCATGAAGTATGACATTAGCTGTAGGTTTTTGTAATAGATGCTTTTTATCAAGATGAGGTAGTTCCACTCTGTTCCTAGCTCGCTGTGAGTTTTTATCATAAATAAGTGTTGGATTTTGTCAAATGCTTTTACTGCATCAATTGATATGATCATATAATTTTTCTCCTTTAGCCTGTTGATATGGTGGATTACACTGATAGGTTTTCAAATGTTGAACCAGCCTTGCATACCTGGAATAAATCCCACTTGATTATAGTGTATAATTCTTTTTGTACATTGTTGGATTCTATTTGCAGTACGTCATTAAATATTTTTGCATCTAGGTAGCGTGAGAGATATTCTGTAATTTTCCTTTTTTATTACTGTCTTTTTTGGTTTTTGGTATTAAGGTAATACTCGCCTCATGAAATGAGTTGAGAAACATTTCTTTCTCCTCTTTTTTTCTGGTTGAAGAGGTTGTGCAAAGTTGGTGTTGATTCTTCTTTACATTCTCCAGGGAAGCTGTCTAGTCCAGAGCATTTCTTTTATAGGTAGCTTTAACATTGTATATTCAGTTTTTTTAAATGATTATAGGAATATTCAAGTTACCTATCATCTTGGTTAATTTTAATAGTTGGTGGTTTTCAAGAAATTGATGTTTTTCTTCTAAATTGTTGCATTTATGTGTAAAGTTGTTTTTAGTGTGCCCTTATTATCTTCCTTTTTATGGCTTCAGGATCTGTACTGATCTGCCTGTTTCATTCCTGATATTGGTGATTTGTGTCTTTTTTTCTTTTTGTTTTTGTCAGTCTTATTAGAAGTTTTTAAATTTTATAGGTTTTTTTCCCTCCCGATAACCAGTTTTGGTTTCACTGGTTTTCTCTATTTTCTTCATTTTCAATTTCATTGATTTCTGCACTTACTATTTTAATTTTCTTCTTTCTGTTTGCCTCGGGTTTATTTTTCTTTCCTTTTCCTAATTTTTTTGATGTAGTAACTTAGATTATTAATTTGAGAACTTTCCTCTTTTCTAATCTAAGCAGTTGGTGTTATAAATTTTTTTCTCAGCATTGCTTTAACTACACCCCACATATTTTAAAATGTTATATTTTAATTTTCATTTGGTTTTTGTGTACTTTAAAATATTTCCTTTGAGGGTTTCCCTTTGACTCATGGATTGTTTGGAAGCATATTATTTAATCTCCAAGTGTTTGAAGATTTTCCTTTTGTCTTTCTGTTATTGATTTACAGTTTGATTCCATTTTAGTTGAAAAACAAAATGTATGAGTTTAATTCTTTTAAATTTGTTGGCGTTTGTTTTATGTTCCTGGATATGGTTTATCTTGGTAAATGTTCCATGGGCACTTGAAAAATGTATTCTGCTGTTGTTGGGTGTTGTATAAATGCCAGTTAGTTGCTGTTGGTTGATGGTAGTGTTCAAATACTCTATATTTTTGCCTATTTTCTATCTAATAGATGTGTCAGTTACTGAGAGTAGGGTGTTGACACCCCAGTGATAATTGTAAAGTTACCTATTTCTCTTTTTAGTTTTTGCTTCATGTGTTTTTTTTAAAATTTAATTTATTTATTTATTTTGGTTGCGTTGGGTCTTTTTTGCTGCGCGCGGGCTTTCTCTGGTTGTGGCGAGCGGGGGCTACTCTTTGTGGTGGTGCGCGGGCTTCTCGTTGCGGTGGCTTCTCGTTGCAGAGCACGGGCTCTAGGTACACGGGCTTCAGTAGTTACAGCATGTGGGCTCAGTAGTTGTGGCGCACGGGCTTAGCTGCTCCGTGGCATGTGGGGTCTTCCCGGACCAGGGCTCGAACCCGTGTCGCAGGCAGATTCTTAACCACTGCGCCACCAGGGAAGCCCGCTTCATGTGTTTTGAAGCTCTGTTTTTTAGTGCACCCACATTTAGGATCACTATGACTTCTTGATGAATGGATTGTTCTGTCATTATGTAATGTCCTTCTTTGTCCCCTGTAATTTTCTTTGCTCTGAAGTCTACTTTACTTGAAATTAATGTAGCCACTTCTGCTTTTTAAAATTATTACTTATGTTAGCATGATATATCCTTTTCCATTCTTTTACTTTCAAACACTGTCATTGTGTTCGAAGTGAGTTTCTTGTAGACAGTCTATTGGTAGGTCATGTATCTTTATTGATTCTGTGAATCCCTTTTAATTGGTATATTTAGACTACCTACATTTATAATAACTGTTGATATGTTAGAGCTTAACTCTGCCATTTTATTATTTTCTGTTTCTTTCCTCTGCTTCTCATTTCTCTGCTCCTCTTTTCTTGCCTTCCTATGATTATGTGAATATTTTAAAGAATTCTTTTATATTGTTTTTCTTAGTATCTATTTTATTGTTTGTATTATCTTTTATATTGTAATTTATATATGTATTTTAATGGTTTCCCTAGGTTGTACAGTATATTTATGGAGTTTATCACAACCCATAACTCTTGCTGGTATTTATGTCTGTCACATTGAACGAAATATTGAAACCTTAGTTCTATTTAGGTCTCTGTACCACCCCTACTTTTAATTAATTAATTATTTTTTAAAAAAGATTTAATTTTATTTATTTTTCGCTGCATTGGGTCTTTGTTGCTGCATGTGGGCTGTTTCTAGTTGCTGTGAGCGGAGGCTACCCGTTGTTGCGGTGCACAGCCTTCTCATTGCGGTGGCTTCTCTTGTTGCGGAGCACGGGCCCTAGGCACGTGAGCTTCAGTAGTTGTGGCTTGCGGGCTCGGTAGTTGTGGCTTGCAGGCTCTAGAGCACACGCTCTGTAGCTGTCGCACATGGGCTTAGTTGCTCCGAAGCACGTGGATCTTCCGGGACCAGGCTCGAACCTGTGTCCCCTGCATTGGCAGGCAGATTCTTATCCACTGCACCGCCAGGGAAGTCCCACCCCTACTTTTTAAATACAATTGTTTCAAGTATTTCCTCTACGTGCCTTAAGCACCACAGCAAATGATGTTGCAGTGTTTGCTTCACCCATAAAATAGAATTTAAACAATTCATGAGTATGAGGATAGTCTATTATTTTAACCCCCTTTAAATCAATTCCATTGTTCTTCCTTTTGTTTTAAATGAATTTCTTATCCTTCTTCTGTTATCCTTCTCCTTCTGGTCTGAGAGTTTCCTTTAGCTATTCTTTAAGGGTAGGTCTGCTAGTGACAGAGTTTCATTTTTTTTCTCATTTGGAAATGTCTTTATTTCCCCTTTTTTCTTGAACAACAGTTCCACCAGATCCAGAACTCATGGTTGACAGTTATTTTCTTTTATCCATTGAAAAATGTGCCTCTCCTTTCTGGTCCCTATGGTTTCAGATGAGAAATAAATTGTTTCAATTGGCATTCCTTTGTAAGTAATGCTAAGTAACCAGTTCCTCTCTGGTTGCTTTTAGGATTTTTCTTTGTTTTTAGTTTTCAAGAGTTTATAACGTGTCTTTGTGTTGATTTCTTTGGGTTTATCATATTTGGTGTTCACACAACTTCTTGAATCCATAGGTTTATATTTTTTTATCAAATTTGGGAAGTTTTCAGCCATTGTTTCTTTGAACTTTCTTTTTCTTTTTCTTTTTTTTTTTTTTGCTCCATGCTTTCTCTTTTCCTTTAAGGATTCCAAAGATAAAAATGTCTTTCTCTTAGTGTCCCATAGGTCCCTGAGATGCTGTTCATTTTTTTCTTTCTATTTTCTTTCTTTTGCTCAGATTGAACAAATTCTATTTATCTGTCCTCACACTGACTCTACATTTTGTCATCTCCACACTATTCTTGAGCCCATGCATTGAATTCTTAATTTCAGTTTTTGTTTTTTCCAGTTCTATAATTTCCATTTTAAAATGTTTTATTTATTTGCTGAAGTTTTAATTTAAGAACATTTTACTTTGTTTAAGAGAATTAATAATTGTTGAAGCAGTTTTAGGACAGCTACTTTAAAATCTTCATCAGATAGTTCAAACGTCTTATGCATCTCAGTCCCGGTGTCAGTTGATTGTTTTTTCTCATTCAAGTTGAGGTTTTCTTCGTTTTTAACCCTATTTAAATATCTTTAATTTTAGCAGAAAGTCACTTCGTTTGGTTTAGTGTGTACTGGCTACTTGTGTGGGCTGTAGTTTCAGTGACAGTTTAGTTTTACTCTGTTCTGCTTTGTTCTCTGGCTCCCTCCTGATCCCAGCTGCTGGACCCTCCTGGTGCTGCCCAGGGCTGGGAGGTGGAGGGTGGGCACTTTCTTGTGCCACCTTGTGTTGTTAGGTGGGGCTTGAAGGTTTCTGGACCTACAGGACAGAGAGGGTTTCTCCTAATCTGTTCTTTGGCCACCTGGTGTAAGTGGGCTTCTCACTGTCTGTGCCAGTGCCTCAGGAAGGAAAATGCCTGTAGCTGGGTGGATGGCCAAGAGTCACAAGCTCTGGTGGTTCTCTGCCACTGGGCGGGGAACCAGGAGGGTCCAGGAGGGTCCAGGCCTGGTTCACCTTCTGCTGCTGAGTGAAGGGCTGGAAATGCCAAATCTGGGTTGCCTTTTGTGTGGAGTGCCAGAGATGCTAGTTCTGCTCGTGTAACCTGGTGTGAGATGTGGGTTGATGCCACCTGCCCACATTCCTCTCTTATGGATGCTGTGGGAAGATTAAAATGGCTTGTTCCCTGGGGCTCTGCTGGTGCTGATGTTGCAGGTAGATCAGGCTCTCACTGTCGCTGGATATGGGTCTCTTTTCTAATTCCCTGATGAGGACTTTGCCCAGGATACAGCAGACTTTCTTGTGGTTTTTGTTTTATTTTGTTGTTTAATGCCTGTTGATGTTTCTGGGTTATACACTATCTGGTACCCAGTCTGGGACATGTGGGAGAAGAAAACCCAGGGAACTTATTGTGTTTTATTCCTGAAGTCCTGAGGTCCCTAGCCAGCCCACCTTCCTCTCTCCTCCTTTTATGGTCATCTGTTCAATTAGTGCTATGGTACTTGGTTGTACTTAGAGGGCAGGTGCGAGAAAAGAGAATGACACCATCTTGTTACCCAAAGAAGTCAGTTTTTTTTTTTTTTTTTTTTTTTTTTTTGCTGTACGCGGGCCTCTCACTGCTGTGGCCTCTCTCGTTGCAGAGCACAGGCTCCGGACACACAGGCTCCGCGGCCATGGCTCGCGGGCCCAGCCGCTCCGCGGCATGTGGGATCTTCCGGGATCGGGGCACGAACCCGTGTCCCCTGCATCGGCAGGCGGACTCTCAACCACTGCGCCACCAGGGAAGCCCAAGAAGTCAGTTTTTAGCCTCTGCTTATATCACATATGCTAACATCCCTTTGGCCAAAGCAAGTCACAGTTGAGCTTACTGCCAAAGTGGGGAGCAGGTCAGCCCAGCTATGGTGGGTGGGCCCTGAAACGTTACCTGCAGAGTGCATGGAGATTGGGAGGGGTGAGAATTTAGGGCCATCTTTGCAAGCGACCACAGTTGTCCTTCTAGTTAACTCCTCTTTTCTTTTGTTTGGAGTCAGTCTTGCTTATAAACAAAGAACATAGATGATGCAATTTTCTATCCCATCCTTAGGTTAAAAGTTGATGCCTCTGTGGGCTGTGAAACCTCATAGGGGTTGGGACAATGTACTTCAGTTAGTTACTATATCCTAAGTGTCTAGAGGAGGCAATTCAGCAAAATATGTTGAATTCAACAGCACCGGGGTGTGGCATGTTCCGTCTCTGTCAGGATGCACAGTCAGCACGATGCCGCTTTGTTCTTCTTCCCTGTAGGTCTCCAAGCCCAGATTCGGACCCAGATAGCCCATGCAGCCGTATTTCAGAGTCCAGGAAGTAATATTGATCCAGGTTTATGTGTGCATCTTTACTGTGTGATATGGTTGAGTGTGCTGCCCTTGTACTTTCTGTGAAAATGGTTACCACAGACCCCAAATCTCAGTGCTGAGAAGTCTGATAATCTGGGCTGGCCCATGTAGAGTTCCCTATTCCTCTTAAGTCATTTGGATGCAGACCAAAGAAGATTATGAGACTTTATTTGATCTCCCCAGTACCCTAGACTTGGATTTCACAGCTCTCCACGCAGCTGTATAGAAAGAAGACAGAAGAGAGAACTGTGTCACAGTCTCCTCACACACATTGAATTTGCAAATGCTAGACCCACTAGGATACATTGACCCTCCTGAAAGGGGTTGTACCTATGGAAAGGGTATATAGTTGGAGGACGTTTTGCCATGTTGCTGAGTCAAGTACACAGAAGCGCTGTGTGTATTAGCTCCTTTTGTTATTGCTTTATTCTCTGCATTTAAAACTTCCACAGTAATGAAGATGACATTGCTGTGAGTAGTAATAAGAGCAACCAACGTTTATTTATTCTTTTATGCAGCAAATATTTATATAAACTTACTAGGTCCTAATAACCGCCCTAAGAAGTATGCACTGTGACTCTTCCCATTTTGCGGGTGAGAAAACTGAGGCACAGGGAATTTATGTAATTTGAATACCATCTCGTAGCTAGTGAGGAGTGAAGCCTGAAAAACGCTCTCCTAGTCCCCTGCTCCTCCATATAACCCCAGTCTTTGGAGAGGAGGAAAGCAGGCAACTGACTTCTCAAAGAAAAGATTGCTTCTTTTGACACTGGGGGCACATGCTGCTCCCACACTCAGCATCTTTTCTTCTCTAGCAGTTTTGCAGTATCAGAGGATGGCCTCTGATTTATCTGGTATATCTAAACGCCAATTCTGAGCTGCATATTAATTTCCTCGTAGTTTTGGCTTTTATCACATGCTCTCAGAGCCTAGCCTGTCCCCTGTAAGTCACTGTCAGCCACATGTCCCTTCACTCAGATCTGCACCCAGTCCTAATAGGGAAGGGAAAGGAGTGACAGAGCAGCTGTTCTGTCACTGTCGGGAGTGCCGAGGAACTTAATTGAGAATCAAATATTTGCCTGCTCCAGGGTGATTTATCACAATTAAAAGGAGTCATTATTTGCCCTTTGGTCAATCAGAGATTCTGAGGGTTTGGCTGCTGTGACGTGTAAATAAATCACACTACAGAAGAGTCTTCTGGATTTGTTAGGCACAGCAGAACTTTCCAACTGCGATGCCCACGGGTGCTCAGGGAAGTTAATTCCTGCACCGGGGCAGGTTCTAAAGGCAGTGCGTCTGGAGTGCATGGAGGGCAGCCCCAGAACCACGGTTCCTTCTCACAGTAAATCCAACACAGGGACCTTCTCCCCCCCGAACTGGAACTCTCTGTGGTTTCTTCAGTTGAGACCAGATGTGATTAAGAGTTGGCTCAGGCTTAGAGTGACTGTGGGGACAGCTGAGTCTTATTTCCAATCTCATGTTCTCTCTGGGACATACGCTCATCAAGTGGATGGAGGGCAAAGTCATTTGCACTATTTCAATTATTTCCCTTTCCACCTCTCCCTCTTTTTTTCTTTTTGGCCAGTGCATGTAATTGAATTTGCAAATGCCAAACCCACTAGGATACAGCCGTCCCCTAGTGAGATACCAAGAAGCCATGACTCTTCAAAGTTAGAAAGCACTTTCGTGTCAGTTCTGGAAAATTCCATCCTATAAGCCATGATGACAGCTGGGATTGATTAACTTTCACTAGTGATTCCAGTCAAGCCCAGGGCTGGACCATGTGATCAAAGCAGATGTAGGAGTTAAAATGTAACAATGTCTTGGTGGCAAAGACTTTTGTCTTTGATAAGGCTCTTACAGATCAACTTTTAGGGGTGTTATTTTTAAGCAGGAAAATGTGGGTTGTGTTGAAGCTTTTTCAGTGAACAGGGGGATTTCTCATGTTTGCCTGCGAGGCATAAAACTACCCCAGATGAACTGTTTAGAGGCAAGAGATTGCAGCTCCAGGATTTCACAGGTTTTTGGAGAGAGGAGAGGGTTTGCTTCCAAAGAAAGTGGGTGGCGTGCACCATGGTCTGCATATGTGACCTCAGGCTTGCCTGAGCTGTAGCGGAGTCTCCTAATTAACTCGACACAAAACAGCCCTCACCTGCCTGCAGGCTCTCAAGGCCTTTGCCACCGCGGTAACCTGAAACTCTGCCCTTCTCCTCCCTGGGGGACAGCGGATGGCCCCTTTGCACTCAGATCGGAGAATGGGAACTGCCAGCAGCTGCCCTCGGATGCCCTAAGCCAACAGAGGGCCACTGTTCTGTCATTTTCCTTCTGACTTGTTCCCTTTTCTGCTTTAATGACCGAGGCTACCTTTTGGGCCAGCTACTTCCTAATGCTGCCTGTAATTGAGACTCAAATAGTAAAATATACATAACTGGCCGTTTTACCCAGTCATCATTTATGAATATAGCTCGATTAATTTGTTTAGTCAGATGGAGAGGGGCAATAAAAAGTGATTGACTAAAAACAATTAAAACAGTAAAAGTAAATTGTTTGTGTCCATTAAAACCTGCTGAGGCCGTCAGTTGAAAATTGTGCGCCTCCATGTGAAAATTAAAACTATTGATTTTCCCCTGTATGTATGTGAATATCAGAGTTCTAATTTGTTTTGTTTTTACTGGCTGAAAGCCCCTGAGGTCAAAATGCAGGTGGGCTTTCAATAAGCTCTTTTGGTGGAGTTAATAAAGATTTGGAAAGGCAGATAGGATAAGAAATGGCTGAGATGTTTTAGAGAAGAATTATGTATCTGATCGGTACCAACTTGCACTGCTGCATGCTAATACTTTGTAATTTATGGCATTTTGGGGGTGAAAATGGAAAATCAACTGCAGAATATATGATAGTCATAGGTTGAATTTTTAGGGCTTTGCCTTAATTTATGTGAGCGAGATGGATTTTTTTTATTATTGTCATTTTATTTTTTTATGTGCTACACTAAATCTTGTATTCCATGAACTATTATTTTTTAGTGTTCAATTAAAATACCAACATAAAAGGAATTTTACATGGACAAATCTTGACTCATAAGAAGAAAACTTGAGAGAAAAAACCCTCTGGATCAGATGAGGAGGTTTTTCAGCTGACAGACACGATGGGATTAAACCTTGGAAGGGTGTAAAAACAGCGCAACATGTTTGGAGTTCCAAGTATTAGGCTATCTCTCATTGTACCAAGTTGGGCATGAGTTAATATCTGGTTTGCATTCTTTTTTTGTTGTTGTTTGTTTTTTTGCGGTACGCGGGCCTCTCACCGTTGCGGCCCCTCCCGCTGCGGAGCACAGGCTCCGGACGCGCAGGCTCAGCGGCCACGGCTCACGGGCCCAGCCGCTCCGCGGCATGTGGGATCTTCCCGGATTGGGGCACGAACTCGTATCCCCTGCATCGGCAGGCGGACTCTCAACCACTGCGCCACCAGGGAAGCCCCTAGGTTTGCATTCTTAATAAATCATACGTTGAGAATGCAAACTGTTACATTGGTAATTAAGTTAACGATAAGTAAACAAGTCAGACTTTCTTTTAATCTTTAAATATATATATATATATATTTTTTGCGGTATGCGGGCCTCTCACTGTAGTGGCCTCTCCCATTGCGGAGCACAGGCTCCGGACGCGCAGGCTCAGTGGCCATGGCTCACGGGCCCAGCCGGATCTTCCCAGACCGGGGCATGAACCTATGTCCCCTGCATCGGCAGGCGGACTCTCAACCACTGCGCCACCAGGGAAGCCCGTCAGGCATGTTTTTTAAAGAAGGGTTTATAAGGATAGAGATTTGGCCCTTTGAATATGGCATTTAAAAAGCTACTACAGCGACTTCCTTGGTGGTCCAGTGGTTAAGACTCTGTTCTCCCAATGCAGGGGGAACGGGTTCGATCCCTGGTTGGGGAGCTAAGATCCCACATGCCTGCTGCGGCCAAGAAAAAAAAAAACTGTGGAGTTTTTGTTTCATTCTCCACCCCCATCCCACCCTGAAGAGTTTTCTAAGGAGAAAATAAATTCTTCACCTACGGGAAATGCTGTGCCTTCTGCACAATTCGTTTTGTTCCTCTAAATTCTAATTTTTTTCCAGCATTATTGAGATATACTTGATAAATAAAAAATGTGTATATTTAAGGTGTAAAAAGTGATGATTTGATATCCATTTACATTGTGAAATGATTACCACGATCAAGTTAATTAACACATCCATCCCCTCACAGAGTTACTATTTTTTTGTGCGGTGATAACATTTCAGATCTACTGTCTTAGCAGATTTTAAGCATGCAATACAGTATTATTAACTATAGTCACCATGCTGCATATTAAATCTCCAGAACTTATTCATCTTGCATAACAACCTTTGTGTCCCTTGACTAACAGCTCCCCCGCTCCCCAGGTCCTGGTAGCCACCATTCTACTCTCTGCTTCTATGAGTTGGAGTCTTTTCCCCCCCAGATTCCACATATAAACAAAGATCTTACAGTATTTATCTTTCTGTGTCTGGCTTATTTCACTTAGCATCGTGTCCTCAAGGAAGGTGGAATCGAATACTGTTCCATTGTCTGTATTAACCACATTTTGTTTATCCATTCATCTGGCAACAAACACTTAGGTTGTTTCCCTGCCACTGTTCATTGCAGCATTAGCCACAATAGCCAAGATAGGGAAACAACCTGAATACTTCTCTTATTAGTGACTTTCAAATGTGAGCGAGCTGGAGACTCCTTCTTGTTTTATAGGTAGACCCTTAGGCACTGCCTGCAGATATTCTGTTGCAAGAGGTAACCAGTTTGTAGGAATAGGCATTTTAAAAAGTGTTCTCGTCTGGGTGGCCCTGATATGGGAAGTCTTGGGACCACACATGGAGATGCATGTTCCAGAACAATGATGCTTAAACCTTTTGGGGTCAGAAATCCTTGAGAATCTTCTTAGAACAATATACATATTTTTCTTTCCTGAAAATGTCTCAATTTTATGATCTTATATTAACTCCTGCTACAATTTTTTTTATGGGGATGGGTAAGTAGTTTCACCTGGGAGCATTAAGCAGGGAAATACCCAGGTTTCAGTTGGTTTTTATTCGAGGACTCCTCATGGTCCTCAAAGATTTACTTGTCTGTGACCTGAGGATTTTTGTAATTTGGTGGCTTCTGGCTAGTGTCTGGATGCCAGAGATGCCAGGTAAGTGGTGCCAGGTATGCAGCATGTGGTTTTCTGATCAGTCCCTCTCCTTACTATTCAGGTTAGTTCTGTGGTCATAATTCTGAAGCTATTTAGGAAAACGAAATCCTGTGCAGATTAAGTTGGTGAATGGTCAATAGGGTTTGGGGCATGCTTGGGATGGAGGGGTTTATCCCATGCCCAATGGGGAAACGTCATCCCAGCTCTTTCTTGGTGCCAGCAAGGGGGGCAAACAGGAGGGTTGGGCTGGCCCTGGTGAGTCACAGGGTCCTGCTGGGCTAAGAATGGCTTGTGCTGTAGATTATCTGCTTTACAGCATTCATTGTCATCTTTTCTTAAAAACAAAAGCTGAAAGCCTTCCTGCTAAATTTAGGAATAAGGCAAGAATGCCTACTCTTACCACTTCGATTCAACATAATATTGGAATTTCTAGCCACAGCGATCAGACAAGAAAAAGAAAAAGGTATCCAAATTGGAAGGGAAGAGGTAAAACTGTCACTATTTGCAGATGCCATGATACTCTATATAGAGAGCTTCAAAGTCTCCATACAAAAACTGTTAGAACTAATACATGACTTCAGCAAGGTAGCAGGATACAAGATTAATGTACATAAGTCTGTTGCTCTTCTTTACACTAATAATGAAATATCAGAAAGAGAAAGTAAAAATAACCCCAATCTGTTTAAAATTGCATAAAAAATGTCTAGGAATAAACTTAACCAAGGAGGTGAAAGACATATGCTGAAAATTATGAAACATTGATAAAGGAAATTGAAGATGATTCAAAGAAATGGAAAGATATCCCATGCTCTTGGATTGGAAGAATTAATACTGTTAAAATGGCCATACTGTTTCTGACTTACTTCACTCTTCATGACAGACTCTAGGTCCGTCCATGTCTCTACAAATGACCCAATTTTGTTTCTTTTTATGGCTGAGTAATATTCCATTGCATACACGCACCACATCTTCTTTATCCATTCATCTGTCGATGGACATCCAGCTTGCTTCCACGTCCTGGCCATTGGAAACAGTGCTGCAATGAACACTGGGGTGCATGTCTGTTTTTGAATTACGGTTTTCTCAGGGTATATACCCGGTAGTGGGATTGCTGGGTCATATGGTAGTTCTATTTCTAGTTTTTTAAGGAACCTCCATGCTGTTCTCCATAGTGGCTGCACCAATCCACATTCCCCCCAACATTGCACGAGTGTTCCCCCTTATGTGGAATTTAGAAAAATGAAACAGATGAACCTATTTGCAGGGCAGGAATAGAGATGCAGACGTAGAGAATGGATGTGTAGATCCCGGGGTTGGGGGGAAGGTGGGGTGGGATAAACTGGGAGATTGGGATTGACATATGTACACTACCATGTGTAAAGCAGATAGCTAGTGGGAACCTCCTGTAGCGCGCAGGGAGCTCAGCTTGATACTCTCTGGTGACCTAGATGGGTGGGATGGTGGGGGGAGGGAGGTCCAAGTGGGAGGGGATGTATGTATGCATATAGCTGATTCACTTTGTTGTGTAACAGAAACTAACACAACATTGTAAAACAACTATACCCCAATTTAAAAAAATGGCCATACTACCCAAAGCAATCTAAAGATTAATGTGGTTCCTATCAAAATACCCATGACATTTTTCACAGAACAAATAATCCTAAAATTCATATGGAGCCACAGAAGACCCAGAATTGCCAAAGCAGTCCTGAGGAAAAAGAATAAATCTGGGGGCATAACCCATTCAGACTTCAGACTTTACTACAAAGCTACAGTAATCAAAACAGTGTGGTATTAGCACATAAACAGACATATGGATCAATGGAACAGAATAGAGAGCCCATAAATAAACCCACACACCTACAGTCAATTCATCTACAACAAAAGAGGCAAGAATATACAATGCAGAAAGGATAGTCTCTTCAAAGTGTTGCTGGGAGAGCTGGACAGCTACATGTAAATCAGTGAAATTAGAACACTCCCACACACAATATACAAAAATAAACTCAAAATGGTTTAAAGACCTAAATATAAGACATGACATAATAAAACTCCTAGAAGAGAACATAGACAAAACATTCTCAGACTTTAATCATAGCAATATTTTCTTAGATCAGTCTCCCAAGGCAAAAGAAATAAAAGCAAAAATAAATAAATGGGACCTAATTAAACTTAACTTTTACACAGCAAAGGAAACCATCAGCAAAATGAAAAGATAAGCTATGGAATGGGAGAAGATATTTGTGAATGATGCAACTGACAAGGGATTAATATTCAAAATATACAAATAGCTCATACAACTCAGTATCCAGAAAACAACTCAACCAAAAAATGGGAAGAAGACCTAAATAGACATTTTTCCAAAGAAGACATACAGATGGCCAACAGGCACATGAAAGGATGCTCAACATCACTGATCATTAGAGAAATGCAAATCAAAACCACTATGGGGTATCACCTCACACCAGTCAGAATGACCATCATCAAAACGTCTACAAACAATAAATGCTGGAGAGGGTGTGGAGAAAAGGGAGCCCTCCCACACTGTTGGCGCAAGTGTAAATTGGTACAGTCACTATGGAGAACAGTATGGAGGTTCCTTATAAGACTAAAAATAGAGCTACCATATGACCCGGCAATCCCAATCCTGGGTATATATCCAGAAAAAAAGAAAACTCTAATTCAAAAAGATAAATGCACCCCAATGTTCGCAGCAGAACTATTTACAATAGCCAAGAGATGGAAACAACCCAAGTGCCCATCAGCAGATGATTGGCTTAAGAAGATGTGAGATATATACACACACACACACACACACACACATATACATACATACATATACATACACACAATGGAATATTAGCCATAAGGAAGAAGGAAACTTTGCCATTTACAGCAACATGAATGGACCTAGAGAATATACTAAGTGAAGTAAGACAAAGACAAATATGTGATATCACTTATGTGTGGAATCTAAAAAATAATACAAATGAATCTATTTACAAAACAGATTCACAGATGTAGAAAACAAACTTATGGTTACCAAAGGGGGCAGGAATAAATTAGGAGTATGGGATTAATAGATACAAACTGCTATACATAAAATAGATAAGCAACAGGGACTTACTATATAGCACAGGAAATTATATTCAATATCCTGTAATAACCTATAATGGAAAATCTGAAAAAAAAATAACTGAATCAGTTTGCTGTACACCTGAAAGTAACACAACATTGTGAATCAAGTGCACTTCAATTAAAAAAAAAAGTAAAACTGAATTTAATAATTTAGGTAGGCAGTACAATTCCAGTGTTCACAACTTTAAAAGTATAAAAGTTGCACAATGGAAAGCCCTCTTCCATCACAGGCCTCTGGTTTGTTGTGTAACTTAGGGGAAATTTTATGCAAATGAAAGCAGGTAACATGTATATGCAATTATCTTCCTTTTTGTTTTAACACAAATGGTAGCATATGAAGCATTGCTTTTTGTTTTAAAATCTAGGTTTGTATTCTTTTCCGGAGCAAAATTCAGAAAGAGACTCTGATAATGCCTGCGTAAATTTTATTGCTCCTTTTTTTTTCGTACTAAACACTGTGTATAATCCCAAACAGATGTAGAGTGGGTATAAACATCAGCTCTTTTCTCGAGGGCGGATTCTTCCAGCTTGGAGCCATGCTCTGGGGTAAGGCCAGAGACACTGGATTGTATAAGATGCTGCATTTTAAGTATCCACTAAGGATTCCACTGGGGGTTGTAACAAATAAAGACAGGGAGAAAGATCTGGCCACGATTGGCACAAAGTCCCCTCAAAGTGGTGCTTCTGCTTTCTTGGTTCCCAGGATGGCCCCAGGGGCAGAGGAGGTTGTCTAGGTAGCTCACCTATCTCCTAGTAGAGCGCTCAATGGGGAATCAGGGCTGGGGACTGTGGCATGTCACTTTGTTTTTCTCACCTAGACGATGAAGTTTTTGTGGTTCTTAAACCTGATGATCACCAGAACCCCATGGGGGCTTCTAAAACAACATGAATCCTGGCGTCTCCCTCTGGCAATTCTGCAGTAGTCCTGGTGCATGGGTCTAGGATAGTGGATGATTAACTAGCGCCCCCCGCACGCCCACCTGGTGATTCTGATGTAGGTGGTCCATGGACCAGAGGCTTTCTAAAGTCTTGTCGACTCTCAACGGAAATCATTTCATCAGTATCTATTGTGTATAAGAACTCCACTTACCTGGATCAGTAAGAGTTAGTGTAGGTTTGACTGCCCACCTTCAGGCTGAATCTGCAACAGATACCGTGTTGTCATCTGTCTTAGACTAAACAGAACTCCCTAAACTGTGAACCACAGAGCCTCAAACTTTCCCACCAATTAACTGCACCAGCTGTGGTTCAGACACCCGCGTCTGTCCTCATTAGGAACAGGTTTATTACCATCAGCCGCCTTATAAACAGTCCCCACGGCCCCCGTCATTCCCAGGAATCCCATATTCCCTGCAGCACCTTGCTCTACAACTTAGCACATGCATAGATGTGGAGGTGTGTGTGTGTGTGTGTGTGTGTGAGTGAGTGTGAGAGAGAGAGAGAGAGAGAGAGGTATTTAAGAGTAGACAAGGTTCGCTTCTTGTCCAGCTTCATCCCATAGTCCTGATGTCTCCTCCTCCGGCTGATGGGGACAAGAACTTCTAACCCTAACATCATTTTCTTTTGAGCTCACGGCGTAATGGTTAGACCCTGAGGTGTTTATTATAGTCTGTTTGGGGACCATCTGTGTCAGAATCATCTGGGAAGCCTGTTTCAGCAGGCAGGTTTCTAGGTCTTAGCAAAGCCCTTTGAATGGGTGTCTGGTGGCAGGGCCGTGGAATCAGAATTTTCACATGTTCCAGGGGTGATAATCACAGCACCAGGGCCAGCATTTCACTGATAGCCTACACACAGGTTTGGTCCTGTTTTACTGTGACGGCCCTGTGAATGAAGGCTACGTTAAAGCTTAGCTTTCTGATCATTTAAATCAAGGGCTCTTTCCAAACCAGATAAACAGGCATTTCTAATTTGGGGAGTGCTGCTGCTGAAACTCTTTTCTTTTGTCCATCTTCTAGCACAGTATCCCATAAACTTTAATACGCTTGTGAATCCCTTGGGGATTTTGTAAAAAATACAGATTCTGACTCCGTGGGTCTGGGGTGGGGCCTGTGACTCTGCATTTCTAAGAAGTGTCCACATGATGCTGACACTGCTCGTCTGCAGATCACACGTGGAGTCGCTCTGTTAGCGGGCAGATGTCTCCCACCTCTGATTGGGGTGCCTTCCCTCTTGGCTGAGGGTGTGTTAATTTAATAGCTCTAAGGCCTGTCACATGAGTGTCCTGGTACCGCCTCTCAATTCCTCTGGTTTTATTCCTTTTGTAGATGAAGGAACCTCTGGGAGAGAAGCTGGGCTCTGTCGCCACCCACCTGCACCTGCGGTGGAGGAAGGCAGCCGATGACATCGTGAACCAAAGGGTCTATTGATCTGGGGCGGTGGGCATAGGATTGAATTGGAAACAGTGCGCTCCAGTGTTTCAAGGGGAGCCTCTGGAGAGCAGAGACCTTCCTTGCTTTTGTTTATTTTGTAATTAAGGGGAAAAGAGCCCAACCTAAAACGTTGCTTGAGGGCCCTGGCCTTTAAACTTATGTCATTGAACACTCTGTGAATCAAGGCACTCAGTGTGGAGCTGTCACTTCTGGTATCAGGTCTCTTTCTCAATGGCTGTATGCAAACTCGCTGGGCTCCCCGGGCAATAAGCTTAATGGGGACGCCAGACCCGGTCCATCCTAAGCTGGATGTGTGTCATTGGCTGTGCATTGGCGTCTGAATATGGAACTCCTCCTGCTTTGTCTCCTCAGCCTGGGGAGTGGAGGTGATATCAGTTATTTCAAAGGCCTGTGTGAGGGGAACGGACTTGGACGTTCTGATAAGTGTGAAGATTTATAAGCCTTAAGTCAGATTCCTGTACAAAGTGATTTCAGTTCAGGAAAACATCTCTTGTGCCGTTTTGTTTCTTTTCTTTTAGAAATCAGCAAAATCAAATAACCCTAAAAGATACCTAGTTAAAACCTATAAAATTGTTAGTTCCTTTGTGTGGTTTTTAAGTTCAGTTATAGAGAGTTTGCTTTTATCATCTTGATGATTTATTTAGCTTTTCTTAGTTTGGCACCTACCAAGGACCAGGCATTTTGCTAAGTCCTGTGAACGACAACAACAAAAGAACGGTCAAGCTATAATTGCGCCGTTACAGGATTTATAGAAATTGTATGTGTGCCTTTCTGTTTACAAAGCAATTTTGTGATATTCAGATAATGCTTTGGGAGGATGGAAGTTGGGAGAGTCTGATACTGTGATTATATTGTTCCATCATGTTTGTGTAAATATAATTAAACTGATTCCATGTTAGCACAGGCATTGGCTGGGCAGCCCAGATGTCAATTGCCTGCTCCTTGGAGATCCGATTAAGCTCGACATGGATGTTTAATTTCGCAGTATTCCAAGGTTCCAGAGACCTGCTCCCTCTTCCCTAGAGATCTAAAGCTTCCTGGACCTTCCTTTCTTGTTGCTTCTCTCTGTCTTCCATTCCTGTTTTCCAAGTGTACTGCTTTGGTTTATATGTGAATTTATTTAGTCTTTCCAACTAGATTGTCAGGAATTTGAGATCAGGAACTATGGCTGCTTCTAGGGAGTTGCTTACAGTTCTTAGGCTGGGGTTTGATAGGTCCTCCCTCCAAAGCTGGGCTGATCCGTGGGGACAGCTGGATTCTCAGAGCACGTGACTTCCATCTCTGGTGTTGAGGTAGAGACAGAAGTGGGCGGCCCCAAGGTCAGTAATAAGGGATCCTGAGTTCTGTTCAAAAACCCAAGCAGTCTGGGCTGTGGGGCAGAACGTTTGCCCCTGTCTTTTTAGGTCAATACTTCCTTTGCTTCCTCTTGCTTTGCCTCCTCTGTTTTACTGTGCCTGATAAAATAGAGTGGTTATTTTACTCTTTTATAATTTCTAACATCAAAGGAAGTTAAGTAGTCATTTCTGCTCTTATTAATTAATCTTTCCTTTCTCCAGTTAGTTTTCCATTGATGTTCTCAACAGATAAATGCAATGTCATTTTTTCCTCTCCATAAAGGCCATTTAAAGTCTTAGAGGATTTAGCTTTTAATGGATTGTTGAATTTTAAGTAAGAAAAAGAAATGGGACTGTAAGTTAGAACAGATACGTTTAAATGGACATGTAAGTTGCTTTCCCCCCTTGGATTCTCCTCTTTCTTAAGCAAGCATGCCATCCAAGCACCCACGAATCCCACAGGATTGTACTTACATGTACCATCTGTAGTTTGTCATTGGGGGATGGGGGCGGAGGGAACATCCTGGCCAGGTAGTGAAATAAGTAAATCTCATGATTTTCTAATCTTTGTGGCAGGTGTTCTATTGGTGTTTTTATTCTACTAAATAGTGCCTCATTGCAGAAAGTTTTGGCAGTCTTAAGCTTCGGAAGTTTAGGTGTTTCCATGATCACAGAAGGCACCTACTCTCAAGGAAACAAAAGTTCTGGGGAGGCTCCCAGAGGTGTCACATTCCCGAGAGGGGGCTGAGGTATTCATAGTTCTAATTCTGGGAGGACCCGTGAAAAGGCACGGTCATAGCAAAGAATCCGAGCATTTACGTTCCTCAGTTATGTTCATGGACCATGCTGGGCACCTTCGTCAAAGCAGGAGCCCATGTGATCTCTGGTTTAGGAAGAAAAATGCTTTGCTTTGCTTTCTCGTAAACCAGGTTGGCGGGCAGGCCCATCTATCAAAGGGAAGGTGGTTTGCATGACTTTTTAATTTTATTAGGTTACTTGCTATTTGGAAAATTTAAAACCTGGGTCTACCTTGAAAATGAATAAATAAATCTCTCAGGTTAGGGTGGATAAGTTGTTACACTGCGTGTTACATAACAGTCTTAAGCTGTTTGGGGTTAGTTTCTGTAGTTAAAACAGTGCTTGAAAAAAACTGAGAACGTTCAAGGATACCAACACGCAAATATTTGTAGGCACACAGAAGCAGACCATATCTTCAAAGACTTGAAAGGATGCTTGGCTGGTGTTATCTTCCCAGAAGCTAAAGGCTTACAGCCAAGCAGGGCAGAACCTCCCAGTCTGAGCCACCAACTCCTCTTGGAAAAGGTTCACAGCAGTATATTTGTCCAGATCCTTATTTTCCCTTTGATTTTTTCTTAACTTGCAGTTTTGATTAATTACAAACATATTGATGTTTGGCTATGAGATGTGGATGCTTCTCTGCACTTTCTCAGTGAACATTAGACGAAGGTGGCACACAAAATCTAATTAGTCCTTTTGAAGTCCCCCTCCAAACCCCATTTCTTTCTAAGCCTCTCCCTTGGATAGTCTCAGGTTAAGTGTGTGGTCTCTTCTGGTGTGTGAAAGGGTTTTCATTATGTGTTTAAAAGCAGCATGCTACACATATGGAAATATTTAGGGGAAAGTATACTTGTGTCTGCAACCTACTTTGAAATATATATATATTATATAAAAAATAAGATGGATGTGTGAAGGAATAGAGCAATGGATAGATATGTGATAAAACAAGAATAGTAAAATGTGAATTGTAGAATTACATAGTGGGCATATAGAGATTCACTGTAAAATTCAACTTTTACGTATGTATGGAAATTTTTGTAATAAAATATTGGGGGGGGAAGGGCAGGTTTCTATCATGTAGGATTATCACTCAGATAAAACCCAGGCTATGGGATGAATTAACTCTTTTTTTTTTTTTGCGGTACGCGGGCCTCTCACTGTTGTGGCCTCTCCCGTTGCGGAGCACAGGCTCTGGACGCGCAGGCTCAGCGGCCATGGCTCACGGGCCCAGCCGCTCCGTGGCATGTGGTATCTTCCCGAACCGGGGCACAAACCTGTGTCCCCTGCATCGGCAGGCGGACTCTCAACCACTGAGCCACCAGGGAAGCCCTGAATTAACTCTTAATGCTACAGGCAAACTCAGGGGGTGTTAATTACCTCTGGAGTTTGGAAAATCCTGTCAACATGAATTTGTTATTTTTTAATATATATATTTACAAATTAATGATAAAACCTTGCTTTTTCTTAAAATATAAGAGTTACAGATGTGCATGACTTAAAAAAGTAAAACTTCTGCGAGTATTTCTTTTTTTTTCTTACCCATTTTTCCCTCCTTGTTTCCATGATCTCTCCAGATTGGAAAAATCTGCATGAGCCTATATAGCACTTTGTTTTTCAATGGGACCATGATATACATGTAGTAATAACTTGTTTTTTTATCACATAATAAAGATGGAACATCTTTCCATGGCGTTACATGTGAATCAATCTGAGTTTCTTCTGAAAGCCTCCATGGTACTCCAGTTGTATCAATATGCTGTAATTGATGTAACCAACTTTTGACTGATATTTTGCATTTGCCATAACAAAATACCACAGACTGGGTGGCTTAAACAACAGACGTTTATTTTTTCTAGAGGCTGGAATTCCAAGATCAAGGTGCTGGCAGATTCAGTTACTGGTGAGGACTCTCTTCCTGGCTTGTGAGCAGCTGCCTTCTTGCTGTGTCCTCAGATGGCCTTTCCTCTGGCCTTGTGTGGAGGAAGAGATCTCTGGTATCTCTTCCTCTTCTTATAAGGACACCAGCCCTGTAGGACTGCGGTCCTACCCTTATAACCTCACTTAACCTTCATTACTTCCTTATAGGACCTGTCTCCAAATACAGTAACTTTAGGGTCAGGGCTTCGACATATGTATTTGTAGGGGGAGACCGTTCAGTCCACAACAATAGACATTTAAGTTGTTTCAAATTTGTGGGCTACCATAAGCAAGTCTGCAATGAATTTACATGTGCAATGGACGTGGAATTGCTGGCTTATAGGTTATACGCTTTGAATGGGCAATGCTAATTTATCTGTTGGAACTAACTTACGTGATAATTTGTGTTTTCTGCACATTGCCCACAGTCACTTCTTACCAGATCAGTGTTTTTAATACCTGTCAGTGTGATAAGTGAAATATTTTGTGTTAATTTGTTTTTCTTTGATAACTAGTGATTACACATTATTGTATTTAATTGTCTTTTGTATTCCTCTGGATTTTCCTCTTCATATCTTTTAGTATGTTTCTACAGGGCCATCTGGATTTTTTTTTAAAATTGATTTAAAAGACTGTCTTCACATCAAAGAGTGAAGTCTTTGTTGGTAACAAAGCTTGCGAGCATTTCTCTTCAAGGTATTTTTTTGCCTTTTAATCTTAGTTCTGGTTTTTATAGTTTCTTATCCTACGGAAGCCTTTTCATTTTCTACCGGCAGTTTTAGTATATATATCAGAGTACAACTTTGCTCCTTCGTAAATTGGCATTGTCCATTTGTCTAACTGCTTCTCCACCTTGTCCTCTGTTAGGGGGTAAATTGTGGGCCCCTCAAATTCCTATGTTGAAGGTTTAACCCTCAGGACCTCAAAATGTGACTGTTTTTGGAGATAGGGCTTTAGATAGGTAATTATGGTAAAATTAGGTCATTAGGGCGGGCCCTAATCCAATGTGACTGGTATCCTTACAAGAAGAAGAGATTAGGACACAGACAACATAGACTGAGGGGTGATAGTATGAGGACGCAGTGAGAAGGCGAAGTTTACAAGCCAAGGAGAGAAGCCTCAGAAGAAATCAACCCTGCTGACACTTTGATCCTGGATTTCCAGCCTTCAGAACTGTGAGAAGTGGTAACTCATGTGGTTTTGATGTGCTTTTACTTTTTCCCTAATGACTAATAAGTTGAGCATGTTTTCATGTGCTTATTGGCCATCTGTATATCTTCTTTGAAGAACTGTCTATTTAAGTGCTTTGCCTATTTTTTAATTGAGTTTTTTTGTTGTTAAGTTGGAGGAGTTCTCCTACATGGATTTTGAACTGTTTCCCAAAGTGTGTTCCTTGGAACACTGGTTCTGCAGAACCTTATTTATTTATTTATTTATTTTATTTCTGTTTTGGCTGTCTTGGGTCTTTGTTGCTGCGTGCGGGCTTTCTCCAGTTGCGGCGAGCGGGGGCTACTCTTGGTTGCGGTGCGCGAGCTTCTCATTGTGGTGGCTTCTCTTGTGGCTCGCAGGCTCTAGAGCTGTAGGCTCAGTAGTTGTGGTGCACAGGCTTAGCTGTTCCGCGGCATGTGGGATCTTCCTGGACCAGGGCTCGAACCTGTGTCCCCTGCATTGGCAGGCGGATTCTGAACCACTGTGCCACCAGGGAAGTCCCCTGCAGAATCTAATGGGTTTTTTGAGTAAAAAGGGTTCTGAGACCAAATACTCAGAGTATGTTCTGGGTTTAAGTTTAAATTGGTTTCTTACTAATACATACAGTAAATCTCCATGTGGGGAGAGTATACAATACTTCCCAAACTTAATTGACCACAGAATGCTTTTTGTGTAGGACATTTTGCAGGACTAGAGTTTTGCAGAACAGGATCTCGAGACTGTTGGCCTAGCTGATTCACTATGTCAGTTTCTGTAAATGTCCTTCTTTAACCGTATGTCTACATTATGCTCTCTCTAATCATCTGTTTCCTTAATGGCTTCTGGCTTCTCCTCAGCCTCCTCTCTTCCCTTTTACTAACTCTTTCTAGTCAATGGGCAACAAATCTTGTTGATCCTTCCTCCCTAAAGGTGTTTTGAATCCACCCAGTTCACTCTGCTTCTTATTCCTCAGTATTGGTTGCTTGGACTTCTGCAAAAGTCCAAACTGCTCTTACTTTACATCAGGCTACCAGAATGATCTGTTAAAAATATAAGTTAGGGCTTCCCTGGTGGCGCAGTGGTTGAGAGTCCGCCTGCCGATGCAGGGGACACGGGTTCGTGCCCCAGTCTGGGAAGATCCCACATGCCGCGGAGCGGCTGGGCCCGTGAGCCATGGCTGCTGAGCCTGTGCGTCCGGAGCCTGTGCTCCGCAATGGGAGAGGCCACAACAGTGAGAGGCCTGCGTATCGCAAAAAAAAAAAAAAAAAAAAAAAAAAAAAAAAAATATATATATATATATATATATATATATATATAAGTTAGATAAAGTCATTCTCCAACTTAAATTCTATAATAGCAGTTAGCAGTGGTGTGTCACAATCATTTTGGGCTATGTTGGAAAACGTTATTCAATCAGCAAACTTAGTGATGTCTATTTAAAAAAAATAAATTAGAGCAGATTCACTTCTCTCCGATCCTTTACTCTCAATCACTTGTGTTCTTCTTGAAAACAGAGAAAACAATCCTTTCTTGAGGGGCAGAGTTAGAGGGGTATGATGTAGATTGCATATTATCTACTGTCTAATGTCTTTATACCTTGATAACCAACTGCTACTGTTCTACAGTTTATATTTTGTGGCAATTGTTTATAGCAATAACTTGTTTCTTCTTGGCATTTCTTGAGTTTTGTCAAAATGTGATTATACTTCCTGCATCTTAGAAGAAAATGTAAGTAAATCTCACTTACCAGTGGTTCTCCACAGGGGGCAGTATTTCTTCCAGTCTGGGGTTGTTTGGAATGGGTATGGGAGTTGGGAATGTCATAATTATTGGGGATGCTACAGGCATGGAGTGTCTGCTGCCCAGGATGTTAAATATCCTGCAAAGGATCCAACAGTTCCAGACATAAAGAATTGCCCCACCCCCAAACGTCCTCATCATGGAACACTGTAACAGGGCCACAAGTCTAAAACTGTGTGACGGATAATTTCTAAGCGAAACTGCTTTTCCCATCCTCTCTCTCCTTTGCTGGGAACTAAAACTTAGTCCTTTGTTACTGTGCAGTCTTCATTACTGATGAACGTGGGTGGGCATTCTTGCTGTTTTTGCTTGTTCCTCTGATCTTAACCCCAGCCCCAAGACTTTCCTTTAAATATGCCTGCTTTCTCCCCACAAAGCAGGACAGTAGTTTTCAAGACGCTAGTCTGCTACTCTCCTCATCTGCTGGCAGATCAATAAAGTTCTCTTTCCTTTATCCTCAAAACCTCATCCTTGTTATTCTCATTTGGCATCGGGGACAAGGACCAAATTTTCGATAACGATAGTGTGGGTCATCACAGTATAGACTTAACCCTGCCTGTGGTCCTTCATCAGACCTAGCCCCTGCCTGTGTTTTCAGCCTAACACACATACCTTCGCCTTCTGCTCCCTATTATTCTCCAACACATGAAAATTTATTGGGCAAATGAACCGTTTATGTGTTTTTCTACCTGGAATGCTGTTCTGTTCTTGACTAGTTAAAAAGCTCTTCATACTTAGCATTTATTCCTCTGCAAAACCAGCTCTGACCCTTTCTACTCCAAGGGAAGGTTAGTTGCTCTTTTCTCTGTGCTCTCATAGGAGCCAGCATATGTCTGGTAGTCACTGGGGATGGTCTAAATATCTTATATCCCCTAGTCTGGGAACATGGTAGGATTATATTCCCCTGTCCCTCCTTAAACTTCAGCACAATCAAATGACTGTGTAACTTCCCAATGGAAGCTTTAAGAGGCAGTCACAGTTGGCCATTTTCTCTTCCATTCTGCTCTGTAACTCGAAATAAGCCACATGGGAGCTGCTCTGACCCTCGGTCCTAGAATTAAGATGGCAGGGAGCTCAAGCACAATTGATATGTAACATGTCAAAAATAAGAAATAAGCTATGGCAGCTCTACCCACCACCAGTCCCTCCCATCAGGAAACTTGCACAAGCCTCTTAGATAGCCTCATCCACCAGAGGGCAGAAAGCAGAAGCAAGAAGAACTACAGTCCTGCAGCCTGTGGAACAAAAACCACATTCACAGAAAGATAGACAAGATGAAAAGGCAGAGGGCTATGTACCAGATGAAGGAACAAGATAAAACCCCAGAAAAACAACTAAATGAAGTGGAGATAGACACCTTCCAGAAAAAGAATTCAGAATAATGACAGTGAAGATGATCCAGAACCTCAGAAAGAGAATAGAGGCAAAGATTGAGAAGATGCAAGAAATGTTTAACAAAGACCTAGAAGAATTAAAGAACAAACAGAGATGAACAATACAATAACTGAAATGAAAACTACACTAGAAGGAATCAATAGCAGAATAACTGAGACAGAAGATAAGTGACCTGGAAGACAGAATGGTGGAATTCACTGCTGCAGAATAGAATAAAGAAAAAGAATGAAAAGAAAGGAAGACAGCCTAAGAGACCTCTGGGACAACAGTAAACACAACAACATTCACATAATAGGGGTCCCAGAAGGAGAAGAGAGAGAGAAAGGACCTGAGAAAATATCTGAAGAGATTATAGTCGAAAACTTCCCTAACATGGGAAAGGAAATAGCCACCCAAGTCCAGGAAGCACACTGAATCCCATACAGGATAAACCTAAGGAGAAACACGCCGAGACACATAGTAATCAACTTGGCAAGAATTAAAGACAAAGAAAAATTTTTGAAAGCAACAAGGGAAAAACGACAAATAACATACAAGGGAACTCCCATAAGGTTAATAGCTGATTTCTCAGCAGAAACTCTACAAGCCAGAAGGGAGTGGCATGATATACTTAAAGTGATGAAAGGGAAGAACCGACAACCAAGATTACCTGGCAAGGATCTCATTCAGATTTGATGGAGAAATCAAAAACTTTACAGACAAGCAAAAGCTAAGAGAATTCAACACCGCCAAACCAGCTCTACAGCAAATGCTAAAGGAACTTCTCTAAGTGGGAAACACAAGAGAAGAAAAGGACCAACAAAAACAAACACAAAACAATTAAGAAAATTGTCATAGGAACATACATATCGATAATTACCTTAAATGTGAATGGATTATATGCTCCAACCAAAAGACAGAGGCTTGCTGAATGGATACAAAAACAAGACCCATATATATGCTGTCTACAAGAGACCCACTTCAGACCTAGGGACACCTAAAGACTAAAAGTGAGGGGATGGAAAAAGAGATTCCATGCAAATGGAAATCAAAAGAAAGCTGGAGTAGCAATACTTATATCGGATAAAATAGACTTTAAAATAAAGACTGTTGCAAGAGACAAGGAAGGACATTACTTAATGATCAAGGGATCAATCCAAGAAGAAGAGATAACAATTATAAATATATATGCACCCAACATAGGAGCACCTCAATACATAAGGCAACTGCTAACAGCTATAAAAGAGGAAATTGACAGTAACACAATAATAGTGGGGGACTTTCACACCTCAATTACACCAGTGGACAGATCATCCAGACAGAAAATTAATAAGGAAACACAAGCTTTAAATGACACAATAGACCAGATAGATTTAATTGATATTTATAGGACATTCCATTCAAAAACAGAAGATTACACTTTCTTCTCAAGTGCACACAGAACATTCTTCATGGTAGATCATATCTTAGGTCACAAATCAAGCCCCAGTAAATTTAAGAAAATTGAAATAATATCAAGCATATTTTCTGACCACAATGCTATGATATTAGAAATGAATTACAGAGAAAAAATGTAAAAACACAAACACATGGAAGCTAAACAATACATTACTAAATAACCAAGAGATCACTGAAGAAATCAAAGAGGGAATAAAAAAATACCTAGAGACAAATGACAATGAAAACACGATGATCCAGAACCTATGGGATGCAGCAAAACAGTTCTAAGAGGGAAGTTTATAGGTATATAAGCCTACCTTAAGAAACAAGAAAAATCTCAAATAAACTATCTAACCTTACACCTAAAGGAACTAGAGAAAGAAGAACAATCAAAACCCAAAGTTAGCAGAAGGAAAGAAATCATAAATATCAGAGCAGAAATAAATGAAATAGAAACAAAGAAAACAGTAGCAAAGATCAGTAAAACTAAACGCTGGTTCTTTGAGAAGATAAACAAAATTGATAAACCATTAGCCAGACTCATCAAGAAAAAGAGGGAGAGGACTCAAATCAATAAAATTAAAAATGAAAAAGGAGAAGTTACAACAGACACCCCAGAAATACAAAGCATCCTAAGAGACTACTACAAGCAACTCTATGCCAATAAAATGGATAACCTGGAAGAAATGGACAAATTCTTAGAAAGGTATAACCTTCTAAGACTGAACCAGGAAGAAATAGAAAATATGAACAGACCAGTCACAAGTAATGAAGTTGAAACTGTGATTAAAAATCTTCCAACAAACAAAAGTCCAGGGCCAGATGGCTTCATAGGTGAATTCTACCAAACATTTAGAGAAGAGCTAACACCCACCCTTCTCAAACTCTTCCAAAAAATTGCAGAGGAAGGAACACTCACAAACTCATTATATGTATTCACCATCACCCTGATACCAAAACCAGGCAACGATACCACCAAAAAAGAAAATTACAGACCAACATCACTGATGAATATAGATGCAAAAATGCTCAACAATATACGAGCAAACAGAATCCAACAACTCATTAAAAGGATCATACACCATGATCAAGTTGGATTTATCCCAGGGATGGAAGGATTCTTCAATATATGCAAATCAATCAATGTGATACACCATATTAACAAACTGAAGAATAAAAACCATATGATCATCTCAGTAGATGCAGAAAAAGCTTTTGACAAAATTCAACACACATTTATGATAAAAACTCTTCAGAAAGTGGGCATAGAGGGAACCTACCTCAACGTAATAAAGGCCATATACCGCAAACCCACAGCAAACATCATTCTCAAAGGTGAAGAAAAGAAAGCATTTCCTCTAAGATTAAGAACAGGACAAGGATGTCCACTCTCACCACTATTATTCAACATAGTTTTGGAAGTCCTAGCCATGGCAATCAGAGCAGAAAAAGAAATAAAATGAATACAAATTGGAAAAGAAGAAGTAAAACAGTCACTGTTTGCAGATGACATGATACTATACATAGAGAATCCTAAAGATGCCATCAGAAAACTACTAGAGCTAATCAATGAATTTGGTAAAGCTGCAGGATACAAAATTAATGCACAGAAATTTCTTGCATTCCTATACACTAATGATGAAAAATCTGAAAGAGAAATTATGGAAACACTCCCATTTACCATTGCAACAAAAAGAATAAAATACCTAGGAATAAACCTACCTAAGGAGACAAAAGACCTGTATGCAGAAAACTATAAGACACTTCTGAAAGAAATTAAAGATGATACCAACAGATGGAGAGATATACCATGTTCTTGGATTGGAAGAATCAATATTGTGAAAATGACTATACTACCCAAATCAATCTACAGATTCAATGCAATCCCTATCAAATTACTAATGGCATTTTTTTACAGAACTAGAACAAAAAATCTTAAAATTTGTATGGAGACACGAAGGACCACGAATAGCCAAAGCAGTCTTGAGAGAAAAAAACAGAGCTGGAGGAATCAGACTCCCTGACTTCAGACTATACTACAAAGCTACAGTAATCAAGACAATATGGTACTGGCACAAAAACAGAAATATAGATCAATGGAACAGGATAGAAAGCCCAGAGATAAACCCACGCACCTATGGTCAACTAATCTATGACAAAGGAGGCAAGGATATACAATGGAGAAAAGAGAGTCTCTTCAATAAGTGGTGCTGGGAAAACTGGACAGCTACATGTAAAAGAATGAAGTTAGAACACTCCCTAACACCATACACAAAAATAAACTCAAAATGGATTTGAGACCTAAATGTAAGACCGGACACTATAAAACTCTTAGGGGAAAATATAGGAAGAACACTCTTTGACATAAATCACAGCAAGAGGTTTTTTGATCTGTCTCCTAGAGTAATGGAAATAAAAACAAAAATAAAAAAATGGGACCTAATGAAACTTAAAAGCTTTTGCACAGCAAAGGAAACCATAAACAAGATGAAAAGATGACCCTCAGAATGGGAGAAAATATTTGCAAAGGAATCAATGGGCAAAGGATTAATATCCAAAATATATAAACAGCTCATTCAGCTCAATATTAAAGAAACAAACAACCAAATCCAAAAATGGGCAGAAGACCTAAATAGACATTTCTCCAAAGAAGACATACAGATGGCCAAGAAGCACATGAAAAACTGCTCAGCATCACTAATTATTAGAGAAATGCAAATCAAAACTACAATGAGGTATCACCTCACACCAGTTAGAATGGGTATCATCAGAAAATCTACAAACAACAAATGCTGGAGAGGGTGTGGAGAAAAGGGAACCCTCTTGCACTGTTGGTGGGAATGTAAATTGATACAGCCACTATGGGGAACAGTATGGAGGCTCCTTAAAAAACTAAAAATAGGGCTTCCCTGGTGGCGCAGTGGTTGAGGGTCTGCCTGCTGATGCAGGGGACACGGGTTTGTGCCCCAGTCTGGGAAGATCCCACATGATGCGGAGCTGCTAGGCCTGTGAGCCATGGCCGCTGAGCCTGCGCATCCCGAGCCTGTGCTCCACAACGGGAGAGGCCACAACAGTGAGAGGCCCGCGTACCATAAAAAAAACAAAACAAACAAAAAAAACCCCTAAAAATAGAATTACCATATGATCCAGCAATCCCACTACTGGGCTTATACCCAGAGAAAACCATTATTCAAAAAGACACATGCACCCCAGTGTTTATTGTAGCACTATTTACAATAGCCAGGTCATTGAAGCAACCTAAATGCCCATCAACAGACGAATGGATAAAGAAGATGTGGTACATATATACAATCAAATATTACTCAGCCATATAAAGCAACAAAACTGGGTCATTTGTTGAGACGTGGATGGATCTAGAGGCTGTCATACAGAGTGAAGTAAGTCAGAAAGAGAAAAACAAATATTGTATATTAATGCATGTATGTGGAACCTAGAAAAATGGTACAGAGGAACTGGTTTACAGGGCACAAGTTGAGACACAGTTGTAGAGAACCAATGTATGGACACCAAGAGGGGAAAGCTGCGGGGGGGTTATTGTTGGTGATGGGATGAATTGGGCGATTGGGATTGACATGTATACACTGATGTGTATAAAATTGATGACTAATAAGAACCTGCTGTATAAAAAATAAAATAAAATTGAAAAATTAAAAAGAAAAGAAATAAGCTATGCTATGTTAAGCCACTGAAATGTTTAGGTTGCTTGTTACTTCAGCATAACCATGCTCATATTGATGGATATTCCTGTTACAGCTCTTATCCCATGGTGGTGTTACTGTTGGTTTTCCATAGTTGAATCTTCACAGTGAACAATGGAGATTTGTTCTGGTAGAGACTGTGTTGTTTTCACTCCAATGTTACCAGAATTTTGCAAAGTAACAAGCTGTATTCGTTATTTATTGCCACATAACAAATGACCCCAAAACTAGTCGTTTAGAGCGATCGTACACATTGTTCTCCTCATGGTTCCCGTGGGTGGTTCTGGCTCCGTGTCACCCGTGTCACTTGTGCGGTTGCAGTCAAGATGTCATTTGGGGCACCAGGTCCTCTGAAAGCTGGGCGGGGCCTGAAGGATCCAGTTCAAGGTTGCTCTCTTACGTGGCCGGCAAGTTGGTGCCCGTTGTTGAGAGGCCTCAGTTCTTGCCCACAGGGGCCTCTCCACAGGCCGTTTGAATGTCGTCACAACATGGCAGCTGGCTTCCCTCAGAGCAATACAGTAAGTCCCCTACGTACAAACGAGTTCCGTTCCGAGAGGGTGTTCTTTTTTTTTTTTTTTTGCGGTATGCGGGCCTCTCACTGTTGTGGCCTCTCCCGCCGCGGAGCACAGGCTCCGGATGCGCAGGCCCAGCGGCCATGGCTCACGGGCCCAGCCGCTCCGCGGCATATGGGATCCTCCCAGACCGGGGCACGAACCCGTATCCCCTGCATCGGCAGGCGGACTCTCAACCACTGCGCCACCAGGGAGGCCCCGAGAGGGTGTTCTTAAGTCCAATTTATTCGGAAGTCCAACACGGTTAGTTGAGGCACCCAACTAACAAAATCGGCTATATAGTACTGAAGTGTAATAGGTTTATAATACTTTTGACACAAATAATACATAAAAAACAAACGCAAAAAATAAAGAAAATATTTTTAATTTTATAGTACAGTACCTTGAAAAGTATCGTAGTCCAGTACAACATCTCGCACACAGGGCTGGCATTGAGTGAACAGGCAAGAAGAGTTACTGACTGGAGGAGGGAGAGGAGGTGGGAGATGGTAGAGCTGGATCCTCAGCAATAGGAGACGAAGGGCAAGCTGCAATTTCACTCATGCCTGACGTTGACAGAATGCAAGTTCACATCTTTGAAAGTTCACAAACTGAAGGTTCGTATGTAGGGGACTTAGTGTAATCCAAGGGCGAGTGAGATGGGAGTGATAGTGTCTTTTATGACTTAGCCTCAGAAATCACACACAGTCACATCTGCCACATTCTACTGGTTAGAAGTGATTCACTAAGTCGGGCCCACATTCAAAAGAAAGAGAATTAGGTTCTACCTTTTGGAGGGAGGAGTGTGACAGTGCTCTGAACATTTGTGCCTCCCCAAATTCATACCTGAAATTCTGACCCCTGAAGATTATGGGATTAGGGCATGGGGCATTTGGGAAGTGAGTAGATCGTAAGAGAGGAGCCCTCATGAATAGAATTAGTGCTCTTGTAAAGGAGACCCCCTCAGGGATCCCTTGCCCCTTTCACCATGTAAGGAAAGAGTGAGAAGACTTCAGCTATGAACTGGGAAGAAGGTTCTCACCACAGGTGGCCATGCTGGTGCTTTGTTGTTGGACTTTCCAGCCAACAGAACAGTGAGAAATAAGTTTCAGTTGCTTATAAGCTACCCAGTTTGTGTGGTATTTTGTTATCACAGCCTGAATGGACTAAGACAGTATCAAAAAAAAAAAATTCTGTGACCATGCCTTTAAATGATCACACTAGCACATAATGGGTCCTCAGTAAATACTTCCTGAAGGAGTGATCAGCTTTTTTATTCAGTATGGTAGAAAGTGCCTCAGCCGGTTTTCTCTTTTACTTCAGCATGTCCAAGTTGTTTTTTTCCTCTCTTCAATTAACCTTTATTTCAAACTTCATCTCTTCATTGCTTTAGCTTATTTATGCTCCAGAGAATGAATTATGTATAACCAGTACCAGACAAGTTTTTTGAGTGTGCCTGAGGAGCTTAAAACAGTAGGAGAGCTAAGTCTCATCTGGCCTGTAAAGTAGACCCCCCAAATCATCACAGGAAATAGAAAATTTTTTCCTTTCCAAATGCTGAGAAAATCATCTTTACCTTGTTATTAGAGGTTTTTCCAAACGGCCAGTGAGATGTGGGGTTTCATCATCACCATTTGTAACTACAAACAGCATCATTTTCCTCACCTATGGTTTTCTGGACAAAACCCTGGTTGGCCTCATTAGGTCATTTTGTCGGCTTTAAGCTGATATAAGATTCTGGGTAGTGTTTCTGTCAACTGCATTGCCTCAGCATGGCCTACAGTGCTAAAAATATTTCTTTCCAAAATGCCTGAACTTGTTAAAGTGGATTGCATTAAATGTTCACGTCTTCAATTCAAGAAATATCATTTACCTCCAGTTTTCTTAGGGAGAAATGGAGCTTCTTGTTGACTAAAGCTCTTCCAGGCACTGTCTTCTCATGGGGAGACCCTTGCTGAGCCATGGCCTAGAATCCTCTTGGTTAGTGGTGATTTCTCCCAGCTTCTCAGAGTGGGAATGGGACACCTGGGGGGTCAGGGCTGGTGCACCAACCCAGGTGACGACTCCCATGTTGGTGAGGAAAGGCCATAGCTGGAGCCCATCCTTGGCCCTTCTTTGTGTACATACTCTGTGGGAAGTATGGAGGGAGAGGTTCTCCAGCGTTCATAAGCCACCCCACCATCTGTGCTCCATCTATGGCACCATGTAGAGCCCACGTCTCATCCTCCCCAGAGGAAACTCCCCAGAGCCCAGGCTGTTCAACCTTGTCTGTTTCTCTCCTTCACCGACGTCTCCACTTCTACATATGCTAATCTTCTTTACTTTGGGAGGAAATTTCACTGTACCCTATTGTCTTCTTGTACATTTTATAGCCAAGTTTTACCAGGATGGTTAACTGTTCTGCATTCATTTCTTCACAGTGAAGTCCCTTTTTATCCTCCTGCACTTGCAACATTGCCTGTCTTGTATTCCAGTGCACTGATGTCTCCAGGAAACATTTTGGGAATTGGTGGGGGCCTCATAATGATCGGGGGCCTCTAAAGGAATGTAGCAGGTGGAAACCAGGGATGCGGGATACTCCACATGTATGGATTCATTCTACACAGTAATGAATTGCTTTAAACCTGTATAACTCTTAAATGCCCTGCTGGTTACTTATATGAAAGCAAACCTGTTTGATTGTATAGACACCAACTACTTTTTATATAATAAGACATTTTTTGGGCTTCCCTGGTGGCGCAGTGGTTGAGAATCTGCCTGCCAATGCAAGGGACACGGGTTTGAGCCCTGGTCTGGGAAGATCCCACATGCCACGGAGCAGCTAGGCCCGTGAGCCACAATTACTGAGCCTGTGCGTCTGGAGCCTGTGCTCTGCAACAAGAGAGGCTGTGATAGTGAGAGACCCGCGCACTGCGATGAAGAGTGGCCCCCACTTGCCACAACTAGAGAAAGCCCTCGCACAGAAACAAAGACCCAGCACAGCCATAAATAAATAAAGAAAAAAAATAATAAGACATTTTTTAAACAGTTTGAGTATATGCTGACTTTTCCAGTGATGCTGCTACGAGGAGTTTAGCATCTTAGAAACTTCCCTGACTCCTGGGAGCCACTTGTATTCAGATTGTCAATGCTGTACACCCCCCCCATCTGTTCTTTTAATGGCAGTGTTTCTGTGATTCTACATGTAGGTGCCTTTGTCTTTCTTCTCTAAGACTCTTTTTTCTCCCTTTTCTGCAAAGGTACCTACTTTTGGGGCTCTGTATCTTACATGTTTATGCCAAATTAAGCTAAGCAGCAATGGATTTAGGTTACGTATTGCTTTTAGGTGGAGTGGCTGTGCAGTGTAATGATTAAGAGTACAGATTCTGCCCAGCTGTGCCTGGGAGCAGGTCCTGGCTCTAACTTTTAGTTGACCTGGGGACACAGCATCCTCATCTACAAATAACGAGACCCACTGAAGAAGCTGGAGGGGGTGAGGGCTAGCTATTCTCCCATAATATCTTTATCAGGGTTTACTGTATAACAAAATGAACTCAGACAAAGTTTCACCACATACACAGGCATTTGTTAGTCAAACAGTAACAAGTGAACAGAAAACATGCATATCATCTTTTTTTGTGAGTGTGAGACGTGCTCTGTCATTTTTAACTGTTCTGGTTTTCACCTTTCATGCAAGGTTGACCTGAGGTGCTCTGACAGGTAGCATCAGGCAAATCCCATAACAGTGGACAAATACAGGACCATTTAGGGACTGAGATTTGGGTACCATTCTCAAGGATGCAGGTCACAGATCTTGGTAGATTCTTATACTTTGTTGAAGGGGGGGAGATATCCTAAAAATATGTTAGCCAGAGTACCTTAATGTTGCCTGTCAAGAGTCTTCCTTGAACATTTATTATGCTGTTTAGCAAGCCAGTAATTTCACCAGTAAGAGTCTGTTTCTGACATTCATCATGCTAATTAACCCAACCTTGAGTCCTGATGGAAATACAGATAACAGAAACTTTGTAGTCGCTGCCTCTGGAGTGTGGTCCTTCTGATATGACATCAGTTAATCATTCTGAAGTACAGATTTTTTTTATTAGAGCAATGCATTGGCCTTTCGTGTTAGAGCTTCGACTAACTAGAACATACTTATGTGGGAGCATTTTAGAGTAAATTACAGACCTTGTACCACCTCTTGGGGCTGTTGTGCTGCTTAAATGAGTTACTATATGTGAAGTGCTTAGAGCAGTTCAAGCGACGTTGTATGTGCTGTATAAGTACAGTTGACTGTTGAACGACATGGGTTTGAACTGCATGGGTCCACTGACGTGGATTTTTTTCCATGGTAAATATACTACAGTACTATATGATCTGTGGTTGGTTGAATTCGCAGACATGGAGGACCCACCCTAAATTATATGTGGATTTTCAACTGGTGGAGGGTTTGAGCCCCTGACCCTCATGTTGTTCAAGGGTCAACTGTATATGCAGTATCGTTATTATTGTTATTAGTAGTCTGAGTGCTTCGACATATGTTGTCTGTTTGGTACCCTAACATGGTCTTATTTTCCCACGAATTGGCTGGGTTCTCGTACAGCAAACTGAAAAAAAAGCATAGTGCAGTCCCTCCACATTATTCATGGAGTGTGTGCTTGCAAATTTACCCACATGCTAAAATTTACTGGTAACCCTCACATGAATACAGCACGTTCGGTCATTTGTGAGTATGCACAGAGTGGTGAAAAATGAGGGTCTGGGGTCGACCGAAATGAGGTGGAACAAGGTGATGCTCTGCCTTCTCGCTGCAGCTCTCACACTGTAAACAAGTGTCCTTCTCGTGGGTCATTCAGAGACAAGTTTTTGCATTTGTTGTTGGTGGTGGGTGATTTCACTGTTTAAACAACACCCTTGCTTAGTGCTCAAGTGTTGTCTAGTCTTCCTAAGTGCAAGAAGGCTGTAAGGTGCCTTCTGAGGAAACATGTTTTAGATAAGCTTCATTCAGGCATGAGTTATAGTGCTTTTGGCAGAAGTTCAATGCTAATGAATCAACGGCATATTCTAACTAACGTGTCCTTAAGCAGAAACACACGTAACACATTGATTGGTTGATGAAAATGTTGTGATCAGAAGCTCACAAGAACCTAACCCTGTATTTCTCCTAGGAGCATCGTTCAATACTCATTAAGTCAGTGTTCATGGCAACTTTACAGAACATAGCTACCATGAGTAATGTGACTGTATCACTTTCTTGAGGCCGCCTTTTCAAAAGTGTTCCCCTGCAATTATTCAAGAATCTCAGGGGCAGGACCAGTTACAAAATTTGTAGGCTCACACAGAATAAAAATGTAAGACCTCTTGTTCAAAAGTTAAGCAGTTCAAGATGAGCATTGAACCAGGTAAGCTGAGCATATGGGGTCCTCCGTGAGTGCAAGTGTCACAGGCCCACAAAGATGGTCCAGCTCATGGGTTTACTCGATCTGAAAGACTGTACCTCAGAACAGCAGGCTGGGAGAGAAGGGGGAGAATGTGATGAGCCCACAATGGCTATTGCTGTTGGTGGCCAGTGTGGAAGGTGTCACAGTTGAAAGTGAAGGCTCACAGTTCAATGGACACAGCTTGTCCACGAGTGTATAATGTCCTTGCTGGTCCAGGCCCTGCCCAGGCTGCCATGTTCCTATTTCTAGAGTTCCCATCACATGATCAGTCACCCATCCCCAAAGCACAAACACCATGGGAGGGTAGCCAGCTCTTGGTAGAGTGTGGAGTGCAGCCCAGACTTCTCCCACCTTTTTGAAGCTCTCTTTGGAGGACTTATATGGCATCTCATCTCAGTACCCCCGATGGTTTTCTAAAATGTTCGATTTTGGGGACGTCCTTAATATTTTTACCCAGGAAGGTCCTGGAACTTGATGCTAATTTGACTTTTCTTATTCTAGAGGTCTTCACAGCAAGGGGGAGGGGACAGCTTTGCTAACTTAAAGGACCAATTTAAAAAAAAAGAGAGAGAGAGGATGAGGATTTAACTTTTTTTTTTTGCAAGGTGTTTTATTTACAATGCCAGCTTTTAAAAGTCACTAAAGTAAAGTTAACTGGACAATAAACTAGGCAGAAATTGCTTTACAAAGAGAGGGAAAGCCCAAAATGCCACCTTCTATAGAGAACCCACAGTTCAATTTTATTCAGAGCAAAGAAAAAAGAACTTTTGATCATACTAGAAGAAACTGAGCCATAAGTTTGGAATCTGTACTGAAACTACACATGCAATGAGGACAACGTTCTGCTAATACAACTGATGGGCTGCTGCATTTGTGGACTGTTTTTCTAATATTAACAATGATAAACAAAGCAATGCAGCTAGTATTTGGAACAGTCCTTACAGTGTTACAGCATCAGCCACAAAGTTTCTCTTCTCCTCACACCACTGCTTCTCTTTGCATACCTGGGCTTCCTCTTCTACAACAAAATCATTTTTGATATTGAATGTCTTTCAAATCTCCTCAGGAGTTTTCCCCTTGATCATACGGGCAACAGTCTTGCAGGTAACATCAAGCAAACCTTTGATGTCTAAGTGGTTTGCTGTCAGTATAAGCTCAAAAAGTGTTCCTTGGTCAACTTTCAGGAATTCTTGATCCCAAACAGGGAAATCATCTGTTGGCTTTTCTTTGTCCTCACCACCCTCAGGAGGGGGAGGATCATCCCTGTGGTGGGTGCACCACGGAATGACCTCTTTTAATATTGCTGCGTTAACATTTAGCAAGGGCACTGGATCATCATCTCCTTCGTCGCCCACTCCCAAATATTTCAACATGGTCTTAAGAGTCACAGAGTTTCGCAATTTCAACATCAACTTCAAATATCTCTCCATCAGAACTCTGCAACTCAATTGAAGGCATGGTGTTAGGGCTCAAGGAGTTGGCAGGCCAGAGGCTGATGAGAGCAGGGCGGCGTCTGCGAAAAGAAAAACAGAAAAGCAAAGAACAAGGCCAACACTGCGGAGCGGCACGATGTCTGCCTCGGGTTTAACTTTTTTTTTTTTTTTTAAGATGTTGGGGGTAGGAGTTTATTAATTAACTTATTTATTTTTGCTGTGTTGGGTCTTCGTTTCTGTGTGAGGGCTTTCTCTAGTTGCGGCAAGCGGGGGCCACTCTTCATCGCGGTGTGCGGGCCTCTCTTGTTGCGGAGCACAGGCTCCAGACGCGCAGGCTCAGCAGTTGTGGCTCGTGGGCCCAGTTGCTCCGCGGCATGTGGGATCCTCCCAGACCAGGGTTCGAACCTGCGTCCCCTGAATTAGCAGGCAGACTCTTAACCACTGCGCCACCAGGGAAGCCCCGGATTTAACTTTTTAACTCTCTCCTTCCTCTCTCCTTCCACATACATACACACGCTCCTGTACACACTTCCAGTCTCCCCTAGCCTGGCAATTCAGTTAAATTATACCTTTCGGTTATATCAATATCTTTTTTTTTTTTTTTTTTTTTTTTTTTGCGGTACGCGGGCCTCTCACTGTTCTGGCTTCTCCCATTGTGGAGCACAGGCTCTGGACACGCAGGCTCAGCAGCCATGGCTCACGGGCCCAGCCACTCTGCGGCACGTGGGATCTTCCCAGACCAGGGCACGAACCTGTGTCCCCTGCATCCGCAGGCGGACTCTCAACCACTGCGCCACCAGGGAAGCCCTATATCGATATCTTTGTTTTATTACTGTGAAATTTAAATGTAATTCACAGTTTTTCTATTTATTATGTCGTGCATCTTATCATGTATTACTTCCTTTGTTGTACAACTCTGCTTGGAATAAAATTTATTTTTTAATTATTAAAAAAAAAAAAAGGGACCAATAGTTTCATCCCCTCAAAGTGTGAAAGCCTAGGAGTTTGCCCTCATATGAAGAGGCTACTTACGTTACCCTACATAGAAAATAATGACAGTGTGCTCCAAGGTACTGTCTGGCTCTGCCTTTGGAGCAGCAGCAAAGAACTGACACAGAGAGGTCATACACATTCATTTCTTTTTTTGGTTTGGCCTGTAAAGAGGTTTTTTTTGTGTGTAAAATTTCAAACAAGTTGTCAATATTGAAATTTCATAAAGCAATCGATTGTAGCCTCTCTGGGAAAAATCTGTGAATCTGAAAACAGATGGCTTATATTCCCACATCTGTCGTTATCTGGAGCTGACAGCAGCTTCCCCGACAGGGCAAGCAGGAGCTTTCCTCTTCCAAAGCCCCCTGTGCCCACTCCTTCCCTTCACCTGCTGGGCCATGTGGGCAGGGCTGATAGATGCTGACAGGGACTGTTCTGAACCCATGGGTGCCCAGGTAGTGCCAGTTGTTAAATATTCAATATTTTGAATATCCGCCCCTCCTGGAGCCATTTGTGCTGCTAACCTTGCTCTGCAGAGAAGCAGCTGTCAGCTTCTTGCTAAAAAACTAAATTCAGGCTCCTGGGTCATTCTGTTACAAAGATTCATCTGTTAGATTGTCAGGATTCTTCACCATTTCATTTATCCGGAGCGGGGCTTCTAGATGAGTCTAAGGAATTCACGAACTCTGGCTATGTCTATGCTGATGGAGTGGACACCCTGGGAAGCCAGTCTGCATGAGGACTGACGCCCTTCCTGGGGGATAATTCGTCCTGATGAAACAAAGAGCCAGCTCTGGAGAGCCCGACCCTGTTAGAGGAAGCTCCGCTGTCAGATAACGGTGTGAAGTCTGCCGTTTGGATTTCTCTCTGCATCCAGCCCTCACTGGATTCTCTCTGGATTCTCGGAAAGTAGAGCAACAAGTAAAAAAGGAACAATTTCTCTACAAACTCTAGGGTATCCCTTTAACAGAGTTGAACATAAAGGAGATAAAGAGACATTCTCCCATCAATTCCCCATGGGCACTTTCAACACTTTGAACGCACCTGTACACCTGGCAGACACTCCAGTGCCCCGTGGGAGAAGACATGTGGCCCTGTGGATGGTTTGGGGTCCTAACTAATCAGCATCACACATTTCCAGATCCTGAAAGTGTAGCAGACTTAAGGAGCCAAATGGGTTCAAACTCAGAAATTGAGAATATTGCAGGGTGGTTATATTGTCTGCAATTTTCCTAAAATATTTCATTGTGGATGGTGGTGTGTGGTATGTGTGTGTGTTTATTAACTTCAATATATACCCTAGGAACTGTTGATTAACATTTCGATTATTTGTAGTCTGATTACCTATTGCTGCATAACCCACACTAAAATTTCCTGGGTTAGAAAGCAGCATATTACTATCGATATTTCTCATGGGTCTGTGGTTGGACTGACTCAGGTGGGCAATTCTCACTTGGAGCCTTTTACGTCGTTGCAGCCTGATGACAGCTGGGGCTGGAGGCACCTGGAGCCTTATCTGGGCTGGATGTCAACATGGATTCTCTCCTCCTGGCTGGCGCCTGGGCTGGGATGGCTGGAACAGCTGGGGCCTAGCTGAGCATCTCTTTCCTCTCAACTCCAGCCCCTCCCCTCTCACTCCTACAATGTGCTGCTGTCTTATTTTGCCCCTTTAGTCCGTTGGTAAATGTCTTTCCCTACTCCCTCCCCACACTTTTTTTTTGTTTTGCGGTACGCGGGCCTCTCACTGTTGCGGCCTCTCCTGTTGCGGAGCACAGGCTCCGGACGCGCAGGCTCAGCGGCCATGGGTCACGGGCCCAGCCGCTCCACAGCATGTGGGATCCTCCCGGACTGGGGCACGAACCTGTGTCCCCTGCATCGGCAGGTGGACGCTCAACCACTGCGCCACCAGAGAAGCCCACCCCACACTTTTATTAACAGTTTCCGTATTAAACTCCCCTTGCATTACCCAATCTGAGTGCGTCCTCTCTTTCCTGCTTGGACCCTGACTCAGACACTAGGTCAGCTGGTTTCTCAACTAGGGACCATTTTGTCCTTCAGGAATGTCTGGACAGATTTTTGGCTGCAATTAAGGGAGGATGCTACTGGCATCTAGTGAGTAGAGGCCAGGGATGCTGCTAAACATCCTACAATGCACAGGACCGCCCACAACAGAGACTTATCCACACCGAATGTCAGTAGTGCCCAGGCTGAGAAACCACACCCTAGGTGTTAACTCTCACGTCTGCTATACAAGTATAAAATCAACACAAATTTAGAAATCACATAGGAATAAAACTATATAACCAACGACATTTAAATTAACAATGTTAATTGAAAGTAAAGGATGCTGTTGTCTTGCTGAAATTAAACTGCTGCTCACACAGTCCGAGGTGGTCCTGACTGCTGGGTGCTGGTTGTGTGTGAATTTGGTGGATGTCCATCCGTAAACCAGCCAACTCCCTTCTCTCCAGACGCCTCTCTGCTCAAGCTCCCAGGACACCTCTCCTCCTAGGGCACACAGCGGGGTCTTGTTGGCTTTTACTTGGCATCAATATAATTTTCATCTAAAGTCTACCACTACTGTTTCTCTCATTAACTCGTGTCCATGGAAGTTATGCTAATTGGTACCAATATACACATGATTGCCAAGGAGAACCCTATGGCAGTTCTCAATCCTTCAGATATTTTTAAAGATTTCGTCGAAATGAAAGTAGGAGACTAAAATAGAATGTTTATAGAGAGCTCATGCCACCCTGAGAAGCTATCCTTGGAGTCCTGGGAGAGAACCGCTCTTCTGGTATTCGATGGAAAATGGAAACAGACCCTGTTCCTTCTCGTGGTTGAGGATGGAGATACAGAAAGCCTCCACTGCGGGCAGAAGCCTTTGCTAATGGACAACCACAGCTTTCTTCTTGGCTCTTTTTGTAGTGCCTCAAATATAAAGAAAGGACTTTCTAATAAAAGCTTTATCCCCTAGCCACACAGCGGGAAGTTCTTACACATTCCAATCAACGTTTTTTGCTTTCTCAGCTCTGGCTTTCTTAATGAACTTAATGACAGGAGGATGGCAACATGAGATTTTTCTTTTCATAAAAGATATTTGTTGGATTTCCTCCTTTTTTCCCTGGCTGGGGAAGTGTGTAAGCTTCTGGGGGCTGTTGAGTTTGCCCTGTACAGACCAGCTCTGTAAAGAGCCTGTGTTCTATATTCCACCCAGGACATGCAGACCTTTTTCTTGTATTTAATAACACATTCGGCCTACCAGATCCATCTTGTCTTGCTCTTTCTTTTGTTCACGTGTTAGCACCTTTTGCAAATCTAAAACAATTATGAAGCCATTTAGAAACAATAATGCTTAAGTGCAAATACTTAAATGTTATTAAACTGTTAGCATCTTGCTGAATTATTTCCTTATGGTTAATTACTTCATTTCTTTATAGCTAGCCATGATTGATTGCTGGTTAGGGCTGTTTCTACTCTATAAGAAAATATAGTTATGTACTTTGAAACTGTTAGGGCTGCCCACCACTGCTTTCCAAATTCTCTGAAAGCATGTTTTTTGTTTTGTTTTTTTTTTTGGTCATGGGAGTTCTTAATTTTAATTTAGTTTTTATTTTTAAATAAATATTTAGCTACAGTGATTTTCATGAAAAGCTCTTTGCTGGCTTAATGAATTTTATGGGTCTATATAACATCAGTGTCTTAATTACTACAAATGGATAATAAACCCTCTCTCATATACGGGAATGGGAAACACACAGAGTGAGTGCCATTAGGAACAATTGGATTTTCACTTGATAATTCAGTAAAAGAAGAAGAAGAAAAAAAAAAAAGAAAACGTAAATACTGCAAATAGCAGCCCAAGGGGTAATCTCTGCAGCTCCACCAGAAACCATAGAGTGTAACTAATTTTTACAGAGATTTTCTCCGTGGTTTTTGGGCTGTGACAAAAGCAAAATATAAATTCATGCAGGGAGTGAAATAGTTGTTCATTTGGTAGGTGCTAATTAATTTCTCCCTGTATGTCAGAGACATTTAATTCCTCATCATAAAAGGTCCTTGAATTTAGGAGGACACCCGGAGAGGAATCTGTGACCCCAGGCGAGTAGTTGCAGTGTACTAGGAAGAGTATCGTGGGTTCTTATTGTGTGTGTGGCTTTAAGAAATTCACTTGGTTTGAGAAACTGTCACTTACTGCTGATGCAGAGTGGCCTTTGCCTGGTTAGCAAAAGGCCAATCAGAAAATAATCTCAGAGAGATAGTAGGGTCAGTACTTCAAATAAGTGAATGAAGAGTTATTTAGTAGATCTTGAATGAACTGTTGAATTATCGCACTCTTAATATTTACAAATCAGAGGTTTTCAAACTAGAGTGTGTCTAAGAACTGCTTGGAAAACGAGGTAAAATGAAGATGTGGGAGCTCTTCTCCAAGAATTGACTCAGCAGGTTTGGGTGGAGTCTAGGAATCCTTTATTGATAAGAATCACAGGAATGGACCATATTTTGAGCACATTGGTTTCTCTTCTCTTGGTGGGTTAAACATTCCCCTTGAAGTTACTCCTTTTATTTTTTTCCCCCATTACATAAAAGTATTTAATTTTACTCAGTCCCTCATCAGATGGGCCCAACTTTCAAGTTAAAAATCTTAAAACCTGTTTATATACAGAAGGTATTTTCCCCACCTTCTTGGCCATCCAATGCATTTACGGTCTTTGGATTATAGCAGCTCAGAGATCGTTCTAGAAAATGGCAGTTATTTGAAAAGCTTATAAATTGTACATAACTGTATCTCTACCTTTTTTTCATAGCTCTGGTTTGAATTAAGATAGGGAATCTGCAGCCCAGGTCTGAAGAAAGATTGTGCCCCCAGCTCCAAAAACTTAATTTATAAGCTTCTTATAACAAGATTTTGGTTGGACCTATGTCTACAATGTTATTTGATTAAAGATTTATCACTTTAATTGGGGCTTAGCTTTTATTTCTGATAGTATAAAGCATTTTCTTTGTCCTGTATTTTGCTCCTTTGCATCCCCACCTCCATTTTTAAACCCTCAGTGTTCCATAATATGTCATTTATTTTCAAATGAACTAGTCACAAAACCAAAACATTTTCTTCATCTACTTCAATTTAGGATCTTAAGAAACTGAGCCATTTTCCTCTTTGAAAAAAAACCCAAAAACCATTTTCCTCTTTGGAAAAAAAAAAAAAAGGGTCCACCATATCTAACCTAAGAGGACCACTGGGGTCATAGGTAATTCTTATATATCACTTATTAGTACAAAAAATTGAGGTTTAAGTTTTGATTCAAAAAATAACATAGTTTCAATTCTTCAAGGATTTAAAAAGTACAAAGGAGAAAATAAAAATCGCCTATTGTACTACCCTGATGTAACTCAGTTAATATTTTGGCAGAGTTGACTTTCCATCTTCCAAGTCTAGATTTTGTTAAAAGGAGTTTAAATTTTACAGTACTCGCTCTTAGAAATTTATTGAAAACCTATGACCTACATGGTCACGTTTTGTCTTGTCTTTTGGAGCATCTCCTAAGAGGAGAGAGACTACACTGTGGGGTTATTTTTTTTTTAATTTAATTTTATTGATGTATAGTTGATTTACAATGTTGTATTAATTTCTGCTCTACAGCAAAGTGATTCAGTTATATATATATATTCTTTTTCATATTCTTTTCCATTATGGTTTATCCCAGGATTTAAAAAAATATATTTATTTACTTATTTATTTATTTGGCTGTGCCAGGTCTTAGTTGCGGCATGTGGGATCTTCATTGCCGCATGCGGGATCCTTAGTTGCGGCATGTGGGCCCTTAGTTGCGGCATGTGGGATCTAGTTCCTTGACCAGGGATCGAACCTGGGACCCCTGCATTGGGAGTGTGGAGTCTTAACTGCTGGACCACCAGGGAAGTCTCTATCCCAGGGTATTGAATATAGTTCCCTGTGCTATACAGTAGGACCTTGTTGTTTATCCATTCTATATATAATAGTTTACATCTGCTAATCCCAAGCTCCCACTCCATCCCTCCCCCACCCCCTCCCCCTTGGCAACCACAGTTCTCTCACTGTGGGATTGCTGGAGATACTTCAGAGGCTTTGCACAAATTCTGTTATGGGCTCTTTTCTACTGGTTCTCTCTCCTAGTCCTCTTGGAGGTTATGGGATCCAATTTAGGGGACCAGTGAGGGCTTCCCTGGTAGCGCAGTGGTTGAGAGTCCGCCTGCCGATGCAGGGGACACGGGTTCGTTCCCCGGTCCGGGGGGATCCCACGTGCCGCGGAGCAGCTGGGCCCGTGAGCCATGGCTGCTGAGCCTGCGCGTCTGGAGCCTGTGCTCCGCGGCGGGAGAGGCCACAACAGTGAGAGGCCCGCATACTGCAAAAACAACAACAACGACAATTTGGGGGACCAGTGAAAGAAATTTCTCTCTTCCTCCTTCCTCCTCCCCCCTCATTTCTTTCCTCAGCTGGCCCTTGTCTGGGTGAAAACACAAACCTTCCTGTGGGGATCTTATTAATCAATACCCAGATGACACACTAGAGAGGTAGATTTTTCTCTCTGTTGTGACTGCTGTAATTTGATATTTGCCATGCCAATAGCCACCACGTGCTGTCTTGTAGTTAAATGACATTTATTTGACATCCTTTGTCACATGAGTAATCTTTATCCTATGCTGCCCATTTGTCTTCTTCCGGTCTTTTGGTGACAATCTTTGTTCAAATAATAACGGTAGCATGTATCCATCAGTTATTGACCATTTACAGTGTGCCGGGTGCTGGCATGAGTGCTTAAAATATATTTACTCAGAATCCTTGCAGCCTTCTCTGAGGCCAACGATGGCATCATGTTTTGACAGGCGAGGCACTTAGGTTCAGAGGGTTAAGTAATTCTCTTTGACGTGGCAGGTTCCAATCCTGGTTTCCTGCATTGCTAGCTCGTGGTGACAATAAATGGAGACTGATGACTAGGCAGTATTATTGTTTGTTTTAAAATTCTCTACAGTCAGGGCTCTTCCTTATTTCCTGTACTTGGGGAGGATCACACCTTCCACCCCACCCCCTGGCCCGTGGTACATTCCTGCTTAAAAGATTGCTTTGGCTTCAGGTGTGTTTGGAGCTATTTCTAATCCATTTCTTGATTTCGTTTTCCCACCATTTTTCTCAAATGAAGGCTCCTGGAGGACAGTCTGGGCCAGGGTTAGCATTGTTTGATGGAGAACATCATTGGTCTGAGCACATGAGCCCACTGCCAGGAAAAGAGGAGCATGGTGATGCTCCTTGGAGGGCTGAGTTTGCCTCGGTCATTGACATTCTCATCCCAGTCCCCAGGGACACCACTGGCCAGGTGTCTCACCACAGTTGAAATGCCCCATGACCCTGGTACAGAGAGAAAGTCAATGGTCTGCATTAAGATCGAATCTCTTTCTAATTTCGGTGCTTTAGGAGGGTGCTCAGATATACCAGTACCCCCATTTCCAACAGATGCAGAGAGTACCAACCTAGCTCTCCAGACTATGCCAGCAAGTTGTGTTCACCAGCTGCGTTTACCCCCCTCCTCTGGTTGCATTTTCTTCTAAAATGGCTACTTAACAGCACAGTGTAATCTTGATCAGCAAATCCCATTAGGAGATGGTCCCTTTGCAGGACAATCTCATCAGAAATTCCCCTGGAGAAAAAATTATATTAAATTTGGTTGAGGGAATCCTAATTCCATCCAGTGCAGCGTCTCTAAAATATATCCTTCTTGTGATGAGACAAGAAAGGCCTGTGGATGCATCCTTATCTTGCTGGTACTTGCTTCGTAGAGATTTTATTTTTACTGTAGAAAGGATAAATACAGCAAGTGTATTCCATTTGGCTTTCCATGTGAGATAAAATACTTATTGAAATGAGGAGTGTTGGAAGCCTCTGAGACTAGTAAGTCCATAGAACATCTGGAGGAGAGACCAAGAAAATGCTCGTGTAGGTTTTTGTTGCAGGGAGACAAGTGGGACTTGGGCTGTAGGAGGTGGGCGGCTGAAAGTGCTTTGTCTCATTTGAAAAGACGGAACAGGATTAGGCCAGGAGGTCCCCAAGGAGTTGGGAATCACGTGAACCAAGCCTGTTGTAGGCATAACACACTTTATGTGTGAGAGTTGCTTTGCCAGTCCTGGGACTGTTTGCCTGGAATCCAATCTGGGGGAGGAGGGGTGGCCCCTGCAGGCTCCTATAACGCCTGGCTTGGTTGGGCCAATGGGATGCGTGGGTGGGAGGTTGGAAGCAGAGGTAGGGGTAAGCCAGGGTCTGTTTCCTCCCATCCCCACCCCTCTGTCTTGGGCAGTGCCTCTGGCAGCAGCTGTGATTCCTCTGTGGCCTCAGCCCTGTTGCTTCAGGGCTGTAAGGACGTTCTGCTGTTGCTTTTTCCTGGGGCCGCCTCACTGTCCCTTATTGGCTTCTCAGCACTTTCCTCCTTTGGGTAATCCATTCCCTGCTTTAAATTCCCTCTGCTTCGAATGCAGAGAAGTTTACACTTTTCTGGCAGGATCCTGAAGGATACAACCTGAATTCTTCTGTTTTTAGAAGTGGCCCCATGAGAACCATACATGAACCATACATGAGGCAGATACATGATTGGTTTATTCTTCACTTACAGTCGTTCTTGTCCTTCTTGTTCCTCCTCCTTGTACTCCATCACGGACCTGTTCTAGACTTGTATCTCTGCTGATCAGAGCACCGTTGGAAAAGAATTGTTGGTTTCATATTGATAAGGTTAATTGACTGGATGGATTTTTGGGGTTCAGTAAATAGACTGAATGCTGCAGCCCCAGAGTTGGGAATAGATAGGAAGCCCAGCACCGCCCTGGTCATAGAAACGCTCCTGCTACTACTTCCATGGCTGACCTCTAACCTGACTTTCCATCCTGATGATCCCCGAGATTCAGAGTCCTGATGGATAGAATGCTGTTGGCTGAACTTAAGTCATGAGGCCCCCTCCATCTGTACCAGAGGACCTGGGAGTGGGGAGGAAGGAGCCCCATGCTTTGATTTCCACAATGACTGGGAGTCTCTGTAGTTACCATCCCACAAAGACCACACACAAAGGAGAATAGACGATACCCCAGGGGGAACTGGGCCACTGTTGGGAAGGGCGTATGTAAGCTGGGCAGCCATAAGTGGGACAAATATTCGCCATGTGCTTGATGAAGGATAGTTCTTGTTGGTTACTGTTCCTATTCCAGCTTCTCTGGGGAGGGTGTCATAGTCACTACTGGTTTTTTTTGTTTGTTTTTTGACATTCAGCTAAGAGCATCATTTCATTTGTCAGTTTACAGATGAGAAGACAGTGGCCCAAGATGCTGAGATAAATGCCAAAGCTCACACAACTGGAAAAGTAGCACCGCTAGGTTTTGGTTCAGGTGTGTCTGACCCCAAGGCTTTGGATGGCAACCAGGAAGCCTCCTTCTGGAGAAGCTAGTTATGCTCACTTTTGTGGTTGCATCCACCTTGAAGGAGCTCTGTAGGATTATCTCCCTTCAGGGACTCATGGTGTATACCATACTAGAGGCTCTGAAAAGTCCTAAAATGATAGACCCTGTAGAGCTTTGTTGAACTTGTAATTTACTAGCCTAATTTGACCTTGGAACCCATTACACTTATTAACATCTGTGTTAGGTAGGGTTCTCCAGGGAAACAGAACCAACAGGATACATATTCTAAGCTGGAGAGGCAGGGAAGTTGCTGGTGTAATTCCAGGCTGAGTCTGAGGCCTGAGAACCAGGGGAGTCAATGGTGTAAGTCCCAGTCCCAGGGTGGGAGGAGATGAGCTGAGATGTCCCAGCTCCAGCAGGTAGGAAGGACAAGGGGCCATTTCCTCCTTCCTCACCTTTTGTTCTATTGAGACCCTCCATGGATTGAGCCTAATCCAAACTGGACTTTGAGTTCCCCAAGTCAAATGCTAATCTCATCCAGAAAGACACTTGCAGACACACCAAGAGATAATGTCTAACCTGGGCACGCCATGGCTAGTCAAGGCCACACATGAAATTAACCATCACAGTATGTCCTCTGATAGACACCATACTGGAAAATTTCATTGCACCGCTGCTCACGCTTCTAGGTGAATAGGTGAGGATGCTCCTGGCTGAAGATGAATAGCACAGGGGCTATGACTGCTGTAAGGAATGGGGGGAGATATTCTGGTAACTCAGTGTGCTGTGCCACACTGGTGCGGACTATGCCATGCAGTTTTGGTGCCAGGCCAGAAATTCTGGACTTTTTCTTCTCATTCTCAAATAAATAGGCATGCCACCGTGCTACGTCACCTCATAAAATGATTGAAATGGATTTAAGTAGATTTTGGGGACTGTTATGACATCACTTAGGGTAACCAGAAGTCTCCTAGGTGTTTCAGAATTATATTTGGGGCCAACATTGGTTTCAATGTTCTATTACTAGATTATTGTATTCTGGGATTAGAGGCACACTCCTGATGCCATCTTGTCTTTCCCCAACCAAGATGAATAGAAAAGAGGATTCTATAATTTCATTCATGCCTTTTTAATTAAAAAAGCAAACCCGCCTCACATCTTTTACATCTGACTTTGTTTTAGAAATCAGCACAGTCATCTTTCCAGATGGAGTTTTCTAGCGTGCATGTGTATGGGTGTGGGTGTTAATGGCGGCAGCAGTGGTGGTCATTTCCTGGTATCTTCATTAGAGAATTAAAGAATAAGGTCTCTGAAGAATGACAGTGACTGTATTTGAATCGTCAGCCATCTTCCCATGAAACATTGCAGCTTGCATCTTTTGGCTGTAAAGCTGCAATACTATAAATCTGGAAAGAGACAGGCAAATTACAAATTAGGCATCTTGTGCTATTAGCTGCAGATTTCATGATAAATTCTGCACATAAAAATTTCCCTGCAATGGTTCTATCTATGAGAATTTGTACTCCATATATATCTTTCAAAATGAAGATCAATGAATAATGCTTTGGCTAAGCCATAAATACATAATGAAGCATCACCTTTGATCTTTCTTGCTTTCTATGAGGTCAAAGTTGGGATAGGTTATAAATCATGATTTATGCCTTTAAATCTCTGTTTTGTTTTTTTTTTAAGTAGCCTCTTCCCCGCATTGGTTTGATTTTGAGGTGTTTAATTATTCATCAGTCTGCAGTACCTTCACTTCTTCGATATTAGGTATATTTGTTTAATTTTGGATACCATTTGGTTTTTGAGGTTTGCCTTTGTTTTTCCATCTCAGTGTATCGTTTTGTTTTTGATCTATTGCATTTTAATAACATCACTGTGAAGACTTAGCTGCAGTAATAAAAAGCTAAAACACATCTGTATATACATGGGATCAACTGCAATGGAAATAATAGATTTTAAAATAGAATTCTGAGGCATTTTCTTCACTGGGTACATCTTTTTCTATTTTTCTTCAAAACTCAAACATCTAAATGCTCACAGGAGCCGTGGGGACTCAAACACATGGGATGGTTCTCACGCAGTTAAAATGACTTTTAAAATACTGCTCGATGGTACAGGCATTTGATGAGAAGGAATTTTTTAAAATAGTGTTTCTTTATAAGATAATTGATTAATAGTAAGAGAAAACTCGAGTTGGTTTTGCAAACCCGGGGATGAGGTGCAGCGGGGAGGCACACATACTTTTCAACCTAGAGGGACAGCACGCAAATTCCTTTTTATCTCAGTGGTTGGTTTTAAATTTTAGGGTTGATGGATAGACAAGACCGTAATGTATCTAGCCCCTAAATTTTCTGCTATCTGATGTTAAAATACATCCATCAACCTTTTAGCATAACTTGATGCTATAATTGGATACTGGCAAAAGCTTATTTCATACATTACTTCTGTTAATTTGTTTTTATGCCCCAGTTAAATTTCCCTGCCACTCAGTACCTCATGGGGAAGAAACAGTTGGCAACATACTTAAGAAAAACCCTGGAGTTCCTCACATACAGGGTAAAATACCTCTTTTCTCCCCCATATTGTCTTCATACCTTGAGAGTTAGTCCTGCCAAGGATGAGGTTGTTGAAACAGCACAGAATATTTTAGTGAAAGCAGCGTCACCTCATTAAGCATCCTTAGCAAGGATTGAATATGGCCTTGTGGCCACTCTCATGAATATAGTCCCTGCACTAAAAAACATTTATCGCCACCATTAAAAAAAGAACTTTTAAAATGAGTTTGAAAGAAAGCCATTACCTCCTTAACTACCAAATAAACTCAGTGGTCTATGTATATTATGATGAAATATCTCTGGTGCTTCCATCTTATTCTCTTTGTTCCATAAGCTGTAATTCATACCGTGCTTTTGCTGACATTTGGGTAACTCTCCTCTCCAGGTCCCTCCCCAGGCCCGGCAGCAATCTTTGCTCACTTATGGTTTTTTGCTTTGTTTGATTTATGCTCTTGTTTTCATCTTGGATTTATGCTCTTGTTTTCATCTTGGAATCAACTTGTTTGTTCATTATTTTCTTTTTAGCTGCATGTGTGCATGTATGTGTGGATATAGCCTGAGGTATAGAAACTTGAAATAAAAGTTGGTTGCTATGGAGGGTGGTAGGAACAGGCTATCACAGCAAGCGTTACTTTGAGATTTCTGTGAGTGTTTCTTGCAAATACTGTAATTCACTGATAAGTATAGACTAGACTGCAACGTATTTGGGAAAACTTAAATGAGTTGACCTAGATCATCAGGAATAGAGAAGTATCCAGTTACTCCACCATCAAACTGACCAAGGTCTAAAAATCTAGTTTCTCGAAAGCTCCATGAATCCTAAGAAGACATAGTCAACAGTTTTCTATTCCGAGGCAACAGAGCACAAAAGCTTTTCCTTTTCATTTTCTCTTGGCTGCTTTGCAGTAGGTTCTGAATATGGCTGTGCTCTGTCTTTAAAGGCAACAATAGGAGTGGAGTTTGGCAAAGTCTTTTGTAGGAGTAATAGAATCCCTGGGAGGTCTGAATTTTTCTGCCAGTCAGCCGTTTTATTAGCCTTGTTCCTAACATATACCCAGCAACATCCAAAATGCTTTGGGCAAGAATTAGCTAAGTCTCTCTCTCCAACTGGCCATTCTTTAATTGCAAATCATTGGTACCATTTTATGACTGGAGGTTTCCTGAACTTAATCCCAAGTCTTCTAATGCAAAGGGGCTTACAAGGAAACAACTAACCAACAAGCAAGTAAACAAGCAAACACCATATCTAAGTGGGTGAATGTTCATGTTCATTTTCAGCTCATAATCTCTCTAGTGTGGCTGAGGCCCCAGACTGTGTCCATGGAAGTTCCCACCTGTGACTTCCAGGGCTGGCAAGCAGGACGAAGAACAAAAGACTTGGTGGTTGCAGCGTGGCAGGCGGGCTAGGGAACGAGTCAGGAGACCTGGTCTTAATTCCTCCCATCTCTCCTTCCTTCCTAGATGTGACCTGACACCCCTCCAAGGTTCACTTTCTCATCTCGGGACTCAGTATAAGGCCAGGGATGTGAAAGCAAACAAAGCAACAGATGTGGAAACACTTATTAATAACATAAATTTCTTAATGATTGTTATTTGGATTGATTTGTGGCAGGACCAGTGTCATGGGAGGTGAGTGGTTCCATCACACCGGGGTCATGCTCAGAAGGGCCCTGAGCTTGGTTGAATGCTCTCCTGTTGCCATCTTGAAATTCTTCATACTTTTTGAATACAAGGCTCCACAGCCCCACACTTTTATCTTGCACTGGGTCCCCCAATTCTGTAGCCATTCCTGATTGTGAGTCCACATTTGGTTTGCACAGATGGATTTGTCCACCTAACAGGTGTTACTGGGCCCTGCTCTGGGCAGATGTGGTTCTTAGTCCCGCGTCCGTTTCCATCCTCACAGAAAGGCAGCGGCAGATTGACTGGGAAGCTGGTGCCACTGAAGCCTCTGGGTCCCTCCCATGCACGGCCCCCTCCAAGGCTTTGGGAGGGCCTTTAGAGATTTTGAAAGTATATTTACGCAAAATTGTATGACCTTCCGCTCCATCTCTGCATCCACCTCTGCTGTCAGGGAGCACTGTTTTGAGATTTATGGGACTGTTTCTGGTTGTCATAGTAATCGAAGGGGGGCCATGCTGGCCCTTGGTGGGCAGGGTTAAGCATTGCTAGACTGCCTGACATGCACACAGAGTCGCACATGTTAGAGGATTTCCTTCCTTCCCATGTGAAGTTCAAAGGACTTAACCAGACATTCTTGTAAGTGAACACTGGTTTTTGTTTACAGAAAGCAGGATCTTAGTGCCATTTTCCACGTAAGTACAATACGTTTTTGCATGGTTTTAATATACACTGAATCATCCAGGAATGCAACTGCAGTAAAGTAAACATAGAGGGCATATTATATAGTGTGCTTCATCTGGAACTTTACCAAGAATTATCCTCTGTTTTTGAGGGGTCTGGGGGCAACAGTCCTAGTGGTTCTTAACCCCTGATATGGCACACTTGTCTGAGTCTACACTGGCTGAGGCTTTCAGGGTGCTCTGATGCACAGATATACACAGGTATACTTACGTAGGCTTTATTTAGACATGTCCAGTCCAGACCTAGTGATGATAAGGAGGTCCAAGCATTTGACATCTTGGTTTCTTCTTTTAATAAATTTATTTATTTATTTATTTATTTATTTTGGGCCGTGTTGGGTCTTCATTGCCGAGTGCAGGCTTTTCTGTAGTTGTGGCGAGCGGGAGCTACTCTTTGTTGCAGTGCGCGGGCTTCTCATTGTGGTGGCTTCTCTTGTTGCGGAGCACGGGCTCTAGGCATGCGGGCTTCAGTAGTTGTGGCATGCGGGCTCAGTAGTTGTGGCTCGCGGGCTCTAGAGTGCAGGCTGAGTAGTTGTGGCGCATGGGCTTAGTCGCTCCGCGGCATGTGGGATCTTCCCGGAGCAGGGCTGGAAGTCGTGTCCCCTGCATTGGCAGGCGGATTCTTAACTACTGTGCTACCAGGGAAGCCCCTGACATCTTGTTATAGGTCTAGTTACTGTTGTTGTTCCAGCAAACTAGAGCTTCTGGGCCAAATCCATCCCGTGGCCTGTTTCTGTACGGCCCAGGAGCTCAGATTGATTCTTACATCTCTAAAGGGCTGTGTATACAAAAAAAAAAAAAAAAAACTAGTATGCAACAGAGAGTCTCTATGGCCCGCAAAGCCTGCAGTGTTTACTAAATGATCCTTTACAGGAAAGGTTTGCTGACCCCTGGTCCACCATAATAATGTTCAAGCACCTATATATCCCAATACATAGTTCATTTAAATTATTTTCTTTTTTATTTCTCCTTTATGTTAGAGTCAGGACAAGGTATTGATTTGAGCAACTTGTCAGCTGGTAGGATATTTACTACTTTCTTTCCGAACAGTAGATGATGATGTTACCCACGACCTCTCCATCTCCTGGCTCAAGGTGACCTTCATTCTCAAGCTGGCCATTCCCTCCTGGGAGCAGTGCTAGCTTTGGGTGAGGAGGAAATGCGTATCTCCTCATTCCTCCTGCCTCCAGAGAAGCAGGAACTTCTATTACCCTCTCTCCACAAGGGAGGAGTGACGTCTGACGATATTTGCAAGAAGGAACTGGGCATGTGCAGCTCAGTGTCCTTTTCCTTTTTGGGATGATCTGTCTTCAAGATGATAGTATTATTGTCTGTTCATGTGACAAGCTTACTAGGGTGGGGCCCGCCCGCAAGACAGATGCCTGCGGTTTTTAAGGCTGAAATTAGGGAGTTCAATTGTGACTTTAAGAAACTTCATCCTCCAGTAATAAAGCTGATTTTTTTGTGTGTGTGTGGTACGCGGGCCTCTCACTGTTGTGGCCTCTCCCATTGCGGTGCACAGGCTCCGGACGCGCAGGCTCAGCGGCCATGGCTCACGGGCCCAGCCGCTCTGTGGCATGTGGGATCTTCCCGGACCGGGGCACGAACCCGTGTCCCCTGCATCGGCAGGCGGATTCTCAACCACTGCACCACCAGGGAAGCCCTGATATTGTTTATCTGTATCATTGACTCCTATGTCTCTCTTAATTAGATTTGTGTACAGGGGTGGAGAAAGAGTGGTATTTAACCACCAACTTCCAAACCCCATGTATGACCACAATTCATGGTTTCATTTCATCAGTTTAGCAACCTGGAAAGAAAAGTTTCCTTTCTCTGTATCGTGTTAGCAGAAGTGTCTATCTGACCCTCCTTGGATAGGCCTGAGTCACATGTGCACCCTTGAACCAATCTTACAGATCAGCCACGTCTGAGGGTCAGCCCCACTGGGGTCACAGACACAGTGAGCAGAGAAAGGGTGGGTGTCTTAAGACAGTGCTTTCCAAACTGTAATGTACAAACAAATTACCTGGGTATCTTTTTTAAATGCAGGTTCTGATTCAGTAGGCTCCTCGGGTGGGGCCTGAGATTCTGCATTTCTGACAAGCTCCCAGGTGATGCTGATGCTGCTGGTCCACGGACCATCCTTTGTGTAACAAGGTTTTAAGGAACATTTTAATGCGGTTACCATAGGAGTAATGATGGTGTGCAGGGGAAAAACCCACAGATGCTCAGCATGCTTCCTATTGCCCACCTCTTCTGCTCAGTGAACATGAGTCCCAAACTTCCCGTGAAACTTTCCTCAACAACTGCAATCCACAGTGATCTGTTCCTCAGTGATCTCTGTAATGGTTACTGTACGAAATTAATCCAACTTTTAAAAAATATTTTTATTTATTTATTTTATACAGAATGTTCTTATTAGTTATCTATTTTATACATATTAGTGTATGCATGTCAATCCCAATCTCCCAATTCATCACACCTCATCCCGCCTGCCACTCACCCCCCTTGGTGTCCATAGGTTTGTTCTCTACATCTGTATCTCTATTTCTGCCTTACAAACAGGTTCATCTGTACCGTGTTTCTAGATTTCACATACATGTGTTAGTATACAATATTTGTTTTTCTCTTTGTGACTTACTTCACTCCGTATGACAGTCCCTAAGTCCATCCACGTCTCTGCAAATGACCCAGTTTTGTTCCTTTTTATGGTTAATACTCCATTGTATATATGTACCACATCTTCTTTATCCATTCATCTGTCGATGGACACTTAGGTTGCTTCCATATCCTGGCTATTGTAAATAGTGCTGCAATGAACATTGGGGTGCATGTCTCTTTTTGAATTATGGTTTTCTCAGGGTATATGCCCAGTAGTGGGATTGCTGGGTCCTATGGTAGTTCTGTTTTTAGTTTTTTAAGGAACCTCCATGCTGTTCTCCATAGTGGCTGCAGCAATTTACATTCCCACCAGCAGTGCAAGAGGGTTCCCTTTTCTCCACACCCTCTCCAGCGTTTGTTGTTTGTAGATTTTCTGATGATGCCCATTCTAACTGGTGTGAGGTGATACCTCATTGTAGTTTCGATTTGCATTTCTCTAATAATTAGTGACGTTGAGCAGCTTTTCATGTGTTTGTTGGCAATCTGTATATCTTCTTTGGAGAAATGTCTGTTTAGGTCTTCTGCCCATTTTTGGATTGGGTTGTTTGTTTTTTTTATATTGAGCTGCATGAGCTGCTTATATATTTTGGACATTAATCCTTTGTCAGTTGCTTCATCTGTAAATATTTTCTTCCATTCTGAGGGTTGTCTTTTCGGCTTGTTTATAGTTTCCTTTGCTGTGCAAAAGACTTTAAGTTTCATTAGGTCCCATTTGTTTATTTTTGTTTTTATTAATCCATTGTTTATGATGGTAAGATATACGGATGTGAAAAAAAATCCTTGAGGAGAAATACATCCTTAAAAAACTAAAAGAAAGGAAGAAACATTGTTTCCCACATTGGAGAACTATTCTGTAGAGCTTTTACTCTAAGTCCATCCATTCTACAGGTAGATTGGGACTGAGAGGCTTCTGTGGCCTGGCCCACAGAATAGATAACTTGCTTTGCTGGAGAAAATTGGTTCTACATTCCAAACCAATAATTTATAAAAAACAGTCTTCTGGAGCAAAAAAAATACTTGGTTGAGCAAGTTTCTTTCATTGCTTGGGAATAAGCAAGAAATCTATATATCATTTGAGAGTAGTATATACCAATGTGGTAACAGTGGTTTATCTGAAGTTGATGGGCTTGTTCCTTAGTTAGGTAATGCTCTATAACAAAACATTCCAAAACTTTAGTGGCTTAAAACAACAGCCATTCATTTGACTCAGGAGTCTGCCATCTGGGCAGGGTTTGGCGAGGAGAGCTCATCTTTGCTCTACTTGGCCTCACTTTGTGGGGGGCAGGTGCGGGAATAGGAAGCTGGAATCACCTGGCGGGTCACTGGTGTGTCTGGTGGAGACTCAGACAGCTGGGGCTGGACAGCTGGAGCTTAGCGTTTATCTCCTATTTAGTTTCTCCTTGTGATCTCTTCAGCATGGAGACTTCTTTCATGACCATCCAGGGCTCCCAAAGCCCATGTTGAGAGAGACAGAGAGAGAGACAGAGAGAGACAGAGAAAGGGGGAAGAGTGGAGAACGCAGCTGCAGCCACATCGCCTTTTATGGCCCATCCTTGGAAATTATACAGCATCACTTGCGCTGAATTTGAAGTGATCAACGCAGTTTCAAAGACCCACGTAGCTTCAAAGGGAGGAAACGTGGATTCTCAATGTGAAGTATCCATATCACAGGGTAAGACGACCTTGAGGGGTGGTGTGTGGGTGTATGTGTGTGTTTATAGCCATCTTTAGAAAATAAAGAGTGCCACAGAGGCTGTGAGTGACATGATAGCCTTTAAAAAATACGTACCTTTTTGATTTTTTCAAGGAGAACATATTGTATTAATAACCAGGAAAAATTACAGTAAAGCAACTTTGATAAAAAGGACTTTGTATAGGATCTTAGAACCAAAGACTTGGCTAATACATAGTGTGTTTCTTGGCCCTAATCTCCTAGCCCCTCTGATCACTGATTATGACCGAATCAAGCCTGCTCAGCACCAAACAAGCCACTGGTAACCTGGTGGCCAAACCACAAACAAATTGATTTCTTCTCAGTACTTCTTGATATTTCAGACCAGCAGCAAGTGAAAAGCTGAGGATTTTCTAAGTCGAGTTAGAGAAACCCCGCCCTGAAACACTTGTCAGTCCTTTCTGTTCAGTGGAACTGTGCAATTGCTGAGACTGGGGTTGGGCTCCGACAACAATATCATAGCTGCAGGACATGGTGGCAGGTGGAGTACGGCGTCTAATAAGCTCAAACTCCCCATCATGGCCGGGCCACGTAAGGAGAACGAAAGAAACACTCAGAGAATGAAAACATCCATCAAAGGCTGACAAACCTCTGACATAGAGTTCCTTTCTGTTACCGAAGGAGCTAGTTAAATGTGATGGAGCTGCTCATAAAAATTCTTTGTTGGTCCTAATGAAACAGCTTTGTATGCCCCATCTCCTTCCTTGTTAGGTGAGCAGAAAAGAAGCACTAGAATATTCGGTGGTTAACACTGAAGTCTAAGGCAAGGAGACCAGTGACACCCAACTCAGTTGTCTTTTGGAATTGGTGATGACTCGGCAGTGAATTGTTTGAATGGTGGTCTTTGCCACTGAGGGGCTCGCTTTGTTATTGTAGCCAAAGTGCAGATGCTTTAGACCAGCGGGAGGTGAGGGGGACAGGATCTCCTCTTCCCTCCATGAGTCTAATGTGTTGCTTTTTTCTATCATCAAAGATGGTACCTTGAGGGCTTCCCTGGTGTCGCAGTGGTTGGGAGTCCGCCTGCCTATGTAGGGGACACGGGTTTGTGCCCCGGTCCGGGAAGATCCCACATGCCACGGAGCGGCTGGGCCTGTGAGCCATGGCCGCTGGGCCTGCACGTCCGGAGCCTGTGCTCCGCAACGGGAGAGGCCACAACAGTGAGAGGCCCGTGTACTGCAAAAAAAAAAAAAAAAAAAAATAAGATGGTACCTTGAGGCAAGTGAGCTACTTCTTCTAGGGCTCAACAGAGGAGAGTGGTTTATCTGTTCCATGCTGGAGGAAAAACTGGTTTCAGAGGAATTAGTGAATAAGGTTCTTTAGTTGCAACATGGTCATTCTTAGGTTGTGGCCCCTTCTTACCTCACCTGCGCTGACCACAAAACATCTGGGGTGACAGGGCATTGTCTTGGTCCACATTGATTACTTTCTGTTTTCCAGTGTCCACTGCCAGGAACTTTGATTCCGGTGGCATCCTTGCTTTCCTGACATTGAAAGGGGTTGCCTCTTTGGCCAAGTAGGAGACCTGTGGCCTATGGGCCCTTGTCTTCCTGTGCTCCACACAGCCATCCCTCCTGAGATATGGCCACCTCCCAGGGCATAGTCAGGGAGCAGGGACTTCTCCTGGCAATGTAGATTGTGACTGTTCTCAGGACCCAGAGACCCCTGTCTTCTTCCCAGTCGGGGGGGATTCCTCTTCCTCATCGTTCTCCTTCCTTTCCAAGCCTCTTGTTTCTTGGCTCATCTAGCATTATGGCTTTCCTGGAGGTGGGCTTTCATAAAACACCGAGAAGGTGGCAACATCAGTCTGCTTCTGCTTTCTTTCCTATTAAACAAACAAATAAAATCCCTGAAACAGTCTAGAAGGGACTGTCTACCTTCCAGGAGGGGAAAACAGAGAGAAAAACATATAAAGCAGCTTCTCAGAAACATACCCTTCTCTGTCACCAATTTTGGCATGGCGTGCTCTTCTGCAGATGAGGAAATCAAAGCCTGGGGAGATGAAGGGATTTGGACACAGTGACGTCATTAGAGGCTGCTCTAGGCCGAGGTTCTGCCAGTCAAAGCCCAGTATGTCTGAGTATGTCTCCATCAGTTGGAACCAACTCTGCTCGTCAAATGGGTAATGCACTTCTGAGTGCTTACTCTTGGCACGGCTACGACTTCTGTCCTCTGGACAGATAGGTGGACTGTCAGAACACCTTGGAATTCCAGCTTTCAAGCTGCCATAGTTGTGTGATTTTGGACAATTCACCAGCCCTCTCTTGATCTCCAATTTTTAGAATCTAAAACACTTCCTAGATCAACCTCAAGAGATGGTGAGGATTAGAGGAAAATTCTGGAAGTCTTCAGTGCGTTGTAAGCCCCCCAAGGGTGGGGTGTAAGCGATCAGAATTGCTATGATCTGCCTTTGCTTGCTTCAGACTTCAAGGGATCGTTTTCTTCACCTCTTCTAGTCTTGAAAATCTCCACAGAGTCCTGACGTCACAGTGTGGGCATTAGAGACATTTATTTGCTTATTATTGTTTTTATGACCTGCGACTATCTCTTGCCTCATTGGGATTTGACTCCTCCTACACAGAAGTAGTTTGGGATGTCATCCTGTTGACAGAAGTCACTGAACAATTAACCTGTGTCCTTGATAGTTTGTTACCAACCTCTATGCTTTGGTGATGTGTGGCCCTGGGCGTCTCAATGAACCATTGTTCCTCTCTGGTCTATTGTGAAAGGGGTTGACTGTGCTCTAGGGCAGCTCTATCCTGGAGGAAGAAGTTCTCCTTGTGGAAAATAAAAGGTTCTTCTCACATCTGCTTTGCCAGTACAGCCCCTTCCCTTGCTCAAGACCTGTAGGTCTTAGGTGCCAAGTACAGCAGAATGCTTCTTTTGTAGGTCTTTGTTACCATCAGCATAATGGAACTCTTGTTTACTTAACGACTTCTTTCCTGACCAGATTGAGTCACCAGGGGTCAGGGCTCCTCTATTCTTTCTAGTATCACCAACACCATGTAGCTGGATATTTCACATATTGTATTTGGTGGATAAAGCTTGCTTTGAGCTGAATTTTACTCCTGAGTTGCCTTCTCCAAACAGAATGGCTGGTGGACTTATGAGCTGTTGGTATTAACCTAGCAAGTTTATTTTGCAGATAAATTGCTTGTTTAACTGCAGAGGGTGCGTAGAGAGACTCATCTTGTGTCATGTAGGATTGCACCAGATAGTATGTTGAAGTAGGAGAAATCATGGCGTTGGCAGGCCTGATGTCTTTCTGCTGCAGCTGCCAAAATGCCTCTAGAATTACTCTGGAAATTGCCTTGAAAATAAGCAGGCTCAGAATTTCAGAAGGTCATGAGACCAGAATGCATATATGTTAGGTGTGAGGGGAGTGTTTAAAAATACATGTTTTAGGCTTTACCGTCAGAGATGAATATTCAGTGGGTTTGAGATGGGATCCAGGAATCTACATATTTAACAACCCCAGATGTTCAGATGAAGGTGGTCCTCAGAACATGGTTTGAGAAACACTGATATTTTCTCCCAATTCCTGAACAAAAAGAAAACCGGACATCAGAGTGATTGGCAACATTGAGATTTCCGAAGTATTGCGTTGACTAAAAAAATTATTCACAACCTACACGTTGAGAGTTATGTGTTACTTGGTGGGAATTTTTAGGACTTCAAGCCCAGGATGCAGCATCTCAAGTCAGCTTTAGAGAACTGCTCGGAGGAGGTGAGAGGGAAGCTAGGATGTATAGGAGTTTTGCAACAAAGGGCCCGTAGTCTGAATGTCAAAAGATTATTGTTAATTAAAGAAAACCAGATATCCCAAGTTAAGGAATTTAGTGCTTTTTTATGTATGGGGAGATGCAAGAGTCTGGGCTCACTGAAATCATTCCTTTGACATGCACCTCAGCTATCTGGGGCCAGTATCTTGGAGTTTCCTCAGGGCTCACCAGAGGGAGTGGCTGCAGTCTGATGGCTGCTATATGGCAGGTATTCTTTCCTTCCTGAGTTTCCTCAGGGCTCACTGGCACACAGCAGAGGGCTGCAATTGCTGCTGACTGTGACATCCTTTGTTTACCGATAGGGCAGGAAATATTCCATTTCTCAAATGAAAAGTTGCATGACAATCTTTCAAAGAAGGATGAAATTCTTAGAATGCAACGTGGGCAAAATACACATTTGCAAGGTGAAGTTCCAATGTGGAAGATTGATGTTCTGGTTATCTACTGCTGCATAGACAACTATCGAATCTGCAGGCTAAAAGAACCGTTTTATTTTGCTTTCGAATTTTGGGGGGTCAGGAATCGGCCAAGGACTTGGCAGGGCAGTTGGAGTCTGACTCACAGGCTATCAGCTGGGCCCACGGAGCCGGAAGATCCACTTCCACGATGGCCTGTACAATCACATGCCTGGTGCCAGCAGTACTTCTTGGCCTCTCTCCGTCCACACCCTGCAACGCCTCTCTGTGTGGCTCGACCTTTCCGAGCGTGGTGGTTTCAGCGTAACTGTACTTTTTCACAGTGGCTGACTTTGGAGGAGCAGGAACAGGAAACCACCAGGCCAGTGAAGGGCTACTTGTAAAACTGGTGCCGTGTTGCTTCTGGGGCATTGCACTGGTGAAGGCTGCCCAGGTTTAAGGGGATAAAGGAATATACTCCACCACCGGATAGGGTGTTGGGAGGTCTCATGGCAAAAAGAGCCTGTGGGTTGGAGGAGGTTGTTGAAGCCATCCTTGGAAAATACAGTCTGCCACGTGTAACGTGCCCGGGGTTAGGCAAAGAAGAGTTCTCCTGGAGGATGCATGCCTAGGGTGGGGTCCCATGGCATGTATCCTGTAGAAACAAGTGCATATATTGGTAATGAAAATGTTGGGGGTAGACTGTTACAGCACACGCTTAATAATCTCTATGTTTACAGAATGTTTACTCTGTTACTTTGCATACTTTCTTGGCATTTTTGAGAAACGCAAACTCCCATCACACACACATTTTCACATTGCTTCTCTTCGTCCTGTGTACCTCCGTGAAGAGCGAGACTCCACATAACACGTGCCTCCCATTTCCTGGATGGTCTTGGAATGTTCACCTGTACTCATGGGTCACTTTTCAATTTACATATCCTCTGACTTTTTTTTTTCTAGTTAAAAAAATTCATAACCTCGTGTCTTTGCTCCCTAGTGGTATTTCTTCTTTTCCAATCATACTTTAAAATCCAATTTCATTGTCCCATTAGATGTGGTTCTTCTATTTCGATTTCTGCTTTCTCACTCTTTTGCAATTGGCGCTACCACATCAGTGACACTGACTAGTGGTCTTATTACACAAGAGGCAAAAGAATTGCTTTCCTCCGCTTTTATAAATGTCGTACCCACATTCGGGCTGTGCATAGATTTCACTGAAATAACCTGAACTCGTTAGTTGTTCCACAAATAGCTTCTCTCTCTCTGTTTATGCTAATACTTTATGCTGAACAACAATTTCACACTTAGAACTGTCCCTGTTGGTTTGTCTGTTTTAAATGTCATCTGCTCATATTTATCAATGTGGAGTGAGCTTGCTTAAATTGGATTGCTTGGGTCCAAGACACTTCTGATTTTCCTAATGACCAAATAACCAAAAAAGCAGAAGCGGTTAAGAAGAAAAAAAGAAATCTCAGGCACACACAATCTCCAAGCAGTCAGGGTTTGTTTAAAGCTGCTTTGTTCGGCAGGAATGGTTAATAAAAGAAACATTTCCCCAAAGAATTGTTGTGGTCTTTAATTAAACTCCTTTCGCATAGGTTTGTAATATAGCATTGGACAATATTTGGTCAGTTTCTCTGCCTCTCTTTCTTAGTCACAGGCTGGACTTGATTGGATCCCAGGTCCTAAGGGAACATTAGGAACAGAGAGAGGCAGGCTGCATCCGATGAAAAGTTAATTGTGTTTAAGCTGTGTTGGAAACCAGCCTCCTGTGCACCTCAGCTGAGAGCCAAGTTCAACATGCAGGTGCCCTGGCTGTCTGGCTGGATCCACGGCCAAGAGTTGTCTGACACAGAGTTTAGCAGCACAGAGGCTCGTGATCGTGGAAAAGGCCCGTCTGCAGCCTCACCATTTAGCTGTCATGGGCTCTGGAACAATGCACAGTGGAGGTGATTGATTCTGCTGAGGGAGCTGGAAGTTGGGGTTTTCTCTTTGAAAACAGTGCTCCTGGGCAGCAGTTTCAACACATAGTTCGTTAAGACCCAGAAGTGTCTTGTGGGAAAGCTCTGATGAATTGCTCTAAATGATCAGGAAACTAATCGCTGTTGGAATTGTTGAAGAAGTATTTCATCTGGCTTTCTTCCTCTCCTTGAATTGAAACTCACTATACCGGACCAGACACATGCCGTGGGCCATGTTTTTAGAGGAAATGCGCCCTTTCCTTCTTGTCTGCACCTAGGGTGGACCACTCCCATCTCCCCCAGCCTTGGCACATCCCTGAACACACATCATTGGGAAGGGATGCTCAGAGGTCTTCTGGGGCCACTGTGAACATTCTCTTTCTTCATCTGGATGGTGGTGCCATACCCACGCGATTTATGATTACTTATCCGTTCACGTGTTTTACTTACCTTAGGGTGTGAATTAAGGTACAAAATGCGAGTAGTTGAGCATTTTTCAGCCTATAAAAATGGCAATTTTATAAGGTTAAACATATATTTTACAAGGAAACCATAAAGTAATGTAGTGCAAATACATCAGTATTTGATCAGTAGTCATGAGATGTACGTAGGGCAAAAAAAGAGGCATTTTCTATAATCTAGGTGTTGGTGGTAGTTATAGCAGCTATTCCATTAAATAATGGTCCTATTTTCTCTTGCTCTGAGAAACAGTGCAGTGTGGTGCCTCCACAGCAGGACATACTTGGGTTTGATCCTTTGCTCTACCGTCTACCAGCTGGTTGGCCTTGGGGAAAGCTCAGGGCCCCAGTTTTCGCATCTGAAAATAAGGCTGGTGAGTACCTATTTTCTAGGATTGCTAAGCAGATCATATGAAATAATAGAGTCGATCCTTGGACAAGATGAGTTTGAACTGTATGGGTCCACTTACGTTCAGATTGTTTTCAATAAATACATACTACAGCACTACATGATCTGTGATTGGTTGAATCCCCAGTTGGTTTAAGCCACGGATGCATGAGCTGACTGTAAAGTTATACTCGGATTTTCTACCACACAGAGGGTCGGTGCCTCGATTATCCCTGCATTGTTCAAGGGTCAACTGTAGCTATCTTGCCAGATACATCTCCCACCACATTCCTTTCACATTTGATGCTCTGGACTTCTTTTCCCTTGAGTCTTCTGGGTCTTCCCTTCTGCCACTGAGCCTCTGCATGTGCTCTCCAGAATGTTCTTCTCCCATTTTTCCACTCTCCAGAATGTTCTTCTCCCATTCCTTTGCCTACATGATTCCCCTTCCTGCCTGGGATCTCAGCTCCCTTATTGTTTTCTTAGCTGTCCTTGACATCTCTAGCTGGGTCATGATTGTTGACTTAAACTCTAATGGAACCCTGTAACTTTCCTTTGTGACACTGATGACCTCTGTGATTTCAGAGTAAGACATGTGATGGTTTGATCCATCTGTCACCCTCATTTGACTGTGAGCTCCATATGGGCAGGAAATGAGATGTTTCATCGTTGTTCTCTGGGGGATCTGGCTCATAGTTGGGGTTCCAGAAATATTTAATGAATGAAGGGGCTTACGTTCTAGCCATTCTTATGATTTAAGACTTTCTGATATTTCTTGTAAAATAATGAAATAGGAAACCATGTACTTACGCACATGTATATGTGTTTGCATAAGAATAATTGATCAACCCATCAGCTTTCAGAAAGTCACTCTCGGCATTTTGTACAAAGTAGTGGGTGGGCAGTAAAGTGCAAGGTTTGAGAGCAAAGTCTTTGCAGAAGTTGAGGTTCAAGCTTAGCTCATCACTTGTGTGCTCTGTGATCTTGGAAAAGATACTTTTTCTGGAACTCGATATCTTTATCTGTAAACTGAATATTAAAAATAGTACCTATATGTTGCAGGTTGAATTATGTCCCTCCAGAATTCATATGTTGAAGTCCTAACCTCCAGCTACCTCAGAAAGTGACCTTATTTGGAGGAAGGGTCTTTATAGAGGTCATCAAATTAAAAGAAGGACATTAGGTTGGACCCTAGTCCAATATGATTGGTGGCCTTATAGAAGGGGAAATTTGGACATAGAAACACAGATAGAGGGAACACGATTAAAGAGATATATAGAGAGAAGATGGCCATCTACAAGCTAAGGAGAGAGGCTCAGAGATGGGCCCCAGAGCCCTCAGAAGGAACCCAAACTGTCAACCCCTTGATTTTGGACTTCTAGCCGCCAGAAATGTGAGGTGTTAAATTTTTGTTGTTTAAGCCACCTAATGTGGTACTTTGTTTCAACAGCTTTAGCAAACTAATATGCTGAATCAGTTTAATATGCAGTAATGCTTTGTGTTGAACAATCCAAAAATCTCAGTGACTTACAGCAGAAAACATGCATTTTTCTTGCTTGTGGGCCTGTGGGTTGGTTGAAGTTCATCCAGACTCTAGACCAGTTGGGTTCTGATCCTTGTGCATTTCTCACTCTGGCACTGGCAGCTACCTAGGGCATGTTCTCTCATGGAAGAAGGTAAGAGAAATGCCCAACGCGAATGATGCAGACCCGCTGAAAGTCTTTCATGGCACCATAATCATGCCTGGTAGCATTGCGTTGGCTAAAGCAAATCACCTGGCCAAACCTACTTCCAGTAGGCTGAAATAGATACACTCTGTCTCCTGTAGGGGGAGGCATTGAAAGCCACATGGAAAAGGCAGTGAAATAATCCAATTGACCACAGTACCTACACATCACAGGGTTGTCTTCGATAGATAAGATTTTGCAGGTAAAACTCTTTGCGCAGTGCCTGGCACCTAGTAGCTGTTCCATAAACGGTCATTGCTGTTGTTGTGGTTTTTGTTCTTATTCTTGAACAAATTCTAGTGTTCATCTTCAATTGCAAGTCTTCATGGACATTTTCCTTTCAAACAAGTAGAATTAGCTGAATAAATTGCATTAATACTTGGTTAAGTAAAAGTCTCTGTAGACTGCATTCTCGCATCTGTGATTAATTCTTTTAAATTCTTTTAAATTGCATGTCTGCTTCAGTGGATTGGAACAGAGATATGACTTCAAGCTTATGTTTCTCGTTAGGACATAGAGGCCACAATTAAATGTACTTTTTCTTCTTCTTCTTTGAAAAAAAATCAAAGTCTCTTAAAATGGATTGTCGTGAAAGGACACATAAATATGTCTAAATCGATAGTTGAATTCTCCAAAGCACCATCAAGACAAAAGTGTTAAATGTTCTGATTAAATTTGTGATTGGTTAAGCTAGAAATCCATACAGTTGCATGTCACACAATATTTAATAAATGACATGTAGAGTATCTTAATAGTACCCATTTATCTCTTCCCTCTGCTTCTAACTGCATAAAGTTATCAAAATCTGGACACTCAAACATTTTTATTTCAACTTGCTTGGTTGGGCTTTGTTCTCCGTATTTCTTGCCGTATTGGGTCTGGTTTTGAGTTAAATATTTCTGACACAACCTTCATGACTCATTTACATTTAAATAGCAACAGGAAATCTCTTTGCCAAGAAGGCTATTGGAATCAAATTTTATACCAGATCTTTTCTTTTAAATATGTTATTATCAAATATTTTGTACATCAAAGTACTCTTTTGCTTTCCTTTTTGTAAATCTAAGTATTTTAGGCTGTATACAAATGTTTCATTTTTCATCTTGGGTGACTGTTATTGCTTCTGACGCTCATAATTTATGCCAGTTGCTATAATGTTAAAAATTAGAAACGGACTTCTGAGACGTTCATTGCCATTGAAGTTTTGTTAAAGAGAGTTTAAAATATAATGCATGCCCTTGAACTTGTTATTTCATGTTGAATGAGATCTACCTATAGGATAGGGAGTATATAATTATAGGAAAGGTGATGAAATCAAACAGATTCCTAATCAGCAAATTGAGGTGTAATTTACCTACATACAGATGATGAGAAGATTTAGTGGAACTTGGTGCAAGTTGAGGATGATCAAGAGTAACTCTCTCGAGCTGGGAATACAAGTATCTTTTTTTTTTGGTAATTAATTAATTAATTGTTTTGGGTTGTGTTTGGTCTTCGCTGCTGTGTGTGGGCCTTCTCCAGTTGCGGTGAGCGGGGGCTGTTCTTCGTTGCAGTGGGCGGGCTTCTCGTTGCGGTGGCTTCTCTTGTTGCAGAGCACGGGCTCTAGGTGCGTGGGCTTCGGTAGTTGTGGCTCGTGGGCTCTAGAGCGCAGCCTCAGTAGTTGTGGTGCACGGGCTTAGTTGCTCCGCGGCCTGTGGGATCTTCCTGGACCAGGGCCCGAACCCATGTCCCCTGTGTTGGAAGGCAGATTCCCAACCACTGCGCCACCAGGGAAGCCCAAAACAAATATCTTTAATAGAGGCTCAGAGAAAAAAATTCTCAGGCATCCAAGTGGATTTCAGCTACCACACTACCTCATATTCTAAGGAATTCTTTTAAGGAGGTATTCGAATCACAAGAAGGTTTCCAAGTTTGTAAGCCAACGTCAGTGGCATCAGCTTCATTAGACATTGTTATTCTAGATTTCTGTAGGAGGAAGAACAAAAGCATTGTGTGCGGAGATCTTGTCATGATTCTCCCTGAATTGGATTTTTTTGAAGGGCTGGTTAAAACCTTGTTTAAAAATAACTTACATTTTATTGAGTGCTTAGTTTGTACCAGGCATTGAGGGTCTTACTTATATCAGTTCATCTTATTCCTCCCCAAAGTCTTTTTTTTTTGGAGGTGATGGATAGGTTTATTACCTTGATTACAGTGATGGTTTCATGGGTGTAGGTATATGTCCAAATTCATCAAATTGTATGCGTTAAATATGTGTAGTTTTAAAATATATCAGTTACATCTCAGTAAAGCTTAAATAAAATGAGAGGATACAGATTTCTTGAGTTTGAAAATCTCCCCATTTTCCTCCTGAATCTTCTTTGAGGGAGATTTTTTTTTAACTTTTAATTTTATATTGGAGTATAGCCAATTAACAATGTTGTGATAGTTTCAGGTGCACAGCAAAGTGACTCAGCCATACATATACATGTATCCATTCTCCCCCAGGCTCCCGTCCCATCCAGGCTGCCACGTAACATTGAGCAGAGTTCTCTGTGCTCTACAGTAGCTCCTTGTTGGTTATCCTTTTTAAATATAGCAGTGTGTACATGACAGTCCCAAACTTCCTAACTAACCCTTCCCTTTGAGGGAGATCTTTGATGCCTATGTTTCTCCACTACACATCCTCCTGTATCTAGAATTCAGTGAAATTCCCCTGCGAAATCCTCATGTAACAGACTCACTGGGACAGGCAGGGCTGGGGGTGTCCTCCCCAAAGCCTTCTGGGGTAGGTCGTATTATTCCCATTTTCAGAAGACGAAACTGAAGCCTGAGGAGGCTGGGCAGCACGCCACGTGGTGGAGCTGCACGTGAAACCTTGGCAGCCAACCTGGAGTGTCCACAGTCTTAATCACTGTGCTTGTCTTCACACTCTCTTGCTGTCCTTGGTGCAGTCTCTCCCTCGTTCCCTTGGGTATATATATAGACACTATATGTGCTGGGCTCTGTTCTGGACACTGGGGATGAGATGTATTTACAACAGAAACGATGCCTGTCTTCAAGGAGTTGATAGTCTCCTGGGGCAAACAGACAATAAATCAGTAAGCGAACAAAACCATAATGCAGTTTCAGGTTGTGCACAGTGCTATAAAAATAAAGCCGCGTCGGGCTAGAAATGCTGGGAAGAGAGATGCTGTCATAGAGATGCTGATGTTTGAGAGATTTCCAGCAAGGGATTCAAGATGTTGAAAAATTCATCGACTTGCAAAGTGAGCAAGCACGCTCTCCCAGTGTAACTAAGGCTGTGATCTGGAATGTCCGGGAGACTCTTTGTGAATCTTTTACCACACTGGACCGCAGATGTAGAAAGTATAAAAGCCTGTAGGCTGCATTTTGAATGATCTCAGAACAAACTTGGGACTTACTTGTTTTGCCCTCTTCGCCTCCCCAACCCCCGGTATCTTCCCTTTGAAAATCCAGGCTGGAAGAAGCAGCAAATCAACTGCTTTCTCTTTAATTGGGAAGACGCTACAACTGAAATAGTTCCTCTGTATTACAGACCTAGTGGGGCAGATCAACATGGAAGGAACCTGCTGCCGTTGAAGAAGATTAGATGGTGGGGGGGGATTTAAAAACATTGCAGAGTGATAGTTAGAAACCAATATCGGACTCTGTGTTGAAAACTATGAGATAAAAACAGCTCTTAATCATCTGCTTATTACTTCCTTTCTTCATTTAACCAAGTACTGATAGATTAACATCAAGGACTGTTGGTGAGCTAGGACGGGGATAAACCAGAAGAGGGATGAGCAATAGGCTGCCTCTCAAGTGCCTGCTCTGATCCTTTTTAGAGGCTTCATGGAGTGCAGTGTTGAGAAGGATTCTGAGGCTGCAGTTGGGGTGGGTGGTAAGAATGCTGTAGCCAGTAGTGTTTTCTGCTGGGAGCCCAGGTAGGAGGTGTGGTTCTGGGTCTGTAGAGTGGCATTGGAACCAGGTTGTGGAAACCATTATACTCGGACTTCTCTGGCCTGATTGAAGTCAAGCAGCACAGTGAGGAAGTATAGCAGGTGGATGTTAATTAAGGCTGACTTCCTTCCTGTGTCCCTTATTTTCCTCCCTCCCCTGCCCTCCTCACCCCTCCATTCCCTTCCTCCTTCTCCTTCTCAGCCAAGTAGTACCATATAACAGTCTATTGTTACGAAGATCAGAAGTTCTAGAGTTGGGCTCCTTGACTACCAAGTCTGGTTCTATCACCTTCTACTCGTGTGACCTCGTGCAAGGCACTTCAGCTCCCTTGTCTGCAGTCTGGGAGAACAATGCCTGCTTCCTCATGCCTCTCATTTTTGGTCTCTTGTAATATTACTGAGAGGGACTGCTTCTCAATATGTGACACATACACCCAAATTGGCAGTAAGTCTGAGACAATTTTCGGTGTTTGGCAGTCAAGGTGTTAAATAATACTGTCTTACAGAGTGAGATGTGAGTCTTCTTTGGCTTCTCTTTGAATCCTTCTGTGAAATCAAGGATAAAGTCTCAATGTAGAGTGCTGTTCTCTAACACTTTTTCTAACACTTGCACATCTACCTTATTAGCTAAAGAACAGACCTGAGGCTCAGAGCTTTCTCTTGGGACCATCTCTAGCCTGAAATTAATGTAGTTTGTATCCTATTGCATTTTGGAGTTACCTTTCTTCATGGCAAGCGATACTAGTTTTATGCTGAGAGAGAGGATACAAAATTTCTGTTCACATTTTTGTGCAAAGAGAAAAAGTCTTTTTTAAGAAAAAATCCCAAATGCACAGTGGAATGGGATATAATCAGGACTGAAGCATGGCATGCACATGACTAATACTCTGGTGTGTGCAGTGGGATAGATGGAGAAGGACAGCAGAGATGGGCAACCAGTTGGGATTCAGTTTGAACATGGTTCTCTCTGTTCAAGCCAAACTGGGCTTCCCTCTGCCCTGCCACCAGCTGTTTGTAGGGCTTTTGCCAGATTGTTCCCTCTGCCCGCCTTTCCACTCCCCTTCATCTAGTATTTTTAATGTTTCAGATTTCTCTTCCTTTATCGCATTCTCAAAAAGGCCTTCCTTGATTCCGCATTCAAGGCCATATTCTTTGTTATTGGTTCTCCTAGACTGGTGTTCAGTCCTTGTGAGCACACGTCTCTTGTGAGCACACACAGCCAGAGCACACATCTGGCTAATTGTATATTTCTTGGCAAATGTGTTAGTGGTGTCTGCCTGTGCTGTTGAACTCTAGGCTATATGTGGACAGGGTCCATGTGTATTTTAGCTCATCCATTATCCCCAGAACCTACTAGAATGTAGAAGTTATATCTTTGGTAGTTTACTGTAAATATCAATACATCAGTATTGACAATTTCATATATCTTTCCACGTGGGTTTAAGTCAACTTTATATTCTACTTTAGGAATAGTTAATGTTTGGATTAATGTAATCATGGACCCACACTCCAGGGCAGCCAACAGGTATCGCTATCTGAATATGCACCATTGGGTCTGTTAATTTACATAAGGGACATTAGAAATAAGTTTTATTACTTATGACACTGTTACAGATGGTGAGGCAGGCTTTCTTCAGGACCATCATGACAGGTGGGTAGTGTCCACTGCAATGGGATTTTACAGTGTGGGAGAGAGATTGGGCCCAACTTCGAATACAACATGAGAAAGCGGGGATTTATACCAAAGGAGCGGATGGGGGTCAGTGGATGGGAAATTACTAAGAGGGAAACATGTGGAGCCCAGAGGATTCTGGCTAAACCAACTAATGGGATTCTTGCCGAGGACAGGCCAAGGTAATCAGACATCACCTGGGGAATGGTGGAGGATGAGGAAAGTGGTCAGATATTGAGGGTGATCGGTTATCGAAGATGTGGGGAATTTTGATTAAACTAATTCAGCAGGGTTCTTGCCAAAACTGGATTTTACAAGGGGTCTAGGAAAAGGTTCAGGAACCTGACTAAAGTGTGGTCAATAAAGTGTCTTCGTCGGGGTTTAAAAATAAGGTTCATAAAGGTGCAGAAATCCGAAAGGTTCTAGTCCTCTGTTCAAGGGAGAATTCTGTTGCCTGAATTAATTACACAGAGTTGAACCTGCCTTTAGAACACTGTTGTATTTACCTCAGAGTGCATCTATGTAAAGTGCTTTATAAAGCACCTAAAAAGCCTGAGAACAGGGACTTAATTTTTCTCTGCGTAGGCCCAGGTGGTTTGATTCTCTGGGGACCTGCTTGCTCATAAACGTTTGTAGGGGTGGTGGAATTCAGCGTGAGACTTGCTTTAATTGTGACCTACCACCTGGCTAGGAACAGGGGTTTGAGGAGACCTGTGGTTCTCAGCCACCTCTAAACATTGGACGTTACCCATAGTCACTGAGAGAGCTCGGCAACCATTAATGGCCAGTTGGCTTGGTCATCGTACAACAAGAGAGCGATAGACCGTTGTTGAAGGAAGACCTGAATGGGAGAGGCGGTGGTGGGTTGAAGAATGTCGAGACGGAGTCGAAGGATCTTGATGATTGATTTACGTGGATGTGCAAGGCGGGCGGCAATGATGCCTGGTCCTGGGAGCAGGTTTTGAGGTGTGGGTTGGTTGAAGGAGGCTTATTATTCCATCTTGTAAACTGGGCTGGTCCCTGACTCTTTTAGGAAGCAGACAGTGTTGGGTTTTTTTTTTTTTTTTTACATCTTTATTTGAGTATAATTGCTTTACAATGGTGTGTGAGTTTCTGCTTTATAACAAAGTGAATCAGTTATACATACACATATGTTCTCATATCTCTTCCGTCTTGTGTCTCCCTCCCTCCCATGTGTCTCCCTCCCTCCCTCCCACCCTCTCCATCCCACCCCTCTAGGTGGTCACAAAGCACCGAGCTGATCTCCCTGTGCTACGCAGCTGCTTCCCACTAGCTATCTATTTTACGTTTGGTAGTGTATATATGTCCATGCCACTCTCTCACTATGTCACAGCTTACCCTTCCCCCTCCCCATATCCTTAAGTCAAGTCCATTCTCTAGTAGGTCTGTGTCTTTATTCCTGTCTTACCGCTAGGTTCTTCAAGACATTTTTTTCCCTTAAATTCCATATATATGTGTTAACATACGGTATTTGTCTTTCTCTTTCTGACTTACTTCACTCTGTATGACAGACTCTAGGTCCATCCACCTCATTACAAATAGCTCAATTTCGTTTCTTTTTATGGCGGACAGTGTTGGTTTTTGATAACCTCTCACCTCTCTTTCCCTGTGGCCCGTTGTGAGATATTTCTTCCCCCAGTGCTCCGTCTTAAATAACATCCTACCTGTCTGGTGTGCTGTCTGTGACAGCAGGCTCCCAGGCTCTGTTTTCCAGAAAAGGCGCTTCAGAGTCATCTGTTTACCCAACCTTTGTTGTGATGATTATGGCTGGAAATCCCATGGGACTCCAGCCCATGTAAATAAATCTGTGGTTTCAAAAAAATCTTTTATATTCAACTCATTTTAGATTTACTGAAAAGTTGCAAAACTACTGTAGAGAACTCTCTGAGACTGCTCACCCTACTTGCCCTTAGCATAACATCTTATATAACCACAGTGTTATTATCAAGAATAAGAATTTGATATTGGTATGATATTATTAACTGAACTACAGACCTTATTTGAAATTCACCAATTTTTCCTCTAATGCTCTCATTCTGTTTCAAGATCCCATCTAGTCTCACATGTTGCCTTTGGTTCTTTGTCTTCGTGACCTTGATACTTTTGAAGAGTACTGGTCGCTTATTTTATAAATAAACCTCAATTTGGGTTTGTTCGATGCTTTCTCATGATTGAACTGAGGTTATGCATTTTGGGCATGAATTTAACATAAATATTGTATCCTTCTCAGTGAATTATACAAAGGGGTTCATGATGTTGACATGTCTCATTACAGGTGAGGTTTTCCTTGATTGCAGCTTGGTACGTTGGTGTTTGCCAAGTTTCTCCCGTGTAAAGTTACTATTTCCTCTTGTAGTTGATAAGCACATCTGTGATTTTAAACCTGGTAGTGTGCCAATGAGGGTACTGAAATTTTGGGTGGGAGAAATTGTCCCCCTCCTCCCAACCTTCCTTTATTTATTTATTTTTTTTGCGGTACGTGGGCCTCTCACTGTTGTGGCCTCTCCCGTTGTGGAGCACAGGCTCCGGATGCACAGGCTCAGCGGCCATGGCTCACGGGCCCAGCCGCTCCGCGGCATGTGGGATCTTCCCGGACCGGGGCACGAACCCGTGTCCCCTGCATCAGCAGGCGGACTCTCAACCACTGCGCCACCAGGGAAGCCCCCAACCTTCCTTTAAAAAGCATTCGTTTGAACACTTTGGCTCGTCCTGGAAAACCCACGCAGAATGGTTGATACACCTCAAATAAAACTATCTTTTGGCTGCTTCGGTGGCAATTTTATTTATTTATTTATTTATTTATTTATTTTTTCTTTTTGCGGTATGCGGGCCTCTCACTGTTGTGGCCTCCCCCGCTGCGGAGCACAGGCTCCGGATGCGCAGGCCCAGCGGCCATGGCTCACGGGCCCAGCCGCTCCGCGGCATATGGGATCCTCCCAGACCGGGGCACGAACCCGTATCCCCTGCATCGGCAGGCGGACTCTCAACCACTGCGCCACCAGGGAGGCCCCGGTGGCAATTTTAAAAGATGGAAAAAGTGATAATTCCTTTCTCCCTACCGCCATTAGTGTAGAACCTATCTTTGATCATTTTATCTTCCTGACTAAAAATGTTTGGGCTTCACACGACTGTAGGAAAATGCTCTAACTACTCCACGTGCCACCGAGGACCCTCCACAGTAGACTGCAATCTACTTTTCCATTTTCCATCTTACTTTCTCTCTCCTGTGCCCTCCACGCCCACAGATCCCATATGTCAGCCATGTTCCACCAACAGCTGTCCTTGGGTCTCTGTTTTGGCTTATGCTGTTCTCTCAGCCAGACATCTCTTCTTTTCTCACCTCTGCCTCTTAAAATTCTTGTTTTGTGTGGATTACATCATTAGTTAATTACATCATTAGTAATTAAGCTATTGTCTCTTAGCTCCAAACCCACCTTTCTCTATTTTGCTTTGTGAGGCTTGGGACACTACAAACCACATTTCTGCTTCCGTCAACTGCTTCCTAGAAGGCTCTGCCAGTGTGGGGAATTAGAGGAAACTGGAAACGATTTTATTCCTGTGAGCATCACCCCAATCCTTCTTCTTCATGCCAGCAGTGGCATTTCCTTCTCGTAGCAGCACTGGAATTCATCTGCAGTTTTCCCAGCACTGTCAGAATCAGCCATGTTGTACCTTCTCAGACACTGGTCCTAGCTGCAGTGCCCTCTCCTTGAATAGCTGAGTCCCAGCCCCGTGGGAACCCCTCCTTTAAGCTCAGACTTAACAGCACCAGCCTGGCAGTACCTCATCCTCAAAGATCTGCATTTTCAGCTCTGCAGAGAACCTTCTCTAAGCTTTGAAGTTCTAATAATTCCAACCTCTTCCCTTGGTTCCTGCAGTCCTGGGAGTGGTAGCTTAATGTTCCCTTTTTGCTCTTTTTTTTTTTTTTTTTGGCGGTACGCGGGCCTCTTACTGCTGTGGTCTCTCCCGTTGTGGAGCACAGACTCCAGACGCGCAGGCTCAGCGGCCATGGCTCACGGGCCCAGCCGCTCCGCGGCATGTGGGATCTTCCCACACCGGGGCACGAACCCGCGTTCCCTGCATCGGCAGGCGGACTCTCAACCACTGCGCCACCAGGGAAGCCCCCTTTTTGCTCTTTGTAAAGTTAACAATCTGATCCTTAGGTAATGCTTATTTTTATTAGATTCTGTGTTACAAAACCAAGCAACCAAACAAAAAACCCTGGTATAGTTTCTGTCTCCTGATTGGACCCTGAATGATATGGACACTGGTAGCAGGAGCAGTCCTAAGAAACTGATGCTCCAAGATGGGTTTGGGGATTTGTTTCATGGGGCCCTAAGGCTTGGGCATGGCTGGGTTTTGCCAGTGGCAAGTGCACTGCTGGGACTCCATGCAACCAGTCACATCGTAATTTGTGGTACCTTCTGAAGCAAGGATCAGGGGTCCACGTGACTTCTGTCCTTGACTGTAATGGCAGTTGTGATGACTATTAGGATGACACGCTCAGATATTTAAGCTCTCAGCTCATGCCATGGATACAGAAGCAGAGAGCTTCCCTGGCAATCTGAAAAAAAAAAAAACTCGCTTACTTACATCATAGTTGGAGATGATGGTGACTCTCTTTGTTATCATGTTTCCCTGGTTTGAGAGAAAGAGAGAGAATATGAAGAAACCCAGCTTGGTTAAGAAGTCTTCCCCTGTACAATGAAGCTCTGGCCAGGCAGGAAATGCCACACAGTGGGAACAGGGCTGCCAGCTATGGGCAGCTCTTTCCCACAGCAGAGGGTGGAGGCAATACACCAATATTTGTCTTTTTTAAAAATTGAGATATAATTTACATATAACACTGTGTAAATTTAAGGGGTACAACATACTTGATACATTTATATTGCAGTATGATTACCATCGTAGCAATAGCTAACAGCTCTGTCAGGTCACGTCATGTTCATTTGTTCTGGGAACAATTCAGATCTAGTCTCTTAGGAAGTTTAATGTTTTGTTGGCTCTAATTAGTGTACTATATATTAGGTCTCCAGGACTTACTTATTCACCAGTGGCAAGTATAAGCCCTTAAATAACATCTACCCAATTCTCCTGCCCCCAGCCCCTGGTAACCCATTCTACTTTCTTTTGTTCAAGATTACACATATATGAGGTGTCACGCAGTATTTGTCTTTCTCTCTTTGACTTATCTCACTTAGCATAATGTCCTTAAGGTCCATCTATGTTGTTGCAAATGGTGGAATTTCCTTCTTTCTCATGGCTGAGTAATATTCCATTGCATATGTGTGTGTGTGTGTGTGTGTGTGTATATATATATATATCTCACATCTTCTTTATCCATTCATCTGTTGATGGGCACTTAGGTTGTTTTCCTATCTTGGCCATTGTAAATGATGCTTCAGTAAACATGAGAGTGCTTGTATTTGACAACCTCTTCTCATTTCCCTGGGATATATACCCAGAAGTAGAATTGTTGAATTGTATGGTAGTTGTATTTTTAATTTTTTGAGGAGCCTCCACTCTGTTCTCCATCGTGGCTGCACCAGTTTACATCACCACCACCAACTGCTGCCTCTAGAATAGGTATGGGGGTGCAGACCATGGCCCAGGGGAGGAAATCTAGTGCCTGGTCACCTTGAGGGTGGCGTGAATTGTTTTCCAGCTCAATCTCAAAAACAGAGTCTGATCTTTAAACTGAAATGGCCTCCGGCAGATATCTGAAGAAGTTGTTTTCAAGAAGGCCTTTGAGATTCAGGGCCAAAGCTTGGCTGCGCTGCACCTTGGTAACAGAGCAGGACTCCGAGTGAGGGAAAGGGACATGCATTCCTTTTCTTCACGGAACTCAGTATGGCTTTAGAACAGCAAAGACCGAGGGTTGCTTGGTGCTGTGTGCCCCTTGAAAACCATGTGTGTTTCATCTTTGGGAGCCTTAAGGAGACTGCAACCCAGGCAAAGAAACAGCCTTCTTGAAGGGGAGAAGGGGTGGGCAGGGTGGGGCTCCTTCACCCAGCAGATGCCAACCGGGATGCCAGAGAGAAAGACACATCAAAAGGACTTCCCTAAATAGTGAGAGATTTTGAAGTGGGGTCTGAAGAGCCAGTGTAATTCAGATATAAGTGTAATTTCATTTATGCTCTCATGCTGGCGAGGCTTGGGATTGCTCAGGTTACATTAAAACCTGCCTAAACAACTTTATTTTTATTTTTTAAACATTGTATTGTTATTCTGTACCATTAGCCTATGGCAGGCTCTCCTTATCCTGAAGAGTTAAGTGTTTGAAACCCAGACCCAGAGAATGGCAAAGAAAGCCGTGGGCATTAATCCCCTGGTTTTCACTTGCATGTCTTTTTCACTGGCATCTTTTCAGGGTTTCCAGGAGAATGAAGCCGACTGGCAAGGGGCTTCTGAGACTGTCCATTCCTCAAAGGCAGTTTGGGGTTTGTCATAAGCAGACCTGGCCAAGCACCCGTGGAAAGAGCTCATTACTTGTTTTACCTGTTGTTTTAAAAAAGGGAGCTTTGAGACACTTGGAATATCTTGCTGTAGGGGTTTTGGCAAAACATATTTCAAGTGCAGGGGGCAGGCAGAACCAACAGTGGGAAAGGGCAAATGAATGTCCTCTGAAGGAAGGCTGGTTAGGACACATGTGGATGTTGCTTGAGGATGTACATGAGGATACTTGGAGACCCTGTGGTATTATTTCTGAAGCCCTTTACTTATTATTCATGGTTTCATTATGGCCACTTTTATTCACAGACACATCTAGGAGCAGGGGAGGGGAGGGGCAGGTGCTGTGGTTAGCCTTAAAAAAATAAAAAAACTAAACATAAAACTCGCCATATATTTTAGAGTTATAGGTGCATGCATGTTTTCCCCCCTTCCATCAAATCTTGCTTTTCCATTTTAGCCACATAAATGGTTGTCATAGTGACATTTGCTTCCAGCCTCCCTAGCTTTGGTACAGAGCAGAAAGCTCAGACAGCATCCAGTGACCATAAATTCAGCTCTAACTGTTTCCTTAGCTCTCTGAAACTAATCAGAAACAAGGGCTGTCGTGGAGCCTCTCCTGCTATCACAGAACAAGTGAAAATTATGTTGAAATTAGGCTACAACGGACCCTTTGTCTGAGTTACTCAGAATGGTGTTATTCATTTTTAGGGCAGAGTTTGCAAGCTCAGCATTTCAAAGAACATTTAGCCAGCAAAAGTCATGATTTCTGTGATCCAGCAGTAAAGTAGGACATTGAAATCCTTCTAATGATCTCTGCATATCTTGGGTCTGGAGTCGACCCTTAGCAGTGGTGAGATGGCTCAAGAAATAATTTTTCAAAATTTCTTCCAGCAGACTTCAAATTCTCCTCTTTTGTAATATTTACTAATGTTATTTTGTAAAACTATTCAGATCAATCATCATCTCTAAAAATATTTCCTTAAGGATTTTTTTTTCATTGAAAGATTTAACTATAATCTAGAGGCAAAGTCTTCAGGTTAAATTCAGCAGTTGAAGGTTCTAAGGTATTGAGCAGACTGTGGAAGACCGCTGAGGTGGAACTAATTTATGGGGGAGGGGATGGAAAAGTAACTTCCTGGTCTTAGTTTAGGTGGAGGGTCCGTGAAGGACCGGTCATTTCCCTCAAGCCTTTCCTGGTGGTCCTGTGGGCCTTTTGCTGTGGCCAGTCTAACGTCCATCAGAGTAGGACACACAGCTGTCAGCAGTGGCACAAAATATGAAAAAAAAAAAAAAAGGCAAAGATGACCTGGGATAATATATCATCCGGGATGCTTTTGGCTGCAAGAAAGAAAATAGCACCTAAAAGTGGCTTAATTTGTTTGGACTTATTTTTCTTCTCATAACAAGAAGTCAGGAGGTAGAGAATTCCAGGGTTGGTTCAGCCAACCCATAATGCCATAGACCTTGGTCATTGTCTCTGCAGTTTTCTTACTTTTCCCCTCCTCCTGCCACTTCAAGTTCACATCCTAAGTTGTCATCATCCATTGTTGAAGGAGGGAGAGGTGAGCAGGCTCCGCTTGCTCCTCCATCTGTCTCTTTTTCTCTTTCTCACGCATTTTCTTTTTTAATCTGAGATATCTCTCTGGTCCTGCAGATATCCACTTAGGTTCACTGGTAGCATCGTATCACACGACAACCCCTGGTGCCGGGAAGGCTGGGAAATTGAGTATCTGGCATTTTTAGTCTCTATTGTGGGAGGCGGAATCTGCCTACAGAGTAGGAGGGAGAAGTAAATGGTTGGGGTGGAGTGCTGACAACCAAAAATGTCAGCCACAGATGGAGTTGGGGAACTGAAAAAACTTCATGGCATTGCTTTGCTCCTCTAGTCTGACTTATGAGGAAACTGGCACCAGAATAGAATAGCTGACCTGCCCACACAGCTTGGTGTCAGGTCCAAACTTTGAGTCTAGATCTTCTGGCTCACAGGGTCAGTGAGGTGGACGATGCCTAACATCTGACCTGCATATTCCAGCTGACACAGTGAGGGCTTTGTTTAGCGTGCATCAGCTTGCTTAATTTCTGCCTTTAGCATTGAGGGGCCCACAGACTTCTCAGAGCAGAGGGCACCGATGCTGCGATGTTTCGCTTCTCCTGCTGAAAAGTGGCCAATCCTTGCTTCCTAATGAAAGATCCAACGTGATTTCAGATGGTCCCCTTCCTAAGCTGTCACGGGAGATGTTCCTCATGTCTGTCAGTGGTCCTGATCATGTTGTCATTCTTGGCAACTAATTCCTGGAATGAATAATAAAATTATAATAATCTCGCACCAGAGGGAGGACAACCAATTTGTAAAGTCCATTAAGAATTGAGCAAAGGATTGTCCTCTAATGAGGTGGAGCACGTCACGGAGACCGTACGTCAAGCTTCTCTGTCACCGATGCACAAAGGGATCCTGGAGGGAGGGGCTCCTGTAGGGCTGGCAGACAGGGCGGGTTGTCCTGGATGCACATGTACACGTTGTCATTGATCAGCTGCCAGAGAAGGGAATGGCAGGAAGAACACCAGCGTTCTCCATTGTGAGGCTTGAGGCGTGTTTATGTCACTAGTGATTCATTCGCGTAGGGCAAGAAGCATTACTCACCATTTCCTCATGTGCCAGAAAGAGAAATGGAATCAACGGGCATATCATCTCCTTGTTGGAAGATGACAGCTCCCTTATTATAAATCCCCAATAAATTGATGGAAGAGCCGTTCAAGCTTCATAGATATAAATGTTTCCTGGGATTAATGGAAAGTTATTCCTAGAAATGACTTACAGTTTAGGAACCGATCTTTGAATTTTGAGGTATTGTTTTTGGTTTTTGTTTTTCCTCTAGATGTCATGATGCCCCTCAAAGCAGCTGAATACAAATGGCAAAATTTTTCCATTGACCCCTTTTCTGTACCCACCATTTCCCCACTTCTGTTACTAAACATTTATAGCTTAAGAAACGTTATACCTTCTTTTTGGAGGAAATCTTCTTCCTTTTGAAACTCCTTTATAGGGGAATTTTAAAAGTACAAATCTCCTTGTGACTCCTGGGGAGATGTAACCCTTACCTGGTAGCACAGAAGCTAAACTACTGCTTGTTACTGTATTTTAAAGAGTTAAAGTGTTTTGTTCAATAGATATCTTAGCATTTTTGCTTTTAGTGTCGTTTGTAAATCAGGATATTGAGCCACTTGACTGTCACTTTGGGAAGGGATTGTGGCTGCAAATGGCTTATTTGTTGAATTATCAGAGTGCTTCTCCCATGTAGCCTCTAAGGGTCATTTTGGGACTGTCACTTGGTATTTATATTAACGTTGATACTCTTTTTAACTGAGAGCTTTGACAAATGGAACTGGATCGTTTGTCCAGCACCAGGAGCATGTGGGCACTTAATAAGTACCAATCAATAGCTTTTGCTGATACTGGAATGTGGACCCATCTGCTTCCCAGATGGCTCCATGGGGAGAGATGTGTCGATAGCTTGTGATTTATTCTAAAAAAGATGCTAAGGGCTGACACTCTGTTGCCTTTGTTGAACCTGCGCTGGTTATGACGGTTACCCAGGTGATGCCGTTTCTGTCTGTCATTTGCTGGGGAGCCAGCACTACAGTTCCTCTTCCACCAGATTTGCTCTACTTTTAATTTGCCCCAAGAGCACCTGACTGGGGGGGTGAGGGTGTTGTCTGTAACCCTGCCAGCCTTCTAAATGGCTTTGAACCCACACCTCAGCCTCCTCCCTGGATTTCCAAGAAGTCAGAGTTGGCCATTCCACACTTCACCTAGCTTCTCCAAAGCGGGCAGAATTCTGGTGACTGCTACCTTCTTGTCGTTTCTACAGGAATTGATTCATTCCACCTCTTCCCGCCGCAGTCCCAATGCTACATGGATGTGGTGTATAACAACAGTTTACAGAATTTGAGGGGAATGGAGGAGGAGAGCACAGGGAACATGTTAAATCTGAGAATTAGATATCACTTTTTTTTTTTTAAACCAGTGCCTTGGTTTCCCTCTCTAGGGGCACCCTCACGGGTGGTCTTGACGACTTAGGTTCTGGACTCCTGCCATGCTACTGCTCTCCTCTTTGCTTATTCAGTCGACAAATTTTGAGGATCTGCTATGCATCAGGCGCTAGACCAGCCGCTTAGATACAGACCAGTAAATGCAAAACAGACTCCAGCCCTGAGGTGAGGGGGCTTTTAGTTTACAGTGGAGGGTTACAGAGGGGAGGAGAGGTTAACTGCACAACACACAGATGAATTCTAGCTGCGATAAACTGTGATGAGGACTAAAAGAAGGAAAACTGGGTTCTGTGGGCAAGATTAGTATTATATCTTCCCTGTTTCCTAGCTCTGTACATCTCGCCACTTTTACAGGTCACCTTTGAACCTGTGGAGCTCCAAATCTCTCTCTCCTCATCTTTCTTTCTTTCTTTCTGTCTTCCTTCCTTTCCTCTCTCTCTCACCTCTTTTTGTTTTGATGGCCTCATTCCAGATCTGTCCCAGGTTGAGGATCCTCCCCTTTCCTACCCAAAGAGACTATCAAAATACTTCCTTAAAGAAAGGGTCACCACCTCCCTCCATAAGAAATATGCTACTACTCTCCTATGGGAAGACCTCAGGGAGATGGTTTTATTTTAAATTGCAATTATTTGCTTCCTGAAACACTGTCTTAATGTTTTGTTTTAAAATGTGAGATGTCCAGAATGAGGGTGTGGAAGTTGTTTTAGACGGTTTCTGGGAGAGTATTAACCAACAACATATTTCATAGTGATACAGGCATTTTCTCCACCTCCTTTTATTTTTATTGAGATATAATTGACATATAACGTTGCATTAGTTTTAGGTGTATAACATCATGATTTGATATATGCCTATATTGTGAAATGATTACCACAATAAATTTGGTTAACACCCATTCCACAAAGTTACAGTTTACACACACACACACATGTGTGTGTATATATATATATATATATATATATATATAATCTATGATTTTTTTTCTTATTTCATTATTACTCCTTCCCTCCCTCTCTTCTCTTCCTTCTTTCTTTCATATTCACTGGAGGGTAAAACCTGATACTTATCAGTTGCCCATTTATGTGTTAGCAAACATTTTTATAGTACTTTTATGTTCCAGGCACTGTTCTGAGCACTCATTCCAAATTGATACTGTCGATTGGGTCCAAGAGAAAATCTCAGCTTGGTGCTGTTATGATTTGGTTATTTCCCCCTGTGAGTCCATAATGACCAGCTCTGGGCTCAGAAGCTCTGACATCTAACTAGAGTTATAGAACTCTGTTTGGTTTTGTTTCATTTTACTATCTTATTTTAAAGATTATCTTCTACTTATAGAAATCGACTAAAAGTTTCTTTTAAAAATAAGTTTATTGTTAATGTGACATATAACATGATGGATAAATACACTAGGGTGGGTAGTGCCCGGATATAGCAAAATCATGGAGCTAACTAGACTGTCTAAACCTTGGAAGTCCTTAGTACCGTGTGTTTCAGCAGAGAATGCAGTGGGCAGGCTCATGTCGTGTAATGAGAATGGAAAAGGATATTGGGTTAGCGTCAGAAGACCTGGTGTGAATCCAGGTTTTGCCCCATCTTGTCTACGTGGCCTTGGGTAAGTCACTCTTCTCTCTCAGCCTTGATTTCGTCTCCTTCCAAATGATGATGGATACCGGGCTGCTGTAAAGATTAAATGAGAAAAAGCTTGAGGAAATTCTTGGCGTGGTGTCTGGCAAGTAGTTGACGTAGAACAAATGTTTGTTTTTAAGTGGGAATTGCAACATTTGATTGAATTAAGAATTAATTATTTAAAAACTGAAAAGGCATCATTATGGAAAGCTGCTGGGTTCCAGACCCTGGGTTGTCCATGATGGAGATGAAGGACTGGGCCCCATGCTCCAGGAGCTTCAGTGCCACAGGACAGACAAGACACATTTCACAGTGAATCCTGGAAGGAGAGTTGTGATCATCTTGAGGAAGAAGAGAGAGGTTGGCGCTATGGGAATATTTGACAAGCAGGCTTCACATTGACTGGGGAATGAAAAAGGTGTACCAAGACAACAATGATGACAAGAAAATGCTGAAATGGAGACCCTACCCGCCGCAAATGTGTAGGTGTCAGCCAGACAAAGAGGGGGATGAGAGAGTAACATTCAGACGATGAGCCTGCGGTCACTTCTACCTGAGAACTTCATGCTGACCATTGTGCACAGAAGAGATAAACTCATAGCAAGCTCTGTTTATGACATCCATAAAAGGGTTTCATCCATCCCCCATTCTCAAGGCCGTCCGTTTATAGTGGTGATCTTTCTTCCTGCTTTATATTACAGCCAAAGCTGTTCCTTTTCCAAATTGCCTGGCAGCCGGGGGAGTTTTACGCATGCCTGGGTCTCTAGGAACAAGCCGTGGTTCCAAGGCCTCGATTTCTCCATCTCTGCTGGCCTAGTACACTCACCTCCTCCAGGCACTCCACTCTCCTTAAAATGAGAATCTCATTCTGTGATGGCTGATTTTAAGTTTTCCTGAGAGTCATATTTGATGAGAACAAAAGACCAGATTAAATCCTGTATTAGATGGCATCTCCCTTTATATTTTGGGCTCATTTTGAAGAGAGGGTCTGTATCACTGTTCACCGTGATATGCCCTGTAAAGAGAGGGGCATGTCAGAAGCCAGGCCGGAATTAGGATGGAGCATATTAAACTTTTCCTATTCATTGGCTTAAAAAAAAATCCCTGTCCCCATAAAGGCAACTTGACCAGAAATGGGTGGTTGCACTAGCTTTCTGCTTCTTGCTTATTATTCCAAGCCAGGGACTCTTTCTGGTTAGGCAAGTTTGCATTTCTACTTTCATTGCTGTAAAAATAGCTCCAGTTTCGTCTAATCTCATCTCTTGCTACTTGTGGGTATGCTAAGCATGAGCCATACCAAACGTTTTAGTTTCTTGAATAATACTCGTCCCCTCTCACTTCTGGGATCTGCTCATGAAGTTCCCGTTTCCTGAAATGCTCCTCTGCCTGGAACACCACCCACCACCCCATTCACCTGGATGGCTCCTTCCGATTTCAGCTGATACATAACCCCTGGGACGCTCTCTCTGAAAAGGGCAAGATGAGGTTGGAGCCCCTTTCCTCCACACATGCTCAGATGAGGCTCTATAATTCTCCTACCAGGGCACTTATCACAACTGATTCTATTAGCCTGATTACATGTTAGTTTGACCTCCACTCTCTGCGGAGGCTGGGGCAAGCCACCATGTTTGCATCTGTATCTCCTGAGTCTAGCAAAATCCCTATACCTGGTGTTCAATATATATTTAAATGAATGAATGAATAAACTAATGAGGGAATAATGTGCGTGTTTTCATATGGGCTTGGATTTGCATTCAAAATCATTAAAAGTCAGTATTTTCCCCAGTCTCTTGATATGTTCCTTTATTTTCACCCAAGGCATATCCCTCTTAAAAATATGTTAAAGATAAAATACTGCCTTGGGTTTCATCATCTCCATTGCTCAAGGCAGTCCTTATAGGGTAGTATCTTTCTTCCTGTTTTATATTACAACTTGCCTAATTCAAAGTAGTACTACAGGAGTGCTTTTCTAATAGACTCCCAGCAATGAACTCAGTGGCTGAAGCAGGATTGTTGAGGGTAGAATAAAATTAGTTCAAGCCTGACTTGGCACTGGCCAACTGACTTATCTTTTGAGGTTTTGGTTCCTCATCTGTAAAATAGAGATATTCATAGTACCTACTTCATAGAATTGGTGTGAAGAGTAAACGCCATCTATGTGAATGAAGTATAACTCAAAGGTGACTGTAAAATATTCCTTAGAGCAATGGCCTTTCTCACCAACACGTGTTGTAATATAATTTAAAAGCTCACACTAATTTAATTTAATTTTTTTTTCACGTTAATTTTAAACAGCTAGGATACGGTGTCAGGCACTGGACAAGTATTCAGTAAATAGTAGCTGTTATGGTAATGCTCATTCATATTAGCTTATGAATACACGTCAGTGTATTGAGGTGCTCCTCAATCTGGAGCACCCTGGAAAATGAAAGCATGTTCCAAACTTCTGAGAGGGAAAGCAAATGAACCCTCACCTCTGCCATCTTGAGAAGTCCTTGTCAAAAGATATTTCAAGCATCTCTCAGATCAACCTTCCCGTCACCACCATCTCTTTGGTTCTTGCTGCTGGTGACCCCAGTGACTAAACTCACCCTGTAACAGGGATGATTGTGACAAGGGGCAAATGACTGTGAAGGAAGATTCTTGGGTAGAGGTTGAAGATTAACGTTTGCTTTGCAAATTTCCCTAGAGGCGCTCATCAGAGAGTTTCAGCCAACTGGCATTATTCATGATCTAGTGTGAAAAATTGGTGCTGAAGCTGCTTTGAGCTTTGAAGGTAATTTGAGCTTTTTATTTGCTTCCGTGGGTTTAAGATACTGACCACTTTAGGGAAGTTTTGAAAGATGAGGCTAGCCTCTTTCACCCCACAAAGCAGTATTCACAGCCAATCAGACTGTTTTGGTTAATGAAATACTGTTGACATCTTTTTGGAAATCACCTTCAGACTTAATAATATAGTTTTATGCTTAGTTTTCATGGAACTGGGCTCACATTAGCATTTGATTCTTCTGTCCATTGTGCTCTTCTGCCTGGAAGTAGAAGATAGTATACCTGGAATGTCTTTTCTACCTCTGTAGATGAGAGTATACCTAGAAGTTCTGGAATTTGACCAGAATTGGATTAATAATAAATCTGGAGTTCACATAGTTTAATTATAATGATCATAATGATGGGCATGAAAGGGAGAATACAGCTGTCTTAGTACACATGTTTGTGTGTGTGCATCTGTATATGAACATGTATATATTCTGAGATATATAATATGTGTATGTATATACACATGCACATGTGTACATCCACAGGTAGAATTGCAGTTCATTGCTTTAAAACAGTTGTCACTTGCCAAGGTATATAAATGACATAGAACAACCCTTTCAACTTGTAAATTATGCTTGGGACTGATAGTAATGTGAATGGGACCAGCCCTTTTTACCCGTCCCATTCTCCCCCAATTGATGGATCAGTCTATCATGACATCCCCCATGAGACATTCATAGCCTTGCTATCACTACACTTTGTGCATTATTTACAGTGGTGTGACTTTAAAATTGAATTATTGGCAGGACTTCCAGGTATGGCTGAATAAGGAAGTCAGTAAATCCTTTCCCCCCAAAACATCTGTAAAGCTGGATGAAATTGACACAGCAACCATTTCAGCATTCGGGAAATTAACCAACGGCATACAGCAATCTAAGAAGAATTTATGCTTGAAAATCTGCTGAAATTCAAGAACACCGGGGAAGTCTGTGGTGTGCTGGTCTGAAGCTTCTCCCCTTCCCGGCTCAGTTGGTGCTGCTGCAGTAGAATGGCACTTCTGTGATTTCGAGCAGTGGGTGACATGCTGGTTTTTGGTAACCAGTATAGTGCTTATGATCTTGGTGACCAGCAAGTGGAGAGGGTCAGTAGCTCTACTGGCCTCAGTTTTCAGTCATGTTTGGGGCATGTTCTGAGGTTGTGTACATGTACAGCTGAGACCAGAGAGAGCCTAAGCTATTCATATACTCCTGGCCAACCCTAAACCTTTGCACATATCCACAGAATACATGAAAGGGCCTAGCAGGAAGCAAAAGCTGGGACAGACTTAAGAATAGCCTGACCTTTTTAAAAATAAATTTATTTATTTATTTATTTTTGGCTGTGTTGGGTCTTCGTTTCTGTGCGAGGGCTTTCTCTAGTTGTGGCAAGCGGGGGCCACTCTTCATCGCGGTGCCTGGGCCTCTCACTGTTGCGACCTCTCTTGTTGTGGAGCACAGGCTCCAGACGCACAGGCTCAGTAGTTGTGGCTCGCGGGCTTAGTTGCTCCGTGGCATGTGGGATCTTCCCAGACCAGGGCTGGAACCCGTGTCCCCTGCATTGGCAGGCAGATTCTCGACCACTGCGCCACCAGGGAAGCCCCCTAGCCTGACCTTTTAACATCCACTTCTATCCTCTACCATCAGCAGAAGATAATAGACTTATTGGTCCCAGTGTTTGAGTACAACCTCTTTCTAGTAGCTGACTACTGAGCTATGCTGATACAACCCATATGATGCCAGGTTTAAAAGTAAAATCAAGAACTTAAAAAAGCCTGAACAGAAACAATAGCGGGTACACACTTTGGAGGTGATAGGTTTCAAAGTTTAGCCAAGGAAAGTTTCTAAATAAATAGAACCAATGAAATAGCAACAATTACCATCACAGGGAAAAAATCAGAATCCGGAGTTGCTACAATACGCTATCCAAAATGTTCAGCATTCAACAAAGCAGATGAGACATACAGGAAAACAGGTGTGACCTGTAATTGGAAGAAACTGCAGTTAATAGAACGGTTTCTGAATGTGCCCAGATGTTGGATTTAGCAGACAAAGCTTTCAAAGCAGCTATTAAAAATATGTTCAAAGAACTAAAGGAAACCATGTTTAAACAACTAAAGGAAAGTGTGTTAATCACAGTTCTCCTGAGAAACAGGACCAATAAGATAAAACATATATGTGTATATGTATATATATTATATACACACATACATGAAAAGGGAGGGGAATGGAGCCATACTGGGGCAAAGTTTCTATACTTTATTAGGATCATGTTAGTATCAATCTGAAGTAGGTTGCAATAAATTGACACATATAGTAATTCCTAGAGTGACCACTAAGAAGATAACAACAACAAAATAACAGAGGAATTAAAATGATACACTAAAATTTATCTAATACAGGAGAAGGCAATCAAGGAGGAAAAAAGGAACAAAAAGGAAGAAAAAGATACAGAAAACAAAGTGGAAAATATAACTCAAACCATATCAATAATTTCAATAACTGAGAATGATCTAAATATTCTGGTCAAGGAGCAGAGAGTGTCAAATTAGATTTACTAAGAAGCAAGACAGTCCTTGAGAGACAACACAAAGAGCACCATCTAGCAAAGAAAAAAAATGCATTTGTATAATCAACATGAAAAAATTTTGTGCTTTAGAGAACACCATTAAGAAAATGAAAAGACAGGACACGCACTGGGAGAAAATATTCAAAATTCATATATCTACTGAAGGACTGTAGCCAAAATATATTTAAAAACTCTTACAATTCAATAATAGGAAGACAACCCAGTTTTTAAAAATGGTCAAAAGATTTGAAGAGACATTTCACCAAAGAAGATACATTGGATAGATGGCTAATAAATGTATAAAAAGATGCTCAACATCATAAATCATTACAGAAATTCAAATTAAAACTGACATGAGCTACCACTGCACATCCATTAGAATGGTTATAATCAAAAAGGTGGACAGTACTAAATGCTGACAATATGTAGAGAAATTTTATTATAAAGTATGGATGGGAATATAAAATGGTATAGTCTCTTAGGAACACAGTTGAACAGATTCTTAAAAAGTTAAAAATAACTCACCATATGACCCAACAATTCTGCTTCTAGGACTCTTTCCAAAAGAAATGAAACCATGAGTCCATATAAAGACATGTACACATAACAGCATTATTTATAACAGCCTCAAATTGGAAACAATGTGAAGGTCCATCAGTTGTGACTGGGTAAACAAAACGTGGTACCCATACCTGCTGCAACATGGATGATCCTCAAAAACATGATGACGAATGGAAGAAGACAGAGGTAAATGACCACATGTTGTATGATTCCATTTATATGAAGTACCCAGAAGAGGAAAATCTAATAGAGATAGAAAGCAGAGCAGTGGTTGCTTTGGGCTGGGTAAGAAAGTAGGGATTAAATCAAAATGGACATGAGAGAACTTTTGGGGGTAATGGCTAAGTTTTATGGTATGGCAATTATACCTCAGTAAAGCTGTTTTTTAAAAAACACTAAATCGTTAAATATTATCTTTGGAAAATTTTATTAAGCCATTCAGATAAATTCTTCCAGTGTGTGGATTTCTGAACAAATGGTCTACTCTATGGTCACATCTGAGAAAAACCATTTCAAATGAATATTTGTAGTACATTACTTAATTTTACTTTGTATCTGTGCTTTACACATACCCAGAAGTATACTCTGAAGCTGCTGGTTTCCCAACTATTCACCTGTGTGGGATGTCATTGGCAAGCAATCTCTTGATGAATAAGAACCTTCCTTCAAGGACTGGACTGGTTAAATGTCAATTAGCACAGATTTTTTTAATAATGCTAATTTTGGGACATTTTCAAAAGTATATTCATATATAGCCCTCCTTCATAGTATATTATAGGATAGAAATACATTCCCCTATAATCTGCATGCTATATTATATGCTCTCATTCAGTAGGGTTTGGCAGGTAGCAGCGTATGACTTTTGCTGCTGAGTGTCACAAGGTGTTTCATACAGTGAAAGCTTTTGGCCAGTTAGTGTCCTCCCATGTTATTTTGAGTGTGTTCTGTAATGTGTTCTGCATCCTCTCCTTCTGTCGTAGTGTGCTATCACACACCCACCCCACTGCTCTTAAATATACACACGTGGTAACTTTCCCTCAATTTTGTTTTCAAGTCTCTGTTAACATGTCTGGCAGGCTCCCCTCCCCCTTATTGCTCAGGGGTGGCCGATGTGCCTCTCCTAACTGTTCCCTTAGTATTTCCTAAATCCTGCTTTCTTGCACTTACCGCATTTATGACAGGCACTGCTGATTACCACTCCAATATCCATTCTCTCTTTCTTATTACCAGAACCCTGATTTTTCTCAGAGCAACTGTGTGCCCAGTTAAAAATTCTTACCTTCCCAGACTCCCTTGCAGATGTGTGTGGTCATGTGACCCAGTAGCAGCCAATGAGATGGAAGGGCAAGTCTACGGGGTAAGATTTCCAGGCAATCATTTCCATTTAAAAGAGAAGTCAACTCGTCTGTACACTGTTTTGTCCTTGTCCTTTGCTTTGTCTCCTCTGTCCATTTGGAATTCACCTTTGAGCCTTGAGGAGCAGCAGGCTTCTTGTGAGAACAGAAATGAAGCCAAATGTTAAGGATGGCAGAGCGGGAAAATGAACTGTATCTGTGGCCTTGCTCACTGCAGGGACTGCCTTAGATGTCTGGGACTACCTGCCGTTGGATTTCTTTTCCCATGGAAACGTATCTGGTTAAGTCAAATCCATGTTGGATTAAAGTATTACGTGCAGCTGAACACATTCCTAACTGATAGTACAGTCTTCTAATGGGCTATTTACTTAACTGGCTTTATTTCTAAGGAGTAACTTCCACAGAAGGCAGGAACCCTGTCTTGTTCCCTTCTGTATTCTTCGTGACTTGGTAATGATAGTTGGCACAGAGTAGATGTTTAGTAAAAGTCTGTTGAATAGATAACTGGTTGGGTGAATGAGTCAAGGTGAAAATGTATGGATTTCCCCATGATTTGTGTTTACTCTCTTTGGGTATTTTCTCATAGGGAGCTGGGTCTTGAGACCCAATAAGACTTTTCCGCATACTTTTTAGAGCAGGATTTCTCAGCCTCGACACAATCAACATTTTGGGCCAGATAATTCTTCATTGTGGGGAAACTGTTCTGGTCATGGTAGGTCGTTTGACAGCATCTCTGGTCTCTGCCCGGTGGATCGCAGGAGCACCAAACTTCCTCCAGTTGTGACAAGCAGTGGTGTCTCCAGACATGGCCCAGTGTCCTCAAGAGGGCAAAATTGCCCCTGGTTGGGAACCACTGGTATGGAGAAGGGATTCTGAACTTGAGTTCTATGAACTACTGGGTAGTATGTGTGCGTGTATGTGTGAAGCCTGTAAATAACACACAAAATTTGTTACGTGTGTGCGTGCATTGTTTTGGGTGGAAGATCTGCATTTCTTATATATCCTCGAAGGCTAATGGTTCCAGCAAAGTTCAGAACCATTGCTCTAGAATTGTCAAGCTGCTTCTAAACTTTTCACCATGTTCTTTTAACCTCCTATACACTGTTGAACATAATAGTTAGAGAGGCTAAGACCACTGCTTAATGACTAGGTAAGTTCTAATCGAGTGTTAAAGTCTAATAAACTGGAATTGCTTTGAGGTCCACAAAACAAGCCATTTGAAATATTTTGGAGAGCTGTTATAAATATGGAAATCGAGGACAGTATTCTTGTGCCTTGTAACATAATGGTCAATCCACTTAACAAAGGAGAATCAAGTTGCGGTTCTGAAACTCTAAATGCAGCAGTAATTGAATGAAAAGTAAGAAGAGAAACTCTCATAAACAGATTACTTAAAAATGGTCTCAGGTGAATATATACTGGCAGGAAAATTTAAATTATAAAAAAGAAATAAGATGGATGTAAGCATGACTGAACTGAATTTAATGGTTGATGTTCTCACTTACTTAATCACATAATGCCACTACTTGGGACTCTTACTGAAGCAAATCATTTGTTGCATCCAAAGGGAGCCATAATAATGCAGAACGTGCCATGAAATACCCAATTAAATTATTTTAACACGTTGGAGATTGTGGGCTGATGCATGTGTCTTAGTGTTTCCTCAGCCTGACAGTCTGGAGAGTATGATCCATGTTTAATATCTGGTTTGTATTTCTTCCCTCTGACCTCTGTGTGTGTGTGTGTGTGTGTGTGTGGATTCATTGCTCTGCTGTAGCTCTGAAAATGTTTGAGCATGGCACAGCCGGGAATATAAGGAATGAAAAGAATCTGTACATAAGACAGTCACCTCCTGCAGCACTCCTGGGGGAAGCTGGGAACGTGACATACCAGGAACTTGGAAATGAGGTTTCCTAAACTCCATACCGCAGCAGAAGCTTATTACGGTGAATGTGCCGGGGGCACGTTCCTTGCTAACTGATAAAATAGATCTGTGTGATGGAAACAACTTCTTCACTTGCTTGCTTGGTTTTTGGGGATCGGGAGTGGAGAGACTGTACACAACTTCCCTTTCCACCTGTAAAGTGTTTTTACAAATTTAACTTTTAATCATCCAGCTCATTCTTGACTGTGACCAAGTATGTAGATGACCCACGTATAATTTAATTATATATTCTGTGTATAAAAATTATATGCATTCATTAGAGAAAAAGATAAAAAAGAAAATGAGAATTTCCATATCACCACCAAAAGACAACTGCCCAATAGTATATTTCCTATTCATATGTATTGAAATCTAAAAAGTTTCTTTTTTTAAAGAAATAGTCTCATTAATACACAAAGCTGGGGAAATAGCCTGTAATACTTGGGCCCAGAAATAGCAGTTTTTCATTTTTGTTTTGTTTTGGTTTTTTGGCTGTGCTGAGCGGCCTGCTGGATCTTAGTTCCCCTACCAGGGATCGAACCTGGGCCCATGGCAGTGAAAGCGTGGAGTCCTAACCACTGGACCACCAGGGAATTCCCCAGTTGTTCATTTTTGTATGTTAATGTTCCAGTTTTCCCCCCCAAACACTTTTGCACCCACAGACATTTGTAGATGGGATGTTACCCACCCATGGGTACCCATTCTGTCATGGGTATCTTTCCAAGGCAATAGTCAGACCAGTGTAGGACACAAAACTTTATTGTTTTTATACAAAAAGATATGTTCTACGGGATAGGAGGAGAAAGGATCTACAGAAAGATTTGCAAAAGAGAGTAATAATACCCCAAGCCCACCATGCTGATATAACCTATGCTAACACAGATGGACATTTAAAAACACATGTACATCCATTAATTCAATTTTACATGGTATTGTAGAAAGCCAGCTTTCATCTACAAAGTGCTTTCGTGCAAACTATAGGAGGTACTCCCTTCCTGATGGGTACAGCTCCTGCTTGCCCCATCGAGTACAGGTAGAGCTCAGAGTGCACACACATAAAGAGCAGACCTAGATTCTTTCACTCAGCAATATGTGGAAGACACATACTATCACCTAGAGATGTACCACCATCTCCACCTCAACAGCCCCTCTATAAGAGAGAACACTGGGTTTGGTGCCTGCTGCATTCTGTTCTGAGAGTTTTACAGATATCACCCTATTTAACCCTTTAACAATGACGTAGTGGGTACCGTTATTTTCCGCATTTCATTTGTGAGAAAACTGAGGCACAAATAAATTAAATCGCTTGTCCAAAGTCATCCGGCTAGTGAGTAGCAGGGCTGGGATTTGAACTCTGCTCTTAACTGCTCTGCCATTCTAATTCATCTCTTCTTGGCTATTTCTTCTTCTTCTTCTTTTTCCTTTTAAAACAATGTTGCAGTGAACATTTTTATCTAATTATTTCCTTAGGATCATTTTCTACTTCGTTTTTGTTTAAATAACACGAAATGCCTGACACTGTTAAAAACATTTTACCAAAATTAATTCACTTGATTCTCCTACCAACCCTAGGAGTCAGTATTTATTATAAACTTCATATTAGGTGAGGCAGAGAGAGATTAACTAAAGTAACTGCCAGAGCTGGGATTCCCACCCAGGCAGTCTGACTCTAGGACCTGTTCCTTAACCATCAAGTTATGTAGCCTCTTCCTCTCTTCAGGAAGCAAGGAAGTATCATGGGCCTTAAACTGGTTATACAACTACCAGATTACACTCAATAGAGAATATCCCAATGGATGATTTCCATATTAGGGAATTTTGTTCTAGCCATCTTTTCAGATGCACATCAAAATAGAATTTATATCATACCCTATATATAAATATATTTGTAATTTTTTATTAAAAGTAACTTAGAAAACAAAAAATAAAGAAAAAATTAAATTTGCCAATGACAAATCATGCAGAGATAATTACTGACGTCCTGTTGGCTATACAGTAGTTTTTTTTAATGGAAGTAGAACTATACACACATTAAAAATAAAATTGCTATCCTTCTTGGAATGAAAATGATTTTTGACACTAACAGTTATTAAAAAAGTAGTTTTTATTGTTTGTGTTACAGTGAATTGTAAAAATGAAGTATAATATATTTAACAAGTCGTTTAATGAAACAGATTACATTGAATTTTTGTTTTTTGCAGGAAAAAATATTACATTGATGAACATCTTCATACATTATTCTTGGTATGATTTTACATTCCCTCAAGATATGTTCTTGGGAGAGAAATAATTCAGTCAAGGGCTATGAATATTTGAGGGCTTTATAGATACACTTTTAGCTAACTTGTAAGAGGCATTTTTCTAAGTTACTATAAACTATTAATAAGAACCATTTTACTCTCTGAATAATATGTGGTTATATATCTAGATCATACCTTACTTAACTCTTTCACTCTAGCGTGATGACTTTATTTAGAGTGGTGTTATTCAACCATTTAAAGTCCCCTTTTGATAAACATTAATACCTCACACCTCCTTTAATGTAATTTTTAGACAATATTCAAATCAATGACAATTAGGAATGAACAATTCATTTTGATTTTGAAAAATTATTCCCTTCAGCCTGAAAAATCTTTTATCATTTCTTAGAGTTCAGGTCTGATTGCAACAAATTCTTTAAGTTTTCTTTCATCTGAAGATTTTTTTTTGTTTTGCCTTCCTTCTGAAGGACATTTTAGTTGGGCATAGAATTCCTTTTTGACATTATGTTTTTCTTTAGGATTTTACAGGTATAAAAGCTAGTCCATATGATATTATCCCAAATTTTTCTGAGGCTCTGTATATTTTTCTCAATCCTTTTTCTCTATTTGCTTTAGATTTGGTAATTTCTTTTGATATAGCTTCACTTTTACTAACTCTTTTCCCTGTCATCTCTCTTCTTTTGTTAGGCCCGACCACTGACTTAAGTTTTAGATATTTTAATTTTCAGTTGGAGAATTTCCATTGGGGTCTTCTTTCATAGTTTCTATTTCTCTTCTCATTCATCGGGAGAAATTTTAAAGTGTACTTCATTAAACATTAGTTAGAACAGCTGTTTCAAATGCCAGCATGGGGTCATTTCTGGATTAGTCTCTATTTCCTCTACTCTTGCAACTAAGTCATGGTTTTTGATTCTTTGAATATGGAGTAATTTTGGATTGTATCCCCAATACTGTGATGTTATACTGTAGAAACTCTGGATTCCATTATACTCCTCTGAAGACTATTGATGTTTTTGTTTTATCAGGCAGTTAACTTGGTTGAATTCAAATGGTTAACTCTGACTTTTGAGCAGCAGCTCGAATCTCTGTTCAGTTCTTTTGTCTTTAGCTGAACTGCTTGGAAATCTGCCCAGTTAATGTCAGCCAGATACTTGGGCAGAAACTACATATAGAAATTAGAGTTCTTTCACTGTGGCTTTCTCGTCTCTCTCCTTACTTTCTACTGGCAGTAGTTGACCCAGACTCTATCCTCTTGTTCCTCAGGTCAGAAAAATTGGGATATTTCTTTCAGCCACGTCGTGTGGAGCTCAGGCTTAAAGCTGTAGAGACAGGTAAGTCATTTTATGCCTTTCTTCCAAGTTTTGACTACCCTCTTGTTATTAAACAATGATTTGCATACCTATTTGTCTAACATATCTTTTCCATGAGAGCACAGGAAACCCTGTGACCCCAGCACATAGGCCTGGTACATAGTAGTATCTCTTTAAATATTTGTTGAGCAAACAAATACAGCCAGGAGATGCTGAGAGTCTAAACCAGGGCACACGCAATGAGGGTAGAGAAAATAGGGTGTGTTTAAGAGAAACTTCAGAGAGAGCTTTCAGGGAATTTGCTTATTGGCTAGATAGGTGGGGAGACTTGTGGAAGGTGGAGGAGCTGAGGTAAAACCTCAAGGACTCTATCTGGGGTACCTTGGTAGATGGTTATATAGGGTCAGTGAATGGGTGCTTGGATTGAGACAGGACTTCTGAGCATTGAGAAAAATGATCCTTTGGTCTCTGCATGTTGTCTCTCCTAATTTTTTTTTTTTTTTTTTGGTGGTACGCGGGCCTCTCACTGCTGTGGCCTCTCCCGTTGCGGAGCACAGGCTCCGGACGCGCAGGCTCAGCGGCCATGGCTCACGGGCCCAGCTGCTCCGTGGCATATGGGATCTTCCTGGACCGGGGCACGAACCCGTGTCCCCTGCATCGGCAGGCGGGCTGTCAACCACTGCGCCACCAGGGAAGCCCTCTCCTAATTTTTTTTTTTTTTTTTTTTTTTTTTTGCGGTACGCGGGCCTCTCACTGTTGTGGCCTCTCCCGTTACGGAGCGCAGGCTCAGCGGCCATGGCTCACGGGCCCAGCCGCTCCGCGGCATGTGGGATCTTCCCAGACCGGGGCACGAATCCGTGTCCCCTGCATCGGCAGGCGGACTCTCAACCACTGCGCCACCAGGGAAGCCCTCTCCTAATTTTTGATTAGCATTTATCCTGCCCTTGGCCCATCCTTGACTGGAACTGAGATTAAAGAAAGAGCAGTACCCAAACTTCTAATTCTTCAGTCCTGATCAGGTGCAGCTGGCTCTGCTGAGAGAGAAATGAGCAAGTCTGGAATCCAGGGCATCTATTAAAGAAGGGTGTTTCTGTATGATAAGAAGCTGAGTATTGAAATGTAATCCTCCAAACCCCTGCGTCCCCAGGACTGCATTAAATTGTTCCTATTAGTGTGATTGCTCCAAGATACCCAAAGAGCAGGGGAAATATTAGAAACCCTGCAAATGAGGGGAGAGATGTTGGAAGCTGCAGCTCAGTCATGATTTAGGAGCCTCACTAAATTCATAAGCGGAAATGTCTGACAGCCTCGGAACCTGAAATCTTTCATCCTCCTGGTGGAATATGAGTTAGCTGGTGCAGTAAAATGAAAACTGGTGGTGAGCGCGGCAGTCAGGTTAATGTTCCCTTAGCAGCAGGGTTTGGGATGAGAGCATAATTACATGTAGAAACGGTGCCCTGGGCTTCCTTTCCTGCGAGTAGCCACGATAAAGGCGGCTTGTAATACCTGATGCCAGGGCAACCTGCACTATCCAGAGGTTTCTCATTAGCACCTCTGATTTCACCTGGAGCCACAGGCTTTCAGCTAATCCTTCAGTGGAGAGCGGCTGCTCTTGCCGGCCTCAGTCCAGGCATTTAGCACCAGGAATGCCTCTCCTGATGGGCACCCCAGCCACAATTAAGAAAAACAGGTTTCCAAGGGGAGGAACTTGTGGAGGGCTGTGCCTTTCAGCGGGGTGTCTGTCCCTATTTCTGTTCTGAGGCGGGGCTCACCAGGATGTCTGGTTCTCTGCCACCCCTCAGGCCATGCACTGGGGGACGGATTACCTTGCCATGGTCGGGGCCGGGGGCGTTGCATGCTCTTCTTGTCATGCCTTTAGAGGTGGAGACGAAGAGATGCTAAAGGTAGAAGCCGGCCCAGCAAATGGACGGGGCTTGTAGAAATGCAGCCGAGAGTGCATTCATAGTATTTGCACAAGAGGACACCATTGCTAGCCGAAGGTCAATGACCCTCGCCTGTGGGCTCCCTCCCACACAAGCCCCAGCAATTAATTCTGAGAGAACCTAGGGGCTGTCTTGTGAGCGCTCAAAGCACGTCTCCTCTGTTTTTCTGTGCCAGCTTCCTCACTGCATTCCACTGCCCTCATGCACGGGAGCACATCTGCTGCACCAGCTTGGTCCAGCCCAATAGGCACTGCTGCTGGGCTTGGAGTTTCTCTTCTGCTGCTTCCCTTACACGTTGATGCCCCATTGCTGCCTGCCTAAGTCCACAGGCTCCCAAGGCTGGGATGGGGTGGGTGTCCGAGGGCTCCCCCTCCAGTTCCCTCCACGAAGTCACCTTGTGTGTGGTCAGAGCTTCGCGATATTCTTCTAGAAAACAGACCCTGCGCTTCTTCTCTGCTGCGCCTCTCTCTGCAGCTGTGGTTCACACCTCTGGCTCACAGTGGGTCACACATGCAGCCTTTTATCAACACTCTTGTCCAGGTCCCAGCCCGGAGCTTTGAACTTAGCATCTCATGGGCTGGGCCCTGGAGTGGTGGTTTTTAAGCTCCCCAGGTGACTCTAATGTGTTGCCAGGGCTGAGGGCCCCCTCTCTGCAGGAAGCCGGGATGAACTTGACCTCAGTGTGGGCTGCGCAGAGGGTTGCTCTCCATATCCTCTCCCCATCGCCAGCCTCAGATGCCTGCAGGCTCTGCCCTTCTGCACAAATGGATGTCTGTCCTTGGATGGTACTGGCCATGGGCCAGCAGTTTGGCTGGAAGCCAGACTGTGGATTCCAGTTCACCCTTAAACATTTTAATGTAGTTAGTTCAAATATTACTTTGGCTCAGCTCACATAAATCTTATCGGAAGCCGTGAGCTCAGCGTCATATAGACGGGAAAAAAATGTGGGGTGGGAGACTTAAAGTAGCCACAGAATCCATTTCTAGCTGTGTGATCTTCAACAAGTAACTCACACTATGTGAATCTCAGTTTCTCCGCCTGTAAAATGGGTATAGAGTTTACCTGGTGGGATCGTTACCGTGTACATATTAGGTGACATGTGTGAAAAGCATTTTGTAAGAGTAAGGCACTGTGGGAAAGCAACACCTTGGTATGTGATATTGACCAGCCATCTTGCAGATATAGGACTTGAATGACTTGTGGTATGAGTGGTTCAAAGGGGATTCATTACCACTCTTGGAAAGGCCGTTCCGAGCGCACATTCTGGGGGTGAAACCTTGATGTTTTATTTTTGTGAATGGGGAGCTGCTGCATCACTAGGATTTAATTCTGCGATCCTCTGTATGACTGCCACTCCTATGGCAGAATTATCAATTTTTTTTTCCAGTACTGGGAATTCTGACCCTGGAATATTTTCACATTTTTCAAATGATGTCTTCTAGACTGGAGGTTCTTAAGCACTAGAAGCATCAGAACCACCTGGAAGGCTTATTAAGACAGATTGCTGGGCCCTACCCCCAGGCCCAGAGTTTCTGATTCAATAGATCTGGGATGGGGTCCGAGAACTTGCCTCTCTAACAAGCACCCAGCGGCGCCGATGCTTTTGGTTCAGAGAGCACACGTGGAGAAGCCCCGTGCAGACTGTTTCTGCAGTGTCACAGCATTTCCTCCAGGGCAGCGATTCTTATCCTTAACTGCACATTAGAATTACCCGGGGAGCTTTTAAACATACTGATCTCTGGACCTCACCCCACAGCAATGGCATTGGTCTCTGGAAGTGGGCCCACGGTATCATTATTTAAAAATGGTTCTGTGAGTCATTCTCAGGTGCAGCCAGAAGTGAAATCCCATTTCCCTTCCCGTCTTATGCCCTATAACACATTTTCCACTCAGCAGTAGAGCCTATTTTAAGAATACAAATCAGATGATCTCATGGCATTTCTGCTTAAATCCCCTCACTTACTTTCCGAAGTCCTTAGGAGAAAGTCCCAGCCCTGTGCCACAGCTCCGAAGCCCTGCCACACCTGCTTCCTCCCGACTCCACACCCCCGCTCTGACATCTGCACATCTCACCTATGTGCCAGAGCACGGGCTTTCTTTCTTTCCTCAGATGGACCTACTGAGGCAGGGCCTTGCTCTTGTCCTCTGGCTGGGATGCTCGACCCCCACCTCCCAGCACTACTGACTCCTTTCGTCCCTCCAGCCTCAGCTCCAGTGTCCCTTCCTCACAGAGGCCTGCCTTGGCCAGCCTGTTAATGGCTAATGGTGATGCCCCTACTAAAATAAGTCCTTTCCCATCCCCCAGTTTGTGCACTCATATTTGCCTGATCAAATTTTAGTATCTTGTTTATTTGTGTGATTCCTTGTGTATCATCTGTCTCCAGGAATCATTTTCATGAGAGCAGAGACCTTGTCCACTTTATTCATTGCTGTTTCATGTGCTTGCCAGGTAGAAGGGCCATAGATATATTTATCAAATGAATGAATGAATGAATGAATGAACCCTCCAAATTATGGGCTACAGGAACCTACTCTGTTTGGCGACTGCAAGGCACCATCACTCCAGACACACGTGACAATAGACTCTTCCAGACCACTGAGCTCCTGTTGGCCAACACTGGAGGCCACATGCCCATCAGGTCATCTCTTGAGCTGGCTTGACTGCTCGCTGACTGTCCATCACAGCTTAGGTCAGACAGTGTGGGGAGAGGCCAGGGCAGACCAGCAGTGCATTTGCATTTGGCAGGGAGATTTGACAGGGGTGATGGAGGGGCACTGGCATCCTTTACAACGCGGTTCCCTTACAGAGGGGTGGAGCCGTGCAAGTGTCAGTAATCGATAATTGCCTATTTTATGTGGATGGTTTATAGGCTAATCTCAATTAATTGTTTCTGAAAGAGCAGTAAAATTAGGCAGGGAGGCCATCCGCTATGATGCCCTGTGAAGTGCAGCAGCACAGACAGGCTATTAGCATCGCGGAGGTCACGGCAGTCTCGAAGTAAAGGGCGTAACGCCTCCAGAAAGAGATAAGACATTCAGCTTCCTGCAGAAGAAAAGGCTGAGAGGACAGAGTCTGTGCTGGACAAGGGAGGTATAGTCGAGGAGGGTCAGACGGAAAATCGGGGGATCAGAGCAAGCAGGTCTCTTTCTAACACTGCATTTTCTTTTTCTCTTACACACACACAAGTTTTTCACGATCAGTGCAACTCCCTCTTTGAATTTGCAGTCTTTTCTCCTTGTCGTACAAAGTGATGCAGCGTGCACATTTCTATGTGAAACTGAAGTGAGGTGGAAAAAAAATTGTGCTTCTCCAGTAATTATCCTTGAATTCCAGGATAATTGGCAGGATAGTCCAAAATGTAGCCACCCTTGCTGTTTGTCAGTGAGAGGGTGTTAGGTGTGTGTGTGTGTGTGCATGCATTTATCATTAAAAATTTTAATAGTATAGGAGAAGATCTATAACTAGGACATCATACCTATGTGTTTTCCTTTGTATTGTGGTATAAGGTGTTTTGTACAAACCAATTTACTTTAAAAAGGATGGGTTGATTTTAAAGAAAACTAGTAAGGAACTATCGGAAGGAAGTAAGGAGATAAAGCAACAATTATTTGGGGTTTGAGAATTCCTGGGCACCAGGACTAGGATACCCAGACCTAAGCAAATGATGAAGCAAATTTTTTCTTTGTTTAATGGATGGAACTGGGAGAAAAATTGGCTTTGCTCAACATCTTCAGCATAAACACTTGAGAAGTGCAAGGTTAACCAGCCCCTTTGACCACCTGTTAATTCGTTGGGTGAGCTGAGCTTCCTCATGGTGGACCCACGGAGCAGAAGAAGACAGCAAACAGACTGCAGTTAGCTGGAGTAACCAAATCAGTGTTGGTGTTTTTTTTTGGTCAGTGGAAGATAGATGCTGCTGTCCGCATGACGCTGGCTTCCTTAAAAAACCTGCCCTGCCTCTGGACACAAGAGCTCATCAATCTTTCCTGGCAGCCTTTGACCCCAGCAGGAGGACAAAGTTGGGCAAGGCTTAGCAAACTTGGATCTCTTCCTAACTCAATTACTCGAGAGGGAACAGTTTGCACTGCTGGTCACATTAACGTGCCATCAGTTGCCTGTCTTGCGGGAATGCCCCAGAATGAATTTAGCATGGAAGTATTTTCAGATGATGGAAATGTGGGCCTCTCACTGTCAACCGTTGCTAGTAGTTTTGAACACATCAGTAGGTGCTGACAACTGCTCTTAGCCCATTTCTCTTGATGATTTTACTCTAATTGAAAAGAGACTTGGGTAGGAGAATTTCTTTTTAAAAAAATTTATTTTATTGAAGTATAGTTGATGTACAAAGTTGTGTTAGTTTCTGCTGTACAGCAAAGTTATTCAGTTATACATACATATATATATATTCTTTCTCATATTCTTTTCCATTATGGTTTATCACGGGATTTTTTTTTTTTTTTTTTTTTTTTTTTTGATCCGCGAGCCTCTCACTGTTGTGGCCTCTCCCGTTGCGGAGCACAGGCTCTGTACGTGCAGGCTCAGCGGCCACGGCTCACGGGCCCAGCCGCTCCGCGGCATGTGGGATCTTCCTGGACCGGGGCACGAACCCGTGTCCCCTGAATCGGCAGGCGGAATCTCAACCACTGTGCCACCAGGGAAGCCCTATCACAGGATATTGAATATGGTTCCCTGTGCTATACAGTAGTGCCTTGCTGTTTATCCATTCTATATTTAATGGTTTGCATCTGCTAATCCCAAACTCCAATCCATCCTTCCCCTAACCCCATCCCCCTTGGCAACCACAAGTCTGTTCTCTATGTCTGTGGGTCTGTTTATGCTTCCTAGATAACTTCATTTGTGTCATATTTTAGATTCCACATATAAGTGATATCATATGGTATTTGTCTTTCTCTTTCTGACTTACTTCACTTAGTATGATAACCTCTAGGTCCATTCATGTTGCTGCAAATGGCATTCTTTCATCCTTTTTTATGGCTGAGTAGTATTCCATCGTGTATGCATACCACATCTTCTTTATCCATTCATCTGTCGATGGACATTTAGATTGCTTCCATGCCTTGGCTATTGTGAATAGTGCTACTATGAACATAGGGGTGTATGTATCTTTTCGAATTATAGTTCTGTCTGGGTGTATGCCCAGAAGTGGAATTGCTGGATCATATGGCAACTCTATTTTTAGTTTTCTGATGAATCTCCATACTGTTCTCCATAGTGGCTGCACCAATTTACATTCTTGGGTGGGAGAATTTCTAAATATATAGTCACTTTGTTATTGGTGATCTGCGCTATTCAACATGGTAACCACTAGCCCCTGGGGCCATTTAAATCTAACTTAATTAAAATTAAATAAAGTTTAAAATTCACATTAAATGTAAGAGTTAAGGTTCAGCTTAAAATTCTCCTTTGCACCAGCCACACTCCAAATGCTTAATAGCATCATACGGCTATTAATACTGGATATCATATTATATAACACAAGTATAGAATATTGATTCAGGACAGAAAGTTCTTTGGACAGTGCTATATGAATGAATCTTTTCTGAAACTTTGGACAGTATCAGCCTGGTTTCAAGGAGGATCATTACATCCACAGGGATTAGAGTGTGTTGGGGTGGAGGTGTCAGCAATCAGCAGTTAGGGATGTTTTTCAATTTTCCAATTCCCAGCCATTTCTTAGTGTATTTGCATCACTCCAGAGTACGTCTCTCGTCAACATACCTACTCCATCTGAGGTTGACTGGCTTCTCCACATGAATGTGTTATCTGTTCTGGCTTTTAATTCAAAGGAATTCTTGCCATTTCTGGAGAGTGTTAATAGTCAATGAATCAAAAAGGGAAAGTCACAATTAAATCCATTCTTAAGACTTTCACTGTCTTCATTCTTAAGTCTTCCCCTTAAGGTGTTAAAACAGTCTGTGGTCAACACTTAACTTTTTTTTTTTTTTTTTTTTGCGATATGCAGGCCTCTCACTATTGTGGCCTCTCCCGTTGTGGAGCACAGGCTCCGGACGTGCAGGCTCAGCAGCCATGGCTCACGGGCCCAGCCGCTCCGTGGCATGTGGGATCTCCCTGGACCAGGGCACGAACCCGTGTCCCCTGCATCGGCAGGCGGACTCTCAACCACTGCGCCACCAGGGAAGCCCAACACTTATGTTTTAAAGATACTCTCTACCAAAAAAGATGAAGAGGTGATCTAGAGGTGGGAGGAAATTTATTTTGGAATTTCTCTAGGTGGAGTCAGGACATTGGCTTTTCTAAAAGCCAGGACCGGCTGTGGAAACTCTGGACGTTTTTGTTGACTGGATCTTGTCCCTTGCACCACAGACTGCCTACTGCCCTTTGAGGGATGCAGAGGGACATCGATTGAGCCTCTGCTAAGAAAACAAGTATCTCCACTCGATTCGAGAAAATACAATGTGTCACACACTTAGTGAAAATCAATGATGCAGGAAAATTTACTGACTGCTATTCAAATCTCAGTTCCTCTAATTGTAGGGGCTGGAAAAGCCCTGGTTTTTGAAGTTTAGAGGTTTTGCCGTAAGTACAAGTCGCTCGCTCTTTGGGTGACCTGAAAGGAGTCTCAGTTGAGTTGTTTATTGTGATAATGACATGGGAAACAAGGGGAGGAAGCCAATGACACAGACACACAGACTGGAGGCGCCTGTGTTCAGAGCTGCTCCTGAGCCTGCAGGCTGACTCTGTAGAAGAGGATGATAAAACGGTGCTTCTGGTGGGGTTTCTCAAAGCAGGAATCCTCTCCTGGCTCGCTTCACCCATGTCAGTCGTCCACCTCGCACTGGCTGGGATTTACGTTTATGACCCACCTTTAGGGAAACCTAGGTATTGCTTATAAATAGATGGATTTGAAGGCAAAGAGGAAAGAGAAAGGGAGCCCTCAAGGAGCCCTGGAATCGAAGAGTTGTCTGCTGTGGTCTGAGCTGAGGCAGAAGTCACCTACCAGGCTCCATCCCTTCCATTAAAAAAAGCAATTTAGAAGCAGAATAAGAGAGTTGTAGAATGCAGGGCAGGGGTGAGCTGGAGGATGCAGATACGGAAAGACTGATGAGAAATTGTAACTGAGTATTGAACGATGGGCAGTAATATGGTGAATTATAGCCCCAGCCCTTGAATGATGGCTGGAAGTCATCAAGTCTCTGGATTTTACTAAGTTGTCATTCACATCTTATATTAGCTGCAACTGTAACGGCTGCATCCCTCTCGGAATGGCTCTCCAGCCTATGTTACCGCCCCCGTGGTACTGATTTGGGGTGGGTAGGCAGTGATTCATGGGGCCCTCCCCACCACCACCTTTCTTCCCCCTAGCTCCAGATGTTCAAGAGTCTTGTGTGAATTGTACTAGTTTAGTGACAACCCAGTAGGAAATCTCATCGTATTTGCAAATGACTGCTTGGGATTTGGGGGAGACAGGAGGATTAGGGAGAGAATCACCAAATATAAGGTGAAATCATTAAGGCCAGCAATAAGGGGACATTTAAAAATCTACTGGGGGGGCTTCCCTGGTGGCGCAGTGGTTGGGAGTCTGCCTGCCGATGCAGGGGACACGGATTCGTGCCCCGGTCTGGGAGGATCCCGTGTGCCGCGGAGCGGCTGGGCCCGTGGGCCATGGCCACTGAGCCTGTGCGTCCGGAGCCTGTGCTCCGCGACGGGAGTGGCCACGGCGGTGAGAGGCCCGCGTACCACAAAAAAAAAAAAAAAATCTGTCAGGGACAGGGGGCTTTCCTGGCGGCACAGTGGTTAAGAATCCACCTGCCAATGCAGGGGACACGGGTTCGAGCCCTGGTCCGGGAAGATCCCACATGCCGCGGAGCAACTAATCCTGTGCACCACAACTACTGAGCCTGTGCTGTAGAGCCCTCATCCCACAACTACTGAAACCCGTGTGCCACAACTACTGAAGCCCACAAGCCTAGAGCCTGTGCTCCGCAACAAGAAGTCCCGACAATGAGAAGCCCTCACACCACAACGAAGAGTAACCCGCTCACCACAACTAGAAAAAGCCCTCACACAGCAATCAATACCCAACACAGCCAAAAATAAATAAATAAATAAATAAAATTTAAAAGTCTATCAGGGACAGAAGGGACCAGTTCTGCCTGGAGTTCTCACCCATTAACTCTGGCATCCCTGGGGAAGAAAAGAGGAGAAGATAAATATTTGGGCTGGTTCTATTTCTGTGTTTTATTAACAGTTTCCACAACACTCTCTCCCTTTTTTGCTGAAAAACTTTCCCAGAGCCCTTCTCCGGTAGGTGAGGGCTCTCAATGAAATGCAGCTAATGCATCGGTAGTACTTAGGTGCTTTTCTGCCTCTTTATTCTCTGCTGGGATTTGGGATCGAAGCAGGCTCCTGCTGACTATCAGTGTTCATCTGGACATGACCCTGGAGTCTCAGTCCAACTCCCCACCACGCCTTGCCCCCAGACTTGGCTGATGATGAAGGGTGACATTCATGAGAATCTTAAAATCTGAAGTTTTTTTTTTTTTTTATTTTTATACGTTGGATGATGCCTTGACCTTGATCTTTGATCTAAAAATCCCCAACTTCATTCTGGGTATACTTTCACCATAATTTTTTCTGTTGTATTCCATTCTATCTCCTTGATTTTAGGTAACATATTTAGCAGGTAGCTCTCATCTGAGATGTGATATAGTAATTAAAAATATATAATAATAACAGTAATAGTTATCGTTATACTTTTAGTAATATATTACATATTAGTTATAGTAACATGTAATAATTGTTATAGCTGTATACTTTTTTACTACTGTTGATATAATAATGCTTTTTTTGTCACTGCTAACATTTCTTGAGCTCTTACTCTGAGCCAGATGATGTGCTAAACACTAATCATGTATTATCTGATTTAATCCTCACAAAACCCTGTAGGTGAGTTTTATCATTTTACCCAGTTCATAACTGAGGAAACCGAGACTTACAGAATTTAAGGGATATGCCCTAGGACACACAGAGAGATGATGGCAGAGCTAGGCATTCTGCCTCTATTGTCCTCATTTGTCACCTCTGTAAACACTGCTCTGTGATTTGGTGGGGCAAGACAGGTGCCTCCAGGCCCAGGTGTCTGGCCCTCCTTCAAGCCTTCTGTTCTCCGGATGATGGAGAAGCCAATTTCAGCCTCCAGGATGATGTCATTTTCCAATGAATGGATGATGGCCCCAAGCCCGATTAGTTGGCTGGCGTGGTGGGTTTCAAGGTGGCTGTTTAGTGGATCATGGGGCCAGTGCACATATGGGTCGCCCCATCCTTTCTGACCCCGAGTGATGCATTGGTAGATGGGTGTGGGGCTCCATCCAGCAGTAGGTGCATTCTGCAGGGTGCAGCCCCGGGGGCAGTGCAGTGAATCCAGTCTGTAGATTAGCAGGATCTCTCCTCCCACTGCTGGCTGCCTCATCTAAGTAATGGGCGAGGAACTGTGCAGGGAGCCGCGTGATGATGAATTACAGCTGGCGCCGGGGCTGGGAAGTGGGCAGAATCGACCCAGTCTTGTCTTTGTTCTCACTGACAAGAATAACAACAAATCCCAATTGCTGAAGGTAGAACCTTCCACCTCATCCCATGGGATCAAAAGGGCCTGAGTTTGTCTTATGCACTCCGCAAATCAGTGCACAGGGCTAGTTTGGGCAGCCACATGCGGGCATATATCTTGGGAGCACCAAGGAAAAAGCATCTGTAATTTGTCCTGTAACATATACCTGGGAATTTACGACAGTGTTGTCCTTCCAGCCCATACTCTGAGCCCCTAGCAAGTCCAAAGGCCCACCCGTGGACCTCCCTGCTAGAGAACATTCCAGAGAGGCCACTTATCCCAGCTGAGGAGGGTTGCCTGGGGCAGTCACAGTTCACACCCATCATTCTAGAATAATTATTAATAGCATCTCCTTTCACTCTTCAAAGTTCCTTTTGGAATATAAATTATATGGTCATTTTATGACCTTGTAAAGAACAAGAGTGCTGGAGTCTACAGCTGAAGTGTGAATCTTGGCTTTTCCTATTCAAATCTCTGTGGCCTTGGACCATTAGCTTTCTAAGCCTTCACTGCCTCACCTCTAAAATGGGAGGAATCATGGCCACTGTTTCTGAGGCCAGTTCTGAGGATTAAATGAGATGGTGTATGTGAAGGGCTTAGTAGGAGGGGCCTACATGATAAGCACTGTGCAGACTGAGCCTAGATGTGGCGGTGTGTGTGGCTCTTGTACATTCTGGAGTGCCAACAATGGAAAGTAGCTTGTTTTCTGTACGTCAGTTGAATTTCTGGTTCAGACCCTCCTTTTCTTTGAGGCCGATAACACCAATCTGTGAGTCTCAAATTTTGACCCTGCTGGTGAATAGCTGTGCTCCCTAAAGCAATTTTGCAATTCCTTACTCAGTGTCCTCTTCTGTAAGTTGAACTGATTGTTACACTTTGAGACTCTGGAAGCTGAAGCCAAGTGTCTGCTTTCAAATCCTGGCTCATGTACCCCATTGCCATGTGACCTTGGGGGGGCTTCCTTTGCCTCTTTGTGTCTGTTTCTCATCTGCAAAATGGGCATAGAATCTACCCTATAGGGTGTTATGAGAATTAAATGTGTGAACACACATAAGCCTCTGAACTGTCCCCAGCAAATAGTGAGCATTTGGTGAATGATAAATATAGTGTTATTTTTCTGGGAGGTATGAAGAAATGTTTTTAAAAGTTCATGATCCCAACATCTAGAGATATCCACCGTTAAAATTTTAGTGTATTTCCTTTCATTTATATTTTCATACCTAATATTTAAAAAATAGAGTAATGACAGACCCTTGGCACTGCGTTTCCTTAGGTCATAGTTTTTTCCCCCATTTCATTGGTGTTAAACTCAATTTTTCTTAGCAGCATTATATTCCATCACAGGATGAAAATTATTTTTTATTCTCCTGCTATTATATATTTACATGATTTCTAACTTTATTCTCTTATTTGCTCAACAAAATATTTTGTTCAGCAAATATTTTGAATGAAAACTGCAGAAATTTCTGGACCCCTTCTTTGGTTACTTCCTTTGGATGGAGTCCTACCTGCAGAAACACTGGGCTGATGAATATTGATCATTTTTCAGGTTCTTGATATAGATTGTCAAGTCGAGCTCTAGAAATGTACCAAATTTATGTTCTTAGCAGCAGAGTGTAACAGTGCCATTTTATCACACCTTCACCAGTGTTCTTTTTTTTTTTTTTTCCTCTCACTCGCTGGCTTTTGTAAACAACCTACTCTGTTATCTCTAGACCAGTGCTGTTTAATAGAACTTTCTGGGATGACGGAAATGGGCTGTATCAGCATTGTCCAGTATGGTAGCCACTAATCTCATGGGGCTATTGAGCTTTTGAAATGTGGCTAGTGCAACCAAGGAACTGAATTTTTAATTTAATTTGGATCAGTTTGAATTTACAGAGCCGCGTGCGACTGGGGCTTGTAGTATTGGCCAGTGCAGCTCTGAACTCTACCGTGACCACGGCGGAACAGCACGGTGTGTTGTCACCCTGGAGCTCGTTTTGTGTTTTCTTCTGGTCCACACGGGGGAGCAGAGTGACTGGCCAGACCACCGTCAGTTGGTGATATTGGGGAAATAATCTCCTTTTCCTCCTGTGTCACTCAGCAGCCCTCCCAGAAGGCCACCAGCCCCGAGAGCTGAGGATACTTCTTGCATTAAAGAAGATTTAATGTTGTGTACAAAACTGTTGGCCGTTTTCTTTTCCCTTTTGTCCAAGGTTGCCGCCTCTCATACCCTGTTATTTTTAGACCTATTTCCCAGGTGATGTAGAAGCCCCGGAATAGCGGTCCCGCTGCTGCTCTGCTACCGGCTCATATTGGTTTGGAAGGTGATGAGTTGGTTCTCTGCTTCCCGCCGCCCTTTCCACAGATGATGCCTCTCGTAGCTCAGAGTCCAGGGCTTCCGCTTCTCACTCCGCAAATGCTTAGCTTGTAACACCTTCCAGTAGTGTTTGTCCCGGTCACATGACTGGTGACACACAGCGGTTTAGTGCAGGCCTGAGCTCAGGACCTCGAGCTGCGGAGTGTGACTCCGTCCGTCTGCTCAGCCCTGACCGGTGGGGCCAGAGTCGAAAGAGCCCCAGACGCCCAAGGCAACAGCTGCCAAATGGCTCTTGGCAGATGTGGAGGTGCCCTATGGCCTCCTCCTGCCCACATCAGAAGAGAAATTAATGTCACTCTGTATCTTCTTGTTGTTTCATTCTTGGCAAGCCCAAGCTACAGATAATCTCATTTATAAATAGATGCACTCATTTTCAAAACCCTGAAAGAAACAGGCAGCAAGAAACAGTTTTTAAAAAAGGCTTAAAATCTGCTTTTGGGTAGCACTTGTCCACCATTCTGTTCAGATAAGAGTTCACTTGCGTGGTCCCCCTGGGGTCTGTCCTTGCCTTTTATTTGTTAATCATAACTTTTAATTCCACTAATTTAAGAAAAGTCCAGGAAATTACACATGTAAACTCTTACGTATGAATTCGCTCTAAGGCAAATTCTTCCCCATATAGCTGGGACACTAAGAGACAGTCCTCTTGGACTGTGCCTATGAGTTTGCTGAGTGTCAGGCGTGAGCTCCGTGCTTCACGTGGATTATTGTGTTTAATCCTTGCAACATTTTCCTAGAGGCAGTGACATTGTTATTTCCAGCGGCAAATGAAGTGGTTTTAAGGGTAGAGAAGGTAGGTGGCTTGCCTCATGTTACCCATTTAGTAGGTGATAAAGCTGGGATTGTATTCCAAGCAAATGGGCTCGAGGGTCTGTATGCCTGCCCTATGTACTTAACATACTTACAAAGGTGAACAAAAGTGCCAGGCACTGTGCTGGGCATTTTATGAGGATTCTTCTTTTATAATTATTTTTTAACTCTCCCAACAACCTTATAGGCTATGGGTACTACTCTTGCCCCCAATTTACAGACGCATAAACTGAGGCTTATAGACTTGAGGGAGGGGATCCCAGGTCACATAGGAAGGAAAGTGGTGGAACCTGGGTGGGCGAAAGTTTGGCTCTTCTCAGAGCCCAAGTTCTTAACTGCCACGTTATACTTCCACCCTACCAGTTTGAAGGTTTACGTAGAGAGGTGGCCAAAGTGTCATTTCTTAGAGCTTGCCAACTGATAAATAATATAGTTACATGCTTTTCAATTAAATTAGATCTGTGGTGATTGATGAGAGAGACTTAATGGTATACATCAGTGCTTCTTGAACTAATAGTCATGGTGAAGGACCAGATTTTAAAAAAATTTCCAGTCCAGAATAGCCCCACCATACATAGATAATGATGGTGCTTGGGCCACACACAATTCGCTAGGGAGCTGGAAAGACCCAGAATTCAGAGGGACTGGACCATGGAGTTATATGGTATGCTTAGATGTCAGCATAGTCAACTTGCTCTAAAGGTTTCTCAATGCTTATCCCCATTTTATGTACTTACGTCATTGCAGACAGGCCACAAAGAGTTCATGGATCAGGGCTGGCCATGGACCACAATTTGAAACTCATTTCCAAACATGAGATTTCAGGCTCAGAATTCAGGAAACACTCATTCTAGCTCTGACTCTACCTTGTAGCCTGGCCCTAGGAAAGTCACTTAACCTCTCTGAGTTTAAGATTCTTCATCTGTCAGTGGATAGGTTTGGAGCAGACAAATACAAGATCCCCGCCAGTTCCAGGACACTGAGATTCTATGTGGATTTTGAGGGTCTTCTGCACTAGAGATGCCTGCGATCAGAAGTGCAAGAGCAACACACTTTTAGAATCTGCTGAAAATGGTCTGTTTCTTAACAGTGCCTGGCACAGGTGACTTGGGAGCTTTGCCTTATAAAGGGCTCTTGTGATTTACAGCCTGTGACACCCATTTGTTTGACAAATGAATTCCAAGGGCATGGGAGTAGGTTGGATTTGCTGAGCATCAAAGCATGTGCAATGTGCCCAAGTGAGTTTTGTGTGGTCAATCTTTGAGTTTAATTACAGTGATAGTTAAAATAACAGGAAATATAATGAGGTTTGTAAAGTACAATTCCCTTGTTGGTTGTTAAGTCTGGTTTCTTTTAACATCAGTCAGGAAACTGGAGCTGGTGTCCTGGGTTTCTGTATCAATAGTATTTGAGAAAGTGATTCAAGGGCCCCTGCTTATATTGCAGCTTCAGTGAGATTCCTTTATTCTGTGTTTTCTAAATCCTCACCATCATCTAAAGTGTGGTCCATGGACCAGCAGCCTCGAAATCTCCTAGGAACTTGTTAGAAATGCAGAATCTCAGGTCTTACCCCAAACCAAATGAGTTAGAATCTGCTTTCTAACAAGATCCCCAAGTGAACCTTATGTATTAAAGTATGAGAAGAGCAGCTCGTGGGCACTGGAACTGCTCTTGAAAAGGTGAAAATGGAAGACTTAGTCATTCAGTGAGTGGCACTCGGTGGCCTGTTGGATGCAGGCCTTATACCGGGCACTGGCCTGGCGTTTAAAGGGGACAGATCTGGTCTCCTCCTCACAGAGGGACACCACATGGTCATGTACCTCACACTGAACTTGGTGCTCTGATAGGACCCATGAATGGGTCCATACGCATCCAGAAGAGGGGTGCTCACCCAGTCCACGGAGGTCAGGGAGGGCTTCCTGGGGCTATGGCTTTTAAGCTAAGACACAAAAGTGTGATTAAAAATACTGGCGAAATGCTGTTGCTCCTAGTTGGGGGAGAGGGACTTGCTTTGCTTTCTGTCCTGGAAGGTTCCTGATTCCCCTAGACCAGTGGTGTGTAATCTGTAGCCCACAGAGCCCAACCCAGCCCAGTATTTATTTTTGGAAATGAAATTTTTTTGGAGCACAGCCTTGCTCATTTCTTTATATATTGTCTATGGCTACATTCCTGATAAACAGCAGAGTTGAGTAGTTGCAACAGAGACTTTATAGCCTGCAAAGCGAAAATGTGTTTACCGTCTGCGCCCTTAAAGAAAACGTTTTCAGACTTCTCTTCCAGAGCGTGGTTCTCAAAGTGTGGATTCCAGCTCAGCATCATCGGTGCTGGCTGGGGACTCTCTAGATGGGAAAATTCTCAGGCCCCAACCCAGACTCACTGAATCAGATTCCGGGGGTGAGGCGCAGTGATGTGTTTTTAACAAGTCCTGTTGGCAATTCTGATGCACAGAAAGTTCCAGAAATACTGCCTCAGACCGGGCTCTGCTGTGCTGCGGGACCTTCCCGTAGTCACATCTTCTCCCTAGACCGCAAGGCTCATTCTGTCCTCCAGACCCCAGCTCAGACAACCCGCTTCAGAAAGACCTTCTTTGGACACCGAGTCTGAAGGGGACTCCTTAGCCAGTCTGACCCATCACCTATGCTTCTATTTCTCATGGCCCCTATCCTATTTCCCCCACTTTTTAAAATTCATACCACACCCCCCTTTTTAAATCTGCAAAGTCATTCTCTCTTAGCTTCAGTTTCCTCATCTGTAAAATGGGGATGCTAATAGTACCAGTGCTACCAGCTTATTGGGGGGGAGGAATTGAGTGACCATGTTAAGTACTTAGGCTCTGGCACTCGTAGGTGTTAGCCTAAGGATGACACAGTGCTCGACAGGTGTCCTGTGGCAGGAGTCACTTGTCACAGTGAGTGAACTGGCCTTGGTTTGGAACTCATATCTCCTGGACTCAAAGTTCTTTTCTTTTCTTTTTTTAATAATTTTTTTTATCATTGTGTTCTGAATTCACAGCATTTTAAAAAATTTATTTTTTACTTTAGGCTGCGTTGGGTCTTCATTGCTGTGCACGGGCTTTTCTCTAGTTGTGGCGAGCGGGGGCTACTCTTTGTTGCGGTGCGTGGGCTTCTCATTGCGGTGGCCTCTCTTGTTGCGGAGCCCGTGCTTCAGTAGTTGTGGCTCGCGGGCTCTAGAGCGCAGGCTCAGTAGTTGTGGTGCACGGGCTTAGTTGCTCCGCGGTATGTGGGATCTTCCCGGACCAGGGCTCGAACCCCTGTCCCCCGCATTGGCAAGTGGATTCTTAACCACTGAGCCACCAGGGAAGTCCCTCAAAGTTATTTTCACTGGGCCCTCTGTTTCTCTGTTCTGGTAACTGGACCAGTGGAATGTTGGAGCTGGTGAAGCTTGAAGATCATCAGGTCTAATGCTCTTGTTTTCCAAGGGAGCTGGGCCTTGGTAGGAAGTCCTGTGTGCTCTGTTGCTGTGGAATGCTAACAAGTACTTGACATGTCCTATCTCGTTAGTTCCACAACCCCTCTCCGTGTCCCCAAGTTGAGGAGAAACACTCAAAGAATTTCAGTGACTTGGCTAAGATCAAGAGCGGTGGCTCACACACAAAGGTCTGTGTTCTTAACAATTTAATAAGCTTATCCAATGAGGTCACAAGGAAGTGTGATTTCTGCCTGTAGTGGCTCCTTCTGAGGTTGTGTTTTTCTGGAAGAGTAGGATCTCAGCCCCCAACCTTGACATCAAACTTGCCGGCACTCTTACTGCCTCTGCTGGTGTGGCATTGATAGCCTTCTCTCCATGGACACGTGATTCAGGGAAATCTGGGTAGAGGAAATGCCCAACGGACACAGTGGGCTCCCTTCCCTTGTATGTTGCGCTTCTTTCATGACCTTTGAAATGGTCAACACTGAACTCAGCACTGCTGGAATAGCCTTTCGCAGCCAATTAGCTTGAGATCTGGTTGGAGGTAGGGTGCAGGGGACAAAAAAAAAACAAACCCACAAAAAGATACTATGTAGGAAATTAAATTGTCAGGGTTACTTACAAAGGTAAGGGCAGTAACATACCCACTTAAACATGTAGAAAATTTCCCCTAAGATACCTATGGAAAAATATTAACATGCAATGAAGAATTGTTGGCAAAAAGATACTTTCTTATAATTTCCTTGTATGTTTTAAGAGAGAGGCCCTTTGAAATGAAGCAGGCATGAGCCAGGTCCTCCTTGTTCATCGAATGAAACAATAGGAAGGGATGCTGGCTTTCCCAGGCAGCTCAGCTCAGGACTTTGTAATTACTTTCATCCTGATAACATGCTGGGCCAGGATATTTTTATTGCTTTGCAAAGAAGAAGTGCCCTCAAGTTATCTAAGAAAAGCCAGTCAAAGGCACGTTTATAAAGGTATTGACCTTAAGCTAATAATAAGGTGTGTGGCTGAGGGAGTGTGAAGGCATATTGGGTTTGTGCGGGGTTTGGAGGGAAGGGGTTTGTCCCTGGGAATCAAAGGGCAAAGGGAGGATCGGAGAGCTGGAACCTAGCAAGTGATGGAAATGCATGTGGATTCTTTTATTTTGCTCTGACCTGGAGAGGCCCGAGGTCGTTATAGAATGGAGATCATCATGGTGCCTTGTGCTCATGTGGCTTTCCTTGAGGCAGTTTCAGTGTTTGGAAAGTGCAGGAAGAAGAAAAAGGGATTTAAACTAAAACCACTAGTTCAGTGCTTTGTACTGCGTCCTTTTCCAGAATGTCATAGAGCTGGAATCACAGAGGACGGGGCTTTTTCAGGTTGGATAATTACATTCTCAGTGACTGATTTGGAGACATTTAATCAACCAATAGGTTTATTTGCTTGGGTTCTGCAGGTGGCTATGTGTCTGGTTGCTCTGGAGGCTAACATAACACTGTAAAGCAAAACTTGGCACTTTTTTTTCCATACAGGACCAGACAGTAACCATTTTAGGCTTTGTGGGTCAAGAGGCAAAATCAAGGACATTAGGCGGGTATTTATAGAATCATTTATAATATAACCATTTAAAGATGTAAAAGTCGGGACTTCCCTGGCGGTCCAGTGGTTAAGAATCCATGCTTCCACTGCAGGACGCATGGGTTCGATCCCCGGTTGGGGAACTAAGATCCCGCATGGCGCACGGTGTGGCCAAACATACATACATACATACATACATACATACATAAAATAAAAGAGACCCTAGGGGTTAGTATCCAAAATATATGAACAGCTCATACAACTTAACATTAAAAAAAAAAGATGTAAAAATCATTCTTAGCTCATGGGGCATACTGGATTGGGCCCACGGCTATAGTTGGCTTACCTCTGACATTATAGATTTAGAGAGAGAACTCAGCATACAGACAGCCATCCCCTCTCCAGTTTGCCATGGATCACTCTACTCTCATAAGCTGACTGCTTCCTCTATTTACATCACCTCTCTGACCCATTTAGGTAACCAAGTTTGCAACTCCTGGGCTAAAGGAATGAGCTCTAAAGCATAAAATCGTCCTTCAGATACTTTATATGTCCTGTCTTCAAAGAGTTGGTGTCAGTGTTGGGTATGAGGGGAATGAAGACGAACAGTGGAGGGTGGGGTAGTGTTATGAGCTGAGAGAACAGGGGCTGGGGGCTCCGGTAGGTGGTTCTCTTTGGTTGGAGTAATCCATTAGAGCCAAAGCAGGCTTGGCTCTGCCATCTACAAGCTGTGTGACCTTGGACCAGCCAGCTCTCCAAGACTCAGTGTCTTCATCCATAAAATGGGGATGATGATCCCTGCCTTCTGGCTGGATAGGCTTGTTGTGAGACTCAGGTCATATTCTTTTATTATGTGAAGCTGTGTTGGGAAGTGTAGTATTCAGTATTTTTTTTCTCCTGTATTTAGTATTTTTGACTTTGGATCATGGAAGATTGAATGAAGGTAAGTTTGAAGTGTGTTTTGAGGGGCCTGGGAACCATATCCTAAGAGACCAGAATTGGAGACTCTTAAATGGTTTAGTTTTAGAAACGAGAAGGAAATGTGTCACCGTTTGACAGACAATTCTTGAGAAGCTGTTACTGTGTAAAGCCTGATGGATGAGACGTGTCCATTTAGAGACTTAATTAGGACAAACAGAGTAGCTCTCTTTGGTCCAGAGTCTGGCCCTTAGCCATGTGGCCTCCCACTGTCCACAGTGTCCTGACTGTGTTCATCTTTCAGGACAGGACTCAGGCTGGCAAGACTCATGTGACCAATGTCCCAGAACCAGACTATTAATGTATTCATTTCTAGTGAAAAGTTCAAGTGCCAAAAGGGTCACAGCGCTCATGCCTGGTGATCCTCTGCTTTTCTCCCTCTTTGCAGAACTATGTGGGAAGCCTAGTCGGACCCAGAAAGTTGCCTGGAGAGTGAGGTGTGGGCACCAGAGAGGTGAGTGAAGTGAATCCACAGGTTCGGGGTGGGGGTAGCCTGTTTCTATCATCTCCCAAGGTCCAGTGGATGGCTTTGCCCAGGAGACTGGAAAACTCAGTCTTTTCCCTGAAATTTACTATATCTCTCTGTAAAAATATATACCTATTTCCAACAGCCTTTGGAAAATGCAGACACACACACACAAATAGAAGTTGTCTGTAATTCCATCAATCAGTTCTAACCTCAGTTAATATGTAATGGTAAGTTTTTTCTATGTGTATACACATTTTAAACAAGAATGTCATTATAGAATGCAATAGTGGACTAGTCAGGGTTCTCAAGAGAAACAGAACCAATAGGATCGATAGGTGGATTGATCCATCCATCCATCCATCCAGAGACAGAGGCGATGGAGAGTGGGGGGAGTAGAAAATACCCAAGGAATTGGCTCTGGCTCACACAATTACGGAGGGTGAGAAGTCCTGGGGTGGGAATCAAGATGGCGGAGTAGTAGGATGTGGAACTCACCTCTCCCCACAAATACATCAAGAGAAGTCCCAAGATCTGGGTCACCAAACTGGAGACCCTGGTGTAGCTCCAGTCCCAAGGCTGGCAGGCTCGAGACCCAAGTAGAACCAATGTTTCCGTTCTAGCCTGAAAGCAGGACAAGACTGATGTTCCAGCTCAAGGCAATCAGTCAGGAGCTTCCTCTTATTCTAGGGCAGGTCAACCATTTTGTTTTATTCAGGACTTCAATGCGTTGGATTGGGGTCACCCACATCCGGGAGGGCCATCTGCGTTACTCAGTCTACCGATTGACGTATAATCTCATCCAGAAACACACTCAGAATAATATTTAGCCAAACGTCTGGGCACCCCATGGCCCAGTCCAGTTGACAGATAAAAATTAACTGTCACAAATGCTGCTTTAGTATTTATATACCTTTTCCATATAATATATTGGGAATATTTTCCATTTCATTACATAACCTTCCACAACACCTTTTAAATTATACCACTTTTTTTGTTGGTTTTTTTGTTTTGGTTTTTTTTTTTGCGTTACGTGGGCCTCTCACTGTTGTGGCCTCTCCCATTGCGGAGCACAGGCTCTGGACGCACAGGCTCAGCGGCCATGGCTCACGGGCCCAGCCGCTCCGCGGCATATGGGATCTTCCCAGACTGGGGCATGAACCCGCGTCCCCTGCATCGGCAGGCGGACCCTCAACCACTGCACCACCAGGGAAGCTCCCATATACCACGTTTTAATGAACCATTTCACCATTGTTGTACGTTTACATTGTCCTTCCTAGGTTTTGGTGCACTTCCTAAAATCCTTTCTAAACAAGAATAGTATAAATAAAGAAGTAATATACTCTATAAATAAAGGGAGTAATACAGTTAACCCTTCAACACCACGGGGGTTAGGGGCATCTCCCTCTGCACACTCAGATTTCCACGTATAACTTATAGTCGGTCCTCTGTATCCTGGCTTCCTCCTAATCTGGAGTTCCACATCTCCAGATTCAACCAACATTGAACTGTGTAGCACTGTAATATTCACTATTGAAAAAATCATCATATAAATGGATCTGTACATTTCAAACCTGTGTTGTTCAAGGGTCACCTGTAAACATCATAGGGGGTAAAATGCCTCCCCAGGCAATGATATGTTATTCCACTGTCAGAGATGGCCCATGGGTCTGACTCATGGGACAAGTCTAGTTGCATTGCCTGAAACCCCTTTATATAGATTCTTCTGTTTTCTCTCTGGTCAGCACCTCCCAACCCTTTCCCTGACAACGAGCACAGTTCCTGGCATATAGCAGGTATGTGCCTCTGTGTTTCTTATCTAAAATTATCTCCCCAGCCCCTTATTCTGTACTACTCTTGTTACCTTCATAGCACCTACCTCTATCTAAAATAGTCTTGGTAATTTATTACATATTTTTATGTCTTCCCACCTAGAATGGAAACTCTATGATGGCAGGGACTATTGTATCTCATGCACTTAGAACACAGGCACATAGTCAGTGTTCAATGAATATCTGATAAATGAAAAACAAATACCTGGGTGACTATCCTATGGAAAATCTCTGAATTTCTAGAATCAAATTTATTGGTCCAGGAGGGAAACCTATATGATTCTCTTCTGTAGTTAAAAATGGGACAAATATGAATCATGTATTGGTTAACTTTTGCTGCAAGTACGCTGTGCAATTTTGATCATTTTTTGTGGTCTTCTTGAATCCACTGGTGTGTATTTCTGGTAGTATTCTCTCAAATCAGATTTTGGGAAGCATGTCCTACACAGTGGTCCCTTCCTGCTCTTTTGTGGCTGTGACATCTCCTTTTGTTAAGCTTCTCCACCCCCAAGAAAAGGCTCTCACTGGAAATCTGGCAGAGAGTGTTTGGAACACCTGTGAATCCATCCACAGAAGGCGTGGGCCTTGCTAACCCTCCCTGCCAGGGGCCTGTTTTTTGGGGGCAGGGGCTCAGTGACAGAAGAGGGAGGGAGATGTGTGCCTGGTCCACAAAGACCTGCTGGGCCTTCTCACCTTTGACTTCCATGCATCCTCTTGCTTCCAGTAAGTGGGAGCTTTCTTTCATGTCAGCGGCGAAAATGTAGCCTGCAATATATCAGGGCTGGTCAGATAAGGCTAGGCCATCGTGGCATAGAAGGCTGCCACAGGGGTTTGGCGTCTGCTCCATGGGGAGATTCTGTCTGGCAATGAAAACTATCAATTGCGTATTTTGGTCTCTTGTGGTACAGAGCTGAGTTCTACTCTTCTTATCAACTGGCACATTACACTGTATTAGGAGTAGCACACTTTTTCTGGTAAAGAGTCAGATGGTTGCTAGGTTTGGTTTTGTAGGCCTTGTGGTCTTGGCTGCACGACTACTCAACTTTCCTTTTGAAGCGTGAAAACAGCCCTGGACAGTACTGAATGGCATGGCCGTGTTCTAATAAAACTTTATTTACAGAAACAGGAGGTGGGCTGGATTTAGCCCATGGGCTGTAGTTTGTGCACCCCTGTGCTTTAGCACTGTGGTTGCAGATGTGGATTCTCAATCAAATGTGCCTCGTTTCAGAAGACAACCCCACCACTTTCTGGCTGTGTGACTTGGGGGCTTGGGGGAGGCAGGAAACTACCTTAAATTCTGTCTCCTTGTCAGAGGAGATCTGGTGAGAAAACTGCTCAGCACAGGGCCTTCACGTTAGTTTTATTTTTCTCCAAGAAATTAAATCAGGAACATTTTACTTTTTACTGAGAGTTCCTTTAGTGGAAAAGAAAAAAATCCATTCTAAGGCAAAACATGAGACCCTTCTTTACTTAGGCAAAATGTGATCTTATGACCATTTGAGGCAGACAGTAGCTTAGGGCATCAGACAGGAACCTGATCCTCTAAAGAATGTTTTGCTTTGAAAGGCATAGAATAAACCAGGCCACTACTGGCATCTTTTAAAAATGTTAACTGTTTTTTTTTTCCTAGAGAAAATACAAGTAGGTTTCTAAAATCAAATTTCTCTTTGTTTCCCGTACAAATGTACTTAGAATAGACAAAACGAACCCAACTTGCCTGTGAGACCTCCTCCATGTGGTCCAGCGGGGGCCGCCAACTGCACAGCCCCTCACGGCAGTGGCTGCCCAGTGAAATCTGGGGGGCCTGCTTAATGAGGGGTGAAGACAATATGGACTCCGGGATGTGGCCAGTTGCTTTTTCACAGTTGGTAGGCAATGTTGCAGGTGCATTCTCTTAATGAGGGTTAATTTGTCTCATATTTTAATCTGACAGAATCTGGCCATGTTGCTAGTATTCCTTGGAGGCGACTTGGCTGTTCTTGGTTGGGATAAAGAGAGAAAATGGAGTGTCATTTGGGGGTTATTCAATGAGGAAGCAGTGAGCTGGAATTTGTAGGAAATCCTGCCTTTTGGGGGCCCAGAGTAACAATTACCTGGAGGGAGAGCATTTTAGTAGAAATGGCACATATGAAGGAGGCCTGAATAATGTTTCTGGAAGACTCCAGCTTGTAATGGTTGCTGTACAATGAACTGAATCAGCAAATGAACTAGAGGCTTATTGTGCATTGCGTGTGTAAATTTGCCGGTTTCAGATATTGCTACCTGTGGGGTATTTGGTGGGTGCTACTCGGAGATGAACACAGATTCTTCCTCTCCTTAGAGACAAAAGTGTTTCTGAAAAAACTGGGTTTTACCTGAAAAATCAATCATGAAAAATAATAGGTACCTATTGAAAAGTTAAAAGAAGTGAATAAAATGGAACATTTTTCCCTACCTTAAATTTCAATCATAGATTTTTAGATCTAAGTGTTGTTAAACTGCTTGGATGTGTTTTGAATTGGGTAGGGAGGCATACAAAAGCATACATGTATATATTCACAGTATTTGGGAAAGTTCTTTAGTTTGAGCACGATAGAAACCAAACTCCAATCGGCTTGAGATAAAAGTAGAATTAATAGCTGTGCTGTTGGGAAGTCCAGGAGTGGATCTGGATTCCAGCCTGATTGAGTCCTGGGGTTCATTTGAAGTCTTCCCTCCTTCTTTCTCTCCCTTTCTCCTTTCCCATCATCTAGTTCTTTTCTTTTCATTCCAGTCCACTGCAGAAGGATCTCCTTCCCTTGAGGGGAAAGATGCTTACCTGTATCCCCAGGCTTATAACACATCAGTTCAGTGATCCCCCGTGAAAAGAGGAACTTCTTTATCTAGGGACCTGTAGATCATCCCAGGGAAGGATGGTGACAGCTCTGCTTGGGCCAATCTCCGTCGACAGTGGGGACTATAACACAACAGACCTGGGTCACCTCTCTTTGTGACCAGGTCGGGGGTGGGGTGTTATTTTGGGGGCACTGCAAAGGACAGAACCACATGAACTCAAAGGAGAGGGAGTTGCTGACACCAGAAAAAGGAGATGGAATGACAATGAAATAAACACGTATATGTGCGTGCACACACACGCACATATTAATTTAAACAGAAAGAAGAATATAGAATCTTTGCTATTCTACAGCTTTATTTTTCACTTGGTGCATACCTGTCTGTGTGTGTATGTGTGTCCTTCTAGTTTTCTTTTGAAAAGTTAAATAAGTTTCATAACCGGCATGCATTCTATTTTACCAAAGCCAAAGGAATGACCACTTAATGAAAAACAATCATTTCACATCCATCTTAAAGCACGTGACAATTTATATTTCAGTATTTCCTGTGTGTCTCTGACAGCTATCGCCAAACTCCTAATTTCATTAAATAGATTTTAAAAACAGAGAGACACCATATTCTGTGTCGGATTGGCCTTTGTCAGCAGGAAACAAAGTAGAGCGTTCTAAGCCTTTAGAGAATCCCCTCACTTATTTCTTACTGCAGCTGCTTTCCTTTAGGCTTGAAAAATGAAAATCTTAGCCCTAGAGGGGTGATGATTTTAGCAATGAATCATTTTTATTCCCTAAGGGAAATGAGTTTTCTAGAGCCTTTCTCTGCTTAGAGGTTTTGATAGGAGATGAGAGGGAATCCTGGACCCTGGGAGCGAGTGTTGACGCAAAATACATGGGTGCTTCGGGGGACAAGGCAGAGCTCAGTGTTTCATTAGAGAAAAGATGAAAACCTCTCCTGCCTCTTGGGGATTTGGCTCCATACGTACCAAGACCTGTAGGCGTCCAGAGGACTCTCCCCTCCCCAATTTCTGCCTGTACTCTTCTGCCTGTACACGCCCGCATCTGCCTGTGCTGTTTCGACTCCACACTTGTTAATATCTGCACAAAGCCCAGGCCCTTCTTGGTTTGCACAAGACACTTCCTCATCCCCCAAACATTAGTAAGCACAATAACTTTTACTGAAAACTTCAGAGAATTCATGGAAAGGAATAACAAGGGGATTCATGTGACTCTTTGGACCACCTCTGGTGCCCACGTGATTTTTTTCTTTATTCCTGTCTGCCTTTCTGGGATCAAAAGAAATGCTTGTCTTGTTTCCTGTAGAATAGGTCTGTGTGAAGTTCCCGAGTTCTAATAACCCCAAGCACTTTTCAAGAGGCCGAATAATGTTCTCCATCGGTCTAAAGCAGTGTAGGAGAAAGAACATACGTGTTGGAATCAGGCAGGCTTGATGTGAAATTCTCTCCCTTCTGCTTCCTGACTATGCCACCTTGGGCCAGTCCCGAAACCTCTCCAGACTCGGCTTCCTCGGCTGTGAGACGGTGGCCGTGACGCCCACCGGAAAGCATTGCTGTGAGCCTGCAATGGTGCTTCCCAGGCAGAAAGCCCAGAGCCTGGACACTTGTGGGGCTGGAGGATAGGGTACATGTAGCTCTGTAAGAGGTGGGGTTTAAAAGGGGAGCAGAGGTTACGTTATGGAACCTTCTACATGTCAACCCAGTTTTTGACTTTATTTTGTAAGCCAGTTAGGAGCCATTAGAGGTATACTAATAGGGCTGGGCCTTAGAAAGAGAATTCTGGTAGCATGGAGGAAGATGGGGGTGGTCCAGGCAGGCCCAGGAAGTGCTGATGAGCTCTGGTGCTAGGAAAACTGCACCACCACGTCTGAGGTGGTGTCAACAGAATTTGATAGCTTATTAGATTCTAGCTGGGAGTCAGCTTCCATTCATCCCTTTCCCTCTGTGTTTAGTTTTGTGATTTGATGCTACTCATTGATTATGCATATTATGATTTTTTCTAATCATTTATTTTAATTTTTCTAATGGCGACCAAGAGAACGCCTTTGCAAAGTTCTGGTTTCCAAGAATGAGGACTACTTCTCTTACCAAGGTCCCCTAGAGAACTTGCACCCAGCACACTGGGGGTCTTTAATACATATTAAATGAGCTGTTATCTTTGTACTTGTTTGCTGTGGAAAGTTGAATTGAGGGCTATGAACGATAGGGCTCTTCGATGGACAATTTGGAAGGAAAAGAATCTCTCTCCCAGGCAAAATGGCAAACATTTCTTTACACATGGTAGTTATCTGTCATTACGGGTATCATCCAGAGTACATCTCTCAGTAGAATTCTATTGCTGCAGTGTCAGACCGGATCCTCAGCTGCTGGCGTTAGAGATGGTGCTTTAGGCTTTTCTGTTGCCTACTCTGTGGGATAGGGGCTATTTGCAGGGAAAGGGATTGGAGAATGCTATGAGAAACTTTGTATATGCAGACAAAGCACAAAGCTGCTGGTAATGAGAGTTTCCAGTTTCGACAAAGGCACAAGGGCTTCAGAATTTCCCCACACCTCAGGTGTGAGAGCGAAATTTACCTCTAGGCTGTTTCAACTGAATTGCGTGATTGGTACTTCTTTGATAAACCCGTCTCTAAAGGCTTGGCGACCAGTAAGGCTGATCTTCCATAAGGTTGAACAGATCTCACACAACTTCCCTGGCAGTTTAGGCCTGAACTGGGCTTTCCCCACCTCTGCCCCAGTCCTATTAGTAATGCCTCCTGCCTTGTTCTACTCTTGAGTTTTCTTACCCTGTGGGTAGACGTAGGATGAAATTCCCAATTTGTTTACGTCTGACGTGTCCCGTGTTTATCAGGCTCATCTCTCCATAATTATGAAACGCTGAGATGGACCTTTGAAATGGAAGCCCAATCTTATGAAAGACTTAATCATAGGTCTTCAAGTTATATAATTGCTTGTGGTCTCCGTCTCTTGGTCCCTCTTATGCAAATTAAGTTTGGTATCTAAATTTCTGTAAGGTAATTGAGCTGGAAGAGGCTGCATCCAGTAAAAGCCTATTCAAATGGTACAGAAAAGTGTGTGTGTGTGTGTGTGTGTGTGTGTGTGTGTGTGTGTGTGTAGGGAGAATGGATTCTTGTTATGTAATCTGCATGTTCATTTAATCTTTTTAGATGCATGTCCTTATTACTATTGTACATTGAAAATCATGTTGTCTTCCCTGTGTGAGCCCCGGAAAAGTGAGGCTTGCAAACCAGACTTGCTTGGCAGAATGATGAGCCTTGTTTCGTGGCCTGAATCACTTAAGTGCTACCTGTGAGTTAGGTGTGGGCGTCTGTGTCTGGATTTCTCTTGCTGTAGGATCCAGGAGCCTTCAAATCTCACTCCCAGAGGTCCATGAGACCCATCTCTCAACGAAACGAGAAACTTTTCCTGAGTTAGATAACGTTGGAGTCTGCCCAAGGGCTTGAGTCGAAGTGAATGAGAAAACGCAGAAAGCTGTGCTTATTGAACAAAGCTGCCCATCTGGAGTTCATCCAACTAAGGCTGAAATAAAATGGGTAAAAAAAACTGAAATGGGAGACTTTGCTTAGTTTTATTTCATTTTTGGCCTGCTGTAGCCAGAACTTTCCATTTGCTGGGTAATATGCACATTACCCCCTGTTATCCCTGTCTATGCTTTATAGCTCTTGAAAAATCAAACTGCCCTTTATGTTGACTGTTTTTCATCAAATACAAATGCTTACAAATACACTAAGGCATAAGGTCAGAAATCAATTCCATCTTCCTAAAATTACTTGCATGCGGGAGATGGCTGCTCCAGGGAACCTAGTTCAATATCTCATATTTTACACTTAGAGATTACTTGTTTAGTTTCCTAATATCTGGAACATGCTATGGGATATTTTCTCTTAAAGCAAAAATTCAATAGTGCTTGGTGAAAGGAGATCAGCGTTTAAAATCCAGGACTGGGCAGCACTGGAAAAGCAGTTGGGCCGAGGATACTGCTTGGTGGCTCCTCTGGACACTTGAGCATCTGAAGGTTATGTTTTCTTTTTGTTTTTTTGCGGTATGTGGGCCTCTTACTGTTGTGGCCTCTCCCGTTGTGGAGCACAGGCTCCGGATGCGCACGCTTAGCGGCCATGGCTCACGGGCCCAGCCGCTCCGCGGCACGTGGGATCTTCCCGGACCGGGGCATGAACCCGCGTCCGCTGCATCGGCAGGCAGACTCTCAACCACTGCGCCACCAGGGAAGCCCTGAAGGTTGTGTTTTATCACAAGGGTCTAGGAGTCCTTTCCCTGCCAGTGTTATTAGTGCCCTGCATTAGTGGTCTTATTTCTTTTCAAAGTAGGTAGATGTTTCTTTTCATGAATAAACTTAAATATTTGTCATAAAGACTGTTTTGTCCCATCGATAGATGTATCTTCACCCATTATGAACTGTGATGCGAGTGATTTGCTCCTAATGATAAGGTAATATATCAAAGCCCTTCAGTTACACATTATTTTGAAAGGAAATGAAAGCTTTCAAGGTTATTTCTTTCATAGCACCCCTCTCACCTGAATCCTGATAGTTTTCTTGAGTGGGACAAAAAGGAGTAGCCTTATATTCATTAAAACTTAGATGTATTCCTCCATCTTTCCAACTGTCTGTCCGTCAGTCCATCCATCCTTCTAATGCTCACCAAACACTGCTCTGTGCCAGGCACTGTGGTAGGAGCTGGGACAAGGGGTGACCGAGGCAGCCAGTGTCCTCAGTCTCATACGGCTCCCAGTCTATTGGGAGAAATGGAAAATAAAAAGGTGAAGAAAATACTAATAAATAAAATAATTTAAAAAATTAAAAAGTGATTCACATAGCAGTAACTGTCATGAAAGAAATGAAACAGATAGCAGAGGCACAGAGATGGAGCAGAAAGATGATCAGGGGACGTTTTCCTGGGGAGTCAACATTTGAGCCGAGAGCTGACCCATTAGAAAGACTAGTCCATGCCGAGACCTGGGGAAGAGCATCTTACGAAGAGGGAAAAGCAAGTGCAAAGGCCCTGACGTGGGAATGAATGTGATAGATTGGAAGAACAGAAAGGAAGAGAGCAGGGAGGAGTAGATGATGGAAGGAGAGGCAGCATGGAGTTGTGTTTAAATAGCGTGGACTTGGGGCTTCCCTGGTGGCGCAGTGGTTGAGAATCTGCCTGCTAATGCAGGGTACACGGGTTTGAGCCCTGGTCTGGGAGGATCCCACATGCTGCGGAGCAACTAGGCCCATGAGCCACAACTGCTGAGCCTGCGCTTCTGGAGCCTGTGCTCCGCAACAAGATAGGCCGTGATAGTGAGAGGCCTGCATACCGCGATGAAGAGTGGCCCCCAATTGCTGCAACTAGAGAAAGCCCTCGCACAGAAACGAAGACCCAACACAGCAAAAATAGATTAATTAATTAATAAACTCCTACCCCCAACATCTTCAAAAATAAATAAATAAATAAATAGAGTGGACTTGAGAGCTGTCTCTGCCTGGACTGGAATCCCAGTCACCCCACTTATTAGCTGTGTGACCTTGGATAAGTTTCTTAACCTCTTCTTTGATGCCTAGTAATTCCAGTAGTTCCGTAGACACAAATCTTACAATGGCTTGGTTAAAAAAAAATTGCTAACCTAGGTCAGTACCCTTCCTTTGGAGAAGAAACTGAGCATTGTTTGCAGGTTTCATTTAAATTATTTATTAAGTACAGTATACAGGACTGTGTCCTTGTGGTAAGACATTCATAGAATGCTGCCAAAGCTAAATTCTGTGCTGTTTTCACGGTCAATCCTTCTCAGTATCCTTGGAGGTCAATATCTGGCTCTGATTGACGGTTATCTATACATATATATGCTTAAGTCATATGCATTAAAATACATAGTTTTGTTTTTATAGATGATATTAAAAACACCTTTAAAAAAATTGTGACAATACACGTAACATGAAACTTACCATCTTCACCATTTTTAAGCACACAGTTCAGTGGCATTAAGCACACTCCCACTGTTGGGCTAGAACATCTTGTTCTTGTTTGTTGTTGATTTCACTTCAGCATTATGTAGCTTTTCCTCATTCTTCTTGATCTCCGCTCAGCATTTCACAATGTATTGAATATGTTGTTCTTTGAATCCTTTCCATATCAGCAGACGTTAGCTTTCTTTCAAGTTTTTGCAGTTGCAGGGAAAGTGAGTCTTTCAATTATCTTCCCCCTTTCCTGCTAAATAATAAAACACAATCCAGGGGCATATTGGGTATAAGTGTAATTTTTCAATATTTCCTTGTTGATTATAAGGCAGAATGACCCCTTCCTGTTTGGCAGAAAGACTTCTTGTACTCAGAAAAGAAGTGATGGGCAATTGCTCTGTCGTAATCGTCTGAGGTTCCAAGCTGGTCCAAGTGGAGCTTTAGCTAACGAATTATGGAGGTGAGATTTGTTTTAAATAAAGCCCTACCAGAGAGAATTGCAATCTGCTTTGTCTCCTGTTTGTCTTCCTTACTCATGATTTGAGGGGTGCTCAGATGGAGCCAGGTAAATAATGGCAATGTGATTTGTCATCAGATACCTGTCCAGCTCACCACCACCGTCGGGATTCACAAGGGTCCCGCCACACACGTGGTGGTGCTGGCAGCCCCACGCTGAGCTGAGCAACCCTTTAGTGCCTGAGAGAGTATGAGAGGGTTAGGCTTTCCAGGAGGTGCCGGCTGCTGAGTCCCAGGACCGGAAGCCCCCAGCACCCCCATGGATTGGTAACTGTTTTCCAGAACTTCTCTACTGGCAGGTCTTTGGAGTAGAGTGTCCTGTGTGCTGCCATCAAGGATCAGCTGTGGGGCTGTATGTGTGTAGCTAGGACCGTTGCCAAGGAAGTGCCGAAAACAGGTGAATTAAACTGGTCAGGGTTTTATTTTGCCACCATGCTGTACATTACATCTCTAGGACTTTTTTATCTTAGAACTGGAAGTTTGTACCTTTTGATAACCTTTACCCATTTTTCCCACCCCACTATCCCCACCCTGGAACCTAGCAAACTGTCCTCCATATCTATGAGGTGCGTGTGTGTGTTGAGATTCCACGTATAGGTGAGATCATGCACTGTTTGTCTTTTTCTATCTGATTTACTTCACTGAGCATAATGCCCTCAGGCTTCATCCATGTTGTAAATGGCAGGATTTCCTTCTTTTTTATGGCTGAATAATATTCCAGTGTGTGCGTGTGCGTGTGCGTGTGGGTACGTATGTATGACATCTTTTTTAGTCATTTACTCATGGATGAATGCTTACGTTGCTTCCATGCCTTGACTATTGTAAATAAAGGTGCAGTGAGTGTGCGGGTGCAGATATCTTTTCAGGATATTGATTCCATTTCCTTTGGATACATATCCAAAAGTGAAATTGCTGGATCCTATGGTAATTTTATTTTTTATTTTTTGAAGAGCCTCCATACTGTTTTCCATAGTGGCTACACCAAAAAAAAAAAAAAAAAAAAAAGTAAGGGTTTGAAAAGCTGCTTTCATTCACATTCTACATAAGATTTAGAGATGTCGATCGTCCACATCAAGTATTAGTATTGTTGCTCTAGATTATTATTGTTGTTGTAACGGTCATTATCATTGTTACTACCTCTATTTCTGCTTCCTGAAGTGTAGCTGTGGGGAGAAGAGAGATTATTCAATGGGCTGCAAGCCTTAGTCCGAATCATCCCTCCATAGCCCTGGTCTTGTCTTCACCGTGGCCTATTTGCTTGCAAATAATTCTCTCTGCCACCGTTTTCTAATGAGTAGGACTCATGGACCAGAGTTTCATAAATGAGACCCTCTTTCCTACTGCCTTAGATCAGTAATTGTCTTAATAGCGACTTGGCTTGAAGCAGTAGAGTTTAGTCTTTTTTTTTTTTTAATTTTTTTTTTTTTTTTAGTTTATTAATTAATTTCTTTTGGCTGTGTTGGGTCTTCGTTTCTGTGCGAGAGCTTTCTCTAGTTGTGGCAAGCGGGGGCCACTCTTCATCGCGGTGCGCGGGCCTCTCACTATCGCAGCCTCTCTTGTTGCGGAGCACAGGCTCCAGACGCGCAGGCTCAGTAATTGTGGCTCACGGGCCCAGTTGCTCCGCGGCACGTGGGATCCTCCCAGACCAGCGCTCGAACCCCTGTCCCCTGCATCGGCAGGCAGACGCTCAACCACTGCGCCACCAGGGAAGCCCTAGAGTTTAGTCTTGAAGGTTAATTTTTTTTTTGGAAAACGACATGAATTTTTCTGCCTGACACTAAGGTTTGGCAAGTATATTAAAGAATGGGACTGTCTGGGCACCTTAAAGAGTCGAGGGAGTCATGGCATCTATGTGGCTAGGTTCAACTGCTTCCTACATCCTACGAAAGGCTGGATTTTTCTATGATCTTCTCAAAGAAAGAAGAGAACAACAGCAACAAGAAGACCAATGCCAACAACAAAAAGAAAAAGCAGCCCCAAGTGCCCCTACCCAAAGGAACAATCCAAAATGGACCTTCTCAAGAAGACAAGAATACGGAATCTGGCTGATGTGGCTCTTTTGATATTTTGGATGGAGGGTGCACAGTTTTGTGTATTAGAAATTCCAAGTCGCCCAAAGTGAGGAGGAACAGAAGGATATGGAGCTCGAGTGATTCCTGTCCGCTTTGTCACCTACATGCCATTAATGCCCTCAGTGATCATTTGCGCTCTCTGTTGGGGACACGCACTCTGCACTTTGTAACTGACCGGTTCCATACTGTCTAAAGGAGGGGGTTACCGATCACGGGCCCCCAGACTCCCTTTCGCTCAGGGATGTTAAGTCATCAGTTGCCACGGCAACTGGGTCAAAGTCTGCAACACCGGTGGTGCGACAACCTGGCAGAGTCTTTGTCCAGGTCCGGTGAGGAGACTGTTGTCCTGGTGGTGTTGCCATTAAGAAAGTGGCCTCGGAGCTCAGGTTCAGTCTGGTTAATGGGTTTGTTCCTGATGAGAGTTGGCAGTTATTTAGCATTTACTAAGCGCCAGGCCTTGTGATGTGTTCCTTACATGCTTTAGGTCAATTAATCTTTATAGCAACCCCAGGAGGTGGGTGATATTATTATCCCATTTTAGAGCCAAGGAAACTGAGGCTTAGAGGGCTTAACTTACCCAAGGTCACATAACAGCTGTTACTCTTTTTTTTTTTTTTTGTGGTACGTGGGCCTCTCACTGTTGTGGCTTCTCCTGTTGCGGAGCACAGGCTCCGGACGTGCAGGCTTAGTGGCCATGGCTCACGGGCCCAGCCGCTTTGCGGCATGTGGGATCTTCCCGGTCCGGGGCATGAACCCGTGTCCCCTGCATCGGCAGGCGGACTCTCAACCACTGCGCCACCAGGGAAGCCCCAACAGCTGTTACTCTTATAATCAGGGCTCAGCTAACCTATGGCTCATGGGCCGAATCTGACCCCCACCTGGCTTTGGATGGCTCACATCCAAGAATAGTTTTTACGTGTTTGAAATGGTTTGAAAAAAATCAAAAGGAGGATGATATTGAGTGCTAGGTGATAGTTCTATGAAATTCAAATCCTGGTGCCCATGAGGAAACTTTTACAGTGACAAAGCCTCCTTCATTCCTTTACATACTGTGGAGGGTAACTTTTGCTAGATAGCAGCAGGGCTGAGTAGCTGAGGCGGAAGTCGGGCGGCCTGCAGAGTCCAAGGTATTTACTATGTGGCCATTTGCAGAAAAAGCCTGCCCACCCTGCTCTTAATCAGTGCACATTCACCTATCTGTTGATCATCACTGACAATACTAGTCATGCTCCTGTTACACTTGCTGTGTCCTGGACACTGTTCTAGCCACTCAGAAACAGCCTTTTGGGGGCCTCCCTGGTGGCGCAGTGGTTGAGAGTCCGCCTGCCGATGCAGGGGATACGGGTTCGTGCCCCGGTCTGGGAGGATCCCATATGCCGCGGAGCGGCTGGGCCCGTGAGCCATGGCCGCTGGGCCTGCGCATCCGGAGCCTGTGCTCCGCAATGGGAGAGGCCACAACAGTGAGAGGCCCGCGTACCGGAAAAAAAAAAAAAAAAAGAAACAGCCTTTTGTATCCGATGTCATCATCACCCCGTGTTCACCCATGAGGAACCCGAGGCATCAAGATGCACGTTCTGGGGACTTTGCACCTGAACACAGATCGGTGCACAGGTGCCCTCATCGCCTGCATGTGACAGAGGAGGAGAATGTGAGACAGAGAGGACAAGTGACTTTCCCTGGGTTGCACAGGAGGCTGGAGACGGACGTACCCCCGCCGTCACGCTCCTCCGCGCCGCTCTCAGAGCACGCCAGGGCTGCCGCGGTTTTACGGAGCTGCCCTCGGCACGCGTCCTCCAGGTGACGTTGTGCCCTCAGTGCCCCAGATGGCCTGGCCACACCGTCTTTCATCCTTTGAGAGCCGGCTCCCCTCCCCACCTCGGTGCCCCCCACGCCCGTCCATCCATCCCGGCTAAACCGAGCCTCAGTAATGATCTCATTTACATCTGGGAGGGAAGAGAAGATTTAGTTCAAAACCGCGTGGGCAAAGGCGTCTTCCAGTCGTGCGGCTTTTCAGCCGCGTGCTAAAGCCGGTCTCGGTAATTCCTTCTTTCCCTTCTCTCCCCGGGAACCAGAGGATTCAAATCCCAGAAGGCTGGCAGCAGGCCCTTCTCCTTTCAAGTCGGATAAGTGGAGGCTCACGCGGCATCTGCGGGAATAGTTTTGATGGTCTCACAAGGTGAGGGCAGCCCTTTCCTTTGAAGACAGTGCTTTTTAGGCCTTATTGCTGAGTCCCTGTTAGAATAAATGTATGTGGTATTTCTTGAAAGCTCTCGTGCCCACACTATGGATGCTTACGTAGGATGTCTCTTTTGGAGGCGTGAGAAGAGAAAGGTACTCCTTATAGTCTTAGAAGAGCTTCCCTTCCAGACCTCTCTCCATTTCATTCTAAGCCACCCTCCCCTCCCCCCCCCACAGCTTGCACCCATTGCAAGAAAATGCTCATTAAGCATCCCACAGCAAAGCAACTTCATTTAGTTTTTTTGTGACTTGTGTTCATTCCTAGAAATATTCATCCCCTGTAAAAAAATTGGACAAAACAGAGTTACACAGGCATCTGAATCGACAGTGAGAAAGCTCTGTTCTGTGTTTGTAAGTGTGGGCAGTATACTGGGAGGAGAGACGCTTGCATTTAAAACAGAAGACAAAATGTTTAAAAATCCCTTCTAAGGCAAGGCAAAGTGTGAAGCCCTACAGTGTATATTGCTTGACATTGACTCCTAGTGTGTGGGGAAGCCTAATTCCTATACGTGGCTGGGGATAGTTTTAGGATGCTCCCTGATGCAGGTAGGATTAGAAATCAGCTTAGAAATGAGACTAAGATTTACAGAAGAACACTGGGGCTGGATTAGCAATAGGAAATAGGCAACATCATTCAAGAAGTAAAAAGAAAAGAAACATGCTTGAATTCCTTAGCGTAGCCAGGTAAAGCACAGGTCAAGGATTGGCGAACTATAGCCCAGGGGCCAAATCTGGCCCTCTGCTGGTTTTCGTAAATACAGTTTTATTGGGGCACAGCCATCCCCATCTGCTTTTGTATTATCTCTGGTTGCTTTTGCCACGCAATGGCAGAGTTGCGTAGTTACAACAGGGGCTGGATGACCGTGCAAAGCCTAAAATATTTACTATGGACTCTTTTTTCTACTCTTTGTAGAAAACATTAGGAAGATGCACTAGACGTTGGTGAGAAAGCTGCAGTAGGGAAATAGAATGGAACAAAAGGTGAGAAAAAAGGGAAAAAGAGGAAAGTTTAGAAGAGTAAGAAAAAAAAGAAAAATAGAGAGACACAGAAGGCAAGAGTTTACTAGCTTTTGTTTGTGTGTATGTGAACCCTTTCTTTTAACCAAATATGTCATAACTGTTATTCATGGTACTTGGCAGTGCCATTCCCTGTGGGACTGTGGAATCACAGTAGAATCACTGTTGGCCAAAGGAACCCTATGACAACAGGTTGGCCTGAAGCGTTCAGTGTCACAGAAAATCTGAAAGAAAAAATTCAGAACTCCTGAGAACTAAATAATGTGTGGATAAGAGCCATGTGAGGCCTGAAGGCAAAAGCATTACCATCCTGCTTTAGATGTTTCACACTAAATTTGACAACCAGAGCCACTCACTAGGGTGAATTTAGCATTTCCCCAATTTCTAGAACATTCTCAATGGTATCACATGCTTGATCAGGGAAGTTAGGGAAGTGCTGGGTTAAATACAATTAAACTTGCTGCAGGACTTCTCCGAGCCTTTAATGTGGCTCACGAAGCTCTGGGAGCAGAAGAAAAGGTATGGTGCTTCTCAGATTTATTTGACATGAGCTTCATCGGGCTTTTCAAGTAAAGCCCATTTTGGGATGCAGTGGTGTAGGCATTATTTTGAGATTTTTATTTATTTATTTATTTTGCGGCACGCGGGCCTCTCACTGCTGTGGCCTCTCCCGTTGCGGAGCACAGGCTCCAGACGCGCAGGCTCAGCGGCCATGGCTCACGGTACCAGCCGCTCCATGGCATGTGGGATCCTCCCGGACCGGGGCACAAACCTGTGTCCCCTGCATTGGCAGGCGGACTCTCAACCACTGCGCCACCAGGGAAGCCCCCTAGGAACTTTTAAAAATCAAATTTAAGCCTGAGAGTCTGTACTACTGATTTTAATGTTGTTCTTGGAAATTTGTTTATGAAGTTTGGGTTTAGAGATTTTGTAATTGCGATTTCTCATCCAATTCTAACCTCAAATTCTACTTTTCTCTTGACCCTTGAATTCTCTCCTTCCTGAGGGGGTAATGGCAAAAAAAAAGGGGGGGGGATGAAAATGATAAAACTTTGTATTTGGATACTTAAAGGTCAGTCACTGGAAAAAAATGAACCAGCATGTTGCCTCAGTGGTCGTGGATGATGAGTTTTGGGTTTAAAAAAAAATCCCGTATTTCAAATACAGCACAGAATCAGCCCTAATTGACTGAACTGTGGGCTTCCAAATGAGTGTCTGGAAATTGGCAATCAGCACAAGTCCACATCTGCTGTGATAAACTCCTGACTGCACTGTGTCCTCGATCACACGAAGAAGCCTTACTCATTTTTCCAGTAATACTGTCCCCTCAATGCAGATTTTGCGTCCTCTGTGACCTGCTTTGCAAACAAGGGAGGGCCACCTTAGGGGCTTGGGGAAGTGTGCAGGGTTTACTCAAAGCTCTAGGATAAACCCGGTGTATTTTCCTGGAGAATCTTTTAAAATAACTTTTTACTGAAGTAAAATAAACACACACACACACACACACACACACAGAGAAAAGTACACACATCCTGATGGTATAACTTAGATTTTCAACATATGAACATACCCACATAACCAACACTCCCAGAGTATCAATTTTAATCATATTTTATATTAAATTATGTGAAGCTATATTATCAAGTAATATACTTGATATATATTTTTTTGCGGTACGCGGGCCTCTCACTGCTGTGGCCTCTCCCGTTGCAGAGCACAGGCTCTGGATGCGCAGGCTCAGCGGCCATGGCTCATGGGCCCAGCCGCTCTGCGGCATGTGGGATCTTCCCAGACCGGGGCACGAACCCATGTCCTCTGCATCGGCAGGCGGACTCTCAACCACTGCGCCACCAGGGAAGCCCCTGATATTTTTTTAAAATGAGATTTCAAATAACTTTCAGAGCTCTGCATGTATTACTCCAGGCTCTGCCCTTGGAAGAGCTGGTATCCACTTCTAAGGGAACAAGTGGATGCCTCTTTGCTGTTTGGGGAAAAGTTTAGTGGCTGTTTGGTGAAAAAGTTCCAGGAGAAATGACTAGGCAGGTATGAGAAGTAATCAGCATCACACTGAGTCCTTACCGTGGGTTAAGCATTGCACATGTATATTGTGAATGTTCACAACATACCTGGGGGTAAGCACAGCACACTTGAAGCAACTGAGGCTTCAAGGCACAGTATCAGTTACAGAGCTAGGATCCCCAATCCTTCAGAACTGAACATCCATCCTCTTAGTCTCTCTGTTCAACTGCCTTCTGTGACATTTCCCTGTTTCCTTTTGTTTGGAGCCAAGCGATCTTACAAAGGAATGTTGTTATCATTTTTTTTTTTAATGAATTGAACATCCTGACTTCTTGTTGTAGCATTCTGAAAGCAGAAAATTCATTTTTAGGATAGAGATACACACCAATGGTCTTGTAACATAGCCCCCTGTCAGTTTTACAGGAAAAGCAATCCAAGTTGAATTTGGAATGAATTACCTTCAAATGGCCATGCTCTGCAATGTACTACTGTAATCTGGGATATTGCAAGGAAGCTTAATGTGCTGGGTGATGACACGTATGACCATTATGTGGCTCTCCCTCATTGAATGCATTGGGTGCAACCCAAATCATAAATCTGCCAGCAGACAAAACATAAAATTTACATGCAAGATCAAATCTCTCCTGTCCTGATTTTTACACAAGGGTCACCAGTGGGTAGTAAATTAAGATTCAGAATAAAAGTTACCTGCAAGTGCTAAATCACTAGGCCATGTCAGGATCATAGCAGTTTCTTTTGTGAATAATGTCACTGTTTGTTATCAGAGCCTGTGCTTAAATAAAGCACAGGTCGCTGTTTGTATAAGGAAAGGTGCCCTTTGTCCCTTAGAGATTTTGGATTTCTTTGGTCAAAGGTACTCACATTGTTTTCCTGAACAGCAGGATATCTGGTATCAAGATCTGGGTTTGAAAGCTAGATGTAGGAGAAGCAGACATGCTTGGATGGTCTTTCGTACTTACAAATCTCTGGCTACCAAGAAATTACACATATATTTCAATTTCATTAGCTTTCAAGAAATATTTATTGAGCACCTGCTGCCAGTTCCCGTGTTAGGCACTGAGTGTATAAATAGGAATAAGACAATTCCACTGAGAAATGATCAATCAGGGAACAGCACAAGAAAATACCACCCTAGGTATTTTAAGCAGGTAGAGGTTTAATGTTGGAAAGCAGATGCTTAGAAAATTGCAGGAAGCACTGAAGGAGTACTGTTAGCCCTGGCCTCCAGGGCTGGTTCCATAAGCACCTCTGGTCATCAGGGAGGAGGTACAAGAACCATTGTCACCAGCGTTATTACCTCAACTGCCCCTTGACACACAGAGACTGGAGAAACCATGCTGAATGCTGCTGGACAAAAACCTTGTGTTTCTGAGCCCTTCCTTGGTAATACGAAACATCCTACAAAGGCAGGAAGATGGTCTCTGCTTCATATCTGCCTTCCAAAGCTTTCATGAGTGCAGTTGAGTTGCTGAGTCTACTTTATGTCCAGCTGCAAAGGAGTCTGGGAAGAGTCATTCCAAACACTCCCACTAGAAAGATGGCATGGAGATCAGGAGAGTCAGTCTGTAATATCTCCCACTGGAAGTGGGGCAGGGATAGATGTAAACATGCCTACTTTCAAAATAATATGTTAAGAATAGTCACTGGGGCTTCCCTGGTGGCGCAGTGGTTGAGAGTCTGCCTGCCGATGCAGGGGACACGGGTTCGTGCCCCGGTCCGGGAAGATCACACATGCTGCAGAGCGGCTGGGCCCGTGAGCCATGGCCGCTGAGCCTGCGCGTCCGGAGCCTGTGCTCCGCAACGGGAGAGGTCACAATAGTGAGAGGCCCGCATACCGCAAAAAAAAAAAAAAAAAAGAATAGTCACTGTCCTCTGCATCAAGTGTTGCAGAAATAGAGGGAACCCATGCTTATCCAAGCCTGAGGGCTGTCTGAGAAGTTTCTGGGCAGGTGCTGCATCGGTATTGAATCTCAGAGGGTGAGTAGGAGTAGTCCAGGTGGAGGGGTAGAGAAACAGCCATGGGGACAGCATGAGCAAAAGTAGAGGGCTGTGTTTGTGTGTGTGTGTGTGTGTGTGTGCATGCACATGCATGTCTGCCTGTGCACACACACATACAAACCATAGAAAAGTCAGGGTAAATAAACCATTCAGTGTGAAGTGGGTTTTACTAGGCGATAGTGTCGGAGAGAGATGCAACTAGGACTGAGTTAAAGAAGGCCTTGTTTCCCGTACCCAGGAACGTGGCTACTCTGCAAAAGGAGAGTGTGTTATGAACTTTTATTGTTTTAATGTATTGCCATTTGTTTCCTGTACCTTTAAGAGTATCCCTTAATTCCTCTGGGGAACTTCTCCCCAGTCTCAGTCAACATGGCTAAAGTGAGGTTGACCCCACCCACTGACTACAGTGGAAGGCATAGGACCCAGGCCTGCCCAGTGAAGATATTGTATATTCCGTGCCCTGCAAATAGGAGATTTGAGTCAAGCCAATCGGTGACAGTATGCATCAGACCTTAGACTCTTACTGCATTTATTAGTAAATATAAGCGTATTTAAACCCTCTTGGGGTTGCTAAGTGGAGATGCCGAGGTTCCCTAGGGGGATGCCTGAGAATGACATCAATAGAGAGTAGAACAAAGCTCAGAGTTGGAGAAAGACCGGGTGCTAGTAATTTTCTTTGCATCCATGAGCCATTGGCCATGCTGGTCACTAGCCTAACAGCATCCCCAGTTACCTGAGCCAATAAACTCTCCTTTTCTGTTCAAGCAGTGGTGATTTGGTTGTCACTTTCCGTGGAAGGAATCTTGAGGGTTATTTGGGACCATTGAAATGTTTTAAGACAAGTATCAATACGACCAGACAGAATTAATGGGTCTAAGACTGAAAGCAGGAAGATGATTCTGGAGGCTCCTGTACTCATCCCACAGAAATACCATGCAAGCTGGCTTCCATAGCGAGCAGTGGTGGAAGGGACAGATTTGGGAAACGGTTAGTATGTAAAGTCAGCAGTGCTTATGGCTGCTAATTTTATCTGGGTTAATGGCCACATGCCACAGCCTGGCTTGTAGCTCGGCCAGTCATGTGACTAAGTAGTAGCTGGTGGGAAGTATGCAGAAGTGATATATACCCCCCCTCTCCCATCAAGTCTTTAAAATGAAGCTGCTTATCCTCTACTTCTGCTTGTCCTCCTCCTTGCCCTCTGAGGGACTGAAATACAGACCTGGGGATTGTCGGCAAGCTCAGCCACGCAGATGAGACCAGCGCTCTAAGAATGACAAGGCTTGGGCTTCCTGGTGGCGCAGTGGTTGAGAGTCCACCTACCGATGCAGGGGACACGGGTTCGTGCCCTGGTCCGGGAGGATCCCACATGCCGCGGGGCGGCTGGGCCCATGAGCCATGGCCGTTGAAAGTAAGATATGATTTCTGTTCTGCAGAAATAACAGTGGGTAACAGCCCAGCGTTTTGAAATGACGAAGTGCTCTTGAATATGTTTTCTTAATGTGAGTCTGATGGCCGCACACCTCAAGTGTGGAGTGCTGGGTACCCACAGGAGCGGAGCAGCAGTAAGGGATCCACGTGTTCCCTGTCTCCAACCGTCAAACCCCCTCCTTCTTGCTAGCAGCGTTTTCCAAGAACATGGACCCGAGGATGGAGAGTGGGCGGGAAGCAGAGCCCTCCCTTCTCCCTGCCATGACTTGCCAGGCCTTTTCTAAGGGCATCCAGCCCACGCACAGGGTGAGTGGTGTGCTGGCAGAGGGACACATCAGAGCAAAGAAGCTTGTCGTTCAGGACCCTAGAGGTGGGTCGAGGTGGCTTTGGGTGACAGAGAACCCGGGGGTTTGCATTTCATCGTCTTGTGCTAGTCAGCCTCCCTAAATCAACCTTTCATAGCTGGAAGGCTCTTTCAGATTGCCCTGAAACAGTGATGCACAGAGTGGAACAGAGTGATATACTGTTTTCATCAGGTGATATTAAGGTAGATTGGGGGGTGGGCAGTGGCATAGGGCATGGTTGGGGAGAAGTTAGTGTAAGGATAGAGTGTAAGGAACATAGAAACATTTGACCAGGTCCCAGGAGGCCAGGGCCATCATGGAGAACACAGCGTAAGTTCTTTGTCTGATGAGGGCTCCCAGGACAATAATAATGATAAATAATCATAACCAAAGCCACTAATAGTTACTGGGAGCTTATTACATTCTAGGTACTGTGCTAAGAGATGTGTATCCATTACTTTTTTTGTTTCGTTTCTCTTTAAAGTTTCATTTTTTGAATAGATAAGACTCACAATTCAGAAAAGCATACATGGCTATCCCTGTCTCCTGGACAACAATGCTATTAATGATTTTGGTATATCCTTGCAGAGATATTTTATGCATAAGCAAATACCTATGTTTATTCTTAACCCTTATCTTGTTTCTTTTCAAAAACACAAACAGAAGCATTCTGTACACCTGTTCCATACCCAGCATTTTCACTTAATAATGTAGTATAACTTGCGGTTCTTTCCAGGTCAGAAATAAAAGAATCCATTTATTTTTGTTTATTTTGGGGAAGACAGCATTATATCCCACTGTTTGGAATAATAAAATTTGTTTAGTCTCTACTAAAAGCCACTGAAACTGTTTCCATTTGTTTGCAAATACAAATATTTGCAAACCTTGCATATAAGTCATTTTCCATTGCAAATAAATCTGTAGGATAAATTCCTAGAAGTGTAATTGACACATCAAGGGGTATGTGCCTTGGTTATTTTGGTAGATAATGTCCAAGTGTCCCGCCTGGACATCTGTTTATACGGCCTGCAGCCCTATATCTATTCTGTACAGCACAATGCGTTATTCAACTTTTATATTGTTGTTGATAAGCTAGGTAAAAACTGACATCTTAGTATAGTTACAATAGACAGTTTTCTTATTGTGAATGAGCATCTTTTTGTGTGTTTCGTCATTTGCTATTTGGTTGTATGTATGTTTTTTTTTCTGTTTTGGGTTGTCTCTATGACTTCAATTTCTAGACGTTCTTATTTATGAGAGAGGTTAACTTTTTGTCAGGAGTGTGAGTTGTTGATATTTCCCCATTTGTTGCTCTTTTCACTGTATATAAATGGTTTTGCCATGCTGATTAAAAAGTTTTCTACATAATTTATCAATCTTCCGTGTTTTATCAAAAGGGTGTCTCCATTGTGATGTTATAAAAACATATTCCCATGGTTTTTTTCCAGGACTTCTGTGGCTTTATTTTTATATTACCATCTTTGATCCATTACTCTTTATTCTGGTATAAGATCTAGGTACCTGTATCGCTTTGTGTATTTCTGATGGCTACCGTGTTATCCCAGCACCGTTGGTTGAAAACCCATCTTTTCTCACTGATTTGAGATGCTTCATTTATTATACGCCATTATTTCATTTAATTCTTATGACAATCCTTTGAAGTTAGTGTTGGTCTCCATTATACAGATGAGGAAACCGAGGCCCAGCAAGGCTGCATTACTTGAGTCACACGTCTAGAAGTGGAGTCACCAGGGTCTGAGCCCAAGTGGCTGCTCTGCTGTATTGTTTGTCGAAACAGCAATTCTAAAAGTGTCTTGGTCAGGGGCTGTGCCTCTGCTTGGCCCCAGTGTCCTCATGTTACTGTGGCTCTGCATTTGTCTGTCTCTGTTCCTGCCGTCCCTGCCTCTATGTACTGAAGTCCTCTTTGTGCAGCTTTTGGGCTCAAATGCTTTAAAGGGAATACTGATTGCGTCAGCCTCCAGCCATTCGCTGGAGCACTCTTGTTGGGCAGGGCTCTTAGGCAAGACTGCATCCTATGCCATGAGCAGCTGGCTGTTTGTAGATCCACTGCCCACTCCAATGGTAGCCACAGCCAAGGTAGAGGAACCAAACCATGCAGTGTCAGCCACTGCAGAAGAGGAGTATCCTCCAGGCTCAGGCTTTCCAGAGTGAGGCGCTCTGCTCAGCTGACTACGGGTATGAGCAATGTGTGGATGACGTCTTGTATCCTCTGTACAGATCGAGACTCTTTGGGTTGTAAGTGACAGAAACCCAACTTGAACTAACTTGTGCAAAAGGGAAGTTTCTCTTCTAATCAAGCCACAGAAAAAGCTGTGATCTTATTGGCCCAGGATGCCTGGATTTGGGAACATCAAAACCATCAAGTGTCTGTCTGCCTGTGTTCTCTCCCATTGTCCCTCCTTCTCTTTCTGTGACTCCATAATTCCAGAAGAGGAGGTTCTGAGCTTACAACATTACAGTTCATGAATTTCAGGGAAAGATTCTGATTGGCTGGACTTGGGACACAGATCTTCCCTGAAACTATCACTACGGCCAGGGAGGGCAGGCGTGGGATATATGACTGGCCCAGATAGCCAGGTGACCACCACCTGGGTGAGGGTAAGTGGGTAGGGTCATTGGAAGATCCAATAAAATCTTGTGGTTGGAATGGAGAGGGGCCGGAAGGTGGTGACTTTTTCCAAAGACCTTCAGGCAGAGATAAAGAACAGATTTGCTCCACTTTATTCTGCCTTTTGGTTCAGAGCCAAAGCAAAGTACTTTGCCTGGTGTTATCTAATTGTGGCATTAAATACTGTCTCCGTATCTCCTTCCTATTTCTGGAAAAGGGCTCGTTCTACTTAGAGGTTCCCATAAGTTTTACATCAGTAATTCTCTTTTTCGTTCATGGCCACTGATCAGTTTGTCTTAGATAAATTTGTTCACATATTTATAGATTGTTTCATCCAACACATTTTATTGAATTCTCCTCTGTGCTGCTGTGTCTGCTCCGTTACCATTAATGTGGAATTGGAGATTCAAGATTTATATAAATGCTCAGTATTGGAGGTATTAGGAGAAATAGAAATCCCCTGGAATTAGCTCAAGGAGAATGGTAGGAATCAATTAAGGTACATTGGAAACCAGAGCCTCAGGAAGCCACCAGAAGCGGGCCTGGAAAGTATTCAAGAGTTCTCCGGCACCTCTCCTGTCTGCTTCTGCCCTTGGACCTTTTTTCTCCTTAGGCTCAGCTGACTGACTCTCCCAATGGTCCCACCCCCATCCCTGGAGCATCTGCATTATAGTTCTGAACACCTACAGAGACGAATTATATCAGTTTGCTAGGACTGCCATAATGAAGCACCATAAACTGGGTGGCTTCAGCAACAGAAATTCATTATCTCACAGTCCTGGAGGCTGGAAGTCCTAAATCAAGATATCCACAGGGTTGGTTCCTTCTGAGGGCTGTGAGGTCTCCTCCATTAGCTCTAAACGTTGACTCATCCGCTTCTAAACTGCAAATGCCCTTGTGGTCATTTATTATTGGTGGGCATTGTGGTGATGAATTAGCAGAGAGCTGTTAAGACTGTCCCCCTTAATCTGGTAACTGTTATCAGGCTGGCCCTGCCCAAACTGGGATCCCAGTCACATTCCCTAAGCTTTGTTATGCCTGGGAAAATGTGCTTCATTTGGTGAAATAGCTCTTTTGCTTTCTTATTTTCCCAAAGAAAGGAAAGCATTTTGTTTCAGAGTTATAAATGTTCTTTTTTTATTTTTTTTTAAGAGAAATGGATAACACAGAATACTAAGAAAGTATAAAGCACTCCTAATCCCACCTGCCTGAAATGAGGACTGTTAGCAGTTTGGTGCACTTCCTTGCAGACTGTTGTCATTTATGAATAAATATATACACATGCAAACGCATGCACCCATGTGTTGATGTGTTCATGGGATTGTATCATATATAAATTTGCCTTTTTTACTAAAATCTTATTGACGTCATTCCATGTTAATCTGCATAGATCTACATCAACTTTGTAAAATAGCTACATAGCACTTCAAATCTATTTACTCCTTCTATTAATGGATATTTTAGGTGATTTCCACATTTTTGTTCATGATTGTCCTTATCCATGTGTCTTTATGAATTTCTGGAAGGAGAATTTCCAGGTCAAAGGGTGTGCTCTGCCTTAGATGGAAAAATAGAACAGGAATACTAGTAGCCTGGTAATCACACCCCTCTCCTCCGCTCCTGAAACACACACAAGCATTTAGAGAAAATTTGCTTCTGAGTAGCATCTGGTAGATGAGAGGATGTGGTTTTCCTGGTAGTGTTCTCTCTTGGCTAGAGTTTGCATCAGGCTGCTTATGTTATTGGGCACGATCTCCTTTGTTCTCATGTGGCAGTTTACAGCCTCAAGCCCTGTACTCCTGGGGCAGCAGGCACAGACCCAGGGTTCAAGTCCCCACCCACGAGAGTAAGTGTTGATGGGTTTTCCCGTTCCATTTATGATCTAGTTGTAGATTTCTTCTCTTGCTGTGTCGGGGTTGAAACCTTGCTTGTGAGATGGCCTCATGACTGCTGAACCCACACTGTGTGCCAAGCAGAGCAGGTGTGGGCCTGCTGTGGCCCCAGAGGCTGGAGAGGGTGGGTTTTATGTTGACTGGTGTGGCCAGGTGATTTTTTCCTTTAAGCCACCCATGAACCTACAAAACAGCAACAAAGCATAAATCAACTGGCCCTTTGCTCTCCAGGAAAATGTCTTGGTGTCTGTGATTTTCGAGGCATCTGCGTTACAAAGGAGGATTGATGTGTGGCATTTTATTTAAGCTGGTATTACTCATTATGTCACTGCAGTCTGTTTCCAAATCGCCTGCACATGACAGATGATAAAAATCAGGCCGTTGTGACATCTGGGTTGAGAGACAGTCCCCTGTAGGCCTTTGTCTCTGGGGGTGTTTATAGATCTCTCATTCTAGGCTTGTCTTTGGGTTTATGGAACCTGCAGAGGAACTTTGCAGGGAGGGCAGTGAAGGCTGTGTGTGTGTGTGTGTGTGTGTGTGTGTGTGAGATGCATACCCATATACACAAACAACCATCAGGCATACTGTTACTGCATCATCAATGGAGTTCCACCTGGGCACAGATGTACAACTTCTTAAAAGCTTCACACAAAAATATATTTTTAAGAAGTGCCCCCTCACTCACTCGTCATACTCCCTGTAGTTCATCCTGAGTTGATTGCGATTACTGACAGGCTTTGTGTTATGACAACCACTCATCAGCCCATCACTAGCCCCAGTGACAGAGCAGCAGCAAGTGATGGAGAAGGACCAAAGGAGAGGTGGGTCCACCAGGCTCTGAATGCAGTGGTTTGCAGGAGAGGAGGAAGTTCTAGCCTGTTTCTAAGAAAACCTGTGATATAGGATGTGAAGTAGGAGAAATAGATGAAGGGAATCCAGAGAGATTCTTAAAAATGCACATTGTTGGTGCGTTTGGAGAGAGATGAGACAATGCTAATTTTATCATTTGTAAGATAAATTATACATACCCAGAGCTTACTATGCATCAGGCACCAGTGCTAAGTGCTTTATATTTTATAAAGTACTCATAAAACCCTCTGTGGCAGTATTAGTCCCATTTTACAGATGAGGAAGCCGAGTCAGGGAGAAGTTACATCATGTGCCCAGGATCACACAGCTGTGATTTCATCCCGTTCCTCTCAGATTTCAGAGGCCCCTGTGTCTGCAGCCACAGATATATGGTCCCACAAGTTCATGTGCAACTTTTGGTTTTGGGGAGAATGCTTTTCCGAGACGATAAGTGAAATCGAGGTGGACATCATCTCATCAGCTATACATTTCTTTTCAACACTGGGAAGATGATTCTTTCCTTCTTTCCTAATTATTTGTAATAATAATTTGAGTTGACTGAGCATGGACTGGGGGCCAGCTTTTGCACAAAGGCCTTGACATGTATTATTGCATTTAATCCTCTTATAACCCTGTGATAGATCCTATTATGATCCCTACAATTTCCAAAAATGTTGCCTGTTTACTTCTGTTGTGTTTTGATCCCCCTCTCTGCAATTAGAATCCAAGCTTCATGAGGGTAGGGACCATTTCTGCTGGTTCTAACCCTAGCAAAGATGAGGATTCAGTAAATCATCACTGAATCCAAGAACGAATCCGTATTCTAGGGGTAGTAAGTGAAGCCTGGAGAGATTGGATAACTTACCCAAGCCTCAGGGCCGGCTAGTAAGTAGGGGGCCAGGGGCACTTTGATACTTTGTCTACTCCAGGTGAGAGTTAAGAACTTTACTTGCAGGGGCTTCCCTGGTGGCGCAGTGGTTGAGAATCTGCCTGCC